>NC_143585.1:98498864-99110852 GCF_048544385.1 Mastigoproctus giganteus | reverse complement strand
TTATTTCAGAATTGAGGTGAAATAATGATCAACGGTCTCATCCCTCTTCGTGTTTTTGAAAGGGGTATAGTAATTGCGCAAAGGTACCGAAAAAAGATCCTCGAACCCTATGTGCGACTTCTTAGTGGTGCGGTTTGCTCAGGTTTTCCTTTTCATTCACGACAACGCCATTACACTTAGAACTCAAGTGGTGGAGGAACATCTTTAAACTGAAGATATCCAACGGCTGCCGTGGCCAGAGCGATAACTAGACTTAACTCCTCAGTGATTGGTGAGCTAAGCTCTGCACTGGTGGAAGAATGGGATTTGTTGCCATAGGATTTTATAGACATTTATATCGAGCATGATTCACAGCTGTCAGGCCTGTTTTAGCCGTTGGAGGGGATCATACGCCGTACTGCTGTCATTTGACCATATTTTCGAGCCTCTTGTATTGATTTCTGTAATGTTGACTTTTTTTTTTTTTTTTGATAATTCTTATACAACCCCTATAAATGTCCCTTATACCTGTCTGAAGTTTCTCGCTGCTTCCCCATTTCATCGTTATTCTATCTATGGTTTACTACCATACCAAATTTTCCCCCGTATTATTCCAAACTGCAGGAGTTACGCGACATTTTCTACGTGTTCTGTTAATTTTATCGAGCAGTGTAGTTTTACTGTTTATTATTGGTGTGGTGTGGTGGGAAGTTTAAATCCTGTGAGCGACTGGAGAATTACTTAAAGGCTTCGTCGTTTGAGCTGTGGTTTGTCTATCTCCGTTTGAAGGAATAAGGATTACTCTTCCCCTTCGTGATACTTTTCAGACCGTCTCTATTATGCAAATTGCCGGCGAACAACACAACCTGCAGACATAACGCACGTTTATCATTGAAGGAGGGCCACGGTGAAGTTGGATGGGAGGAAGGGTTAGCACTATTATTACCAGCTAACAAACTGGATACACTGTTATTATATTTCTGTGATGGGGTAGGGTCGTTCCCACTCCAAGACGGTTACTGTTACAGGATGGTTGTTACGGGCAGAGGATAGTTATGCCCGGCTATTATTACTATGGACTGAGCAATTCTGAATATCTTACGGCTGTTCGTTCAGGATTGCGACTTTCTGGAATTCCTTGTAGGTGTTCTCTGGCAGGCCTGTTGCTGCTAGGCTCTTGTGTAGGGGCTTTAGCACCATACCGATGGTTGACATGGTGATAGAGATGGTCGTTACTTGTTCCATATTCCACATCTGTTTGATCTGTTTTAGGACTGTGTAGTTCCTGATCTTTTCCTCTTAGTTTTTCTGTATTGCGCGTGTAGCACAGTGGTATCGTCACTGTCCTCCCTACACGGGGTGGAAAAGGCTCGGGTTCGAATCCCTTCGATGACTCGAGGAACTTTAATGTACTTTTTTCACTCCGTGGCTGAGTTAGTCGATCTTAGGGGTAGATAGTAAGGTTTTTTTCTCCCCAGAAACTGGGGTTTTTCGTCCAGCAAAACAGCAAATCGAGAGAACACACGCAATTTACAATCATAATACATATATGGGTATATATAAGAGATTACTGGTGGCCCTAATATAATAATAATTTTATGTCAGTGCTGAATTCTTCGGAGATCTGGCGTAGCTCTTCGAGTTGCTTTTCTATTGTGGTGTAGAACTTGACGTTATTATCCTGAAAAAGGCCTCTGAGGTTGGGAAAGTTCATATTTTAGTATTAAATCAGCTCACACCAACCATAAGAATAAGTATTTACTGTAACTAAAATATTTATTTACATATTAAAATAAAATAAATATTTACAAAAACTGCTATTATATTAAATATACATGTAAAAACATTAAAACTGTGATAAAATCCTTGAGATAAAATACACTAAAATAAACCGGATAAAAACGATAAAAATCTCTGGAGCTTTCGGAAGCTTGCGCTCCCTTCCTCAGCAGTAACAAAACTTCCTGCAGCACGTCCATATATATAACAGGCTCACGGTACCTATACACGTGGTGCAGTCGGCGCATGGTCTGAACTGGAAGCGGAAATAGCTCGGGAACGTGTTAAGCAAAACCGTTCATCCGTACTTAGGATAATAGTTTCAAACAGAGGATGCATACGCATACCTGTCCCTATTCATAATATGTGGTCGGATGAACAGATTCGTAGGCTCTCGAGCCATTTCCGGTTCCAGAACCCATGCGCTCGATCCATGATAACCGCATCCTCTGGGGAAATTTGATGCTGCTTCTCCCAAAAATGTTCGGCCACAGCAGACTTATTGTTCTTATTGTTCGGCCACAGCAGACTTATTGGCCAGCACCACTATGGTGTACCAAGGTGTTATGTACAAACAGGTTCACGGTACAGCCATGGGATCTCCTATTAGCGCCATCGTGGTCAATCTGGCCATGGAGGAGTTAGAGGACAGGGTTTTTAGTGGATGTCAGTTTCCCATAAAGAAATGGAAAAGGTATGTTGATGATACCTTTACCGTGGTCCAGAAGGGGAGAGAGGATGATGCACTCCATTGGCTTAATAGCTTCTCCCAATTTATACAATTTACCTCAGAGGTGGAAACAGGAGGTACCCTTCCTTTCTTGGATGTACTGGTCTCTAGGGTAGGCCCTAGGCTAAAAACTTCTGTGTTTAAAAAACCTATGTGCAGAGGCCAGTACACCCATTATAGTTCAGCACAAGCTGGGCAGCATAAGAATAGTGTAGTGAAAGCTCTACTAGATAGAGCAGGGTCACACTGCACCACCTCTGAGGACAAAGAATGTGAAATTAGACGGGTCACAGCAGACCTTAGAAAATGTGGATATCCCCAGAGGATCATAGACAGATTTAGTAGAGGAATAGAGTCTAACCGTCAGGAACCGTTTGTTCCTGTCGCTACCGCATACATTCCTTACTATCCGGGCGTTACTGAGCATCTCGTTAGAATTTTGCGGGGCTATAAAACACGCTGTTTGCAGCTTCCCGGGCGGAGGTTGCACACAGTGTTGTCTCAGGTAAAAGACCCAATAGCAAAGGACCTGAGTAGTGGAGTAGTATACAGGATAAAATGCCCGGATTGTGGGGAGTGTTATGTGGGTCAGACAAAACGACGGCTCAAGGATCGTCTGGGGGAGCATGCAAATGCTATAAAAACCGCTGATTACAATAAGTCTGCTGTGGCCGAACATTTTTGGGAGAAGCAGCATCAAATTTCCCCAGAGGATGCGGTTATCATGGATCGAGCGCATGGGTTCTGGAACCGGAAATGGCTCGAGAGCCTACGAATCTGTTCATCCGACCACAATATTATGAATAGGGACAGAGGTATGCGTATGCATCCTCTGTTTGAAACTATTATCCTAAGTACGGATGAACGGTTTTGCTTAACACGTTCCCAAGCTATTTCCGCTTCCAGTTCAGACCATGCGCCGACTGCACCACGTGTATAGGTACCGTGAGCCTGTTATACAGGGTGTTTCAGTTAAACGTTTCAGAACTTCTAAGATGGGTAGGGTACATCCTGACAACTCGAAATCATATAGCAATGTGGGGTCGGAAATGCTTTCCTGAAGCGGTGTTGTACACAGAAGCACCATAAAGAAAAGAGACCGTAAGTGAGAAATCGTTTTAATAATACATGAAAAGAAGCAAAAGGTACATGGATTAAAGTAAGTGTTCGAAGTTTCTTCAACCTCGTATTGCTTTCGCACAGTGGTACCTTGGAAAATGTGCTACAAATCCCCTTTTTCCTGCTGAAGTGTTGTTTTCCGATGAGGCATCCTTCACAAGGGAAGGAATTTTCAACACGCATAACGACCATATCTGGGCGGTCGAGAACCCGCATGCAATACGACGTCGTGCAGCACAGATTCGATTTTCGGTCAATGTATGGGCCGGTATTATGGGAGATCACCTCATCGGACCTTACCTGTTACCGTGTCGTCTAACCGGACCTATCTACTTGATCTTTCTGCAGCAAGTATTGCCACAACTTTTGAGAGATGAACAGATTTCTGCATCGACGCAACAGACAATGTGGTTCCAACACGATGGAGCCCCTGCCCATTATAGCGGAGATGTTCGTAACTACCTGGATGTCACATTTGGTCAACAGTGGATCGGACGTGGTAGTCCCGTGCGTTGGCCTGCTCGGTCACCCGACCTATCATGTCTTGATTTTTATTTCTGGGGTCATATGAAAACTCTAGTTTATGACACCCCTGTTGACAATGCTGAGGAGCTGGTTGCAAGAATCGCAGTAGCTGCCGAAGAAATTCGAAATTCGCCTGGAGTATTCCAGAATGTTCGGATGTCCATGCGTCGGAGATGTGAGGCGTGCATTGTAGCCCGTGGAAGAAACTTCGAACACTTACTTTAATCCATGTACCTTTTGCTTCTTTTCATGTATTATTAAAACGATTTCTCACTTACGGTCTCTTTTCTTTATGGTGCTTCTGTGTACAACACCGCTTCAGGAAAGCATTTCCGACCACACATTGCTATATGATTTCGAGTTGTCAGGATGTACCCTACCCCTCTTAGAAGTTCTGAAACGTTTAACTGAAACACCCTGTATATATGGACGTGCTGCAGGAAGTTTTGTTACTGCTGAGGAAGGGAGCGCAAGCTTCCGAAAGCTCCAGAGATTTTTATCGTTTTTATCCGGTTTATTTTAGTGTATTTTATCTCAAGGATTTTATCACAGTTTTAATGTTTTTACATGTATATTTAATATAATAGCAGTTTTTGTAAATATTTATTTTATTTTAATATGTAAATAAATATTTTAGTTACAGTAAATACTTATTCTTATGGTTGGTGTGAGCTGATTTAATACTAAAACTTGACGTTATTCATGTACATCAGGTGGGAGATTGCGTACCGCTTTCTGCTTCCGTCTTTGAGGGTATATTCGTACTTGCTGTTGTTGTTGAGCATGGTGAATAGTGGGTTGAGTGCTAGATAGAACCTCAGTGGTCTCAGGGCATCTCCTTGAAAGATTATTCTCCTGATGGTGATCGGTGTGATTGTGGCGTTCCTGACCTTGATTGTTCTCCATTTCGCCATAGTTTATTTTTAGGAAGTTTGTCACTGTACGGTCGAATTTGTAGATCATCAGCGTCTCTGTTAGCCAGTTATGAGGCACAGAGTCGAAGTCCTTGCGGTAGTGGATGTAGGCCGTGTACAAGTTGCTCTTGTAGGTTTGCTCTATAACTGAGGCATCAATGGTTAACTGCTCCTTGCATCCTTTGCTCATCCGCTTGCATCTCTTCTGCTGTTCGGCCAGAAGGAATGCAAGCGGATGAGCGATGGATGCAGATATGAGCTATGGATATCATATTTGACTGAGGTGACACTAGGACTAATCTCAGGAAGATAGCCTCAGAACAACGTAGGATGGTGTGTGCGTAGACAGTATTGAACAACGCTTTGCAAGTGTTAGGTGGACGCTTTGCACTGGATCTATTTCTGACTTTTCGGCCCATATGTTTCAATAAGAGACGCTGTGTTCCATTTTTTTTTTTTTTTTGCTGATGCTGCATAAGCTTGCTTTCTTGCATCATATGTCTCTACTAATGCTAATATGAGCAACTGAATATAGAGTTGAATTTGGACGGCAGCTATAAGGAGAAAAAGAAGAGGATATGATTGTTGTTAGTTCAGTTATGGCAAGAGAAATGGACCATTTCAGCCACTGGATGATTATCTGTAAATATTTGCCTACGGTGGGCCAGACTGCAGGAGGTATGCCAATATGGTTAAATCCAAGTCGGCAGACTACTTTCTTAGTGACGGGACAATTAATAACACTACAAATCCACAGTCCTGGAACCGTGCTTTTTTCCCGAAAGCTTTATGTATGTGACCGTTCTTTATGTATGTGCAGACAACGAGAACGAGAAGAATGGAATCACGTTATGTATCAGTGTGGGGAATACTGTAACCTAAGATTAGGCTTCATTTATGGACTGTGCAATTTTAATCCCTTATATCTAGGTTTTGAGGAGTTTCTTGTGAGAAGTAAGGACAGCTTTTCCAGATTTTTGCGAGGTAGTTATTTGCTTGGAGACGTGTCCTGTTACAGTTAGAGCAACGTACTTTTTCTTTTTGATGGGGACTGTGTTGTGAAGTTATGGACTGAAGTGCGATACTAGCTGCTATATCGTAGCAGCATTAGAACAGGATAACATTTCACGCAACGTAGACGTAGGATCTGCGGTACCTGTCCTAATTAAAGGTGGGAGTCAACCCTGTCGACCTGAAGTCCTCATGACTTCGATGAGTGCCAGTTTGCGAACAGTTCCAGGACTGGATTTGTAATGTTATTAATCAAGATTGGTGGATAAGTCATCTTTGATTGCTTCCTGGATGATGGTTTGGTTTTGAAAAGTGATGTCGTTACTTCTTCCAGGGAGAGGAATGGTCAGTGTCCTCACAGTTGTTGTTGGGTTTGTGCATCATTCAGTGCAAATGGACTGAATGATGCACAAGTCTGAGTCTGAGGAACCTGCTGTTGACGTCAGTTGCTTTGGTACTGCTTACGGAAACTTTAGTTTGCGGTGGAGAGCTATAGGCAACATGGTGAGTTGAGTGGTTCTTACTATGGTGCAGTTACTGGATAGTTACTGCTTCGTCTGCTGGTTTGTATAGAGAAATAAAAGGGGTACGGTGGTAGATTAGGCTGCCACTGAAAGCTAGCTGGCTGACTGAGCAGTTGATACTTCTGTCAATATTGCTAGTAGATATTGAACTGGCAGATTTATTTGGGCATGATTTACTGTGTTTCAATGACGTTCCGTGTTGCTCTGAATGTGCGCTCCGGTGCTACTTGTTGAGTAGAAGATTGTCTGGGTGGTTTAAGTACTGCTAGATTGTTTGGACTTCATGTTATTATGTCTGTCTGGATTCAGAGAGTTACTAGAAAATTATGAGGTTTCTTCCTTCAGCCCAGCTTAATTGTGTACTTTACACGAGTCCACATCCTTTATATACAGTCACAGAGAAGACCTATCTCACATGAATAGAGTGGATGTGTGGTGATGGTTGTACATATGCTGAGCGGGGTTCTCTTTGGATTGTCCTTCCCCCCCCCCCCAGAATTCCTCCTTCGTATTCTGTCTTTCTTTGTTCTTGGTTGCTTCTTTTCTGGGTTTGTTTTTGTCCGAGCTATCTTTCCTTTCGTTCTTTACTCTCGCATACTTTTATATACTCCTTTTTTTCTTTCTTTCTTTTTTTTTTTTTTTTTTGTTAGTTGTTGGCGCATCGGCTTCTGTGGCCATAATGCACCTTCCAAAGTTTTTGCATTTTACTCTGATCCCCGAGGCGGGATTCGAACCCACGACCTTTAAATCTGGGGCAGACGTCAACTGCAGGTCCCCCCTCTGGCACAGTACCACGCCTGAAAGAAGAGGCTCAACGAATAAGCAAAGGCTCGAGGAGCACCTGGCCAACTCCATATTTGTTGTTAAAAACCAACCCTTCTGCCTCCCGACATTCTGCAACACCTTATGGGAAGCAGAGATTGACATAACATTAGCCACAAGAAACATAGACACCCACATCACAAATTGGACGGTTAGAAACGCCTGGACAACCTCGGACCATCGTACAATAACCTTCACATTAGAAAGAAACCTGACAAGAACAGCTGCCGACAGGCACATGCTAAATAGATTCGCCCTCAGCAAGGCAAACTGGGACACCTTCCGAGAGAATCTACGCACAGCAGGCCAGCAATACCTGCATACACTGAGGGAGCAGGAATGCGGGAGCGAAAACCCGAAACGACTCCAGAAGGATTTAACAAAAATAATAACAGAAGCAGCAGAGAAAGCCATGAAGAGAAGAATCCCCATTGCAGGGGCCACGCCCTGGTGGACTCCAGAGCTCACACGAATGAGGAAATTAGTACAACACAGAAGAAAACAATTTCAGAGGGCTAGGAGGAATTGGCCGCAACAAGAAGTCACTGAACTAAAGAACCAATATAGAATCGCTAGAAATTGTTATACTGAACAGATAAAGAAAAAAGAAAAGAGAATCATGGGAGAGGTTGGTACAAGGGTCAGGAAACAGCAACCCCTGGGGGGTGGTATACAAAATTACCACTCACAAACTCCCCAGGGGGGAAGTCGTGACAGCCACCAAAACAGCACAAGGAAATTTAACCATAACCTGGGAGGAGTCGATTGGGAACATCCTGGACAACATCCTTCAAGAGCTGCCAACAACACTAACAGATGAGCAGCAGGCTATCTGCCAAGCAAACAATTGCTATAATAATGACCAAATAGAACCCCCCCTTCACCTTAGAAGAAATTCAGGATGCAGCAAGCCGCGCAAAAAATAAGAAAAGCCCTGGACTTAATTGAACCGGAGATGGCATATACCGGAATTACTGCTAAAACTATTCAATTGCTGCCTGGAAGTAGGTAAATTTCCACTACAGTGGAAAAAGGCAAATTTAAAACTGCTCCTAAAAAACCCAACAAAGTCACCAGAGACACCTAGTTCCTATAGACCCATAGCCCTGCTACCAACCCTCAGTAAAATATTCGAAAGGCTGCTACATAACAGAATCACAAGGCATTATAATGAAGTAAATCCTAACATGACAAAGCAATACGGATTTACTCCTGGCAAATCCACTATCGAAGCAATACAGAACCTCCTCTCTAGAGCCACCCATTGTCAAAGGAAATACTCCCTCTTCATCGCAGTGGATTTCGCTGGGGGCGTTCGACACCCTCTGGTAGCCGAGCGTCTTGGCGAGACTCAGAGCTGCCAACCTTCCATTGAATCTTTATTATTGCATGAAGGATTACCTGGCTGATAGAGCAGTGCAAGTGACCACACCATATAAATGCCTCAGTCGCCCAGTCCGCAGGGGCTGCCCCCAGGGTTCTGTCCTGGGGCCGCTCCTGTGGAACTTTGTCTTAGACGAATTCCTCGCCATGGATCTGAGTGGTGTGGAGGCCCAGGCCTATGCAGATGACTTGGTCTTGACCATTAAGGCTGACAGCAGATCCTGCTTAGAAATGCAAGCAAATGATGCCCTGCAAAAGCTGCTGGATTGGACAAAGCTACACTTACTCAAACTAGCACCCGACAAGACAAAATCGGTGCTGATAAAGGTATGCTAGACTTAAGGAGACCACCACAAATTAAGATTGAGAACAAAACAGTTAAGCTGTGCGAACGGATTAAATACCTAGGAATAATCCTGGACAGAAAATTAAATTTCAAGCCACACCTAGAATATATTAAACAAAAGATAAGAAGATACGTGGCCCTCGTCGCTAGAGTCACTCGCAGGGACTGGGGACTCAGACGTACTACCCTGTCTCTGTACTACAAAGCTCTCTTCATCCCTGCCATCACATATGGCTCCCCTGTCTGGTACGCGAGGGCAGCACTAGAAGTGAATAAACGGATCCTCGAAACCATTCAGAGGACCATCCTCCTTACTATGTCGAGAGCAACTAGAACGACTAGCACGGCTGCCCTCCAAGTCCTGGTAGGAGTTCTGCCCCTGGATCTCGAAGCTACCCGCTGTGGTCTGCTCTACCATCTTGCCGGAAACACATCGGCTACAATGTATGACCTCACCACTGAAATCACTAATGAACGCAACTATGAGAAGAGAAGAATTACCGACCACCTCGTCCAGATTTGGCAGAGAAGATGGAGCAACACAGAAAAAGGCGCAGTGACCAGAAGATTCCTCCCCACTGTCACCAAGTTGTACCCTAAGGCGCCAGCGTGGTTTCACCCTGGTCGAAATACCACCTTCCTCCTTACAGGGCACGGCCCATTTAAAGCTAAACTTCACCAATTTGGCATCATAAATAAGGCGGACTGTCCCTGTGGCAACCCGGAGTCCTGGAGACACTTAATGTTTGAGTGCGATTTGTATGATGACCTACGACTACGCCTAATAACGGCAATCCAATATATCCCAGACAACCAAGAACCCAGACTGTTAGACATTGAAGAGGACTACAAGGCACTCACTCAGTCAATATGCTCAGGATATATTTTCTAGAAGGAAAACAATGATAGAAATATACCAAAGGCAACCCGACTAGAAAGAATGCAGGAGGTCAAACAAGTAAAAAAAAAAAAAAAAAAAAAACCTGAGCATACCACAGAAAGACAAGACTTTAGGATGATTTGGATGGCCTACTGTCGACCCAAAACTGCACTCCCTTGTGCGGTTTTTTTTTCTTCCCCTTCGGGGAGGGGTATTTGCTCTTCTCCTCTCCTCCCCATATTTTCCTTTTTTATTTTTCTTTCGGCGCCTCCGTAGCCAGGTGGGAAGGAGCGGCAGTGCGTAGAACACGCTTCTTGATTAGACCGGGGTTCGAGCCCGTCACCACCAAATACGGAGGATGCGGAAAGGTCAGGGAATGACCACCGCATATCCCGGAGCAATATGGCCTTAGTTGCTAATGCTCCTAAAAACCAAATAACAAACAAACAACATTTTTCTTTCTTTCTTTATTTATTTATTTTTATTATTATTATTATTTTATTTTTATTTATTTATTTATTATTTTTTATTTATTTATTTATTATTTATTTTTTTCTCCTCTCCTCGCCTCCCCATGTCGTGGGGCATGGGCATGCCTCACTGAAAATGGGGGATCACTTTCTTATCCGACCCCCTTTTCTTCCTATTTCATCCCCCCCGTCTACACTCTCCCTCCCATTACTTTCTCTTGTACAGCGATTGCCCCACATGTCCAAATTTAAATCACATCAAATTTTGCCTGACCTTTTAGGCTCTCTAGAAATAGTTCTTTCAGCGTAAAACCCCACGCAGCGCTTTCTAAATGCAATTTTACTTAAATCAACAGCGATAACTCCAACCTTTATTTTAGGTCCTAGTCACCGAAATCCCAGGAAAGTAAGTGGCAGGACCTGCCAGAGTATAATTAGTCTCTTGGTACACCCGGCCGGCGTCCCCGTCGCTAGGTATGGTAACGCCGGGTCCCACTGGGGGCCCGGCGGCCAACAGGCCGGATGAACAATGGGCACAACAAACTACATACCACATCACCCATACATTATTTTTAAACCTCTAGCATAGACAGGGTATTGTCACTCGATACATAGAACATACGCGGAGATGGGAGAAATCCCCGCAGCCGTCAGACCCTCAACATACCTATACCTATACCTTTAAATCTACTCTACCTATGCCACCAAACCCAGAACAACCAGAATAAAACAGCATACATACATACTGAAACTGAATATTGATCCATGGATGGGATATTGATCCCATGAGAGAACTGAACTAACGAATGACATAATCTGCACGGACCGCCACCAAAATCCCGGCTGACTGTCCGGATTTCCTACTTGCCGATCTATGGAGGGAGTCACCACCGACGAGGACAAACTCCCTGAACAATGGACGGGACTTGTATCCCATGAGTGAATACGTAACCAGAATTTACATAAAATCACTACCAAACCTAGACCAAAACCTTGGATGGAAACACCCTCGCTGGGTTCCCGGATGGCACAACCCTGTTGCTTCGGCACCTGGCCTGCAGCCTCTTGCATCCATGCCCTATTGGCGATCTGGGCCAGTCCCCTTGACTTGCCTACTATTTTTCCCTCTCCCTGCGTGGGAAGGGGAGGAGATGGTTTTGTGGTCTCCTCCCCCTTCTTCCATCCCTTTTTCCCTCTGGTCAAACGGCACCATAGGTTTCCTCCAGTTTACAGTGGGGCATGCCCATGCCCCACTGTAAACTGGAGTTGCTTTCCCTTTCAGCTCCATTCTTCCCCCAGTCTTCAGCCTTCTTCCCACTTTATCTGACAGCAACGTGAACACGCCGCACACAATCTAAAGTCACCAATCTAAATTAATTTCGCCGAACATTCTGGACTTCTCCCTAGCGCTTCCCGCGACGCGTATGCGATCATTTTATTTTTATTATTATTTTTTAAAGGTCCTAGCCACTGAAATCTCAGGAAATTAGGTGGCAGGGCCTGCCAGAGTGAACTATATACTAGTGGGTACCTGGTCTGCCTCCACGGGGCGAAAGTGGGGCAACGTCGGGCCTCAGTAGGGGTCTGGCGGCTAAACGACCAGAAGAACAACGGTACACAACGCTACACATGTACAATATCCATACACTTTTAAATCTGTGGCTTTTCCAGTCAGCTGGTTCACCCACAATGTAAACTACGCGGAGATGGGGGAAACCCATGGTGCCGTTTGACCCTAAACACACTTTACACTTTAAATCTCTGGCCTTAACAGTGATCTGTTACACCCACAAAGAAAACCACGCGGAGATGGGGGAAACCCCTGGTGCCGTTTGACACGAACACACTTCACTTACCTTTGGGTTGCCAGGCAGGCACTTTACTCACCTGGCTAGCCAAGTCGGCTTATACACTCCTATACTGTTTTACTTATTAGTATGCTGAGTTAATCGGTACAGAATATCAGTACTAGATAGTAGATCCCTCTCCCGGCTCCACATGCGAGGGATGGAAACAAAGTAGCTTACGGCAGCTTGCTGCTGTGGGCTAGGCTAATTGACTAGTCACTCAACGCAAACAATATAACCCGGCACTACACAACGATACACCAACACCACTACGCTGATTGGCCTTTATCTGTACGATATCTACACACATAAAAAACGCGGAGTTGCCATAGTTTGGTCGGGGTTGCATACATTAATAAATGATAATAAAAAATGATGTTTTGATTCTCCAAGTAGTTATATCTTCTTGGTTATGCAGCTAGTCAGGATTTTGTACATTGTTGGGAAACAGGTGATCGGCCTGTATTTCACCAGATTTCTTTCATTATTATTATTGCTTAATGAGAATGCTTGTTTCCGGCGGATAACAAATTTTGTGTGTCCGAAAACTAGTCACCTGCCAGGAGATCTGATTATGCTGTTTAAGGCTTGAATGGATTGAGTAAGCCAAATGCTGACGGCATCTTATGTATTGTCTGAGAAAGATATCTTTCTGTGACAACATAGATGAAAGTGCCTAAATTTAAATTGAAGTTAGTTGATTGTTGAAACAAACCTGTTTGGTGTTGTAAAAGTGGATAGTTTTCGTAAATTAAAGAAAGAGCTATAGGGAATGGGCAGGCGATGTAAGAAGGTGTTTTTTTTTTTTTTTTTGGCTGATGCTGTATAAGGTTTCTTCCTTGCATCATCATTATTTGCCAGAATTGATAGTAATTCTAATACATCAGTATGTTTCTTTAATTGGAGAAACCTCTCCAGTCTGAAGTATGAAAGATGGTTGGAAATATGCTAAAAGAATTTATAAAAAAAAACAATTCTTCAAAACACAGTGTTAAAATTATTGCCTATATTTTGTGCTTAATTCCTGTTTTTAATTTAGCAGTTGAAATGAAGCATACTTATCGACACCACGCCACGTCACATCACAGAAGTCTTTCTAAACTTAATCTTTGAAACATATAAAAATAAATTATGGCAGTAGTTTAGGACTCGTATTGTTCGAACCACATAGTCCATTGTACCCAGTGGATAACTATGAAAAACTAGAGTGAATTTGTGTCATTTCCCGAATCCGATGACAAAGTTATTGATTTCTCCTTCCAGCCGTGCAGGGCAAAAGAAACTCTGAACAAGAATGACACACATCTTGTCGTACTGATGGGTCTTTTAAATACGTTTCGGTTTAAGCTGCGATGGTTTCATTTTTACATGTTACATATGCACACATTAATGTGAAAAAATAGCATCGCAAAGAATCAACAACCATAATAATTTTTACTATTTTAATATATCAAAAACTGCACTATGTTTTTTATGAAATAAATATGCTTGTTGCTAGAAGTTCCATTTCGGTAAGGGATTCATAATAAATTGACGGGTAGTAGAATAAACCCTAAACGTGAGATATCAGAAAAAAAAAAAAAAAGCAGCCAATATTTGAGACTTGTAGCAATACAGTAGTAAAATAAAGGGGTAACATGACGGCCACCAACCTGTCTTCCCATTTAAACTTTAATGCATTGCCGTGCGCCATCTTGTTGACATTAAGCGTTATCCATATCAATTCCGTATTCGACGAGTAAAAAGTAATCAAGCTATTCCATAAAATCCTAGAGGTAATCTTCAAAATTAACTGCTTTCAGTGAACATTCTGGGGTACTGCAGTCTTTAGAGGGGCAGACGAAACTGTGACTTTGTGGAAGTAGGGGTTATCGATATGCAAGTTTTGTAAGCTCGGCAGCCACCATTCTGTTTGTTAGTATCACTCTATAAATGAAAATCAAATTCAACAGATCAATGAAATGCGATTTAAAATGCCTATCTAATTCTCGAAAATTTTGGAATGATTCTCTCCCAGAACTTAAAGCCTCCTTTTTTGTTAATATCGATTAAAAGGCTGAATTAAACTGTATTTTTTTTATGATAATTCAGAATGGTAGATATTTTGACTCTGCTATTTTCTTGGAATCATTTCTCAGTTTTCAGAAATAATGAGAAGCATTTGCATGATTTTTTAGGATTTTTCCTAATATTGTCGGTAATAATTATCAGCCCAGTTATCCGACAACTGTGACGATGGGAGGGACGATTGCATGAGCGATACTTTTATAGGTGACTGCATTGTTTAATATATTTCTGTAATGCAAAATTAAACTTTGTCACATCAATATACTTTATTTCCTTTGGATTAATTTTAAAATAACACTTGTTTTCACGCTTCTTTCTTATCTGAACCTTTATCGCTGACTTTATCCTTTATATCATAAATTGTCGAAGAGCCAAGGTCATACCCCTTCATAAGTACAATATGATTTTTGCATTTTTTTGCTCTTCTCAAACAGCCGTTCCTGTTTTAAACGATAACATAGTACATGTACTTGTATGTTTTACTATTATTAACCATATGGTACAAGGAAGCCCGAGGCTTATTCTGGAGCAGCCAAAAAAAAAAAAAAGAATTGCCGAGTTACCTTGAGAGAGAGAGAGAGGAATCATCAAGAAAGAGAAGAATGATGATATCCAGCTCAGGACCCTGAGAGAGAGAGAGAGGAATCACCAAGAAAGAGAAGAATGATGATATCCAGCTCAGGACCCTGAGAGAGAGAGAGAGGAATCACCAAGAAAGAGAAGAATGATGATATCCAGCTCAGGACCCTGAGTGTGCCAAGCCCATAACTCATCAGATGTGAGCCCCTTCTGATTTTTCTTGTATCATAACTGATGATGCGGTTACTGATATGTGTGAAAATTTGCCTTAGCTAGGGTAGTTGATTCTTAGAACAAACTTACATGTTGTAAAGGCCAGTAGTTTTAATCAATTCAAGTAAGAACTAGGCTAATACTGAAAAGTGCGCAATCCACATTCGAGACTGACTAACTCGGACATGGTATGGGGGTTAAAAATCTTGCTCCATCCCACGTTTTGACGGGATTTGAACCCAAGTCTTGTGGTTGTACCAGCACGACTCGTCCATTGATTTCAAAAGGAATGCGTTTCTTTAAAGTGCTTAGTCAAATGATATCTTCTTCTGTTCCCAACTCGTTGCTGAAACCCAACCGCGGGGTGGTTGTTGTTGTTGTAGGGTTTTTTAGACGCATCAGCGACTCAGATCTTATTCGCCGTATAAATTGTCTATAAATTTCTTGCGTTTTTGGGTCGATTTGTCTGATTTCTGGACGAAAAATCTGAGTTTCCAGAGAAAAAAAAAAGGCTTCTTCTCTTTCGGGCTTCACTTTGACAATATGTAAACCAAGACGTACGCAGCTATGTGCGCCATTAAGAGAGAACTAGTGGGTGTAAAGTACCCACCCTTATGACACACTACATCAAAAGATGCCTCTTTCCAATCCCGCTCTATGCTTCTGTTATTGTAATATTCACAGAAAGTAGACATGCGATATTTCTTTGTATAATCAAACTAATAACAAAGGGTCATTAACGATGCCAAACCAAAAACAAAAGTCCCTCACGTCTCGAAAGATAATACGGTTACACTGAGCAGCTCCTCAGCTGCTGTGGTTTAATGACCTTCAGCAAATCCAATAACAAGTTGTTTGTTACAGCCATATCAAAGCAGAGCATAAGTTTCTACGTCATCTATTCGAGGGGAAAAATAGTTGTAAGGTAATAATATGGAAACAGACCTTAGTATGAAAAGATACTCATTGACTGTGCCTTTTAAAATGGCTGTTTTGTATTACGTATCCAAAGTATTCACGTTATAATTTTAATCCATATGCTCTCAGTATCAACAGAAAATTTATCAGCGTATGGCAAATATTCGTCTTCTGAACATGTTATTTCTCTGTGTGTGTATGTGTGCTATCTCTAAACTTGAAGAGCAATTTGAAAATTTTTTCTAACAAGTTATATAACGCTATATGTCATTCGTTAAAGGTCAGTGTCATCTGTTTGCAAGAGAAACACTTCAAACAAATTGTTATCCCTCAAGGAAGGAGGAGAGGGATTTCGCACTTTTAATAGATTATGCACTGGTGTTAAAAAGGTAAGCGGAAGATCAGATTTTACCGTAAATTTAAATGAATAAAACTCGCTACACTCCAATGGCAAATATCTCTGAATATAGTAGAATCAGAAATGTATACAAAATTTCGTTTGAATATGCTAATCGGTTGACCGTATAAAAATGCTTTAAAATTAGTCAAAAGCGCTTTTTTGCCATTTTATTTGGAACTCGCACTACCAGAAACTCAGATTTTGATTTCATTAGTTTTTGTGATTTAAAAACAGATGTGATATTACAAACATACGTTGAACATTTTTTAGATACTGTGCGAGAAATTAGATGAAATTAATTTCATTTCCTTTCAGATGTGACTGTTTAGTGATGTAGTAGAAATGACCAATATCACGTACACAGAAGTGCGAGTACAGATCAATTTTCTGTTGGCTAAAGCAGGAAACCAGTAGAAATCCATAACTAAATTAGTGTTTGTGTATGCCGAAGCAGAGCATTTATGCTTCACGAACAGCTTTGTATTGTATTTTTTTTAGAGCCGGGTCATTGGAAATGATATTCTGTGGTCATACAGGAACCGCAAACTTCATTTTAGGATGAACAATTGAAAAAATATAACTATCTTGAACAGAGCTGAGTTCTGAAACGGTAAGGAGAATCTACGAATTAATTTAAGATGTTTATACACCGAATAGCCACTTTATTAGGAATATTTACTTTCATAATTAAATGGAGCGTCCATTCAGTAACAGCATCACGTGTTCTTAACCATGCGGTATAAAGCAGGTGAATAGATATGTAGGGTGCTGTGAGAAATTCGGTGCGAGAATCGGTAAGATGAAAGATTCAAGTAACTTTGAACGTGGCATGGTAGTCAACGCCAGAAGCGGCGATGTGAATATTTCAGAAACTGCTACCCTGCTAGTGTTTTCACGTACGATTGAAAGACCCGGCTCTATGGTAGGTATCTAGACTGGTCCAACAATTGCAAAACAAAAACTTTCCTCCTGGCAACACTTAGTTCACTTCACAGGAAATTCTGATCCCTGGGGTCTATTATATAAAATTAGCAAAAACAAGTTTCACTCTCATGAAGTGTTCAACACTGTAGTGAACAACGACACAGAAACCACTAACTGGAATGACTCAGTTAACGCCATCCTGGATCGCTTGCTTCCCCTGGATGATCTCACCACAGAAACTCCAGAATAAATATCTATCAGGAATAGCAACTCAACCTACCACTCCTCATATGAAACGGATCTCTTCACTCTTCCCCAGCTAAAGATGGCTCTAAGCAAAATAAATATCCATAAATGTCCAGGTTTAGATCTTGTGGAAAATGCTGTAATTATCAAATTTGCCGAAATCTTTCCTGAGGGGATATTTCCTAATCTCTGGAAGGTAGCTTTTATCAAAATTATTCACAAGCTGGACAAAAATAAATCTGATCCCAAAGCATACAGACCCATCTCTCTTTTGGCAAACCTGGGCAAACTATTTGAAAGATTGTTAGCACCCAGAGTAGTAGATCCAACTGAAGGTCAAAACTTAATGTCTCCCTCCCAATTTGGCTTCAAGAAGGGACAATCCTGTGAAGACGCTTTGGTCTCTTTAGTTAACCACATATCAGCTTCGAGGGCTAAATATGAAATGGCCATATTCGTTGACTTCGAGGGAGCTTTCGATTCCCTCTGGTGGTAGAGCGCTCTCAATCGTATTAACAAAGCCAAGTGCTCTCAGCAACTATTCCAAGTTAGAAGCTACTTCCAAAATAGACTCATCCAAGTAATCTCGAAACAGCAGTCTCTCTCAAGGACCATCTCAAGAGGATGCCCCCAGGGATCAGTTCTGAGACCCCTCTTCTGGAACATAGTTTTGGACAGCTGGCAAAAACTTGACAATATCTCTGCCTTCGCCTACGCCAATGATTTGGTTCAAAGGCTCAAGTTGAAACTCCCTTTGTTTTTATGTTGATTTCGAATCCCGAGTTCGAATCTCGTCAATGACGAGATTCGAACTCAGAATTCGGGCGTTTTCCAGCCGGTATGCCGAGATGGTGATTATATCCACTTTTCACCAGCGAGATTAATGAAACACTACTTTTTAATTACGTAATTTCCTGTTGTATAGTTTTAATTTAATGTAGCGACCTTATGAGGGTTACTAAAGAAAAGGATTATGTTGAAAACGTTCCTTATTTAATGTTGCAAGATTATTCAAATAGCAACATCCTGTTGCTGCAGAAGTTATATTTTTAGATTAAAATAGCATTCCTGTTCCAGAAGTTCCCGTGTAATTTTATAGAAACGAGATTCAAATGCATATTATTAATAAAAATTTATGCAGAATTTATATAATGAATATTCATTGAGAGATCATAAATTGTACTTCCTCTGCGTTTAAGAGTGGCAAAATTATAATCCTTCTACACAGGCAACTTATGCACACGGTTTTTGATTATGTAATATCGTCTGGTTCCCACAACAGCAGTACCGATTTCAAAAATCACTCTTATAACAAATTCAGATCAAATTCATGTTTCGGAATCTTGTCTTAGAGACCGGAGAAACTGTGAATCACCTTTTCGCATGTTCAGAATTGTTCCTCTCTGCACTGGACGACATTTCCGTTGATCTCTTTTTGTTATTATTATCATGCCGACCGGGCTAGCCGGGTAGGTAAAGTGCCTGCTTGGCAACCTAAAGGTCGCGGGTTCGATTCCCGCCTCGGGCTGGATATCACGATGGTGCCGAACCAACCGTTTGGTTGGATATCCCGGCCACGATACACGAAGGTAGCAAGGAAAAAAACTGGTTCCTTCGTGTATTGATCACATCATACGAAATAAATAAATTATTATCATATCATGATTACTATATTACTAATAGTCCATCTCTTCTTTAACCTTTACCTGTGTTCCGCCTGGATTTTCGTTATCAAGCTTGTTACTCACTGCCTGTGCTTCGAACTCATCATTTATTTTCTAGTCCTGTATTCCCTTTCCTCCAGGTTGTTGTTGTTGTTATTTGGTTTTTAGGAGCATTAGAAACTAAGGCCATATTGCTCAGGGATATGCGGTGGTCATTCCCTGACCTTTCCGCATCCTTCGTATTTGGTGGTGACGGCCTCGAACCCCGGTCTAATCAAGAAGCGTGTGCTACGCACTACTGCTCCTTCCCACCTGGCTACGGAGCCGCCTTCCTCCAAGTAATAAGCACCAAAAAATTATACCCTTTACCCGTCTACCTATAAGAAATTACCCTTTACTCTGTTTCATTAGCCTGCAAAATTTTGTATTAAATTTTAATGCATTCGGTTCAGTGTAATTCTCAACTTTATCGCCCAAGCTCAGGCCTGCATGCCCTGGTGGTGAGAATATGTCACTTGAAGTACTCAATTACAAATACATTAGTATAAGTTATTAGAAGGAGGACAGAATTACAAATACAACTGCAAATACACGAACAAGTATTCCCTGATATACTATACTTGAAAAAAAGTTTAAATGGTTGTAAAGTATATAGAATTGTAAAGAACAGTAAATAATTTTTCATGATGTTTATATTTTTAGTGGTTTGTATTTTAAAAATGCTGATATTGATCTAGATTTTGCACTGCAATTTTCGAAAAAACCTAATAATGATAATTTTAGTTATTAGCTCGGCTTATTTCTTTGCTGTTTGCACTATCAAACAGTAAATAAATCGGAGCAATATGGCCTTAGTTGCTAATGCTCCTAAAAACCAACCAAACAAACAAACAAACAAACAGTAAATAAATTTCAAACTTGCAAACATTGTTACTGTTGTCATAGGAGAAAATGAATGCTGTGGCCACTAATTTTAAACCATTTCAGTCTAATCCTCAGGCCAAAGAAATCCCTCCAGAAGCTGTTTTCTTTTGATCGATAAAGAGATAAAAAGAACTAGTCACATTTATATGTGCATAGTATAAATTGATAATACTTATCCACTAGTTCTTTTTTCCCCGTATGTTAGGAAAATGCATTCACAGGTAGTACACAGAAAGAGGAACTTCTTTTTCCTAAACAAAGTAGTTTTATCATCCTGCTGCATTTTTTCGCAAGTTGTTTAGAGTTCTTTCTCGAAGTTACAGAACAAGCAGCAGAATGAAGCAAATAATTAATTATATGAATTAAACATTGACGGTAACACTCCTTGAATGCAATAAATTATATATCCAGTTGGTGTCTTTCAGTTCATGTGATTAATTGTTGAAGACGCTGTAATGTCAAAGCAGTCGGATAATCTGCTACAGAAATATATCTACCATCATTACTTTTCCATACGTTTAATTTATTATTCCTTCTTTGTAAAAATAAAAGATTAAAACTTCATGATTTCTTTCTTTAAAATGATAAAATATCATGGTAGGTTGCTCTCCATCTTTAGTTCATTTCCATGTAATATTCGATGAAAAATTTCTGATATATTGCAAAATTTCACCATCAGTCTTGTAGTTTTAGTCGATGTGCTATGCATAATACTGTTTACTTTGCTTTAATTGGAAAGTATATTATTAGTAGTCTGTGATTTGCATCTATATGAATTTTATTCCATTAATGTAATGAAGGCATAATAGTATATAATCTATATATTAATCACAGCAATTTAAACGCAGTAACTGAATATTTGTTCTTTTCAATGTGATTTTAGTGTTTAAAGCGAACTTGTTTATAAATTTGTTAATTTTAAATGCACAATGGTCTATCTCGCTTATTTTTACGTTTAGGCTATTTGTCGCCTGAACCGTTTTTGTTATAAATTGGCTAAATTTTTTTATGTTTAAATTGGATTAAGTATTACCGTTTAGATTTTATGATTTCTAAATTTAACTTTAGCTTAATCAGCTGCTTTTTTTCTCTATGGGAAAGTTATTCCCCGTCCTTGGTTTAGCCTAAAAACATCATGGAAAAATTTTCTGAAATGAATGTGAATACTTTTATTTGACTTTAAAAAAAGCAAACAAACAAAACAAAAAAAAAAAAAAAAAAAAAACAGCGGTTGTATGTGATAGTCGATAGGCGCGTTTAGTCGTGTCGAACAGCTAGTTTTACAAGGACAGTTATGTGTTGTATCTCCTCCTTGCAAATAATGCAATACAAATAACATTCAGAATTTAAAAAAAAAATCTGAGCGGAAAGCAGCAATTTCATTAAATAGAAGTTTAAGGGGAAAATGGGCAATAATAAATTCATTAACAGGAATTTTAAAAAAAATGGGATGAATGAAACGGAAATTGATGTTTCTGTGCTTCTCTTTGCGATTTTGCCAATTTGTTATCAGAGAGTAGTTACCAGTAGTATCGCTGCTGCTGCTGCTGTTATTTAGACAAATGAAAGGTAACAATGAAGCAACAACAGAAAATACAAATAATATTAATCTAATAACAAAATAACAGATACACGCCACATAATGTGCAGCGTTATACATCTTTTATACGAGAGACTGTAGGCAGCGTAGTTTTGAAGGAGCGCCAACACGTGCATTAAATATTGTTCATAAACTCGATGTGTTCCCCCCCAACCACAATATTAACTTGTAACCTACATATTAAATTAGAACGAGCATTCTTTAGAATACCACTCTTAATTGCAGCGAATGCGTTACATATTCTTCTTTAGAGGTTGTCTGAATTATTAGTGGGTGTTTCGTACACTTTTGCTTCAATGAAGCTCCAAAAGAAAAGCCTAAAGGGATGAGATCGGAAGAATGTGGTGATATGCCAAGACATATCACCCCCATATCCTATACACTGGCCTTGAAATATGCATCGTACTCAGCGTTGTACTACTATAATTTTGTGAGGTGGGACACCATTTTTTTTTTTTTTTTTGTTTGTTTTTTGGGAGCATTAGCAACTAAGGCCATATTGCTCCGGGATATGCGGTGGTCATTCCCTGACCTTTCCGCATCCTCCGTATTTGGTGGTAATGGGCTCGAACCCCGGTCTCATCAAGAAGTGTGTGCTACGCACTGCTGCTCCTTCCCACCTGGCTACGGAGGCGCCCTGGGGCACCATTGTGCTGGAGCTAAAGATGTCGGGTTTTTATGTTTACGGCACAGAAAAATCTGTCGCACAACACGCTGACATTGACGGCTCGAAGCAAAAAAAAAAAAAAATAAAAACATCGCTGCTATTCACATAAAGATAACCACCAAATATTTGTGTGAACTTTCATTAAAAGTTCTTTATCTTGCTGCTTTATTTTAAAACCAACTTGATCGGATTTAGTTGCTGAAGTTATAGCTTCAAGATTTTTTTATCTTGATAACGAAGAATAGAACTACGATGAGCAAATATTTGAATTCTCTGATTGCCACCCAAGATGTTACTTTTTATAACTAACGCAAAAGCCAGTTTGTTTATTGGAGTGAATCTCTACTCCAATTAACAAATTACTTAGTTCTCCGGCATCAAATTTCGAACTGCGTTTTTTATTCTGCAAACGATACCGCACATACACTATTAGTTTTCGGGTTATTAATTTTTGTAAGGGGGAATATTTCAGTATACATAAAATTAGAAATTAAGAAATATACGGTTTTAAAGTTAATACTATAATATTTCAATGATAGTACTATTCTACCAGTAGACTAGTCTACTAATGTTTACAAATTAGGGATAATGATAGTTCGACATTTTCGCTTGATTTTTATCTAATTTAGCATCATATTAAATTTCTACGAAAGTAGGATGCCAGAAAAATCTAATACATTAGAAATCATGGAACATAGACGAACACAGCTCCAATTTGTTCAGCCAACCTCAAAATAACTTATCTCGGATAATCGTATTAAACTCTCTGGAACTAAACCCCCAAGCCATACTTGTTTATAAATTGCATGGTTGTTTAAAAGAAGTTCTTGGTTACCTCTAACCTTGATCTGTCGATGTGGAAGATAATCTTCGTTTAGTAGTCCACGGCGATGCATGGAAGTGAGATAGATTTAAGATCCTTCGTGTCTCTCGAATTTCAGCTGAAATTAGGAACTTCGAGTTGTAATCATTCCCCAGTTTCCTCTCCCATCTCTATAGGCCGCTTTAAACCTTTTTTTTTCATTTTGCTTAATTCTGGACTTTTTTTTTTCCATTTCAATTTCCCAACACTGAATTATTTCTTGTTTTTTTTAATCATCATCATTATTATTATTATTATTATTATTATTATTATTATTATTATTATTATTAGTAGTAGTAGTAGTAGTAGTAGTAGTAGACAGCCGACCGGGCTAGCCAGGTGGGTAAAGTGCCTGCCTGGCAACCCAAAGGTCGCGGGTTCGATTCCCGCCTCGGGCTTGGATCAAAGTACTGCAAAAACCTTGGGAGGTGCACTATGGCCACAGAAGCCGATGCGCCAACAACTACCAAACCAAAAAAAAAAAAAAAAAAAGTAGTAGTAGTAGTAGTAGTGCTAGTAGTGGCATGTAATGCAAGAAAGCAAGTGTATGAGCTTATGCAGCATCAGCCAAAAAAAAAAAAAAAAAATCACACCATTCCCTCCAAATGCCTGTCCAATTCCTCCTTAAATTTATTTAACCTATCAACTTCCACAACGACAGATGGAAGTTTGTTTCAGCAATTAACCATCCGCTGGCTAAAGGCAAATTTCCGCACAGCTATTCTACATCTGTCTTTTCTTAATTTGAATTTATGCCCCCTTAGGTTCGTAATCTGAACAAGTGGAAGGATCCCATGAGAATTCAGCGTGCTCAACCCATTCAAGGCCTTATACACCTCAATCAGATCACCGCGCAGGTGCCTAGTCTCCAGCCACTGCAATTTACACAACTTAAGCCTCTCTTGGTAAGAGGATCCTTTCATTCCCCTCACCAATCTTGTTGCCCTTCTCTGTACACGCTCAAGTAAATCTACATCCTTCCTAAAATGAGGCCTCCAGACCTGTACGCAGTACTCAAGGCTTGGCCTGACCATTGCCTTATACAGAGGGACAATCACCTCCTTTTCCCTGCTAGAAAAATTCCTATATATCATTGACAAAACCCCCATGACCTGCCCTGGCAAACTATCTGCATTGCTCAGAAATCTTCATATCTGACTGCACAATTACTCCCAGGTCTTTTTCATTTTCTCCCACTTTAAGTGTAGTACCACACAGTTGGTACATTTCTCTGGGATTACTTCTATCCATATGCAGTACTTTGCATTTGTCAAGGTTAAACTTCAGTTGCCACTTCTTATCCCATCTGCCTAAATTATCTAGATCCTGTTGCAGTAGCACACTGCCATTACTGTCATTAACAATCCTGCCAACCTTTGTATCATCTGCAAACTTCAACACTAAGCCTGATATAACTACATCAATATCATTGATAAATATACAAAACAACAGAAGACACAACACCGAACTCTGTGGGACTCCACTAATAACATTAGCCCAAGAAGAGTAGCACCCATTAATTACCACCCTCTGTATTCTCCCACTCAGCCACCCTTTTATCCATTGTAGCAACTTACCCTTAATACCATTGTGCTCCAATTTGTACAATAGTCTTCCATGCGCAACAGTGACAAAAGCTTCCCTGAAATCCAAATATATGATATCAAAATTATTTTTTGCATCCAGTTCCTTTGTAACCACATCATAATATCCTATCAAATTTGTCAGACAAGACTTTCCCTTAACAAACCCATGCTGTGTCTGAATTATTGCTGAAGTCTTGTCTAGATGATCCTGCAATTCATCTTTAACCAATGACTCCATTATTTTACCCGGAACAGAAGTTAAACTAACTGGTCTGTAATTACTCGTGTCACCCTTCTATTCCCCTTTGTGAATTGGGGATACATTTGCACATCTCCAGTCCGTGGGGACCTCCCCTGAGTCCAAAGATGCTCTCATAATTATGGCTAAGGGTTTGCTTAGTTGCTTTGCTGCCTCTTTTAATATAACTGGATAGATCCCACCCACCCCAGGTGCCTTTTTTATGTTTAACTTCAACAATTTCTCTTCCACTTTGCTCTCAGTTATTACAAAATCATTAAGCACCCTGCTACAATTTGATAACCTTCTGGCATTTTCAAACCTTAATAACTCCTCATATGTGAATGTAGATGCAAAATACTCATTCAGTTTGTTTGCTATCTGAGCAGGATCATCAACAGTGGAACCATCGATATTAAGTGGACCAATCAGATTCATCCCCTTCTTTTTAGAGTTTATATAAGTAAAGAAATAGTACTTATTATTATAATTATCCAGATGATAGGAATTCTGCGCATACCTTTTCCCAGATGTTAACTTGCTTATTGAAATACCATATAGTCCGAACTATTCATACTTTTGCTCTCTTCGGAATACACGGTGTATGCTAACTGGAGGTCCAGATATATTTTCGGCATCATTCTGTTGTTAATTATTATATTGCCACATGGGATAATCTTCGATGATTTATATCTTCCTCTTTTTTTTTTTTTTGGTCCTTCCATAGCGTTACCGTAACTGTCCTACCGCACCAATTTGCCTGTCATAGATGAGGCTCGTGTTAGACTTCCGTCTGGACAACAGGAATTTTTATGAGCATTTTCACACCATGGCCTAGTTAATCGATCCTGGGCAAGTTTCAAAGTTTTGATTCACGAAACTTCGGTTTTTCATCTCTCAGGCAAAACAGGCAAACAGACAATAGAATAGTCACAATTTAGAGACACTATATATCAACGCTATGGTCCAGTTGCATTGGCGCAAAAATATGCAAACAAACTTCTTTGTTGAAATACTGTTTTAATGTCCAATCCTAAACCTTCCTTCGTGGATGGCACTGTTGGTAGAATCGCCGTCCTCCCCAAACCGGGCGGAAAAGACCTGAGTTGGAGTCCCGTTGATGACGGGAAGAATTTTTATGGGCCTTTTTCACAACGTGGCTGAGTTAGTCGGTCTCAGACGAGGGTGGCATGTTTTTTCTTCCCGAAAACGCGGGTTTTTGGTCCAGCAAGTAGAAAATCGACCTCAGAACAGATTTACAGAAAATATACACGGAACAACATTGCCTTAGTCGCTGATGCTCCTAACATCCTACAACAACAACAACAACAACAACAACAACAACAACCTAAAACTTGTAAAATAGTCCCACGAAATGTCGGAATGAAATAATTTTTATCGTTTCTGCCTAAACGGTTGTCCTTTATATACCAGAAAAACTGCTTCAATATCTTCTGTTTCCCGATCAACTGGAACGTATCTTATATTACTTCAGCTCCATCTGATTGGGATATGTTTTATTATTGAGAAATTCTAATTTATATCCATTTTTTCAAAAGAATAGAATAGAATATGGAACGTAAAATTTTAAGAGCTGATAAGACTGCAAAAAAATTGTTTTTTGGTACTAAGTAAAAAAAACCAATAATAATAAAAAAACCCCCTAAAATTCTGTAGTTTTTCCTTCGCTGGTTATCCATTAAGAGATAATTACGAATTAATACGCTGTTACACCGCGATTATTACTATTGATATCGGCATCACTTTCTGGAACTTCTGATCTAGAAGTTTTGAAACATGATGATGTTTGTAAAATAGTAATTGCTCGGTGTAACAGTGTATTAATTGGTGCTGTAGTTTGTTTGCCTTTTTTTCGTTTTTCACCAGAGCTACTGAAGGATATTTCTTTTATCGTAAATTCCATGTTTTCGATGATTGCTTTCCTGTTTTGACTGATGAAAAACCATATTTTCCCGTAGGAAAAACCGTGCAACCCTGGCCGTGATAAACGGTGTGGGAAAAATATTCCATTCTTCCCTTCTTGACCAATTCGATTCCGGCCTTTTCCTCACAGTTGCAGAAGGACAGCGATAGTAATCACTTGGCTACCAGCATGGGCAGTTCAGTAGACATTAGTCTCTTAGATTTTTCTTTGTTTCCTAGATGACTTCTATTCAACTACAAAAATAGGAGCTGCTGGGAAACTTCAGAAATTACTTCGCGTTGTCTTCACTAACTACATTTGGCCATATGGCTTCCCTTTGAAGACCTCCGGACTAGTAATTATTTAGCTCACCGCTAAGTGTTAGGGTTTGCCAGCAGTCGGAGTTTCAATTTGAACTAAGTGACATTTTATGTCGTAGGGAATTATAACACCAAATAAAAGCCACTTTAGATCTTTAATGACGCTGAGAAACGTAAGTTAAGATCGTTTAGCTAGTTAAGAAATATTAATAAATGGAATATGGCATCTATCTTAGTTTTCTCATGTAGATGTCAACCTGATTAGGCATGATGCTTGGCAAAAAAAAAAAAAAAAACTACATTTATGTAATTGCCCGTTGTGGTAAAACATATTCACGGCTTGAAGCTGTGCGCTTCATTATACGTGATTAAAAAGTTATTGAAATATTAATTACTTGTGATCCAAAAAAATAATAAATAATAAAAAAAAAAATAAATAAAAAATAAAAGAATGAAAGAAAGTTATTTGAATTAAAATTAGGTCTATTAAAGTTTTTCGCGTCAATGACGGGGTCTCAAACTTAGGCCTTTTTTCACAAGGTTTGAAAAGTAGTATACGCGTGTGTTCAGCTCCAAACCAACTAAGGTTATGAAACGTTAGTATATCGTATCTGTAATTGCATGTATTTTGGGTCGGCATGGTGTTTTCTGGGAGAAAAAAACCATGCACTGCTCGCTTATCCCGACAAACTCAACCATATTATGAAAAAACCGGTAAAACTTCGTCAAGTCATTGGCGGGATTCAAATTCAGACCTTTTCAACCCAGTGTTGGAGGAAATAATGGGATGATTATAATCATTATGTTACCCGCAAGAGCTAAAAAACTATGTATTCTGTGGTCGGTTCACTTGTGTTGCGAGTCGCAAAAGCCAAGTTTCTGGACGAAAAAAAAGCCATTGCCCGAGGCCGACTAATTGGGGTTTTTGTGAAGCACAGAAGTGTTGCAATTTTTAAGCATTTGAGAATAGTGTGCATTGCGAAAGTTCTATGGCACTAGGTATCAAAATACCTTTATCAAAAGTATAGTTCGGGCACTGGGTATCAAAATACTTTTATCAAAAGTATAGTTCGGGCATTAGGTATCAAAAGTATCTCACTACTTTTATTTTATGACTCAACGAGGTATCAAAAGTTATCTGCAAGGATGTTGATCCATGTTGATTCAATTATTTCCCACAATTTGCAATTTGGATGGTTGCTGATCTCAGTCTACGCGGTAGCACAGTGGTATCGTTTTTTCACTCCGTGGCTGAGTTAGTCGGTCTCAGGAGTAGATAGCAAGGTTTTCCCCGCAGAAAACTGTGGTTTTTCGTCCAGCAAACGGAAAATTGACCATAGAACACACGCAATTAACAGACATAAGACACAGCACGGCAGATGAATTTAATTATTCGAGTGGCCTAAATATAATAGTTTAGTTGCTGCTCTCAACTCTGAAGATCTCCTGGCACCTCATCCTACAAGTTCTGAACTGGATTGAGATTTGATAAATGGGGTGGCCACCGTTGCAATAGGTTAAATTCACTCTCATGTTCCTGGAACCGTTTCTGGTCTTGTAATTCTGGCCTTGTGACAAGACCTGAAATTCTTTAGATCAGGCAACGTTTTTTCAGTTGTTCACTGTTCACTTTTGATGTACCTGAGCCCACGTAACATTACCATGTTGTTGTTTGCTGGCAGGAATCCAGTTCGATAGTTGGCTGCGATACACCAACAGTGACAAGGTACGACGATTTGTACATTTCCGAGATTCAACTTTCAGAATTGTAGGACCCTATATTTTTGTAAGAAGGAAAATTAAACGGTAACATAGAATGCAGGACGATACATTCACTTATTACTAATTTTTCTCTAAATAAACTTCAAGGCTGTAAACGTATATACGAACGTATAAATGACAACATATTCGGGAAGGAATGAAGGAAGGAAGGAACACTAACTGCCGTTATTGTTAGACTTTACAGAACGAGAACATATTCGCTGAATATACCAACTGCAAATTTATGAATGAAATGACTTGGTCAAATTACATGTGTCTCCAAACAAATTCGAAATTTGAAATTTTTCTGTTCAATTACAGCCGTTCCGTGAAGCATCATAGAAATTAAACAGAAGGTTTTCTTCTGCCTTTTCTGCTAGAGAATTTGTTCATTATTGCAGTATACTGGTATATATATATTTGTATATTTTTATTATAGCATGTCTGGCAATAACATTTCCTTTGCTACCACTTACCTTGTTTGCTTGTTCCTGTCGATTTTATTTTATTTTTAGATTAGCATTAACAGTTATACTTTGTGCTTTCTACCTCTAGCTCCTTCTAGATCCGAACTTCAGAGTCTGTATCGTATTTTCGCTTTCCTTCTTTTTTTCAGCTCATTAGTCCTTCATTATTTCCTGTATAGGCTTCTTTAACTGAATAGGTAATTTCGAAGTCGCTCGTTTCCCTGAAGGAGGTTTTAGGCAATTCATTGCTATTGATTTTTGTAATTATAAGCTAATTTAATGAAGGCGAACGAACTAAATATAGACTAAATCTGAGAACTGGGGTAGATGAGACGACTTCATGTGAGAGACAACAAGTGGTAAAATTTGGGAGCTATAGCAACCTGCAAGCAAAGGTGAAATTGATTTTTGTGATGCTGCGATAGGGACATGCAGCAACCTGGAAAGCAAGGAGTGGAGGATTACGAGTCCTGTTTGGGTCTTCATGGGTCAAGCAAATATATTGGCTTGTCCATAATTTGCTTTGTTACTAAGAGCAAAATCAGGCGTAAAAATACTTGCTTGTACACTAATTGATTTTTTAGGAACATAGTAAATAAATTCGATGAATTTGAAGTTAAGTCATCAAATGCGAATTTAATTGGCTATCAGAAACTTGGTGCCATTCAGACATAAGGAATGCGGAATTTGAATCTGATGAGTACAAGTAAGCAGAAAGGAGGGAGAAAGAGTTATGCTGTTGGATAAGAAGCACGTTGATTCTAAGGCAGTACGCCCAGTTGACGTGGGTGTCCAGTTTAATGTTAGTTCAGTTTGGTGTGACATAGGTACTTGGAAAACAAAAATAAGATTAGGAGTATGTTATAGGCCAAATGACTGTGATGCGTATGATAAGCATCGATACAGACAAATAGGGTGGACTAGTAATTCAGAATATCTATCTTGATATAATTCTTAGAGAATTATATCATAATAGCTTCTAGTTATCTAAATAATAATCATAAAGTAAAAAATTATTCCAAAAAAAAAGACAAAGATAATTCATCTCTCAGTTCTGCTTACTTCAATTTCATGTGGAAAGCTGAACTACAGTGGCAGACAAAAAAACTGCATCACCTTAAAAAAAGTAAAATTTGTAGTGAAACGTATAAGATATTGTTTGATTACAGTCATTTTGTTTGTCGCAAAGTAAAGGTATTACGTCAGATAGCGTTTCTATTGCATCAGACAGTAATTGCAAGGTATTGCGTCAGCCATTTCTATGAATACGGCATTGGAAGGGTATACCGCTCATTAGTATCCTGTTTGCGGAGGTGTAAGCATGGCTCCATATGTTCAAAAAAATCAAATTATTATTTTAGGGTTGCCCGTAATTGAATACATTAACCCGTATTTGTGTCTGTAAATTGCGTGTGTTCTGTGGTCGATTTGCTTGTTTTGCTGGACGAAAAAACCCCAGTTTCTGAATAGAAAAACCTTGCTATCTATGCCTGAGACCGACTAACTCAGCCACAGTGTGAAAAAAGCCAATTAAAGTTCCTCGTGTCATCGACGGGATTCGAACCCGGGCCTTTTCCACCCGGTGTGGGGAGGACGGTGACGATACCACTGTGCTACACGCGCAGAAGTGCCATATGTTTAGCTGACACCAAGAAAAAAAAGTGTAGCTGTTGCTCTGTCCCAGGAAGGGCTTTCTACGCGTGCTATCGCTGATAAAATAGGCTGCCGCCATTCAACAGTATCCCGGGTGCTGAAATTAAAAGCGTGAAACCGGTGATGTGAAGAGAAGGCCTGGATCAGGCCTTAAGAGAGTGGCTACGCCTTCCCAAGATTGATATTTGAAACGGCTATGCCTTCGTAATCGTTATGCTAGTGCTCTTGATCTGGACGTTGAGATGGCCTTTGGTGTTGAAACAAGTGCAGGAACTATCCAAAGACGGTTTCGTAATGTGGTCTGCATGCCTATCGGCCCAAGAAGAAGCCTTTGTTGACCCAACAAATGAGGAAGAAGCGACTTGCTTGGGCTAAAACGCATGTGTCATGGACAAAAGGGCAATGGGACACCGTCATCTTTTCTGACTAATCGAAATTCAACCTGCATAGTGTTAGAGGGAAAGGTTTGGTTGGGTTTTTTTTTAGGAGCATTAGCAGCTAAGACCATATTGCTCCGGGGATATGCGGTGGTCATTCCCTGACCTTTCCGCATCCTCCGTATTTGGTGGTCGCGGGCTCGAACCCCCGTCTAATCAAGAAGCGTGTGCTACGCATTGCTGCTCCTGCCCACCTGGCTACGGAGGCGCTGTAGGGGGGAAAGATGCCTCCGGTGGTTTCCCACATCTTCGCCATATAAACTCTGTGGAGACAAACATGACAGTGAAAGCCAGAGAGGGCTGTGTTGTAAATGAAATATTCTGTTGTGTGTCCTGGCTTTTAGCTGCTTCATTTGTTGGGTCAACAAAGGCTTCTTCTTGGGCCGATAGGCATGTAGACCACATTCCGAAAGCCGTCTTTGGATAGTCCCTGTAGGGACCCCACGTTGCTCGCACACACCACTAGGAGGTAGCCAGGCTGACATAATTCTCTGGCTAGTCTCCTCCAGGTCGCCTGAACTTCGTGGAAAGAGACCAAGTACTGTAAAAAAAAAAAAAAAAAAAAGATATAGAGTACAGGATGTACCGGAGAGAGTAAAGGAAAGGAGGTATAGACAGAGCGACGGAAGATGTAAGGCAAGGCATCCTCCGCAGGTTGGGTGGGATTTTTCCCACCTAAGCGCAAAGTGTAAGTCACGTATCAAGCGAGACACTGATGAAACTATTCAAGCAACCTGAGTGTCAAGTTCAGAAGATAGAAATGGTCACAATTTAGGGGAAGATGTTCACAGTCGGATTGAGACAGTCGAATTTGAGGTGGAGATGTTCAGTATATGAGAAAAGGGTGTTAATCAGTGTGCATTGGTTCCAGGACGCTGTACAAGTGATCTCCTTCTGATGAAGATATCATGGGGGAGGGAGATACTGGTCTTCTTCATTGATCAGAAGATGTTCATTTCTTCGAGGCAAGGCATGTATTTTTGTTATGAGCAGCGTTTGTAGGTTCTCATAGAGCGGGAAAACATAGACCAGGTGATCTCAGTCTTCGTTTTCACCACAAAGGCAGCGAGGGTCATCCACGATGTTCATAGCAGCAAGTTTGTGGTTTATGGATCCATGGCCTGTAATCAGGAAAGTGGTTTATAAACCTGGGCTGTACCATGCTGGAGCTTTAGGGTAGATCTGGGCTATTTGAAGTAAGAATTTTTTAGTGATGGAGCCTTTGGGGGTGGTATTCCATCTGTTTTGCCAGGCGTTAAGAAGATGGACTGCAAGGCGCTTTTTTTCTTCTTTGATGGTGTTTGCTGGGTTTGTAGTGAAATCCGGGATGATAGGAGCCTCTTTGCGAGCCGGTAGTGTACGCCTTTGCGAATTACCTGCAGGTCCAGAGGGAGAACTCCTTCTAGGACCTTGGAGCCCTTCTATCACCCGTGCAGCAGGCACGGGTGATAGAAGGATATTACACTGAATGGAGGTGAGCTTCCTTGCTTACGAACAACGAGTGCACGATGATACCAGACACCTGCATAGTAGGATATAGTGGGAATAAATACAACTTTGTATAGCATTTGCAGTGAGCGGCGATTGAGGCCCCCCAGTCAGATCTGATCCTCGCTACTATTGAGGAGTAGTTCCTGACTTTGCGATGAACGTAGTCTAGATGCGGGTAAAACTTGAGCTTGGGGTCGAGAATTACCCCAAGGTACTTCATCTCACTTGCCAGTTTGATGGTTCTACCAGCAATTTTTATCTTCGGCGGCCTGCTTATTTGAAGGGTTTCTCTAAGTAGAACTGAAGTGTAGTTTTCTCAAGGAATATATGGAGTTTATGGAGGCTAGCCAACTCTTGTAACTTTGTTAGGGCTTCATTGGCTGTTGTTTCCAGGGAAGCTCTGGAGTTTTCGGTGACTGTCAGAATCAGGTCGTCAGCGAACGCTTGGGTGGAAACACTGCACCAGGTTCAGGAACTCATCCATGACCATATTCCATAGGAAGGGGCCAAAGACAGAGCCCTGGGGGCAGCCTCTGTAGACATTTCTGGAGACTTATCGATAGGCATTTCTGACTGTAACACTTCTGTTGTGCAGATAGTCCTGTATGCAGCTGTAAAGATTTGCTGGAACGCTAGCTTCTCTGAGTCTTCGTAGTATACTTGGCCACCAGAGCAAGTTAAAGGCCAGGCGAAATCCACTGATATTACTAAGAAGTATTTGGTGGCTGAATTTTTGGCAGAGTCCATGAGCTGTCGAGGGGCATCTTCTGCTGAACGGCTTGCTCGAAAGCCAAACTGGTTAGGGCACTGGAGATTTGCACTGTCATAGTGTTTTTACAATCTGGATAAGAGAAGGCGTTCAGATATTTTGCTTAAAACGGGAAGGAGTGCTATGGGTGTGTATGACCTTGGCTGCTCTGGTGGCTTACTTGGGTTCTTCAAAATGAGACGTACATTGGCCTCTTTCCAATCATCCGGGAAAAGTCCAACTTTCAGGCAATGATTGTACAGGCTGAGAAGGAGATTTGATTGCGTGCCTGTGAGCTTCTTAATTACTTCTGTTTCAATGAAGTCTATCCCTGGTTTTATTTTTATTATTTTTTTTTGTTTTTTGTTTTGCCAATGGCAAGCTTTAATTCATCTAAGTTGAAAGGTTGTTCTATAGAAGTGGTGCTGCATGATGCCTTTTCAGCACAGATTTCTTGTTGCTGGCTGGATTGAGGATCCGTGTTTAGGGGGAACAGGGTGTCCAAGATGTTGCGTACTGGCTCTTTCCATGTGAGAGTTGTGGTGCCCTGAGCGTGAGTGTAGAGAAGATGACCTCACCCTTGGGGAGCTTGCTCGTAACAATGTGATACACAACTCCCCAGAGTTGTGTATCGTGACTGTTTCTTCTTGGCTCCAATTAAGCTAGCGTAGTCATTTCGTGACTGTTTCTTCCCACGACTGTTTCTTCTTAGCTCTAATTAAGCTAGCGTAGTCATTTTGTAGGCTACGGTAATTATTGCGCAGGGCATCAACTTCATGAGGGGGGGGGGGGCAGGTACGACGAGCACGTTGAAATGCTTTCCGTGCTGCATGAACCTGTTAGCGGAGATTTTCCAGTTGGTTGCACCACCATGGGACAGCACTCGGAAAGGTATTTTAATCTTTATTGTTTTGTCACGGACATTGGTTATGACTGATGTTATTTTCCTCTAATGCTGGTTGAAGTTGGTGAGATTGGTGTTTTCAGGAATTTGAAGGGAAGGTTGGACCACTGAATTAAAGAGGTTCCAGTCTGCTTTATTAATTGCATAACGGATGATATTGTTTCTAGGCGGAGTATTGAGCGTTGAAAGTTAAAGTAATCACCCTATGGTCGGAAGTTGTCCAAGCCTCGCGGACTTTCCAGTCGGTGATCTTTGTGACAATGGATCTTGTGGCTGCTGAGATGTCTATTGTGGACTCCCATAGGGTGTTACTGAGGGTGGGCATGTTGTTAGGCTTGTTAAGGATTACAAGAGAGGATGTAGCCAGAAAGTCCACGAGTTGCCGGCCTTTATGGTTGTTCAGGTGGTTTTCTGAATTGCTGTGCCACATTGCAGAACGACATCGGCACAGAGAACAATGTTCCCATTTGGGAGGAGGGCTTGGACTGTTTGCAGATACCTGATGGCAGGGGCTATGTCCTCGCCTGGACGACAGTACAATGAGATGACGTAGAGAGATCCCATAGGCCGTATAAGCTGGGCACACAACCGCCCATGGAGTACAGAAGGTGTGAATTTTGGTGGCAGTTATGTGCGGGTTCCTAACAGGGACAACCGCCCGTGGAGTGTCTTCTTCTGACTGTATAATTTTGTACATAAGCGGATATGCCCTGACTTTTCTTGCATTTGTATAGGGCTCTTGGATTAACAGGACGTCTATATTGTCTTCGTCAGCCTTTATTCTTATTTGGTCCAGGACAGCACGCGCTCGGTGAGCGTTTAGCTGCATTAATTTCATGATTGTACAGTTATATGTCTTACATGGGGCCACAGTTGATTCTTTGTTGTTGTGTGCTTCTTGCTTTCAGATAAACCGGGCACTTGTTATCCCTTATCGAATGCTTGTAATCCATTTTTGTTAGTTTACAGTTGGCGCAAACCAGTTCCTCAGCTTTGTTAGGGCAGATGTTAAAGCTATGCCCTTTCTGGGCACAGTGCCCACATGTGAATCGACCTGTACATGTGTGTAGTATGGCCGAACCTGCAACAACGAAAGCACTTTGGGACGGCTATGTGTTCTTTGAACCTATAGCTGGTCTTCTCACGGTACACCCTGTCCTGCTGCTTAATTACTTGCCAAGCTTGTGCCGAGAAGTCAATGATCCAGTTTGCATTCTGGGAGGATTTTCCTTTGGTCTGATACTTTGGTCGTACCGCATCTTCGATGCTGGTAAATTCGCTTTCACCTTGAGGGTTTCTACAATAGATTTCTTCAGCCACTTGTTCCGGTGTGAGGTTTTACTGATGCCGAAAACAAGAATTGCTGGACCTTGCTTTTTGGGAGTCTCAGCTGTGAGTCCCGTGGTTTAAATTTTTGTGTGAGCTTCTGCATGGCTCGGATGGAAAGTGATAATGTCAGAAGACGAATATCGGAGGCATGCCATCCTGACCGCATAACACCGACTGTAAACTTCCGTGCGGTCAGATGGTCTGGGGATGCATAACGAACAAAGGGGTGAGCTAATTAAGTTTATTAACGGAACGGTGAATGCAGACACCTACACTGCTATCATGAAGGAGTGCCTGAAACCCGTTATTAGGGATCCCCAAGCAGACGTCCAAAACTGCATTTTTCAACAGGACTCAGCACCTTATTGCACAGCAAAATTGGCAAGTTTTATACTATTTAGATTTAATAATGAGTTTGTCTTCTTGTCCTACAAGGATTAAAACATACTTACATACTTAATGTTTTTCCTCGTTTTTCTCCCTTAAGGTATAGTCATACCTCAGAAATGCCGGCATTACAGTGTTGGTCTGGCCCGGCAACAGTGCATATTTGAACCCTATTGAAAATTGCTGGTATATAATGTGGTTTAAAATTGCTCAGAAGAAGCCAACAAGTTAGATTTAGCTGAATGAGAGCATTGTAAGGGTATGGTACCACGAAATTGGGCAACCATATATCCAGAAGTTGATTAATCTCTGCCAGATCGTTGCAAGGCTCTAATTGCAGCTCGAGGAGAAACAACAAAATATTGAGGACTTTTTTGCTGGTTTACGGTACATAATACTATTACGTTAAATTGTCATTTCAGTTTATACACGTAAATGCAATAAAATATATGTTTGGTTGTCATGATTGCAATTTGCATGATTTCTCATATTTCCATTATTTACGCATTTTACACTTTGGGAAGATATTTATGACAATTAGGTATATCAGGTGGGGTATTTTTATTGGAATTCATTCACATAGATATACACTGAGTGATCACTGAATTATGACTATCTACCTAATACTTCGTAGGTCCTCCTTTTGCCCTCAGTATAGCAGCTATCCGACGTTGCATTGATTCACCAACCAAGCTTGTGTAATGCGGTCAGCAATGCAGGTATGGGGGTGATTGGTGAATCAAGGCGACTGATATGCCTTTCCATAGTGTCCCACAAATGCTCTATGGGATTGATATCGAGGGAGTTCGGAGGCCAATCGTCATGCTGGAAGTCAGAACTGTGTTCCTCAAACCATTCCTACACATCAAGTGCCCGATGACTCGGCGCATTTTCATCTTGGAAGACACCATCGCCATTCGGGAAAAAGTGTAACATAGCGGGGTGTACACAGTCAGGAAGCAGTTGACGATAGCGGAGACCACTGATAAGTTGTTCCACATGCACCAGGGGCCCAAGTTCCTACCAGTGAAACATGTCCCACACCATACAACAGCCTCCATTGGCCTGCACTTTTGATACCATGCATGATGGATGAAGAGCCTAATGTTGTTGACGCCAAATCCGTACACGACCATCCTCGGTGTGGAGTAAATAACGTGACTCATCCGAACAGCACATCTTCCAGTCTTCTAACATTCAACTTGCATGCTGTTTGCACTAGGCGAGTCTTTTACACCGATGAACCTTTGTTAGGAGAGGATGCCGTAGGATTCGTCTGCTGGTATAGCCCATACGTGCGACGCATGGTCATGCCAGATATTGTTCCGGGTTGGCCCATGTAACTCTTCAACAGTGCTGCGCCTGTTCGCCTATACGAGCTGTCGGACCTGGCACTCACTTCTAACATTAACCTTTCGCTGACCTTTGCAGTTTTGCCGTCGGGTCGTGATTTGACAATTTTGACGCCAGTCCTGGTACATTTTAACTACGGTGGCTCTCGAACACCCCACCAGTTCAACCATTTGGGAAATCGAGACACCAGCTCGTCGAGCACTCACAATCTGTCCTTTATCAAAGTCCGATAAATCCTTCCTTTTATCCATCGCACTCGAAATTTTACTACCTACTGAACCACTGACTCCTTATCTATGCTATGCAGGTCGACTAACTCCGCACTCTTGTACCTCACGTGGTCAACGAGTCGCATTCAGTTTTCATAGGGATGGTCATAATTCAGTGATCACTCAGTGTATATCTCATCTAACAAATGCATTTCGAACATTTCTGCAACCCACAATGCAGCGCAAACACATTATTTGCAAAATTGAAAAATGATGCAGTTTTTTTTGTCCGCCACTGTAGGAAAAGGTAGGAGAGCATAAAAAAGAATGACCGACCACCGTGACTTGCATATGAGAGAGGCGCCTCCGTAGCCAGGTGGGAAGGAACAGCAGTGCGTAACACACGCTTCTTGATTAAACCGGGGTTCGAGCCCGTCACCACCAAATACGGAGGATGCGGAAAGGTCAGGGAATGACCACCGCATGACCCGGAGCAATATGGCTTTAGTTGCTAATGCTCCTTAAAAAACCAAACAGCATATGAGAGAAGAGCATATCTAACTTCATTTGGGGAAGTGGGAGAAGGGTGGAAGAACTTAAAATAAAGGCAGTGAGAAGAGCAAATACCTTTTTGAGATAATCGTTTTCAATGACCGAATAAGAATCCATGGGGTTAGGACAAGAACTTACAGGCTTGGAGCTGACATGATTTGTACTTGGCTATTGCCAAATACAAAACGGTGGGTCAAAGTCGGACATTAAAATCCCAAAAAATAAGTGTTATTGTTTTTGCTTCCTTCTAAAAGATTGTTTAATCTGTATTTTCAAATTTCTAATTGGTGGATAAAGAAAGAGTAGATTCATGAGAATCACTAAAGGAAACCTGCTGAGGATTTAGGACAGTAGTTACGGGTACGGTGTGTTCCATTTGTATAAAGCCTTTTAGATTTCACATTCAGAAGAATCAGCAATGGAAGACTGTTATAGTATTTGTTGGGTGAAGTTTTGAATTTTCGGTTGTCTCAGAGCTGAAAGATGTGAAGTACGTTCTTTTATTAAAATATGCGATTTAATCTAAATGCGGTACTGTATATCAAAATTTTTTATTAGTTTATGAAAAATAGCCACATATTCATATTAACTGACTCATGCCTTTGTGTTTGTTTGTTCTTTAGCTATTTAGTATGTAGATTCTCTTAAGAATTCTTCCACTTTCCGATGGGAATTAAACCCATACCTCTACAAACGAATGGCAAAAAATGAGGTACTGTTCTGCGGATAATCAACTGCTGCATTTTACTAGCTTATTGATATAAATACGTACACTTTTATCAGTTAGTTGTGGTGAGATGACGTGCATCTCCTGCAAGAGAACCATTATTTCCAGTGGAAAATATATTTTTTTTTTTATTTATTCCCATGTGTTTCATCTAGATACTGAATAAATTAATGATAGAGAAAGCTCATCCGAACTTTAATAAGAATTTTTAATATAATTTTTAATAAACATTTTTTAATAAGTAACACTATTTTATTATGCTCTTTTAAAATGTTCAGGAAGAAAAGAATTTTAGACGTTAATGACATTTTCAATGTTTTCTCACAGAATGAAATATTTCGATTTAGAAGATTCATTAAGTGATTTTTCTTTCAGGTGGAGATGCTTTTGCCAACAGCTGTCTTTTTACTAAAAATGAACAGAACTTTGCCTGTTAGAAGTACACTATATAAAAGGTATATTTCAGCATTAGAAGAAATAATTTCCATTTATTTGTAATGAGTGTAAATTATTTTAACAAATTATCCATTGATATGTGGTAACTCTGTATATTAAAAATATATAGTACTCTGTAAGCTTACATTTGAACTTAAGCCCACTGAAAAAAAATGCGCAGAAATGACATCATGTTTAAAGAAATAGGCAAATTTGTTTATTATGACTGATAGATATTAATATGTTTGTGTATTTTTAACTATAGATACATTTATTTCTACTGTATCTAAAAGTGAGAGCGAGAGGCAGATGTTCTCTTCTTAATACTTTTCTTAATGCTCCGTTTGTTATTGCTTCCAGTTGGCCCCTCGTTCAAACAGTGCTGTTCCTAAATTAGTAACTGCAATGAAAGTGTTTATTTTACAAATTCTTTTACGTGGAAGGCTGACTGAAGCAGTATTTCTGTCAAAAGCATTGTAAATAACTTATAACATCACATTCAATTTGGCCACCTGTCCTAGTTTACATAACCTCTTCCATTACATTACATAGGACCAGGGATGATGAATTTCAGAAACACGTGTTCAGAATGGCATGCAAGACGTAAATTTTTTAAAATTTTACTTTTATGATATCGAATCTCATGGAAATTCGTCATTTCTGATCGTTTTTCTAGTGTACTACATTTTTGTTTCTCAGAAGCAGGAAACAATCTGTTTGTTTTGTTTGCCTATACACATATGAGCACTGTTAGTGTTGTTTGAACTACTGGGAAAGAGCAGCAATTAACTAATTTCCAATCGACCAATTTCCTTTAATTGTTTAGAACTTTTCATATTGTTTCCAATTTTCCATTTTAAGAAATGTCTGTTTTCATTAGTACTGACATTTTTTTTATTATTTTTTAAAATTTAAATCAGTCTGAAGTAGACACTTCTACAAACGGCAGCATATGCCAGAGGGTAATATAACATACAATAGCTTATTTACATGAGGAAAGGTAATGTGAACAGTAAACAGTTTTATATAAAAAGGTAATGTGAACAGTAAACAGTTTTATATAAAAAGATAATGTGAACAGTAAACAGTTTTATATAAAAAAAGGTAATGTGATAGTAAGTTAACAGTTTCCAACACCAGTATCACATAGCATTGAGAATTGACACATGGATTAGAGGACTATGCGGGACATCAGACAGGCGCACAAAGGAGTAATAACGTACGTACACTTCGTAGTTTTTTTCCTCTCATCAGAAGCCGTTTACAATGGCAATCAAGCTAGGGTCCTCTCGATCAAATTGTTCTCAATCATGATTCAATGCATGACCACCTAAGAGCATCACGGGAGGGAAACAAAGTGTAAACTGTATTTTGTGTCAAGCGGCACCAGGGGGTTCCCCCACCTCCGCGTTGATTTCATTGTAGGTGTACCAGTTCGCTGGGAAGGCCAGAGATTTAAAACTGTATAGATTTTGTAAGTGTAGTGTTATGTATCGTTGTTCTTCTGGGAATTTAGCTGCTGGACCCCTGCTGAGGCCCACACTTGGTCCAGTAGAGGCAGACCAGGTACCCATTAGTTTAGGCGCCTCTGTAGCCAGGTGGGAAGGAGCAGCAGCAGCGCGTAGCACACTCTTCTTGATGTAGACCGGGGTTCGAGCCCGTCACCACTAAATACGGAGGATGCGGAAAGGTCAGGGAATGACCACCGCATATTTCCGGAGCAATATAGCCTTAGTTGCTAATGCTCCTAAAAAAAAAAAAAAAAAAAAACATATAACCCATTAGTTTGCAGTTTTTACTCTGGCAGGCCTGCCACCTAGTTTCCTGGGATTTCAGTGGCTAGGACAAAAAAAAAAAAAAAAAATAGAAGGCGCGCGATTAAAAACAGCGTAAAGTGTATTCGTTCCCCATCCCCGCGTTACTTTCATTGTGGGTGTAACAGTTCACTGCAAAGAGAGGGCGGTAGGTGGCGCTTAGTAATATACCTTGTGTTTCTTGTGCTCCTAATCTTAAGTAATTTAGATGAATTATATTAATTGCCCGACCTTTCAAGTGATCAAGTAATAATCAGTGAATGCCAGTCTACTTGTGCATGAAGTTTCAGCAGCGTTGCTCCAGCAAAAGATGAGTATTTTACTAATTTCTCTTTTTGGCTTTGCAACAATGCACGACTCCAAAATGGACGCTATCTTGTACAGTAGTTATTTCTTATACAGCATAATGGCAGTTAATGGACACTAGCTAAGTGCTTCGCTGACCAGTAACGTTTCTCTCTTGCTCTGTTTCGTGTGACCTCCCTGCCAGCGGCATAGTGTTTTGTGGAAGGTGCCACCGGTGCCTTCCCACAGCTGCACCATAGTACTTTGTGAAGAATTACAGAATCTCTGTAAAAGCCAGCAAAAGTGAAAAGTGTGATGTCTGGTTTATGACAGGTAGTGCTATGTTCTGTTGTTCTGTCTCTGGCTGCTTAGCCACAGGGCCCCTAAGGGAACCTCACGTTGCCCGCCACCACCACTGGGAGGTGAGCCAGGCTGCCCATTATACTCTGGCTGACCTCCACCAGGGTTGCCTGAGCTTCCTGATGGAGACCAAAAAAAAATAATAAAAAAAATAAATAAATAAATAATAAAATAAATAAAAAAAAATAATAAATAAATAAATAAATAAATAATAAAATAAAAAAAAATAATAAATAAATAAATAAATAATAAAATAAATAAAAAATAATAATAATAAAAAATAAAAATAAATAAAAAATAATAATAATAAAAAATAAAAATAAATAAAAAAAATAATAAAAAATAAAAATAAATAAATAAAATAAGTAAATAAAGTAACAGATTAAAAAAACAGAGCAGGGGCATAGAAGAAAAGAGAGGATTGGAGGGAGAATGAATTTGGGTGGGTTGACAGGGGAGAATAAATCCACCCTAGTTTAGGCGAAGTATAGGAAAGGGTGTTGGTTTAAAAGTAGTAGTAGTAGTAGTAGTAGCAGTGGCATTTGATGCAAGAAAGCACATGTATGAGCTTATGCAGCATCAGCCAAAAAAAAAAAAAAAAATCACACCATTCCCTCCAAATGCCTGTCCAGTTCCTCCTTAAATTTATTCAACCTATCAACTTCCACAACGACAGATGGAAGTTTGTTCCAGCAATTAACCACCCGCTGACTAAAGGCAAATTTCCGCACATCTAATCTACATCTGTCTTTTCTTAATTTGAATTTATGCCCCCATAGGTTCGTAATCTGAACAAGTGGAAGGATCCCATGAGAATTCAGCGTGCTCAACCCATTCAAGGCCTTATACACCTCAATCAGATCACCGCGCAGGTGCCTAGTCTCCAGCCACTGCAATTTGCAGAACTTAAGCCTCTCTTGGTAAGAGGATCCCTTCATTCCCCTCACCAATCTTGATGCCCTTCTCTGTACTACTTCTTCTAAGTCACAGGGGAATGGCGCCCCTGTGTAATTGCCAATGGCATAATGCCTGTAGATCCCGCACTATATATAGTGTATAGTGTGTTCCTGTCTAACGGCACCAGGGGTTTCCCCCATCTCCGCGTTGCTTTCATTGTAGGTGTACCAGTTCACTGGGAAGGCCAGAGCTTTAAAAGTGTATGGATTTTGTAAGTGCAATGTTGTGTTTCGTTGTTCTTCTGGCCATTTAGCTGCTAGACCCCTGCTGGGGTCCAACATTGTCCACACTATGCCTCGTGGAGGCAGACCAGGTACCCAGTAATTTTACGTTTTCACTCTGGCAGGTCCTGCCACCTAATTTCCTGAGATTTCAGTGACAAGGACCTAAAAAATAAATAAATAAAAAAATAAAAATAAATAAATAAAATAATTTAATAGTATTGGGAAGTAGTCGCTGAAAGGTAGACTGAAAGGGGTTTTCGTATGCATTTGGAATTTTGACAATTTTGTTTTTTTTTTTTTTTTAAATTTTGACATCCGCTAGTGTTTAGGCAGAGAAGGGGGGAGACTGAAGACAGGTGGGGGAAAGCCAGAAATATGGAGCCAATAGGGAAGGTGACCCCAGGTCAGAGATTTAAATTTAGACTATGTGGGGTTACGCTGTGAAAGTGAACAGAGTAGGGAAGAGACTGAAGGCTAGGAGGGAGGAAATAGGAAGTAAGGGGTCGATAGAGGAGGTGACTCCTGGTCAGTGGGGCAGGCCCATGTCCCACCGGGAGGAAAAGGAGGGCGAGGAGGGTAAGAGACAGTGAAACCATCTCCTTCTCTCCCCAGGGAAGTGGAAAGAAAGTACCGTGCAAGAGAGCACAGGTATAGCCTGTTGCGCTGGCAGCAGAGCTGCAATGAGGTCAAGTCCATGGTAGGTCTTCTATTTGAGTTCTACTTCTTCTAAAAAGATGTCAACTTCTAGGATTGTAGGTCATTCCTGGGACAAGTCCTGTCTTTGTAGTTCAGGTTGTTGAGGTTGTGTTTGCAGTCTATCATCAAGTTTTTCGGTTTTAATCTTCTTTCATTTAAAGAGGAGAAATGCTGGTTGGTGATTAGTTTTGTCTTTGCGTTGTCATGGTTGAGTGGCATTTCTTCTTTTTCTCAGTGAATGGCAATTTGTACCCTTCTTCTCGCGAAGAGGTCCTGGGCGAATCGTGACAATGCTTTATAATCCTCTTTGGCTTCAAGGAGGAGAAATTCTTGTCCTCTTGGAAGATATCTCACTTTTGCAATTAGAATACATCTTAGGTCTTCATATATGGGACAGTCAAACATAAGATGGTTCCAGTCTTCTATTTCTCCACAAGTGCAATGTGGGTTGTCTGTGAGTCTGAAGCCAGCGAGCTTTGCATTGAAGGGGCCATGCCCTGTTATTAAGTACGTTGTATGAAGTCCTGGGAAGAACCATGATGGTGATTTCGGGTATACTCTGTTTGTGTGTGGAAAAAACTTGCGAGTGATCTCTCCTTTGGTGGTACCAGCCGATCTGTTTTGCCACTCCTGTAGCAGGTGGTTCTGTAAGCGTACTTTTTCTGCCTTCCTATTATTAGTGGGATCAGTAGTAAAATTCAGGAAGGTAAGTGGGACTCCTTTGGAAAGGTAATAGAGTATTCCAGTTCTAACGATTTCTAGGTCTAATGGGAGCGTTCCTGCTATTACTTGTAAGGCTGGTGTACTCACTGTACTGCAGGCGCGGGTTATGGCACGGAGGATGGATCGCTGGGTAGAATCCAGCGTTCTTCTATTCACTACTAGTGTGGTCTTATCATACCGTATGGCCGAAGCATATGAGATTGCTGGTATGAAAACTGTCTTATAATAGAGTGCCAGGGTTCTCTTGTTGAGGCCCCAGTCTCTACGTGAGACCCTGGCCACCAGGGCCGAGTAGTTCCTGATCTTCGTTCTGATGTATTTAAGGTGTGGCTGAAAGGATAGTTTGCTGTCTATGAGAATAACTAAATATTTGAGCTGTGGTGCCAATTTTATCGTGCTCTCATCAATTTTAATTTGGGGTGGTCTACGCAGGTCGAGAGAGCTTTTAAGGAGAATGGATGAGGTTTTCGCAGGTGATATTGTGAGAAAGTTCTTTGCTGCCCAAGTTTGAAGCAGTCGAAGGGCATGGTTGGCCAGGGTCTCAAGCTGAGCTCTTGAGTTTGCTTCCACTGTAAGGATCAGGTCATCTGCAAAAGCGTGGGATTTGACTTCTCCTAGGTCCATTCTCAAGAACTCATCGAAGACAATGTTCCAGAGCAATGGGCCCAGCACAGACCTCTGCGGACAGCCTCTGTAGATCTCTTTTACTATATTCTTGTACGGGTATTGATCTCGACCTTTCTCTGTGATAGGTAATCTTTTATAGTGTTGAATAGATTTATTGGCACCCTGGCCTCCCTCAGCCTACCGAGGACACTTGGCCACCAGAGTGAGTCAAATGCCCCGGCGAAGTCGATGGAGATCAGAAGGAAGTATTTCCTGCTGCATTCCCTAGCTGCAGTGAGCAGGTTTTTCAATGCATCTATCGTGGAAGAACCTGGTTTGAACCCATATTGGTTCACCGCCGGTAGTCCTGCTGCTTCATAGTGCTGGGAAATTCTTTTATGCAGTAATCTTTCGTATAGTTTACTCACCACTGATAGAAGTGCAATGGGTCTATACGAGTCTGGATTCTCTGGCTGTTTGGTTGGGTTCTTCAAAATTAACTTAATATTTGCTGTCTTCCATTCAGTTGGGTATTTTCCTGCTTCCATTCAGCAATTAAACAGATCCAACAGAAGCTTCGGTGCATATTCAGCTACCTTTTTAACAATTTCCGGCTCGATCAGATCTAAGCCTGGACATTTCTTGGGTTTGATCCCTGCGACGGCTACTAGGAGCTCCTCCCGTGAGAAGGGGGCTCCTGCTGTGATGTGTCATAATTCTGGTTTTCTTGGCACAATTGGTGCTGTTCTTGTTGGATTGGTATAGCTGGGTCCTTGAAAATAACGCCGAGAATATTTTCCATTGATTGCTCCCAAGTTGTGGTGAGTACACCCTGCGGTGTCCGAGTGGATGTTAAAACTTCGCCTCTGCGGAGTTTGTTGATGGTGACTTTGTAAACCACCCCCCAGGGGTTAGCATTTCCTGTTGTGGAGACCAAGCCCTCCCATGATCTCTTTTTACTTTTCTTGATAGTTTCTGTATAATGATTCCTGACATCTCTGTAGTGCTGCCTAAGCACTTCAACTTCTGCAGCTGGCCAGGTCCTCCGTGCTCTTTGGAAGTCTTTCCTTCTTTTAATTACTTCTCTCCTTAGTTGCTGAATCTCAGGTGTCCACCCACCAGGCAGTGGATTTTTTCTTTTTATAGCTGTTGCACTGGCACTTGTAATAATTTCTGTTACCTTGCGTTGGCATGAGTCAGGATCACTCCATTGGTCCAGCATCTCTTGGTTATTTTCTACCGTTGCAGTGAACATGTTAATGAAGAGCTCCCAGTCTGCTTTACCTATGGCAAATCTGTTATGGAGTTGCTTGATTGGCGGTGTTCTTGTTAGAGTTCTGGTAATTTGAAAGGTTATTACACGGTGATCTGATGTTGTCCATGAGTCTTGCACCCTCCAGTTGGTTACGAACGGTGCAATACTTCCTGTAGCAAGAGAGACGTCAATCGTGGACTCCCAAAGAGTGTTGCAAAAGGTCGGAAACTGGTGTGGCTGATTAAGGACTGAGATCTGGGAGCCAATGAGGAACTCCTCAAGAAGTTGGCCGTTCCTGGTACCCCGTCTGTCCGGTGTTGTGCTAAACCAGGCTGGCGAGCGGCAGTTTACGTCTGCACCAATTATTATCTTTTGATTCGGTAGTACATCAAGGAGGTGTTGTAAGTAATTAATTGCAAAAGTGATTTCTTCTCCGGATCTACAATATAGTGCGACAATGTAAAAAGCGCCCAAGGCTGTAATAATGTTGGCGCACTGTGGTCTGTGCCAGCAATCCCGCACCTAGATCGGTGCCAGTAGTATATCCTACCCATTTCGGGTTTGAAATGACTTTTAAATCCCGCACTCCGAGGCGTGCCAGCATCCCGCACCTTGGATGGTGCCTGTAATAGATCCTATTCTATTAGGGTTAGCATAATCATGTCTGTGTTGTTCTGGGGGGGGGGGGGGGGAATGGACATGTGGACATGTGGACATGTGTTTTTGTAAAGGGCGGCTCCTAGAACGTGAGTTCAACTCCGCCTCGTATCTCTGTGAAGAACAGTATCACTACAAATGGGCCAGATGTGTGTGACGTCGGTTTGTGTGTATTATGTGTGTGTTCTGTTGTTATGTTCTGACCGCTTGGCTACCCAGAAGCAACAGTCACCTGGACAGATGATTCTGGGTACTCGTCCACACCACGGGAAGGTGGGCCAGTCCCAATGGAGCACGTACTGTCTCGATACGAGACTCTGAACCACCTGATGTTGCCAAAAGGTGGGCCAGATTTCTCTGGGGGCCCACTCCAGAGAGGGAAAAAAAAATAATAAATAAATAAAATAAAAATTAAACTAAAAACAGAAACAAAATGTATTTCCCGTGGTGCAAAAAAAAAAATAAATAAATAAATAAATAAATAAATAAAAAAATAAAAATAATAAAAAAAATAATAAAATAAATAATTAAATAAAATAAGAAAAATAAAATAAGAAAAATAAAATAAATTCCCTGTGATAAAAAAAAAAAAAAAAAAAAAGGGAGAGCTGTCTGGCACCAATGATAGTCCACATCCCAGTTGTCAGAACAGAGCACGAGTAAAAAAAAAAAAAAAAAAAAAAAAATGAAGCTAAGTAAATGAAAAAAAAAAAAATACTACTAATAATAATAATAATTACAGAATAATTAAATAATTTTAATCCCACAGTGAAGAGGAAGATGTAAGTCGGGGTGCCAGCAGAGAGAGAGTAAGAGAAAAAAAAAAATGTGAGAGTGGTTATCTATCCTGCACAGAGGGAGAAAGAAGAAAAGGTGAGCCAAGGCTGCTCCTAGTTCCAGGGCAGGACCCGGAAACAGTGCAGAATGCAGGTTTGAAGAAAAATAAAAAAGAATAAATAAAAATAATAATAAAATAAAAATAAATAAAAAATAAAAATAAATAAAAAATAAATAAATAATTTTAATCCCACACCCTGGCTACAGTGAAGAGAAAGATGTAAATCGGGTGCCAGCAGAGAGAGAATGAGAAAAAAAAAATAATAATAAAAATAAAAAAATGGGAGAGTGGTTATCTATCCTGCACAGAGTGGGAAAGAAGAAAAGGTGTCAGTGATTTTCACGTCAGTGATTGACGATCAGTGTCCTCCTCCAGGCAAATACCTCAGCTGCAAAGGTCTGGAAGGCTTCGAGGTTGTTTTGGGTACATATCAGTTGATGCAGATCTGCTGGTGGGAAGTCCTGGATCTTATTCTGGAGACGGTTTCTGATATCGTTGTAATGTACGCACTCCAGAAGCAAGTGTTTCCAACTTTCACTTTGTCCGCAAAAGCAGTAGGGAGTGACGATGAGTCCCAGTGTATGCAGTTTCTCATTTAGAGAACCGTGTCCGGTAATGAGAAAGGATGATTCGAGGCTGAGGGAGAACCATCGGGCGTTATTTTTAGTGGTTGCGAAGGTTACCTCCGGAAGAAAACTCCGAGTTACAACCCCTACAGTAGAAGAATCCCATCTGGTCTGCCATACATTGAAGAGTTTATTGAGACATCGAGATTTCTCCTGCTTTATATCTGTAGTTAGTGAGAGTTCTATATCCAGGATCGTTGCCGGAATACCTTTTTTAATTCGATAGCAGAGCCCCTTGTAGATTGTGTAAAGGTCGAGAGGGAGGGTGCCTGCTATAACTTGGAGAGCTGCTGTAGAGACTGTACGGCAGATTCGATGGGTCGCCAGTAACATAGCTCTTTGTATAGAGTTTAGCTTTTCTTTCATCTTAATGATGGGAACTCTGTGAAACCAGACCCCGGCAGCATAGGTTATTGGGAGAAATTGGGAGAAAGTCCTGTCTATTGGGAGAAAGACAGCTTTGTAATAAAGAAGAAGGGTTCGTTTTGATAGTCCCCACTCACTTCTTGAGATCCGTATAATTGCGGCGGAGAACATTTTGGTCTTGGAACTCAGATGCTGTAGATGGGGGAAGAAAGACAGACGGTGTCTATTACTACTCCCAGGACTTTTGTCTGTTCTACGAAGGTTAGCTGGGTTCCGTTGATTTTGACCTGGGGAGGCCTTCGTAAGTCGAGTCGGTTTTTAAACACCATCATCTTAGTTTTGGCAGGATTGATTTGCAATTTGTTGATTGTTGTCTAGGTAGAGAGATGGTTTGAGTACTCGCTGTGCTGTTGATTCGAGGGCTGCTCTGGAATGACCAGCGACCACGATGGTGAGGTCGTCGGCGAATGCTATGATTTTCGTTTTTTCAAAACTGTTACTGAGCCAGCTCTGCAGCACCATATTCCACACCAAGGGCCCCAGGACAGAGCCCTGGGGACACCCACGGTGGATGGGTTTAAGGACTTGGTGATATTTTGACTTAACTACTATTGTACGTTGTGAGAAGTAGCTTCTGAACAGCCAGTAAAGATTGTTTGGACATTCTGCTGTGCGAAGACGTTCCAGTGTACTTTCCCACCATACATTATCGAAGGCCCCCTCGAAGTCAATAAACAGAGCGAGTTCATATTTGGATTGCGAAGTTTCCAGATGCAGGATCAAATCAGAGAGGGCATCTTCACATGATCTGCCCTGGGTGAATCCATATTGGGCTGGTGAAATCATACCTTTGGAGAGAAAGAGATTCGTGATTCGGATGGCCATTAGTCTTTCCAAGGTCTTGCCCAGGTTTGCCAGCAGGGCAATTGGTCTGTATGAACGAGGGTTTGTTATTGGTTTATTTGGTTTTGGTATTAGGCGGAGAAGTGCAACCTTCCAGGGCTGGGGGAACTTTGATTTTTTGAGGCATTTATTGTACAATAATAGAAGATGTTCTGGCTTTAATTTGTGAAATCTAATGATGAAGGCATATTCAATTAAATCCAGTCCCGGCACTTTTTCGTATTTACTTTTTTGAGGACCTGATTCAATTCCAGACCGGTGAAGGGTTCAGCTTGGGTCTGTGTCATATATTCGGCATTCTTCTTCCGGATACTTTTGTGTTCCGGCAAGTCATTCTGAGGGTTGTCGTCTGGGAAGAGCTTCTTTATGATGGCACTGACAGAGTCAGTCCAGTTAGTGGTTTCATTTTGATCAGCCTGGACAGTGCCAGAGATATCTGTTGTGAAGGTTTTTCCCTGTGTGATTTTATACAGTAACCCCCAGGGGTTTGAATTTCCAGATTCTAGGACGAATGTAGCCCAGGTTTCTCGCTTTCTAGTTGCTATTGCCTTGGTGTATGTATTCTTTTTATTCAAGTATTCCCTGTGTAGCCTTTCGACGTCCGCTGCTGGCCAGTTTCGTCGGTTCTGATACTGCTTTCGTGCGCGATGGACTTCCCTCCTTAGTGTCATAAGTTCCGTGTTCCACCATGCACAAGGTCTGTTGCATGGGACTTTCTTCCTTGTTGCTCTATACGAAGCTCTGGTAATTGCTGTTTGTATTACTTCACTGTATTCTTCTGGTGTTGCTTCTTCATATTGGAGAGGGTCATGTGTTGGAAAGTCTCTATTGATGGAGAAGTCGAAGGCATCCCAGTCGACTGTTCTTAGGGAAAACCTTACTAATTCTGTCACTCTTTCCTTAGTAGTTGTCGGCAGGCTCCTGGTCCCAATGTGAAAATAGATGACCCGATGGTCACTTATCGTCCAGTCCGGTATTGTGACCCAATCCCAGACGCATGTCCGTAAGTCATTGGTGGTTAGTGTGACATCAATATTAGATTGTCCAGTGGTGCTACAATATGTCGGAAGATTGTTGGGTAGGTTATGGATGGTTAAATTTCTGTTCAGAATTAATTCCTCTAGAAGTCGCCCACGTGCATCCAAGGAAGTTGAGAACCACAATGGGGATTTGGCATTAACGTCTGCTGTTATTAGTATACTGTTAGAGTTAAGAAGGTCAATGGCAAACTCAATATATCTTAGGAAGTCATCTATATCCCTGGAAGGCGGACAGTAGAGGGAGATGATATATAGTGTGATTGAAAAGAACATAACCTGGATGCAAGTAGCAAACTTTGTGCAGAGCCCGTGAATTATAAGGACATCAATTTGCTTATTGAGTACAACTATGCAGGTCTTAGGGTCAGTGCTAGCTGGCTGTATGAGTCTTGTCTGCATTGAATAGCCCACTATTTTGTGTGTGTTTTCTGCTGGGACTTTGATGGTGTATGGCTCCTGTATTGCAATTATGTCGATTTGGTGAGTCTCGGCTGCCTGTCTTATTTCATCCGCAACTGTGCGGGAATGGTGAGCGTTTATCTGCATGATGCGTAATTTAATTTGGCTGGAGTTCTGACTATTACTGGCTGCTGAGGATGCTGCCGGGGTAGGTCTGGTAAGCTGTTGTTGAGAAATTAGGTTCTTATCCATTAGTGGTCCTTTGCCGTGCAGTTTCTAGAGCTCGTTGATACTCTGGGCAATTTACCTCTCTAACTGAGTGTTGATGGTCTTTCTTTCTCCGTTTGCAGTTGATGCAGCTTGGAAGTTCGTCTCGGTACGGACATTCAGCATGAACGTGTCCGCACGTTGGAGAAATGTGGGTGCAGTGGACAGAAGTGTGCCCATAGCCCAGGCAAAGGAAGCACTTGGTTACCACAGTGAATGGCCTGAACTTGTGGGAACTACAGCCCAGAAAAATTCTGTTGAGCGATATAACTTTTTTGTAAAGATAGGGGTCTAGTGTTATGACTCTATGGGCAGTAGAGCTGCCTTTCGCACTTGTGGAGAATCTGAATGTTACTCCTTTCTTTATTTCATCCAAGGTGACTCCATAGTCCACCAGGTTTTTGTGGTACATGTCTTCTGCCAACTCGTCGTTGGTCATTGAATTGGGGATAGTATAGATGATCACTGATGGGTTACTCATCTTTGGAGGCCCAGCTGTAACCCCAGCAGTTTGAAATGAACTCGCTGTACAGATGTTTTCCAGGTCCTGTTTTGAGGCAGTTTCAATAATAACTCCTCTGTTTCTTACAGGGCGCAGTGACTTGACTTTGATTGATTTAAATTCATTCTTCAGGGTGTTTTGAACAAGGTCCTTTACCGCGCTACTTGTTTTTAACTCAGAATCTTCAGTGGCTCTCAGTAGTAGGACATGTTGTGGGCTCTGCATTTCTGATCTATTTATCCGTTGGTTGGAGGTTGGTTCTCGTCTGGTTCCGGAGGGCTGTGTTTTCACTGCAGCAGCATAGGTGCGTGCCAGCGGAATTTCCAAAGGAGGGCTCATGTCTTGTTCAGAACTCTCTGAGAGATTTGGTGAGAACTTGGAGACTGTATCAACTACTTTTTCTAATAGCTGGATTTTGGACTTGAGTTCAGCATTAACTGCTTTTAGTTTCTCATTGTCTATTAGGAGAGCTGTGGAGATAGTCTCCAAATTATTCCAAAGTTCTTGTACCGTATTGCTAGCTGACTTTGTAATCCTATTGGAGTCTTGGTTTAGGAACGCAACCAGTTTTTTGTGTAGCATTGCTACTACCTGATGCAGGGATAGAGATGAAGTATTATCAGTGTTGACAGTTAGAGTTGGGACTAATGTAGATGGAATTGCCAGCTTGCTGGAGGTTTGAATTCCAGCCGCTATAGTTTGATCAAGGGCCGATTGTGTCAGAGCAGCCGCAGTTAGAGTAGCAGGAGTGGCTGCAGCTGAATAGTTTGGGGGGGGGGGATGGAGAGTTATCCCACGCCGGTCCGGTTTAGTTCTTGGGCTCTGAGTTCTGCAATCTTATCTCGCCTAAGTGCAGATGTTTCCTGCGCCTAGGTGGTTAATGCCTTATAGGTATCTTCCTCGAGTAGCAGAGTGAATTCTTGATTGCGAGGGTTTCTCTGTATTGCGGTGAGGAATTTAAGCCTAATGTTTTCGTAGTTGGGGAACTCATTCATGAGGTGCTCCCAGGACTCCTCTTCGCCGCAGTGGCAACGTGGATCATTCTCGAGTCTCACGACGGTCTGTTTTTTTTGGAAGGATCCATGGCCGGTGATGATAAAGGTCACATGGAGGCCAGGCGAAAACCAGGGTGGAGGTTCTGGGTGAGTTGAACTTATAGATGGAAGGAATCGTTTTGTGATGGCCCCTTTTGTTGTAGTGTCCCAGTCATGTTGCCATATCTCTTGTAGATGTTGGGTTATCCGTTGTCTCTCTTGCATGGTGCAGGAAAGCCAATGCAGGAAATAACAAACAGCGTTTGTTGTTTGTTATTTGGTTTTTAGGAGCATTAGCAACTAAGGCCATATTGCTCCGGGGATATGCGGTGGTCATTCCCTGACTTTTCCGCATCCTCCGTATTTGGTGGTCACGGGCTCGAACCCCGGTCTAATCAAGAAGCGTGTGCTACTCACTGCTGCTCCTGCCCACCTGGCTACGGAGGCTCCAGTGCCGTTTGTGGCGTCAAGTTGAAACTTAAGCAGTTGGGTTGGAACTCCTTTCCCTAAATGATAAAAAAGCCCTCTTTTTAACCACTTCTAAGTATAGTGGCTGACATCCAGTTAATACCTGCAGAGCAGGGGTGCTGACGGTGCGGTACGCCCTGGAAATTGAGAGGAGCATGAACCTCTGGATTGAATCCAGCTTACGTTTATTTCTTGCTAGGATGGCTTTTCGGTACCAGATGAAGGCACCATAACACACCATTGGCACGTCTACTGCTTGGTATATGAGAGTAAGAGCTTTGTGCTTCAACCCCCAAGTCTGCTCTGCTGACCCGCCTTATCATAGCATTTTACCTTTGAATTTTGTTGGCTGGATACCCTGCCTGTGGCAGTCACTCTACAGCAAGAGGTCCTGTAAGTATTTGGAGAAAGCTTTGTTTGCAGCAGTGGCTAACAACGGTTTTAAATTGTGCGTGAACGCCGAATACGTAGTTTTCATTTATTTGCTTAATTATGGAAGGGGAGACTCGTACTAAAAATGCAGATATCTGCAAATTATGCAAAAAAGAAATCAATAAATTAAACAAAGGTGTATATATTAAATGTTCGAAATGCAAATTCCAAATCTGCCAGAGCTGCTATGGCTGTTCCCAATTAAGCCTGAAAAATCTATCAAGCGCAGCCCGCGCGAAATTTGTCGCATACTGCTGCCAGAAAGAGCCGGCGAATTATCAAGGGAGCCCTTCCCACTCAGCCTTGGGCTCTCCTCCTAAAGTGCTGCTTGACTCCCACTTAACGTCGCCTTGCCCGCTGCAGCGGAATAGAAGGCGGCACGTCAGTGACAGCCAGGTGTATTCTACCCACTTTGATGAACATGTATATTTCAGCCAGCTTGGTAAAGAAAGTCATGCTGACATGCAGGCGGCAGATAACCAGAAAGTTTATACCTGACGTCGGCAGGGTCTACCCTAAGTTCCCAACGTGGTTCTCACCTGGACTCCATGCAGCATACCTTCTCACCGGACATGGCGCCATCAATGCCAAACTTTGCCTTTTGGTAATTGAAGAGGACCCTACCTGTGTTTGTGGTGGTCTAGAGAGCTGGCAACATCTAATGTATGATTGCCAGCTTTATGACGACCTCCGCAACATATTAATAACAAAGATCTTATATTGTCCTAGAGGACGGGAACACAACATACTGGAAACAAAACAAGAGTACCTGGCTTTCTCCTACTACGCCCAAGAGCTCTTCGCAAGAAGACGAGTGCTCGCTGCAGTGGAGCAGAACTGAACCCTATACATGACAACCAGGAGTAACAACTGAACCTACTTAATAAAGGAGAAGAACTGACTTGACTAAACTGGACGGGACCTTGTCCCATGAGTGATATCCCAAATGGGAACACCAATGCCACTGAAGACCAACTGCAGCTTGCTGCTCGCCATCTTGGCTCTCAAACCATGCTCCCTTGCATGGTCCTATCTTTTCCTCTCTCCCCCGGCAGGGGGAGGGGACGGTATCTTCCGTCCCCTCACCTCCTTGCCACTCCCCTCTTCGCTTGGTGGGGCATGGGCCTGCCCCGCCGATTTTCTGGGGTCGCCTTCTCTATCATCCCCATATTTCTGTCTTTTCCCCCAGCCTTCTGTCTCCCCCCTCCTCTACCTAATACGCAAGTGTATACCCCACATAACTTAAAATTTAATAATGACTAAATTAATTGCGTTCACACTGAACTCATTTGGCCTTTCTACACAATTTTCTTAACCCCCACTGAGCGAAAATTTCATTTTATTATATATATATATATATATATATATATATATTTTTTTTTTAAGGTCCTAGCCACTGAAATCTCAGGAAATTAGGTGGCAGGACCTGCCAGAGTAAATATTTCAATACTAGTGTACTTGGTCTGCCTCCACGAGGCATAGTGTGGACAACGTTGGGCCCCAGCAGGGGTCTAGCGACTAAATGGCCAGAGGAACAACGATACAACACTATACTCATACAATATCCATACACTTTTAAATCTCTGGCCTTTACAGTGAACTGTTACATCCACAACGAAAGCAACACGGAGATGGGGGAAACCCCTGGTGCCGTTAGACACGACCACACTATACACTATACATGCAGGCGGCAACGGGTACACCAACTGATAACACAGAAGAAGGAAACAAACAGCAAAAATCAACCCCCAATCTAGATCCCACTCTTCCTGAAGGAAACATCCTAGAACCGATTTGTACGTTGCGTATGCAGCTGGAAATTCTGAGGGCCAAATCAAATAGCAAGATTACAACAGGCCTCCGTGGTGAGATTATCAATACTTGGACAAATATGGACTCTATATTAATGAGCACCAACGTGGAACAAGAAAAGGCCAACGCTAAACTGAAAGCTTTTCTCATGGGTAGGGCAAACCAAATGCCATAGCGTGCCCCATCCTACGCAGACACACTGAGGAAACTTGCCGATAAATTCAACCACTAGTAAACAAATGACAGAGAGGAAAGAAACCTTACTCCAGCAACCAAACGCCTCCAAGACAAGTGAGGGAATTAAAACAACTGTGATCACCAAGTTAAACGATGATCTGAAAACCACAAAGATTAAATCAATCCTCAAGACTAGAAACACCGGAGTAGTTATAGAAACGGAGACACAGGAAGGGGTAGCCAAAATCCTCAGAAACCCAAAAATTCAGTCGCTGGGGCTAGTGGCTGAAACTTCAAGAAAAAAAGGCCCGGAAATAATAATTTTTGATGTCAACAAAGACGTGATCCCTGATGAACTTAAAGAGAAGTTATACTATAGAAACTTACAGGAGGACCTTCTGGACGCGGAAATGGATCAACTAATAACCCCGAAATATAAAACAAGATCTAGGAATGGAAATGCCACCAACTGGGTGGTCGAGTTGCCCCATCAGTATGACCAAAAATCAGTAACCAAAACAGAGTTTACATTCAATAGGGAAGCCACCGTTTTAAGGAGCATGTGGCTGTCCACAAGTATTTTAAGTGCTGCCGCTTCGGCCACACCACACACATTCACACACACATGCACCCAGACTGAGCCAACCTGCGGGCACTGTGCTGAAAAAGGGCACAGATACAACGTATGCCCTAATAAATCCGCCGAGCCCGTCTATGCAAACTGTAAGGCACAGAAAATGCAACATGACCACTCAGTCATGGATAATAAATGTCCTGTCTACCTAAAATACAAGAGCATACACCAGGCCTGAACCGATTATGGGTACGACGCATAAATGCTATAACAACAAGGAGATTAAATTTTTACAAATTAACGTGCAGCGTGCTCGAGCGGTAGTAGACCAAATAAGGAAAAAAGCTTACGAAGAGAACATCGACGTTATCCTAATACAAGAGCCCTACACGCATAATAAGGAAGTCAGGGGGTACCCCCTAACTTACAAGATCGTCCATGTGGATGGAGATACCCCATGGGCCGCTGTAGCTGTCCGTAATCCTCATATTAGGTCACGAAAATCGTACACTTTTGCCCGGCCTCAGCTGCAGGTGCGCACCTCTAGGCGAATTTGTATATGTCGTCTCGCTGTATTGTAGGCCAGGAAAAGACATCCTATCTGCAATCAGATATATGCAGACAGTCCTTGCAGAACTTCCCAACGCAAAAATCATCATCGGCGCTGATGTTAATTGCCGCTCCCAGCTGTGGCACAGTGAGACTGAAGACCTTCGTGGTTTGGGAGGCCACAATCGATGTGACCCTTGTAACCAGATCACTGACACGATATCTCTCGAGCTGGATGGTACATGACTCATGGACAAAATCAGACCATCGGGCCATTACGTTCCAGCTGAAACAGTCCATTGTTTGCTCACCAATAATCAGACAGATAATGCATAGATACGTTCTCGCCAAAGCAGACTGGAACATCTTCAAGCAGGTGCTGGCCAACTCCTCTCACAGGCTTCAAGTAAGTGATTTCCAAGCACTGAATCCAGACCAACACCAACGTGCTGTCACAGACATGATCACATTAGCCTGCAACATCTCCATCAAAAGGAAGAACCTCAAACCGGGTGCAGTCCATTGGTGGGGCCCTGAGCTAGAAGCCCTAAGACGCGAAGTAAATCACAGACGAAAAACTTTCCATAGCGCTCGCAGATCATGGCCAGAGGCTGAGGTAGAAGCCCTCAGGCAGCAGTACGGGGAAGTCCAGAATTGCTACACCGCATTAATTACGGTGTAGACAAAAATCGTGGGAAGACCTTGTTTTTACTTTTGGCAACTCGGATCCCTGGGGGGTTGTCTTCAAGGTAACCACCAACAAGCGCCCCCGAGGTGAAGTGATTCCATCTACAAAGATCCCGCTTGGAACTATAACCACCAGTTGGCACGCATCCATAAATAACATACTTGATGTAATATTCAAACAGCCAGCTGCCCCATCCACCCCGCTGCAAATACAACTGTGTGAAGAAAACAAAAGTTGCACCACGCAACAGCAGGAGTCTCTATTCACAGCCGAAGAACTCAGTATCGCAGCATCAAAACTGAGAGACAAAAAAAATCACCGGGACTAGACTTGCTAGAACCGGAAATTGTGAAAAAGGTGGTGGAGTACAATACAGAGCTTTTCCTTAATCTCTTTAACCATTGTCTCCAGCGTGGATGGTTCCCAATAGACTGGAAAATGGCGAACATCAAGCTAATTTGGAAAAATTCCAGCAAACCCCACGACCAACCAGATTCCTATAGACCCATCGCTCTCCTGTCAGTAATAAGCAAGTTGTTTGAGCATCTTCTAAGACAAAGAATGGAAACATATTACAACAATGCCAATTTACCATCCCCAAATCAATTTGGATTCAGAAAGGGTCGTTCCATTGTTGATGCCCTGGAGAATATGATTGAAGGTGCAAAGAGCACGGACAGAAAATATTTCTTAGCCATCTCAGTGGACTCCCGGAACGTTTGACGCACTCTGGTGGCTAAGCGTCCTCGGCAGACTCCGTACAGCAAATCTCTCTAGCAACTTGTACCAATGCATAAATAATTATCTATCAGAGTGGAGCATAACCGTCAGGACACCATATAGCAAAGTTACGCGCCAAATCTACAGAGGATGTTCCCAGGGCTCTGTCCTGGGCCCCCCCCTACTATGGAACATCATACTTGATGAGTTCCTGAACATAGATCTGCAGAATGTCCAATCTCAAGCATATGCAGACGACTTAGTCCTTACCCTTGCCGCTGATACTAGATCCCAACTGGAAGTCTCGGGAAATAGAGCACTCGGCACTTTACAGGACTGGGCCTGACACAACCACTTGGAAATCTCACCAGTAAAGGCAAATTCCATCCTGCTTAAAGGCTCTCTGAACGTAGCAAGGCCACCACAAATCAAAATCCAAGGGAGAATTATCCTGTTAACAACTGAGATGAGATATCTTGGATAGGAAACTATCTTTCACACCGCACCTGAAATACCTACATACCAAGATTCGAAAATATACCGCACTATTGGCAAGGATCGCACGTCGGGACTGGGGGATTGAAGCGCCGTGCGCTCACCCTCTTCTATAAGGCTATCTTCACCCCCATAATCACTTATGCATCTGGTATCTGGTTTTCAAAAGCCACCACAGCAGTTAACAAGAGGAAGCTTGACCTGATTCAGCGCGTCATCCTGCTCACCATCACCCAGGCCTGCTGCACGGTCAGCACACATGCCTTATAAGTGCTGGCCGGCTTGCTACCTCTAGATCTAGAAATAATCAAATGTAGTTTGCTTTATATGCTTTTCGAAGATAAAGCCATCTCTTGTCTGGATTTTACCACGAACCCCTCAAATAATATCAAAGCCGAGAAGAAGTGCCTTGCTGTATACTTGCAGCAGGTCTGACAGTCTAGGTGGACAGTCTACAAAAGGAGAAGTCAGCAGAAATTTCATTCCTACAATAGCAGCAGTATACCCAAAATCTCCCGCATGGTTCTCCCCTGGCCTATACATCACCTTTTTGTTAACTGACCATGAATCTATCAGAGGAAAGATCACTGCACTCGGGATCACTGAAAACCCACAATGCTTCTGGTTCCCTTGAAAGTTGGGACCACCTGATGTACGAGTGCGAAATATATGAAGATTTGAGATGCCTCCTCCTGACTAGGATACATTACCTTCCTAAAAACCAAGAACAGCACATCCTCGAAAGAGAAGAAGACTATGTTGCGTTTACGCGCTACGCACAGGATGCACAAGACTTATTCGCATGACAGAAGACCCTACCATGGATATAGTCCCTATCCGGTTCATCATCAAAACCAAGAGAATACAACCACCTATTTTTGGGAATCAATGCAGAGGCCAACCAGCAAATGAGACTACACCATCACCAAATCTAAGTAGATCCAGTATAGGACAACCACAGCTAAGTTCACTACAAAGGCCAGAGGTTTAAAAGTGTATGGATTTTGTAAGTGTAGTGTTGCGTATCGTTGTTCTTCTGGCCATTTAGCCACAAGGCCCCTGCTGGAGCCCAACGTTGCCCACACCTAGCCTCGTGGAGGCAGACCAGGTACCCAGTAGTTGATATTTTACTCTGGCAGGCCCTGCCACCTAGTTTCCTGAGATTTCAGTGGCTAGGGCCTTAAAAATATTGTGGGAGAATAATCATTGAAAAAGGTTTAAGCTGAAAGAGTTTTGCCAAAGAGTTCTATACATGCGCTGGTGTATAGACAGAGTAGAGGGGAAGACTGAAGACTTGGGGAAAAGTCAGAAGTATGGGGGCAATAAAGTAGATGTCCCCAAAAGCAGTGGGGCGGGCCCATTTGCCACCAGGTGTAGAGAAGCGGGAGTGGCAGGAGAGGGAGGAAACAGGAAACCGTCTCCCCCCTGCCAGGTGATTGGGAATTAAAGGTGAATAGAGCTAGGGAGTCCTATTCAGAGACTACCAATCTTCTTGATACCCTCTTCAGAATTCAGCGCACCCTTAACGACAAATCACAGATTGATATCATATTCCTCGACATAAAATCGGCTTATGACAGATTACATCTCCCAGCTCTTTTTACCATTCTGAAACACTACTTCGGCTTGGCAGATACTTTACTTCAAATTTTGAAGTCTATTTTACTTCCTAGACATCTGTCTGTGACCCACAATGACTTTCAAGTAACTATTGACGTCTCAAGAGGCATTCCACAAGGAAGTGTACTGTCAGCTATCCTGTTTGCAGCAGTTTTGGAGCCTTTCCTTGCTCAGAATCCGAACTTTGTCTCTTATTCCGACGATCTGAAGTTTTACGTGAGCTCAGATCATAGTCATCAGATTCAACATATCAACGAACAAGCTTCTAGGCAGATATTAAGCTTGGAAAGTTATCTTGCCACAATTGGGCTGCATCTGTGCCCTTCCAAATCAGCGCAACTGACGATAACCAAGAAGAAAGTCAAAAATGAAATCCAAATCTTTGTTAGTGGGGAACCGGTGCAAAAGGTGACCTCTCATACTGTTATTCACCAGGAGAAAAACACTAATAGCTATCTACAGCAACGTACACAGAGATTGACAAAAATTGGCGCCAAATGTGACAAAAAACTGAAATCCCGCAGAGGACCAGTACTTGGACAAGAAGAGTTCTGATCACACGGAAGAGAAAAGCAAGGACGGGGGAATGCAGCACAGACAGTAGAGAACAGACAAAACGCAGCACAGTTGGAAACAGCTTGATGGCGATCTGAAGAGGACACCCTAGCCCTCTTCACCTATTATTCCCACTTCCTTGGGGGGGAGGGGACATTTTTGTTCCTTCTCCTCCACCCCCAAACTTCTACTCTGGTGGGGCATGGGCATGCCCCACTGAAAACTGGGGCTATCTACTCTGTTGGCCCCATATTTCTGTCTTTTCCCCCCAATCTTCGGTCTCCCTCCCCTCTCTACCTTCATCATAGCGAAAGCCCCACACGTCAAAAACTTAACATGATAAAATTACCTTACGCCCAAAACTCGGCCTAGCAAACCAAAGCGACATTACCCCTACAACAGCGCAGATCTTTTATTTATTTTTTTTCTTTATTTATTTATTTTATTTTTATATATATATTTTTTATTTTTTATTAATTTTTTTTATTTATTTTTTATTTATTTATTTTTTTTATTATTATTTTTTTTATTTATTTATTTTTTTATTATTATTATTTTTTTTATTTATTATTTTTTTTTATTATTATTTTTTTTATTTATTTATTCTATTTATTTATTATTTTTTTTATTTATTTATTCTATTTATTTATTATTTTTTATTATTTATTTATTTATATATATTTTTTTTAAGGTCCTAGCCGCCGAAATCCCAGGAAATTAAGCGGCAGGACCTGCCAGAGTGAATCTACGGCTACTGGGTTCCTGGTCTGCCTCCACGGGGCGTAAGTGGGACAACGTTGGGCCTCAATAGGGGTCCAACGGCTAAATGACCAGATGAACAACGGTACAGAACACAACACATGAACAATTCCCACACACTTTTAAATCTCTGGCATTTCCCAGTGAACTGGTACACCCACAATGAAAGCAACGCGGAGATGGGGGAAACCCCTGGTGCCGTAAGACAACAACACACACTTACACTTACTTACTGATCTTGGCCTCACCTGGGATGTTGGACTCACTTTTCAGCCTCACTTTGCCAGGATGAGGCAAAAGACGTACGCTGCTCTTTGGGCAGTGCGTCAAGAACTCGTTGGTGTGCATCAGCCAGCGCTGCTTGTTCGGCACATCCTGAGGTGTATTTCGCCGATTCCTCTCTATGCTTCAGAAATTTGGTCATCTGCCCCTGCCTCATACCTTCAGAAGTATCTCAGTTTAGAGTACTGGTTGCTTAGATGGATGAACAGGGTGGTAGGCCACATCCCTAACTATCTCCAGATCTATCCTACAAGCAAATCTGGGCACAACTCCCTGGAGAGATATCATCATGATGACAAAAAATGTCTTCACGCTTGCACGGCTTATAACGAGGCGAATTGATGCTCCATCGGTATCCACATTAATCTCTGGCCCGAGGAGGGCAAGAGGGGAGCACCCCGACTCTTGTCTCCCTCTACGTCTTATGCTATCAAACATTGATTCCCTGAGGAACATGTTTCCAACCAATTGTCTTCGGATCTTCAATGAATTTAGGATCCACCCTGATAGGTTTTATGAAGACAAGCCCTACAGGAAGGAAATCCTCAAGAACTGCTACCAGATAATGAACTTATAATACTCCCCTGCTCCTGGACATGACAGACTGTTTTTTTTTTATATATTTTGTATATTACTGTATATTTTGTATATTATTGTATATTTAATTCCTGTAAATGTCTCGGGTCGAGCACGCATGTACTCTTGTTTGTTGTGCATGTGTTCCTCGCACTTTAGTCTGTAAATATTCACACCCTTCTGGCACAGAGTCGTCCCAGGGTGACCCAAGGTTTCTTGGGAAAAAAAAAGTGATTTAATAAATAAATAAAATATGGCGTACCGCAGGTAGTTCCTGCATTTATGTGCAGTCTGCGTTTTTTGTCAATTAGTTTGTATGCATGCACCCATCTACGTCGGGTAATTCCTGTGGCTGTGTCTAACCAGGTTCTTTGTCACTTTGCTATTTTCTTTGATCTTTGTTGGGTCCTCTGATCCGTTTGTGGCCTCACTTCGGTTGGGGTTATCTTCTTCCATGCTCATTTTGATTTCCTCTTGCTCTTTGCAGTCTTGTTGGGTGGTCGATTTTCTTCGAGTATGCAATTTCTTTTTATTCATTGTGGATGGCAATTTCCGTTCTTCTTCGGTCGAAGACTTCTCGTGCAAACTGGCTAAAAGCCGCCTAGTCGTCTTCTGTGTCCAAGGGATGGTGTCTTAGTTTTTTGGTATGCATTATATTTTAGTTATTAACATACGTCTGTGTTCCTCATAGCGCTCACAGTCGTGCATAATATGATGCCATATTTCAGGCTTGCCGCAAGTGTAAGTTAACTCCTCCGTTAGAGCCAGTGTTCAATTTTGCCTTGAATGGGCCATGGCCCGTTAGTAAGTAGGTTGAATTTAATCCCAGGGTAAACCACCGGGGGGGGGGACTTTTGGATACGTCTTGGAAACCAGTGGTATTAATCTCTTCGTCACTTCGCCTTTGCTTGATGCTGTCTATCTGTCCTGTACAGCTGTAGCGGGTGAGCCTCGATTCTATACTTTTCTGCTTTGCGGTTGTTGTTTGGTTCTAGAGTGAGTCCATAGATTGTAGTGGGTGTCCCTTATATAGGTGATACATCAGCCCGCAGCAAGTCATTTCCAGGTCAAGTGGGAGGACTCCTGTCAAGACCTGAAGGGTGTGTGTGTGTGTGTGTGTGTGTGTGTGTGTGTGTGTGTGTGTGTGTGTGTGTGTGTGTGTGTGTGTGTGTGTGTGTGCTCACTGTTCTGCATACATGAGAGATGATGAACATAATGCTACGCTGGATTGTGTCTAGGTGTCTTTTGTTTACTACCGTTCCTGCTTTTTTGTACCATATCGGGGATCCGTAATTAATGGGGTGAATTTTGCTTGTATTACAGGGAGGGTTTTCTGTTTAGTCCCCAGCCCCTGCGAGAGACTTGCTATTAATGCTGCGTAATTCCTTAGTTTTTCTTTCAGGTGGATGATGTGAGGGGTGAAGGTTAAATTACTGTCGATTGTAATTCCTGAGTATCGTATTTGTTTTGCAAGTTTGATCGTTGTTCCTGCTATCTGTATTTGCGGTGGTCTGTGGATGTCGAGCACCCGTTTCAGTAGAACAGAGTTCGTCTTTGTGGGTGAAACTTCAACATGTGTAGCTTTGCCCAATCGTATAACACATACGATTGCCTGGTTTGCATGAGTCTCCAGGTCCGATCTGGAGTGCGCCTCCACCATCAGGACCAAATCGTCAGCAAAGGCCTGGCATTTCACTTTACCCAAGTCCTGAGCCAGAAAGTCGTCAAAGACAATGGAGTGGCCCTAGGACCAGCCCTGGGGGCGGTCCCTGAGGACCCATCGAGCCACTTTTCGAAAAGGTGTTACCACCTCAATTCTTCGGTCAGTTAGGTAATCCTCTATACACTTGTAGAGGTTTGTTGGGAGCGCTGCCTCCCGGAGCCGGCTGATGACACTCGGTCACAATAGGTTGTGGAATGCCCCAGCGAAGTCCACTGCGATGACTAGGAAACACTTCCTGTCGCATTGGGTTGCTTTGAATATAAGGTTTTGGACTGCTTCTGTGGTTGATAATCCCGGTTTGATCCATATCGTTTTCGTGATAGGCGCCCGATTAATGGGGTGAGACACTAAAAGATTAGAAACTAAGAAGGGGTGATGCGCAATTTTGAACATTTAGATTTTGTTGTGTGGGGCATTCGCGTTGAACCTCACAGCGAATGTTCACAGCTCACAGAGTGGGGAAGACTGAAGGCTGGGGGGAAAGCCAAAAATATGGGGCCAATACGGAAGGCGATCCTAGGATATCAGTGGAGCATAGTGGCTTAGTATTTTAGGATTAGGCGCCACCTGTGGTTTCCCACATCTGCGCCATATGAACTCTGTAATGGAATGCAGAACTACAGCATAAGCCAGAAAAAAGTGTAGTGTCTGGTTTATGCAGTATTATGTTATATTCTCTTGTTGTGTTTCTGGCTACTTGGCCGCAGGGCCTCTAGTGGAACCCTACGTTGCCCTCCATCACGACTGGGAGGTGAGCCAGGCTGCCTTCATACTCTGATCTCCACCAGGGTCACCTGAGCTTTCTGGACGGAGACCAAAAAAAGGTGGGGAAGATAGTAGAAGTGGTGGAGTCAAAGTAGGCAAAAAGGAGGAGAATGGGGAAAGAAGGCATCCTCCGGCGGAAAGAAGAGGTGGGAAGGGAGAAGAGGAATCACCACTGGTTTGGGAGCCCACCAAAGGCCAGGGAAAGGAAGACAGCTTGCAGAACAAGGAAGGTCTGCAAAGTTGGGAAGGTGCAACGGGAAGTGTCTGAGTTTGATTTATATCAGTTCAGTGCTGTCATTCCAACGTAGAAGATGTCCAGTTAGGTGTTCATTCAGTTCTGATAGTGGCTGGTGATGAGGGAAGAGCAGGTACGAGGAGAGATCAAAGCGATTTCAGGAACGTCTGATGTGGATGTCTATATTGTGGGATCAGACGTGGAGAGATGATACCAACGTCTTTTGAAGACTGCTGAGGCATACCTGCTAAAAGCTAAAAACGCTCCTTTTGATTTAACAGGTTGGTTTCTGGGCTGAGTGTGTGTAAATTTTATATCCAGTAACAGTTGATTACGTAGGTCCAGGTAGATGTTACACGAGTGCATTACGTGGTGCCAGTCCTCCAGTTCTCCACAAGCACAATGGGCATCGTTTACAAGCCCAAAGTCCTGAAGTCGCTTTTTGAATGAGCCATGTCCTGTCAGAAGAAAGGTAGTGTGTAAATTAGGGAAGAACCAGCCAAGTCTTTGTTTGTTGAGGTAGGAGACGCTAGGTAGAAATAGCTTGGTAGTACTGCGTTTGGTGGAATCATCCCAACGGATTTGCCAGAGGGAAACAAGTTCCGGCCAAGTACGCCGGAGTTCTTGTTTCGGATCTGCATCGACAATAGTTTTTATCCCCAGGAATTCACTTTCTTTGTTCTTTCTGATGGCATGTGAAAACACTGTGAAGGCCTCTTGGAGGTCAAGGGGAATACAATCTGTTAGTACTTGTAGTGCTGCTGTAGAGGTCGTTCTACAAGCCCGAGTCATTTTTAATAACATCGACCGTTGTATCTGCAGAATAACGTTCCTAATGCTGATGATGGACAAACGATGGAACCACACGGCAGCGCCGTATGTTACGAACGGTACAAAAACAGCTAAATAAAGGTGGAGTGCAGGTCCCTTAAGAACCCAGTCTTTGCGGATGAAGCGAGCAAGCATATTGATATAATTTTTGGCCTTCTCTTTCATGGACTTTAGATGTGGCATGAAAGTTCTGCGATCATCTATGGTGACACCTAAATATTTGAATGAACGTTGATTCTTGAGCGCATGTCCTTTATAACAAATGGTTGGTGGTCTGTTGATGTCAAGAGGGCCTTTGAGAAGCAGGGTTCTGCTTTTATCTGTAGAGATTTCCAGCTTATTCTCTTCAGCCCAAACCGACAGAGCATTTAAGACTCTGTTGGCTCTGGTGTCAAGAGCTGCACGAGTAGGGGCCCTCAACAACGATAACCAGGTCATCTGCATATGAGAGCTGTGTGGTGTGGGGGAAGTCCTGCAGGAGCCATTCATTCCATTCATTCCATTCAGAATCATATTCGAAACAACTGGCCCCAGAACAGAGCCCTGTGGGCAGCCTCTGATGAGTTGGCTGGTGATACTATGAAATTTTGTTTTCATGGTAACTTTTCTGTTATAGAAATAATCTGTGAGACATTTGAAGATATTGAGGGAGCAGCCATATATTCTGGCTCACCGCGAGATCCCTTGCCACCAGACGGTGTCAAAAGCTCCCTTAAAATCTATAAAAATCGCCAGTACGTAACGGGCATCAGAATTATCTGCTAGCTGAGTGTTTTTTAGTAGTGCAATAGTTGAGCACCCCTGCTTGAAGCCAAACTGGAGTGTAGAGGCGAGTTCTTTGGTATCATAAACAGACTGAGTGAGGCATGCCCATGCTCCACCCGGAGAAGATAAGAAGAGTGGCTGGGAAGGAAGGCGACAGGGAACCAAACCGTTGCCTCCCCTCTGCTGAGGATAAGATCGCCGCCCAGATCGCCAAAATGCGGTAGGCAGCGATTTCTGCTAAGTCCAATCCAGTGTTCACTCATATGTGAGTCTTATCCTGACTATGGTGATCGGTGTCGTGCCCATTTAGAATTCTTCCTAGGAGGAGTGAGGGGGTAGTTCCCATCCATAGTCGATGGTGGGTTCGGGAAGGAGACAGGAACAACTTGGAATGGGCCTGGAACAAATGATAACTGCATTCCGGTAAGCTTTGTCTTCGCGCACCGCTCGCTGTCAGTGTTCAACTTGTCAAAGATTCCACAATCCAGAGGCGGGCGGGGGGGGGGGTATTCGTTGAATGCACTCTAATCTGGTTGCTTGGAACTTAAAAACGACGTTTGTGTAAGTATTCCAGTGGCTAGTTCTCCTCATGTGGAATGTGTCGTTCGGCACACATGAAACACTCTATTTTCCTTGGACTCTAACTAAGTACTATGTTTATTGGCTTCCCCCATGGCTGAACTTACTTCTATTATACATGACGGTACGGTGACGTATGTACGTTGCTCTCAATAATGAGGAATATTAATGTAGTTATGCCTAAGTGTATACTGTGATTTTAGTGTTGTTATGCTCGTCAAGTGACTCTGAAGAGGAAGATATCAACTTTAAGGCGACCAAAGGCTCCCAGGTATTTATTATTTGCAGTTTTTTTTCTTCTTTTTCTCATATTGCAGAATCTCATAAGCGGACACTAATAAGCTGTATTATCGTTGCCAGCTACAGATAAAGGTCAGTTGCCCTAGTGATACACGTCAATCACTAACCCCCGGAGATTCACGTCCCACGCAAACGGATTAACTGCATTCCTAAGATCGATGTCAAGCTCGCCGAACTAAATACCATCGTTTTAGCCTGTTAAACCTTCAAACACGAGCATTTGTTTTTTTCTCCAACAGATATTCAAACATGACTGAATTGAATGAAGTCTTTACCATAGCCGAATGTAAATTATGCAATTTAAACATGGATCTATGCATTATCTGTGTTACGTGCTGCTCTACCTTTTGTGGGTCATGCCTCAAAATCGACCTAAAAAGATGAATAAGCAACGGAGACGCAATTTTTCTTGTGTTTCATGCAAGGAAATACCTGACAATGAGGGATTAAGGGCACTTTCCCAACATAATGAGATACCCTGCACATCGACTGAAACTATATCATCTGCACAGAAAGAAAACACTATCCTACCATATCTCAGCAGAAGCACCACACCTGAAACTACCGACGAACAGGTACAAATCGCCGAGGGCGACAATCAATACCCCACAGATGACGATGCTGTCTCCACTTCTCTGTTGCACCACAGGGCAATTGAATGCCACCCTGAAGAAGTTATGCATGATGTAGCTACCTCGTCCACTAAATGTTGCCAAACGGCAACAACTTCGATGCACGTGGAAAACTACCCGCGGATAAGTAATAATTATGTGATTCTCATAAATAGTCAGCTGAATACTCTTATTAATGAGCTTAAGCAAAATAAAGCACAAAACTCAAGCCTACTTGAAGAAGTACAACTACTAAAGGCAGAAGTAATTAGAAATAAGTTCACCAGCCTTCTGTCATAGAACAAAACCATCGAAATGTCAAAGGAGCTACATCAAATGAATACATGGTACCAGCTCATCGTGATAGTCATCAAAGTATGAAGAAACCCACTAAATCTCAAACCAGCAGTACTAAATAAAAACAATCGTTAACTAATAGGAAACACAGCGACTTGCCTACCCCCATCGATATGAGTCAATTACCTGTATTAGAGCACCCTTGTGAACCTAGGTGCGATATCGATTATATATCTGAAGCAACCGTTTCTCACAATGAAGCTTCTCAAAATGCTCCATGCATACACTCAAGCACGAGTGGTGACACCAATAAAAAACCCACTTATGCACATATTGTCTCCCAGCAGTCATCCTTCAAACGATAGCGACCTAATTCCCCTTCGGAAGTGTCATTAACGGTCAATGATCCAACTTCTCACCAAGATAGTTCTGTAAATAGATTGGTAGCCCAGGAGGCCGGTCCCACTCAAGAAACATCACCAGCATATCCCAACAAAGCCAAACCAGTCAACCAATCCAACGTATTGGAGAAAATATACAAATATAACATCCATCAAACAAAATCGAAAATCTTCATATCGAGACCTGGACCGTCCACAACCGATGCAAATATATCTAAATTCTTTGAGGAACAAATAGGAATCAAGGTGGCTGTGAGACCTGTGAAAACAAGATATCCCTCCTATTCTTCATTCACAATTACTTGTGAAAAACAGGATGAACTAAAAGTGCTAGATACCAGCACATGGCCGCCAGGAAGTCTAGTAAAAATGTACAAAGAACGGACATCTTCCGTATCCTACCGCACAAGGTCGACAATAACACAGGGATAGCAACCAATATCAGCCTCATGCCAACCTGTCTCAATAACTCCCCTTAAATGCTTCTACCAAAATGTACGCAGTATCAGCAATAAACTACACCCCCTACAAACCATCATTTTACTAGCTGAATATCAGTTCATCTGCTTAACTGAAACTTGGTTATCTCACGGAAGGCAACTGGATGTCATAGGTCAGCCTCTTGATTACCTCAGCCTCCATAATTCCAGGGATAGCAGACGCGGTGGAGGTGTTCAGTTACTCTACTCATCCAGTTTCAAGCAGTCCAGATTTCAGGTGACCAAATCAGATAAATTCGAAGCCCTGTGTGCCACATTAAGAAAGGATGCCATACAACTCCAAATTTCTCTTGTATATCTACCCCCTGACCACAGAGAAGATTCACGAAGTGAACTGATAGCATGGATAGCAGCCAACCTAGCCCCCAATATCCCCACCTTCATTATAGGCGATTTTAACATGCATACGCCTAGACATGATGAGGCCACTGAGGATCTCATATCAGCCATTGGCACATTTGGCTTATTTCACCAAACCACACCTCCTACCAGGGGAAACCAGATTCTGGATCTATTATTCCACAATCTCCCACACCGAGGTCTGACCACTGAACATCACAGCTTCCCCTCTGATCACTCTCCCATCACGTTTGAGTTCAACGTCACTGTAAACTCAAACGCTGATGAAGCCCTCAGGAACGAGAAGATTACCAAAAAGTATTCTCCATTAAATATTTAAACCCAGAGATCATCCTTGCACGTCTCACAGAAATAAACTGGAAGGATCTACAGCAAGAATCAGTAGACGTTGCTATATCTAACCTGGCTAACCAGCTACCTGAAATTGCCTCCCAAGGAACTTCCACACAATTAAAACTCTCTGATAGATCCAATTCATGGTTCAATGCCGAAGTCCAAGTTGCATTCAAGAGGAAACAAAAACCATTCAGCATATGCAAAAAGTACCATAACCCAGCTGACTACCAGATGTACAAGAAAGAGCGGGCAACCTTCCTCAAATGTTCCTTAAATGTGGTCCTTGAGGTTGTCACAGACATTCTCTCAGATATGCCAGACAAGCTGTACTTGCTACCTGGGAGTCTAAAACGCTTATGGAACTGATATTCGGGTGAGACTCAAGTCAAGTGGACCCAATTTCGGCGAGGTCCAGACGGTCTGTGACAGCCAAATCCTCTGCTTGCACCTTCACGATGGTAGGACTGTTAGGAATCCTGGGTATAACCTCCATGCACAAGTACATGGTGGGTGACCACCCAGGTGTGAACCAACGTAAGCAGGGGTCGAGGTGTGGCGCCCACACCACATGGAGGAACGCCGCCCCTCTATGTTACCAGGCAGTACTAGGTGGTAGATGACTCTCATCAACCGGTGAAATACCACCACTTTGCTTATTGGAGACTTGAAGTGGTGGAACCCATGTTCCGGTCAACCCTTCCCTATCTCTTCCATCTTGCAGTATGATTGATGACTTTTGAGGTTATGATGAACGTCGTGGCGCGATCCAATATTCCTTACATTTCGAGGGTACAGCTCTAAAACGGTGTTCGCAGGCCGGCCGCTAGTTAGTACAGTGGACCGAACCTATTGGTAACTCTCTAGGAGGCTTCCGGATCAGCTAGTGTATAATCAAGCTACCTCTACTCTGCCAGATAGTGATCGGAGGGAGTCCGAGTAGTGTGTATGCGGGGAGCATTGTCGAGGCCACATTATGTCAAGGATCTGGGTATATTCTTACCACATGTATGCCATATCCAAATATTTCATTACTTCATACAGCATGTCCCACCCACCCACTTTTTCTTACTATTGAATACACCATGAATTATCAAACTAATAGAGAAAGCTTATCTGCGAAAAGATCTAAACCTCCCACGAACTTCCTAATTCATTTCACAAATATACGTGGTCTCAATTCTAATCTCAACGATGTCCATTTCCACTTGCAGTCTACCAAACCCCATGTACTTTTTCTGACAGAATATCAGTTATCGGTTGATTGAACCACTGCTCATCTCAGATGCCCAAATTATTCGCTGTATGATTTCTTTCGCCTCAAAGGTGGTACTTGTGCATATGTCCGTTCTGATATTCCCTGTCAGACACTTGGCAATTTGGAATCTACTCTTTTTGATCTTCTCTGGCTTAAAATCTCTCTACCTCATTGTGTCAAATTCATCAGTTGTCTCTACCCCACTATCCCAACTCCACTAATCACTTGGAGCTATTTGACTTCCTCTCTTTGCAACTTGACTTTCTCAAGTCCAACTTTCTTAACAGTGAGGTAATTTTCCTTGGTGATTTTAGTGTTCACAACTCCAGTTGGCTTCCGTTTTCTAGTCACACCGACCCAGCAGGTCGAGATGCTGAGGCTTTTGCAATTACTAATGACCTAGCACAGATTGTTCATTTACCTACAAGAATACCGGACAATCCTAATCATACAGCCAGTACGCTTGATCTTTTTCTCACAAACAACCCTTCTAAGTATACGGTCGAAGTGAGAGGTCCTTTAGGCACTTCAGATCACAACTTGGTAATTGTCTCTTCTCCAATGGAAACTTTATCTCACGGCTATTCCCAACCTCGTGTTCTTTGGCATTACAAGAATACAAAATGGGATGACCTGTGAGACTTCTTTTCTTCTTTTCCTTGGTCGGATTACTGTTTCAAAACTTCTGATGTCGACGTTTGTTCAGATCGTGTCAGTCAAATTATTCTTGCAGGAATGGAATCCTTTATCCCACACTCCACTTTAAAATCTCATCCTTTATCTAAACCTTGGTTTTCCAATAAATGTGCTAAGGCTGTCCAAGAGAAGACTGTTGCATATCGTAATTGGCTCGTTTCTAATTATTCAGTTTCCTTTTCTGCCTACACCAAAGCTCGCAACAATTGTAAAGCAGTTATTAATCAGTCCAAACTAGAATTTGAACAGGCTAAGAGTAGAAAACTTGCTTCTTGCCCTAATGGTAGCCGAGCATTCTGGTCTGTTGCCAAAGCTATTGGCGGCAACATTTGCCCATCTCTGCTCCCACCTCTGTCCAAACCAGATGGTTCTGTTGTCACTTCAGCCAAGGATAAAGCTGACCTGCAGTGTCCCATTTTTCTTCCAGCTCATGTATTAATGATCTTGGTAAAACACCTCCCACCATTCCCAACACGCTCCATTCAATGCCTCCTGTGGTCTTCCGTCAAAAGGATATCAGAAGGATTTTGATGAATCTTGTTGCTAAGAAAGCTCCAGGTCCTGATGGTATTTCTCCACTTGTTCTCAAAACCTGTGCTCCTGAACTTACTCCTATTCTTTGCCGCCTTTTCTCACTTTCTTATTCCAAAAGTGTTTTTTCTTCTGCTTGGAAATTTGCTTATATCCAGCCAGTTCCTAAAAAGGATGACAAATCCCTCCCATCCAGTTATCGTCCCATTGCAATTACTTCTACTCTTTCTAAAGTAATGGAGAAATCAATTAACCGCCAACTCTTAAACTACCTATAAACCTTCCGTCTGATCAACAATCGCCAGTATGGATTCCGTCAGTGTCGATCCACTAGTGATATTCTGGCTTATGTTTCCCATTTATGGACTAATTCAATGGAAAGGTTCGGTGAAACACAAGTAGTTGCTCTTGACCTCTCAAAGGCTTTTGATCATGTTTGGCTTAAAGGTCTTCTAAACAAGCTTCCATCTTATGGTTTGCCAACTGTTTTTAGTAATTGGTTATCCAGTTTTCTCTCTGATCGCTCACTGAGGGTGATGGTAGACGGCTCTCTGTCTTCTAACTTCTCCACTAATGTCGGTGTCCCCCAAGGTTCAATTCTTTCCCTCACTCTTTTCCTCTTGTATATCAATGACCTTCTTCCATTGACTGGAAATCCTATCCATAGTTTTGCCGATGATAGCACATTGCATTCAACTTTCCATTTTTAGAAACCTTGTCCTGCTGAATCAGCTTCAACTTCTCGAAAATCTGCTACCAATTCCTTAAATGCCGATCTTCAGGTAATTCTCCAGTGGCTCAAAGACAACTTAGTTGATTTCAACCCTTCTAAAACTCAGTCTTGTCTTATATCTCGCAAAAAGGATTCTTCTGCTCCTATGCTTATGTTTAGTGACACTCCGATTTCTAGGCAAAATGATATATCTCTTTTGGGGATTACCCTGACTTCTAATCTCTCTTGGCACAAGCACATTACAAATATTGCTTCCTCTGCATCTAAAAAACTTGGCTTTCTCTTTCGCTCTCGGCGTTACTTTTCTTCCAAACAGCTGCTCACTCTGTATAAATCGCAAATCCGCCCTGCTGTGGATCATTGTTCCCACATCTGGGGTGGTGCCCCCAAAATCTCTCTCAGGCTTCTTGATTCCATTCAGAAGAGGGCAGTTAGGTTAATTAATGATTCATCCCTAACAGAGTCTCTCCACTCGCTTTCTCATAGACGCACTGTTTCTGCTGCATGCCTCTTCTACAGATACTTCCATGGGCACTGTTCTTCTGAATTGGCTTCTATAATTCCCGCTCTCTCTTTCAAAACAGTCCGAACACGTGCTGCTACCAGCCAACATCCATTTACTGTCCAACTTCAAACCCACAGAACCAACTTTTCATCTTCCTCATTTATTCATTCAACTGCCGTTTTCTGGAACAATCGTCCTTCATACGTATTTCCTGAAAATTACAATCTACAGAAGTTCAAGTCCAACGTCAACAAATATCTTCTTTCGTCTTCTCAAACTCCAACCCAAGCACGGTACTAAGTACTATAGGTTCTAATACCTCTCGTGTTTGAGGTTCACATAAAAAAAAAAAAAAAAAAATGTAAACGGAATGCAATCCGGCAGCTGGCACTCAACAGAATAAACCGCTCGAAACGTATTATATCCAAATGCAACAAAAGTTTCCATATCGATGAGAAGGTATTTCAGGAATGGATATCTTTGACTTTCATCGATTTGCTATTAGACCCCAAAACCCCAAACCTAAATGATTTCATCATGCACTCCAGACAGCCCCTTTCAACTATAACGCTAACAAAACAACAACTTATAGATACCATCAATAGACTTCCAAATAAATCTACAATTGGTCCTGAGTGCTTCCCTCTCTTCATGGTTAAAGTGTGTAGTGCCTTCATTGTGGAGCCCCTTCTTGTAATATTTAATCGCATATTGAAGTCCGGATCAATCCCGACAATGTGGAATCACTACAGGGTACAACCCATACCCAAAAGAAGAAACCCAAAGGAACCTAAGGACTTGAGACCGATCTCAGTGTGTTGCTCTCTATTAAAAGTGTTTGAGAAAGCTATCTTATCGGCACTGATCGACCAATGCTTCTCTCATAGACCAAAACATCTGCATACCGTGATCCCAAAAAGATCTACATATACAAAGCTACTGGATACCCTATTTAAAATTCAAACTGCTCTCAACAGTAAATCTCAGCTGGACGTCATCTTCCTGGATATTTCATCTGCTTATGATAAGCTCTCAATTCCTGCTCTCATCTATATTCTGGAAAAGTACTTTGGCATTACTGGAAGCCTGCTAAAAACCATCAACCGCATCCTTACACCAAGACAACGCATCATCAGCTATAAATCCTTCCAACAGGAGTGCATTATAACGAGAGGAGTACCACAGGGAGGTGTCCTATCCTGTGTACTGTTCGCCGCTGCCCTTGAACCCTTCCTCGCAAGGTATACTGATTTCTCATCGTATGCAGACGACCTCAAATTATACATAACGTCTAAAGAAGCTGAACAAACTCACCTGACTAATCAGCGAGTCTCCGTCCTGATCGACAGCCTTGTAGCATATCTACTGCAAATAGGTCTGGAAATAAATGCATCAAAATCAGCTCAACTTAACCTTTACAAAAAAGATAATAAAAATGACATCACAGCCTATCATAACGAAGTGCACATAAGGAAAGTGAAGTCTCACACCGACCTCGGCTTGATTTGGTACGAGGGACGCACTTTTCAGAACCATTTCTCGACCATGAAAACTAAGACTTTCTCGGCGATGTGGGCAATTCGACAAGAGCTGACGGGGTTACTGCACGTCGATGTAGTCGGTGGATACGTCCAGCGGTGCCTACAACCTATCGCATTGTATGCATCACCAATCTGGTCTTCTGCCCCGACGTCGTATATAAATAGATTCCTCGTAGTCGAGTACTGGGTAATGCGATGGATGAACAGGGTCACGGGCAATGCTTTCACCATCTCCAGCGCTGTTTTATATGCCAACTTAAATATCACTCCCTGGAGAGTTCACATTGCATCCAGGAATATTCTTCTTCTTTCTCAGATGCTTACCGGTGTGATTGACGCCTCCAGTCTTCGAGGACTTGTCTCTACTCCACGTGCTGGACGCAGTAATGACAGTCCCTACCTACCGTTGCATTCTATATTGTGCAACCTGTGCTGTGTGAAGAATTTCTTCCAAAACAACGCAGTGAACCTTTTCAATTCATTGACAATAGACGCTGTGAAATACTCCGAAAGCAAGCAGTACAGAGTGAAGAGCATCTCAGAAGCGCACAGCTTACTTCAACTATAATCTTGACAATGAGTGAATTTGTAAACAATATTGAAAATATACGCACTTGTGTAAATATTGTAAATAATTGTATTCGTGCATTTTGTACACTCTTCTTATATTGTAAATACTGTAAATAATTGTAATTTTTGCTTTTTGTACACCCTTCTTATATTGTATATAATTGCAATTCTTGCATTTTGTACACCCTTCTAGCCGGTCGGCTGTGTATAAGGGGTGAAAGCAAAAACTTGCTATTTTTAATAAACGGATTTAATAAATAAATAAATAAATAAATTATAGCTATTGAAATTCAGTTTTGCCCGAACTGGTGTTGCACCGCCGACTGTTCCGGTGGACAAACTAGTGTTTTCTCCTGGAATCTCTCTTTCTCCTCCGCCGCCACACTATTTTCCTAAGTTATGGCTGAGACTGGTAATGGATATCTCAATCCGGTTGTTGTTGTTGCAAGGGACTTTAAACAAGATACACACGCTTCTGACGATGAAAGCTCTAAGATTGACCTACCATCCTTCCTCATCCCCATGAAGAAAGGGAAAACGTTTTCAAAGCTCATGTTTCAATCTTCACTCCCATATCGAGGGTTTAATGTCAAACAACGTTAACTACAAAATCATTTTGTAGTTCATGTTTTTGTAATTAACAAAATAAAAAGGCATTTGACATTTTCTTGACATTTGACATTGTCATTTGACATTGTACTTACAGCCTAAGCTAACTTGTAAAGTAGTAGGATGATATAGTGATATGCATTGTTATTTGTATAAAGTAAAATTAAAGTTATCGCAAAAAAAGAAAATGCTGTTTTGTAGTTAACGTTGTTTGACACTAAACCCTCGACATGAGGTACGTGACATTGCTGTGGCTCAGGTAGCAGTTCTGACCACAACTGATGTCCTTCAGGGCAAGGATGTTTTGGAAGAGGGCCCCCTTCTTTGCTAAATTGAAACTGAAGGATAGATCAGGATTTTGCCAGCATCGTGTAGATCTGTAGACTTGTAATAAGGAAGAGGGTGCGTCCCCTATTGAGAACCCTCTGGGCTCCCACTCTCTAAAGTGGAAGAAAATGACTAAGTAAACTAAAAAAATCATTAAAATTGACAACCAAAGTCAGATCCCCCAAAAAATGGCCAAAAGTTCTGGAAACTGACGCATCATCAGACGTTGTTGGAGATGTTAGGACTCATCCTGACGCTATTTCAATTCTCCGTCGCAGAGTAGAATGCTCCGAAGCAGCGGAGAAGACAAATATATCAAAAGAGACTGTTATATCAAGATCACTCGTACCTGCGATTTATTATAGAGAAGACACTGTACAAAGTCATCATTAACAATGAGCAATTGAAGGCTCAAAACCAGGTATATAGCAAAATGCTAGGAACCGTCACTCACCTTAGTGGAGTTCCTAATAACAGTAACACTGCCAAAGTGTTGGATGGAGTTGTATCCCGACTCTATCAATAAAGCTGTATCATATGCTTTCGCTTTGAAAGAGCCTGCTCCTCCCGCTCTCCCTTTTTTCCAGGGTCCAAGACATGTTGTAGTTATCAAAGCTAATCAGGATAGCACATTGGGCAGCAGTGAAGAAGTAAAATCTAAGGTAACGAAACCCTAAAACCACAATTAACCAACATTAAGGTAAAAACAATTAGGACAACCAAGTACAGGGGCATTATTGTGAAAACTGCGTCTAGGGAGGACGTCGAACAAATCAGGAGTTGTGAGGATGTGACGAGCCTAGAGCTTCGAGCTGAAATTCCAAGACAGCGTGGCCCTAGCCTCCTAATCTTTGATGTGGATTCTTCAGTCACCAAAGAGTTGACTATAAAATCCACATCTTATCATCTGTCTGAGATTACATTATGCGCTTTGCCATCAAGACCGCCAAGTGGAGGCCTTTGACACAATGGTAAAGCAACTTCTCGACCATTGCTAGACTGATTACTCGCACATGTCAGCCAAACAGATGGTCAAGTTAAAGAGACTCCATCCAAAGAGTGTTCCATGGTGGACACTCTTTGGACGGAGTGTCCAAATTCTCCAGAAAGCGACTTCAAGACCATAGAGACAAGCATATGCAACCTACAAGATTATCTTGAACCAGAGGAAGCGAACGAGCAGGTCAGGGCGCTGTTTTCCACAAAGGCTAGAACAGCAACTCTTAACTGGGTTGTTGAAGTCTCTTCGACCACAAGGAGGATACTCCATACTTAAGATAGGATATTTATAAGATGGGAGTTCCACAAGTTCAGGGAGTTTATATCATTGACCAAGTGCTACAATTGCCTTGGTTACGGCCACACAGCTGCCAGATGCATTCGAAAACAACCAATCAGAGTGCTAAAATAAGTCCATTCTCGCCAAATGTACGAACTGTAAATTTATCAATAGCCCAAGTGATTACTCAGTCAGGGATGATGATTGCTCTGCACACAGCAGAGCAGTAGAGAATCTCAGGCAATCAACCAACTATGGATAACAGCTGTAATAGAAACTCGTACAGACTAAATATTGCTCAAGTAAATGTCCAGAATGCCATTTCAGTTGCCAATCAACTACACAATATTGTGGGAGACAGAAATACAGATATGCTACTTCTTCAAGAACCATATTGCTCTCAGGTCCATGTCACAGACTAAACTAACGCATATAGAAAATTTCAGTCGTCAGCAGGTAACTGCTTCGCTGCTATAGCTGATAGGAATCCAGACTTAGTCATCAAAAGGATTCAGTCCTGTACATAAAATCATCTTACATATACTGAGTTATCACTGAATTACGACCACCTACCTAATACTTCGTAGGTCGTTCTTTTGCCCTCAGTACAGCAGCTATCTGACGTCGCATTGATTCAACAAGATGTCGGAAGCGTTCGGGAGGTATGACCAACCAAGCTGTGTTCAGGATGACCAAAATCAAAATTCCCCACAACAGGACGCACTAATAGCACCGAACCAGCTCCATACTTCAACTGGTCAGGAGCATGTTTTCTCTGCCCAGGAGGTGAATGATGCCATTCATAAAATCAAACCTGCAAGGCTACACGTTGATCTTAAAAAGGCCGAAAAGTGATATCACTGACAAGGCTACATTACATTTTTTTACATACGTTTTTATTACATATTACAAATATACATAGATACAAACACTTTCCGTTTACAATCATGCGATTCTGTGTAAGAAACTTTTCAATTATAAAGCTTGACTTACAAACTATGAAAAGCAATAAAACATATACCATGTATGTACTTGTTTTGAATGGCACCTAGACGTTTAGTCGAATTCCAACTTGGAAAATCTGTATTTAAAAGAGTAACACTGTTTGCAGGCCTGAATAAATATTCTGTTTATACTCCGGCACGACAACCAAGTCAGTAAAGTTTACAATAAATCGTCAATACAAATATTTATCGTATTTAGTAGTCACGGGCTTGAACCCCGGTCCACTCAAGGAACGCGTGCTATGCACTCTCGCTCCTGACCACTGGGTTGTGTATGTTTGTGTGATGTGTAGGTTAATGCTTTCGCGAGCAGTGAGCCATCAACACCCAGTCGATCACTGTCGAGGAGCCGTGCCTGGTTCTGCTATCTAGCTGTTGCACAAATTTGTCGTTCAGTGGAAGGAGTGTAATGCCAAAAGACAGGAGCCCTCAGGCTGCCTAATCTCAGGAAAAAAAAATTAATAATCAAAAATAATAAAAAAATAAAATAGTGGTTAAAATTCTTGTCCAGAACTAGATCTGCACCGGAGCAGTACAGGCCTCAGGTCGTCAGCTCCTAAAACAATTGAATTCTCAATCTCAGAGAATAAAAAAAATCCTTATATGTACAATTAATAACATTAAAATCCTTATATGTACAATTAATAACATTATATACATTCAATATTATTACTAATTTAAGAAAACAAAATTTAGTTTCTAAGTTAAAAGCTGTTTCTACCTAGTAAGGTAGAAATATAAATTCATTAATAAATCACTCTACTGTCCACTTCTAGAATTAGCAAACAAGGTGCGTCTTCTTTTAAATATCTTGTCAGAATAAGGTTGTAATGCCGAAATGTTGTTGGCATCTTGAATCAAAATATTGAGGTTGTCAGTCCTAATAGGTTTAGTGCTATTAAATAGTTCTTGTCTGAAGTCTTCATAAGCTGGGTAACAAAGCAGAACATGCCTCCAATCTTCTACTGCCCCATAGAAACACAAAGCGTCAGTTCAAGTTCAAATTTACACAATTTCTCCTGCTGTGAATCATGTCCAGTAATTAAATATGACGCTGTCCTTGAAGGGTAAAACCAACCCATAACTTTCTTATTTACTGCAAATGTTGCATCTTCAATGAAATCCCTGGTAGTGAGTCCTATTTCACTGGATTGCCATCTATATTTCCACTTTTCAGTGAATTTTGTCCAAAGATTAATTTTTTCCTGCCGAATGTCCGTGGCCAGATTACTTAATGTCGAGGATTTTAATTTCAGAAAAGGCAATTACGATGCCTTAAGGTACTACATGGCCTCTATTAACTGGGTAGATATAGCACAAAGAATGAATACATTTGAACTGTGGTATGCTTTTAAAACATTAATCACAGATGCCTTGAATGCGTATTTACCATTAAAAAAATACTCCACGAGGAGGGTTCCAAGTTGGATGAATAGTGGTTGCCACATTACTTGAGCAGAAAAAGATGGCATGGAAAAGTTACAGAGCAATAAAAAGTACTGAAGCCTATAACAGCTACAAGATGATCTGTAATAGAGCGACCGAAACGGTTCGACAGGCAAAGGCAGTTTATGAGAAATCACTAGCAAACAGAGCAGAGAGGGGGGGGGATAAGGAATTCTTCACATATATAAATGCCAAGAAGAGCAGGACAAACCAGATCGGACCTTTACGTAAGGGAAAGGGGATAGTATTAAATACACCAGCTGCCATTGCAGATGAACTCAACAGTTATTTTGCATCGATATTTACAAATGAAAAGCCTTTTGTGGCAATGGGAAATTGTGAGAGCGAAGTTGAAAAATATATAATTAATGATATTGAAATTTCGCAAGATTATTTAATGAAAAAACTTTCGAGCCTACAGGCCAGTAAGGCTCCTGGGGTTGATGGAATATACCCTATAATCTTAAGGGAGGCGGCAAGTAAGTGCATTGAACCATTGAGGCTAATTATGCGAGCATCACTAGACTCTGGGGAGATTCCCTTGGATTGGAAAAGTGCCAATGTATCTCCCATACATAAGGGTGGCTCTAAGAGTGAAGTGGGCAATTATCGACCTGTTGTTGTTTTGGTTTTTAGGAGCATTAGCAACTAAGGCCATTTTGCTCCGGGATATGCGGTGGTCATTCCCTAACCTTTCCGCATCTTCCGTATTTGGTGGTGACGGGCTCGACCCCCGGTCTAATCAAGAAGCATGTTATACTGCTCCTTCTGTTCCTCCTACTGCTCCTTCCCACCTGGCTACGGAGGCGTCCAATTATCGACCTGTCAGTCTGACTTCAGTGGTAGGGAAAACCATGGAGGTAATGATCAAGGATGGAATTCAGGATCATTTGGATCGAATTGAAATTCTCAAGGATACTAAGCATGGTTTTGTAAAGGGAAAATCATGTTTAACAAATCTGGTTCGCTATTTTTAAAGGGTCACTCACGAGCTGGATTTAGGGAATAATTTCGACATTGTTTATTTAGATGTCAGCAAAGCTTTTGACTCAGTCCCACATGAGCGGTTGCTTTATAAGCTGGAACAGGTTGGAATCACTGGGAAAATCCTTAGATGGATGCAGGATAGCTTCAGGGCAGGAGGCAGAAGGTTGTAATAAATGGCTATTCCTCAAATTGGGTTGATGTAAGAAGTGGGGTTCCCCAAGGATAAGTATTAGGACCACTGTTCTTAATTTTCATAATCGACATCGATGAGGGGATAGAGGGCGTGATGTCTAAATTTGCAGATGATGTTAAAATTGGTAGAGTAGTTAATGATCACTGTCAAGCTGAGCTTCAGAGAGACCTAGACAGACTTCAGGAATTGTTAGAAAAATGGCAGCTATGCTTTAATCCAACAAAGTGTTAGGTATTACACCTGGGAAACAGTAATCCCAAAATAACTTATTCGCTTGGTGGGGTTCAACTAAACCCAGTACTGGAGGAAAGGGACTTGGGTGTTACGATACGGTCAGACATGAAATTCTCTGAGCATTGTAAACAGGTTGCAAGGAAGGCCCATTGTGTCATACCGATGATCTGTCGAACTTTTGCAAGTAGAGATAGGGACGTGGTAATCCCATTATATAAGGCTTTTGTTAGACTATGTTAAAGTATGGAGACCGAACCTAAAGAAAGACATCGAACTTCTTGAAAAGGTGCAAAGACGGTTAACTCGCCTGGTGAGCTCGGCAAAAGGGCGTCCTTATGAAGAAAGACTTCGAATATGTGGGTTGCAGAGTTTGGAAACTAGACACCTTAGAAGAGATTTGATTGAGGTGTTTAAGGCTCTGAGAGGCATCAGTAAAATGAATTAGGATGAAATTTTCAAGATTATAAATGATGCTAGAACTAGGGGACATAAATTCAAGTTACGGGGGGAAATGTTTAGATTGGACTGCAGTAAGTGTTATTTTAGCCAGCGAGTTATAAATTACTGGAATAAGTTGCCTACATGGATGGTAGAGGCTGACAGTTTGGGGAAATTCAAAGGTCATCTGGATAGTGCCTTCGGGTGAGGGAAGCGAATAGGATGATAGGTTGAATTTCCTTTTCTGTTATTAATTATTATTATTCATTTATTTACTTTTTTTTTTATCATTGTTTTTTTTTTTTTTTTTTTTTTTTTGGCTGGTGCATCATAAGCCATAGGCTTTCTTGCATCATGCGGCCATTACTAATATTAATACCAATACTAATACTAATTTCAGTTGCGAAACCTTTAAGTTAGAAATCATGCTTGGTATGTCACATAAAGGTCAATCGAAATACAATCTGAAATCACTTGTAATGCATTGGTCGATGTTGTTCTGCAGCATCTGTGCGTTGCCAATATCATCATTCTCTGCAATGATAAAAGTCTGACCTTTACTTGACGTCGATAATCTAGGAAACCAAATGGCAGTCGCATACACTACAATTGGTAAAAATATAGCCTAATAGTATAATGTCAAAGTTTTGTGCTCTTTACCCATTCAGCTGTGGAAAGCCTAATCACATTGGCAATAACTTTCTTAATCTTTTCAGCTAAGTTCTTTACGTGGGGCATAAAAGAAAATTTATCATCAATTTATTATCATCCCTGGCAAGGCTCCCATCCTCGACGTCATCGAAGAGGAGAGCTTGGAACATTGCTCCCGACTTTCTTTGCGACGTCTCCAACCCCGACTTCTTGAAGGTTACTTCCCATCCAGTTGGAAACACGCTAATGTGAGGTTAATTCCCAAGGATCCCTCTGATATCCCAGGTTCGACTCCGTCATACCGTGCCATTGCGCTCCTCCCTAGGGAAAGTCTTGGAGAGACTACTCTTGCTTAGGCTGCTAACTTACTACGGAGCCAAAGAACTCCAGGTACAAAACCAATATGCTTTCACTGTGAGGAAATACACTATTAATGCTGTCCTCCAAATCGCCAAGATCAAGGAAGAGTCAACAGCCAAATATATGCTAGCTATTTTTGTGCATTTCAAGAGTGCGTTTGAGTCGGTCTGGTGGCCTAGCATTATCAGACTAGTCAACCTGGCGGTGCCTCCCAGTAGATATTTATAGTACTGTATTAGGAAATTTCTCAGCCTGGAACACTGGCTGCTCCGGTGGCTGAATAGGATTGCCGGGAAGCCTTTTGCAATTTCAAAATCCACACTGTATGCAAACTTGAACCCAGCTCCGTGGATTCAGATGGTCACCCTACGGAACATCTGCATGCTGACACAACTTCTGACTGGGAGATTAGATGCCCCTCAAATTGAAAATCTTGTAGTCAGGCCCCGCCCGAGAGTTCGGCTCCACTACCCTCATAGGCTGCGTAGCGCTCTCCATCATTCGGACGGATTAAGGCGGCTGTTTTCTGCCAATACTCTGGAGCTCTCTAGAGACTTCAAAATAGACCCGGACAGGTTCTGCCATGACAGAACCTAGAGGAAGCTCATTGCAGCGGATATGTACACAAAACTTCATATATAATGAATAATGCATTTCAAGAAAGAAGAGCTTTGTTCATAGCAAAAGACTTCAAAAGCCCATGAACTCATAAACTATAATGAACTCTTTAAGTGTCTTCGAAAGGCTCATAGGACTGACGATATTCCGTTCAGTAGAATGACTCTGACATTCATTTGAGGTGTAAAATGACTGAGTTATTCTGATTTATTAATTTATTTATGTATATTCATAATATTTTATTTTATGTAGCTATATGTTCCTATCTTTTTTTTCTTTTTTTTTTTATGAAAACCCCAAACACGAAATGTATCAAAACCTATAATGTTTAGTACCGTGCATGGGTTGAAGGAGAAGTATGGGGGGAGGGGGATGCCGGAAACTTTGCTCTATAGACTAAACATTGGTTTCACCACTTCAAGCCTCCATTAAGCAAAGTGGTGGTATTTCACCGGTTGATGAAAGTCATCTACCACCTACTATCTAATAAGTTATGTTCGATGTATGTATGAGCCACCGTCCTAGATAACTTCTGTACAGGAGTATTTGATTAATAAACTGATAATAATAATAATAAATCTATCAATGCATTACAGATTACTTCAAAAACGGAAAGTTAACGATTAAGGCGATAACCAAGGCAACTACAAGAGGCTTCCCCCAGGGCATTCTTTTAGTGACATAGTCTACTTTTATTGAAATATAAACTTTATTACAATTCAGGTGTTACTACTGTGTAATATCCCAACTTTAATGACCGCCTACATTAATTATAATTTTACTGCTAATGCCATGTCGATATTTTAAATTTTTTTTCGTCCGACTACTGAGAAAAATTCAGATAATACTTTACATAAAATCGAGAACGAAGAAGATGTTTTCTTTGATATATATATATATATATATATAATCAAAGAAAACATCTGAAAAAAAAAAAAAAAAAAAAATATATATATATATATATATATATATATTTTTTTTTTTTTTTTTTTTTTTTTCCCCCACAATTAAATTCATTCCGTGGTACATGAAAACAATAAATTAATGTGATCATTTGAGATATTGGCAGAAATGCCGATTTTTATAGGTAATTCAGTCTTCAGCACTTAAAATAATCAGTTTATGTTGTCCCTCATCTGTGCTTGCAGAGAAAATGATTTGCGCATGCCTTCTCAACGCAAAACGCAATAGCTGAAATTCATGTTATACCGCGCACAAAGCTTGTGGATGTAGACGCATTGTATTGACTGTTAGGCGAGTTGTGAGCGTTCTGTTGTAGTCGGTTCGGTTAGTGCGTTTTTCTCCTTTTTTTAAAAGAATTTTGCTGTTGAAATTATCAGTAAAAATTTAGTTTAGATATACGGAGAAATGATTTGGCTAGAACTTTAGTCACGCTGCAAAAGATCAGTTAATTTATAAATGATAACCTTACGTGTTGAAGAGTTCTCCAATGCTCTTTATAGCCAACATGAGCGCGATAATGTGAGAAACCGCGTGACTTGTAGTGCATGCCGGCGTCCTTTGCCTCTTTTAATGCATCGTATGTAGCAGCCTCAGAGTTAGGGTTAGAGCTGCAATTTACTGGGTATAAGGAACTTTTGTATATTTGCTACATTTTCTTCTTATGTGAAGTGGATTAATATTAATTCTGATGAGTTTACTCAAATGTAAGAAGTCTTATGGGGATTTTTGCTTTGCCACTAGAGATGCCGATCTGTTCTTCAGTGATTACGTTGAGCAGCTGTAATCATCCCTACAGTTCCCATTTGAAGTTTTGCAGAAGTATTCGCAGGAATAGAACAGTAAGATGTTCAAATATTCATAAAGAAATTCTCTACTTAATAATTGCATTAGTAGAAGTAAGACAATAGTGGTGCTTTTGATTTTTCCTTTTATAACTATTTGTTTCTTAATTTTAAGCCATGGTTAAAAAGTACTTATGATTACTTTTAATTTCTAATCTAAAGCTAAATTTTTAAATCTTTAATAGGTACCAAGTTTAATAGCACAAATGATATTAACTTTATTTTGCTGCTGAATTTTATCGTTGATATTCAACCAGTATCATATATTTAATTTTACAGTTATTGTCTTTAATTGTGGAATTAAGTGGTCCACAAAGGGCACACATCACCTCAGTAACGTAAAGAATTCAAAAAAATGTTCCACGTCTCCTAGGAATTGTACTGACTTTTGTTAATAACTGGAATATAAATATATTTTTTAATCTCTCTTTATTCACTTAAGAGTAATTTTGATTCCAGCTGGCCAGAGATGTTTGAAATGACGCTCTTTTCTCATATTCCTATTAGGTATTATTTTTCCTTTGTGCTACTGAGTGCTGAAATAACGACATTTATATATTTTAATCTTAGATTGAATTTTTAATCATAAGACGCATCTTATAATATAAAATAATTAGCATCGCGTGTTTTGTTCACCTTTCACAGTTTCGTTTGAATATGTATTCCCGTTTGCCTCATTCTCGTCTAGATCTTACAAAGTAAACTTCATATTATTGCTAATGTTATTCTTTTTTTTCTTTTTATTTTTGTTCGTTCTTTTTTTTTTCCCTTTCTTATTTACAAGGTATTATTAATCATAATAAGAGCATATAAAATAGGAACAAACAGCTAATTATAATGTATAATGTTTGAATTGAAGAATTATAATAATACAAATTAAACTTAAATACTGCTATTAAACACAATAATTAAACATAACTGACAGTTAAATATAATTTAGTAAGTTGGCTGATTAGATCATTCCATTAATCATTCCATAAATTTCCCTAATTCATCATTTATTACGCTAACATCCTCTTTGTTTTAAAAATGCAATTTTTTATGAAGAACAATCGAATATACCATTAAATACTTTTAATATAAATTGCAGTTACACAGAGTTATTCTAAATTTGTTATGTTCTTTTAAAAAAAGAAATAATCAGTTTTAAAAATTATCTGTATATTTTTTCTTCAAAGCTCGATAAAATTCTTTTGAATAAGTTCCATTTTCTGAATAATGTTGTTTGATAACGCATCCAAATAATATGAACATTGGTAATACTATTTATTTATACAGTTCAGTTTAAATTTCATTAAATGCAAACTTTCTGTTTAAAGAATTACCTGAAATGAAACGCTCTTCTGTAACCAAAGCAATTTATACGCTAATTTATACACACTTTAATCTTAAACAGAAAACTAAATTCTTTATTTTATTAAGTCGGATAAAATTTCATCTCTTTTGGATAATTGTACTGAATCCTTTTATTCTTATGAGAATCAGTGAATAAATGAATGAAGAGACCGTCATTTATTAATTTGTTCATTCAAGTTAAGTCTGTTAAGGTCAGAATTTTGAGAAATCACATAAAACACATAAGAAATCACATACAACACATGAGAAATCACAATCCAGTAAACTTATTCTGGATATTCCAAGTAAAATTTATAGTCAGGTGTCTTCAATCGGCTTGGCGTATTATGATCTTAGTTGGCAGTGCGCCATTAAAGGCCAACCAACCAATTGTCTTCAATGCCAATAAAATAGGCTAACATTATATAGCATAGTTGGCGTAGCTTTTCTAATGTATTGAGACACATCAAGTTAAGAAAGCAATGGCCTATTCAAGAGAAAACAGGACAGATAAATGTGCATAAGAGTACAAACTCAAGAATAAGTAGTTAGTATTAAAATCTCTCTCTCACTATTCCCATAGTTGAAAAGTACCAGTGCAATTCAGCCTTAAATTTTGTCAAACTTTCTGCCTCAGATACTCAGCTACCCTTGCAGGCAACTTATTCTAACGTTCCACAACACTCTGCCCGAAGGTAGACTTCATGAGATCAAGTCAGCTGTTGCACCCGAAGGTTTTATATATATATATATATATTCTATTTGCTACGTAAATAGAAGATACTGTTTCTATGCAACTTTTGCAGAGTTAAAAAGACTTTGTATGGCATATTATCTCTCATACTCACTCTTACCTTCTCATACCTTTTCCCTCGCCAAAAAGTGGCTATCCAATTCCGCTTTGAACTTTACCAAACTCCCTGCTTCGAACACCCTGGCAGGCAATTTATTCAGTTATGTACACCATGTTGCCTAAATGTAAACTTCACGAGATCCAGCCTTCTTTTACTCCCCAAAATTTTATATTTGCGATCCCCTAGTTCTTATTTCCCCTACCACTGAAAATATGCTTGTCTCGTTCATTTTAATAATTCCATTTTATGGCCGTGTATATACTTCAATATCAGGTTCCTCCTGAGATATTTAGTTGCCGTGCCATGCAATCTACACCTTCTAAGCTGTTCACCTTATGGACATCGATTAGCATACCTCGTTAATCTAGTTTCCCTTCCTTGAACAGTTTCTAGAATTTCTCTCTTTCTTCAGAAATTAGATGGAACGAGGAAAATACGTAGGCCGATCTGCAAGATGTTATTTGCAGGGTGCCACATTGAAAGCATGTTCATCCGTCAGATGGCAGAGCGAGGAGGTTGGGAAGAGAAAGGAGCAGTGGAAGATGAAGGGTAATACCAGAGTTCTCTGAAAGTCCGGTAAACGCCCATTAATTACTGTGAGAACCTGTGAGCGATTGAATTGTGCGCATTGTGTTGTGGATGGAAATCCCAAAGCCATTTATGTTGAATTCACAAAAAGCACTCATCAGAAAAGGTGATAGCAGTTGGTCGAATCACCACCAGAAGCGCTGCATATTGGATATGTAATGGATGTGGTGTTACTCACAAACACAGGTTGCAGGGCCAGATTTCCCATTAGGCACCATAGGCACAGTGTCTAGGGCCTACGAAGGAAGGGGAAAAAAAAGCAACAGTTTACACTTTTCACTGTGACTAGGAGCTTCAATTCAATCTAGGAGTTCTAGATTGAATTTCAACTCACTCTAGGAGCTTCAATTCAATACGCATATGCTATCTATCGACTGTTCTCGAAACTAGAAGAGTCGAAGTGATGGTCGCTCCATCAGTTGAGGCAGTTTATCATTTATTATAGTTGAAACTTGAACCACGTTAATTGACGTGATTCGCAGTCAAAATGTTAAAATAGAAGAAACATTTTACTCCCTTTTTAGCACATTTCCGAATAAAAGTGCCTAGGGCCTACGAACACCAAAATCCAGTCCTGCCAGGATGTTATCTCATAACCCTAGCCAGCGCCTGTTGCGTTGCATTGAGCAAAAGCAATACAGTTGCGATAGCGAATAATGTACACTGATGATCCAAACTGCGTGATACATTTATTAGATTGAAGTATTTGGGTGTTTTGTATGTCAAAGAAACAGTATTACGCAAGTTACATTGTAGCTACATTTGGCTTAACCCTAAATCTAAAGAAGACTGTAATGATGGAGTACTTACTGAAAATATTACCTACGCTTGTGTAACCAAAACTAAATGGCATATCTGCCCTAATTGTCAAAACTCATTATTGACATACTTGTAAAGATAATGAACTATTTACCTTGGACAACCAAACAGCTCTTGCACGTGAAACAAACTACAAAAACTGCTCGATGTATAAGAACCATTGTGTATTCGGTCATACTGTATGGCGCTGAATTGTGGGCGTCAGCCACCCCTATCCATATTAGGAGTATATATGCTACCGAATTCTGGCTGCTGAGGTGAGCAAACAATAAACATCATCTCCCCAATCAGTTAAGAACCCCGAAGTTTACTGAACAGCTTAAACTACAGCGTTTACCAGATATCATTGGCTGGAAACGATTGATAACTACAATAAAGATGATGACTAGAGTGATATCATCACCATGCTTCTGGCAGCTGTATGAGTCGTACATCCCGCCACCTTAAGAGGCACAAAATCTGAGGATGAAAGCCAACAGACTGAAGATGGCCGATAGGTTTATACTAGCCAGAACGTTGGAGTCAGTTCACAGCTTATCACATTGGGAATTGACCTTGAAAGTCTTATAGACGATCGGAAGTATAGGAAACGAACTGCGGTGTGGTTCACTCAGGCTACTGCTGCCTGGCAGTTTGCGTTTATGTCAAAAACTGTTGACATAAACGCAACGATGCAGTGAAATTTTCACTATGTATAACCAGCTCTTGACGTTCTGCTTGGGCGAATTGTCAGCCTAAAAATGAAAGTTGCCGAGTGTTGGGTAATTTTCGCATTCCTCTAAAAGTATCCAGATGTAAATGAGTTTACATCTCTAAAAGAGATGTAAACATCTCGCATTCCTCTAAAAGTATCTAAAAGTAAATGGGTCTCGCATTCCTCTAAAAGTAAATGAGTCTCGCATTCCTCTAAAAGTATCTAAAAGTAAATGAGTCTCGCATTCCTCTAAAAGTAAATGAGTCTCGCATTCCTCTAAAAGTATCTAAAAGTAAATGAGTCTCGCATTCCTCTAAAAGTATCTAAAAGTAAATGAGTCTCGCATTCCTCTAAAAGTATCCAGAAAATGGATATTTGGGAGATTAAACTGTATTTTGCTTTGCTATACAGTTTTTAATAGATCGTCTTTTCAGGAAATTAATTAAATAAGCAATAAAATAGTGCCTTTTATTAACAGAATTTCTGATAATTTCGTAACTAAAATAGCGAAACAAACGTACATCTCTATGAAGGAACTAAAATATGTGTAGCTTTAGAGTAAAGAAGCATCACGATGTTTAGTTATGACAGCTGAACCTTGTGTTGTCATTAGTCAACTCTATTCGTTGTGCTTGTCACGGAGTGAAGTCACCACTCATCCTTGCTAGAAAATGCATTCCCCATATCATTTATCTACATGGAAACTTCACTGTTTCTTGAAAACATTAAGATGAAACTGCTTGCCTATTGTCGTCCTAAAATACTGGGAACCATCAGAGCCACGGAAGTCAAACTTCTTTCTTTTGAGAAAATAACTGTTAAATTCATTTTTGTAGTGACTGATATTTTTGTCAGAAGCGGCGTTTTTCTAGAATTCTAACTCTTGTCTCCCGCTATACAGTCGTAGGTGTGTTTCTGTTCATTTTATGTGTAATGGCTGTGTGACTTTTTAAAATAGCGGAAGTTGCCTGGAAATTTTTAGGAGAATTCTTTTGTAAATAACAGTCATGATTGGAAGTGAACCCCTCTTTTCTGGCGCTGGCGGCTTTCCTAGATACACTTTCCGTTTAAGCTTTATTATTATTATTCTACCTGAAATCGTAGTATGATTGAATTTTAGTGGCCATTATCTTTGTGAATAGTGCTCATTAACAAGGGAACTTGTGGTATGTGGTGTTACTGCTTATCCATTGTTAGCAAAAAAAAAAAAAAAAAAAAATGTGAGCTGATCGAGCGATCTTAATTTAAGTGCAAAAAAAAGAGGTTGACTCATTGATACTAAAATATGGCTTTGACATCAATTAAATGATTTACAAAATGTGCGTTTTGCATAATACTGTGTAGTAGGTTTCAATTATTTTAGCGATGTATTTATCCATTTTCAAAATTATGTTAGGTGTTGTGATTTTTTTTATTAACTTCTGTATATCAGATTTTTAGCTCGATATCATGCATTTCTTTTCAGCTATCTATTAAAGGTAAGAATGTGTATGGTCTGGTCGAAAAAGGTAATATCGCTATACAAATCACGTTGGGTTGAATTTCCATGTTTGATTACTGTCGGTTACTTGTTTATAAGAATATAAGAGTATAAGAATACTCTTATAGATTATAACAATAAAGAATTATAATTAGTTTAAAATCTTTGTATAAAATAAAATTTGCTTAAAATAATTAGTATAAAACATAAGAAAGAAGTAATACTTAAATTTTTTTTCGAGGAATAATGTGAAATTCCATGTTTACGTGAGCACGAGCAGGTACACAGATTTAAGTTCATGTTCTCCTGCTAGTTCACTAAATCCCGAATGCATTTACCATATTGTTTGTATGCGATTTATTTGAGGAAGTTTTTTTCTGTTTTAGTAACTTTTCATAGCGGTCTGTTTTCGGAACAGAAATGCAGTCAATGCGTATTTTAACAACACTCATTTATCACCGTCAATGTAAATCTTTCAGCTCGGTATTTTAATTTCACTTTATTGATAGTAATTTTGTTTAGAAAGAAATTAAATGTATAATTTTTGTATAACGCGCACACAGCCTTCCGCTATGATTTTTTACAGTGGCCAATATTTTTTTTTTTTTGGACCATCAGAAAACAAATTATGTACGCTAATGGTCGTTATTTTCTACATTTTATTACAGCTTTCGCTCTCTTTTTTTTCTTGACTCTCAGTATGTGCAATATAATTATGTTAGTGAATTTTTCGGGTGTAGCATTAGAGATTGAGTTGTTTTAGGTAAACGTGGTGGTTATTACAGCATATGCGGTCAATATATTATTCCATTGTTCGCATATATTTTAGATAAGTTTGCATAGGCATGTGAGGCGAAGGTGGAATGGAAGATTATACATAAGTAGAAACTCCGTTTTTTTTTTAAGAAAATCCTCTCTCGAGACCCCCATAAAACGTGACAGAAAAAGTATTTCTCTTGACCGTGACGGTAATCAAACCTCATTCTTTTTCAGACAAGCATTAGGTTATTATATCCACTGAACCTAAACTCCCACGTAGGTTTAGCCATAAAATATTTTTACATAAAATGAAGTCTTGTGGGGATGATCCTTGTTTGCTATTGCCAATTGTGGGAACTTACTTCTAATCAGTTTTTTTTTCTCTTAAATTCAAAGATAGGATCAATCCACAAGCAATCTGACTAAGTACTTAAATCAGAAGTTTCCAGTTTCTGAGTTTTTTTCCTTCCTGTTTCCCAGCCAAGGTGGTATCGATAAGCATAGTGTTTTCGGGCTGTGTGTTGTTCTCTTTGAGTAAAAAGACTCCATGGACATGGAAATCAAAAGTAAAACACAGATTTAATTTTCAATTTTAAAAAAATAGTATCATATAACATTGAACAGACATATATATAATTTACTTACAATTCGTCTATACCTTCTATCCGAGTATATTCCTGTCCTGGAATAAAATTATTGCCACAGATGGTTTATCATTCATCTAGCTTTCTTACATATTTGATTAATATTTATATTACCTTTACATTTATATATATACATATGGCCCTTTAGACCTACTATGTAGACTTATGGATCTAGAACACAAACCTCTCAAATCAAATTCACTACACCTCTCAATACTATCAATTTCACTAGTGCATACATATATGGCCCTAATAGCCTTACAATTTCTAGGTTATGATTTAAGTGATCCAATCTTTCTCAATCATACTTATTGATTGGTACTTTAGAATCTATACATCTCTATACATTATTCTTATACAATTTATTTTTTAGGGTGACACAGCTTTCTCATTGTTCCTAAACTCCTCTAATAATGATACAGAGTACTATTCCTTAACTAACCAGAGCCTTCAGTTCAAAGGGAGCTTACACATTCCACTATCTCACTCTCTACCATTAATTTTTACAAGATTCCAGATTTTACATTCAGAAACGGAAAGGTCCAGCAGGTTTTCCCCTTATTTTTCATTTCAATAAACTAAAAAAGAACGGACTTACTTTGGATATCTTTGCGATACCTCTTTCGTTCCCTCGTCAAGGTCCTCCCTTATAGGCTCCTTTGACTAACGAGCTTTCTAGTATTTGCGGCGTGGTACGGGTTGGGCTTCTCTTGCTCAGGCTTTCCTTTGCTTCATTCTAATGCTTATTCCTTCCTTTTCTCTCTGTTTGTCTTCCCTTTCCTGCTTCACTTTGCTGCATTTTTTTTTGACCATATCTTTTTCCCAAGGTTAACCCCGCTTACTTAGCTGCATCCCTAACCGGACTCCACTTTCCTTGTGACCACCACACTCTAACAAGACGGCACTCTCTCTGTGTGTGTCTTCAACCAAACTCCTTCTCTCTCTCTCTCCCTGGTTTATTTCTTTCGAGCCTTTTTCTTTGTTCCTCTCAGCTTTTCTCTCTGGCCAATCACTTCCCCCCAATTCTCAGCAACTCCTCCTTATTCGGTCGTTGGCCCTTGTACCCCTTCCTTGGATTCATTCCGATTGGACAGTCCAACTTCCGTAGTTCAGGACAGTAAAATGTCATCAAGTTCTAGAAAGCTCTTGCAGTAACACCCTCTTCACTTACTTCCATTTGTTAGGCCTGTTGAAGGATCTTTGGAATTCATTCCGGTGCACTTAAACTGTGTGCCTTCCTCTTTCCCTCTCACTACCAAAACTTGTATTCCTGGCTGTCTCCTTAACAACCATGACCTTTTATTTATTCTGAAAATCTCCCTCATCACGGACTTTGTTTTTCCGTACTACTTTTACTAAGTTCTCTCTGTTCTAAACCTACCTACTCCCTATAAGCTGTCTAGCCCCCCTGTAGTTGGTCATCCATTGTTGCCTCCACTTAGAGCAACGCTTCCGTTAAACTACTTCGTCGCGATTGTTCTTTTTTCCCCCAAGAATAGACTTATTAACAATTCCATTTCCATGCAATATTTGAACTTAATTTCTCATCACATACTAAAATCCTGTTATATATATTCTTTCTGACCCTATTAACATTTGTATTTGTATTTGTTAATTCTTACCCTCTATTAAATTTTCTTTAGCCTTCCTATATATATATACATACACCCTTTTGAAGCAGAAATATATTCTTATGTTTATTTAAAAATTCTACAGCTTTCAAATGAAAAAATATTTTATTATCTACAGGGTGATTCACTACCAGTGCGACAAACTTGCAGGAGGTGTATGGGGCACAAAGACGAATCGGAATCACATAGCATTGCAGGTTCCGAAATGCCTTCGTCATGCGGTAGAGGACGTTGAACGGGAGGTCGCGTGAACAGCAATCCCACTGGAAGTCAGCATTTGCGAACCGTTTCTGTTGAAGAAACCAAGTAGCAAAAGTCTTCCGGAGTAGATAATCCGCAGTCTCCAATGATTCGACGCGTTGCAGATGGTATGAACTCATTTGGTTTGTTGACAGTATCCTCCATACAGTGGATTGGGAAATACCCAATCGTTGGCCTATCGCTCGAGTACTCGTACTCGGATTGCCTTCTGCAAGACGTAGGATATTCTCCTCATTGTCTGGCGTCCTCGTCGTTCGCTCTCGATTCATGGTACCTCTCGTGAAACAACCAATCTCACGTAACCTTCTGTGCACACGTGCGAAAATCGAATGATGAGCAGCACGTCTGCGCGGGAAACGTTCCTGGTACAAGCGCAGAGCGGCGCGCCCGTTACAGTCCGCAGTGCCATACGCGAGGTGCATGTCGGCCAGTTCAACGTTTGAATACTCGTCCATCCTACTGCCTCGGGAACCGGTTCGCAAATGCTGACTTCCAGCGGGATCGCCGTTCATGCGACCTCCCGTTCAACGTCCTCTATCGCATGACGAAGGCATTTCGGACCCTGCAATGCTATGTGATTCCGATTCGTCTTTGTGCCCCCTACACTCCTCCAAGTTTGTCGCACTGGTAGTGAATCACCCTGTATATGATTTGAAATCACCCTGTATATTCTTATGATGAAAATTCTTTTAAATCGTATGTGTCTGAAATTATATTAGAAAACATCATAGAAAATACAGCAGTTCACTCTATCTACATTATTACTTTGACGATTGCTTAATATCAGAAACTAAAGATTAATTATGCGAAAAAGTAATAATTATTGTTATGTTTTTTGATACTAACTTATGCAAAGAGTGAGATTATGCGAAATTTAGCGGTTTTTTATGGGAGAATATGAATGTTCGAAGAAGAAAGTTGATGCCCCTCGAAGGACTTAAAACAGCTGACCAAATCAACGCTAGATCCAGCTCTCACTTGTCAATCAGCAAGACTGAATAACCAAGTGCAGAAAACACTGTTATCCGAGGAAGTAGTTGTTGGTAGTGGCCTGTTGTCAAGGAAACAGGAACTATTGTTTATAAGGTTTTAAGGAGCATCAGCGACATCTACCCTAAAATCTACCTCAGAACACAAGGGCGTGTGTTCTGAGGTAGATTTTCTGTTTGCTGGATGAAACACCTGTATTTCTGAGAGTAAAAACCATGTTACCTCGCCTGAGATCGATTAACTCAGCCACCTTGTGAAAAAGGCCCATAAAAATTCCTCCCGTCATCGAGAAGACTTGAACTCAAGTCTTTTCCACATGGGGAGGATGGCGATCGTACCAACTGTGCTACCCATGAGGGCTGAAACAGGAAATAGGCTTACGTTATATCCGACAGGAACAACACATGATGATATGCAAAACACTTACTTTTTAAGATCAAAATAGGCAATACTGTTTTCACCTTAAATGTTAATAATACTAATGGTATTAGTACAAATGACATTAAGCATAGATGATCTGAGGATTGCCATCGTGGGTAGCACAGTTGGTAGGATCGTTGTCCTCCGGGTGGAAAATACCTGAGTTCGAGTCCCGTCGTGGAGAACTGATGACGTGAAGAACTTTTATGGGCCTTTTACATAAAGTGACTGAATTAGTCGGTCTCAGGCGAGGGCAGCATGGTTCCCCCCCGGAAAATCAGGTTTTTCCTCCAGCAAACAGAAAATCGACCACAGAACACACCCAGTTTACAGACAATATACGCGGAGCAATATAGCCTTTGTCGCTGATGCTCCTAATACAACAACGAAAACAATCTGAGGATTTATTTCACATGTATGAAGCAATATTGAGAAACGCCATGAGTTAGGGCAAATATTCAAATTTAGTTTTTACTCCTCGCTCCATTTTTGCACAGACATGATAAGAAGGAGCACCTGATAAGTTTTTCGATCAATTCGGAGCTGGGAAGATTACGGAAAGCTTATGAGGTAGAATTTTTATCTGTGTGGCCTACACTTAAGAAGAGTGACTGTATTTATAGAGATGGAATACACTTAAATAGAAGAAGTGCAAGAATGTTTGCAGATGCTGTTGAAATAGTGTTAGGTGTCTTGGTAAACCGCTAGTTTGGGGGATATTGAGACTATCAGTTTCAATGTCTCCAAACTAATAGTTATTGACGCGAATAGTAACAGCAGCGTAAGCAGAGGCAGACTTGATTTTTGCAGTGCTCCTATTCAACAATGCGGTTAGCCTGGAAAGGTAGGTGTGGGGTTTCTAAAGCCTCTGGGAGGGTCCTCACGGGCCAAATAATTATATGGGCAGTGTTAGAGTTACGAATAGCGCAAGCAGGCACACATTCCCCTGCTTATACAGTAATACCAGATGCATAGTAAATAAATTTATATAGAATTTAAAGGCATTGGTTAAGTCAACAAATGCAAACATCATAGGAGTATCAGGAGCGTGGCATCACTCTGACATTAGGGATACAGAATTTGAATGAGGCGAGTACATGTGTTAGCTATATAGTATAAGAAAGCTACAGGTTATTGCTGCACTGGCCGAAAAATGTAAAAAGTAGATAAGAATATAGAAAAATTATGCTACTTCCTTCTCACGCATTTAACTAACAAGTTTTAACCTTTGAATAGCTTCAAACTGTCAGCCTCAACTGCTTATGGAGAGAACTGTTCCAGTAATCAACAACTCACTAGCTAAAAGAAAACTTTCTACAATATAGTCTAAACCTCTTCACCTGTAATTTGAATTTATGGCTCCTAGTTCTGGAATTCTTTATAAGAGTGAAATTTCATCTTCATTTCATTCATTTTACTAACCGCTCTCAGAGCCTTACAAATCTCAATCAATTCCCCTCTAAGATGCCTGACTGACAAGCTCTGTTGCCCACATAATCGAGGTCCTTTCTTGTACAGTCGTCTTTTTGTCGATCTCACGTTGCCTGCCTTTGGTCCCTTTAAAGAATCTCAATATCTTTTTTTTTTTTTTTTTTTTTTTTAGATGAGGCCTCATACTTGGTCACAGTATTCCAAATGTGGTCTTTCAATTGCTTTATACAGTGGAAGATGACAGTGGTGCAAGAGCCGATCCTTGGAAGACTCCACTTCTGACATTACACCAATCTGAAGAATATCCATTATCACAACCCTCTGCCCCCTGCAGCAATCCTGGGATCCATCTTATAATCTTGCCAGTAATCCCACCTTTTCCCATCTTATACAGGAGTACCTGTATGTGGAACAGGAAGGACTTGTACGTACATGTAAACCTCTGTCTGTTTCTGTTTTGCGCAGCTCTGAAAAGATAGTCATGTATATACGTATTGTGTTGATCTGTACGCTTAATGTCGTGACCTGAACTCGGGTCTTTTCTACCTGGTGTGGGGAGGACGGCGCTCCTACAAACTGTGCTACCTACGAGGGCTACCTGCGACTGCCCACCGTCTCCAAAAATCATCTAAACGACGATGACTTACTATTCTGAGTACTGGAGATGTGGCTATCTCACTGAGCAATGCAAAAAAAAAAAAAAAAAAAAAACGGGAATGAAGCAATGTGGTCGCAACCTGTATTTTTATAGGCCTGAATAATTTACATAATGTGCGACTCTGTAAGATGGTAGAATGATTTCTATTGAATACTCGGAATTTGTATGCCCGTATGCTTATTATATCAAATAATCGCCTTTGGCGACACTATTCACACTAAAATATTAGTGAAAAATATTTTGTTTTGTTAATTTTGTCGAGCAGTGTAGATGTCAGGTGAACTGATGCCACTAGTGGCAGAGAGCTGAAATGCATGGATGATTAAAGATTATTAAGACACATGGAAACTAGTCTGCAATCAATTTACTGAGAGAATTAGCCATGCAAAGGCAGACTACAATAAGTTTTTTTTTTGCTAAGAATGCAAAGAAAAGCAGAAGACAAGGCACTCTCTCTCCTAATTTTTACATAAGTTAACGTTAGGAGAGAGGGATGAACCAAACTGCTTCAGTAAACATGATTGGCATAACTGTTGTTGATTCTGTTCTGGTTGCTAATAAACTAAATAAATATTCTGTAAATACTTCAGGCGTATGCCTGAAGTTTTTAGGGATGGGGATACAAAAATCTCCTAATTGCCACTGGGAGTTCAGTGATTTTATGATAACTGGGAGGAAGATGGAAGAGAATTTGTTTAAGCTAAAAAAATAAAGCAACCTGGGACTGTTGGATTGTGTCCAGGTATAAATTACATTTTACCAGGATCTATCCAGATAAAAGAAACAGCAAAAGAGGCGAACTGCTAGCCATAATCATGAGAGCATCCTTGGATTCGGGGAGATGTTCTACCTGAAAATTGGATATGTGCAAATATTTCTCCTGTTCATAAAATAGATATCAAAGGGAGCAATTACAGCAGGGAAATAAATAATGGAATCGATGGTTAAAGAAGTAATGTTGGATTATCTTGACAGGAACCCAGTTAAAAAAAAAAAGAAAAAGAGAGATGGATCTGTGAAGGGAGATCTGGTCTAATCAGTCCGATTAGCGACTCGGAGGCAATCACATAATCCTGGATACAGAAAAAAAAAGAAAAAAAAAGAGACATAAACTTAGATCTCAATAAAGCTTTTGATTGTGTTCCCTATGAACAACTGCTATTCAGATTTGAGCTATGTGACGTTGGGAGAAATTTGCTGCTATGGAGGAAGGTTTTGGAACGGCTGAAGAGAGCGAGTGGTTATTAATGGTCATTACTCTTCTTGGATTAATGTCATTAGTGGAGTTCCATAGGGTTCAGCGCCGGGCCGTTAATTGTTTTCGGTATTTATAAACGATATTTATGAAAGCATATCAAGCTTAATGTCCAAGTTTGCAGATGATACAAAGATTGGTAGTGTGGCTAATGATAGGAATTCAAGGTATGCTACTCGTAAAGATCTGGATAAATACAAGATAATTCATTTGGGTAGCAGTAATCCCAGATTAAATTTATTTTTCGGCAGTAAAATATCAGAGAACTTTTCTTAAAAGCAGGCCTGTGTAATAGGTAAACCCATCTTATTTCTAATTTTGCAGTCACTGAAGAAGCGAGGGAGAAAACATCCGGGAAACATATGATTCTTAGACTCTATTAGTTATTGTTGTTTGGAGCATTAGCAACTAAGGCCATATTGCTCCCGGGATATGCGGTGATCATTCCCTGACCTTTCGCATCCTCCATATTTGGTGGTCACGGGCTCGAACCCCGGTCTAATCAAGAAGCGTGTGATACGCACTGCTGTTCCTGCCCACCTGGCTACGGAGGCACCGCTTTATTAGTAATAAATTCATTATAAACTCTACACAGTTGAAGTGTTTTTATTTCAAGTATTTTGACCGATAAAGTATACCTTGAGAGGGCAAACGGCTGTGTTGTGATTCTATTTAACTATCTCAGGAGTCAGTCTTCTATTATTAGTAAAGCTTTAATAGTAGTTTCCGGGCAAAGGACCAAATCTGATACGAAAAGTGGAATTGGTAAGACACACCTGAGAATATATTTCTTCTTAAATAAGGCCGGGTTCCTAATGCTAACAGTTCCTGTACGGTGGTCCAGAGTGCTACCAAATTTTTCTAAAAATATATGCCAATATACAACAGAACATATATTGCATGATCACTTTCTTAGGATGATATATGCATAAGTTTGTAAATTGACAGGTCGCATAGTGTGCGACCTCTCGATTTACACGCTCACACGGCTTTATAGTGCAAGAACGCACTATAAAGCCATGTGACCCAATTAGTGCACAAATAAGTTCACCGGAAATGGTGAAAGACGGAACATCATGGACTTTCAAAGAGATATAATATTATATGATTGTTGGTGAGCGTTTAGAGGAAGCTACAGCAGAGACAGCATGTATAAGGTTCAGAGGCTAGTGTCATTCGTGTCTTCAGCGAACAGAGGCAGCTCGACTAAATATGTAATGTGACGTAGCTGGGCACAATATCTGAAGCAGATTTTTTTTTTTCCATGAAAACCCCAAACACGAAAGGTATCAAAACCTATAGTACTTAGTAGCGTGCATGGGTTGAAGGAGAAGTTTGGGGGGAGGGGGATGCCGGAAAGTTTGCTCTAGAGACTAAACATGGGTTTCACCACTTCAAGCCTCCAATAAGCAAAGTGGTGGTATTTCACGGGTTGATGAAAGTCATCTAGCACCTGATTATCAAGTATAATCGCCTCTAAATGATAGAACATTTGTCAGTGAGTATAATGCGGAAGCATCGCAAGGCATCACTACAGCAGAATACGAAGATCCTTGAAAAGAATGCACTACGGGACTAGAAAACTTTCACGGAAGACACTGATCTCGGATTCTTCCCAGAAGATATGGCAGCTTTAGTGACAGAATCGCATAAGATGGATGCAGTACTGAAGGAAATTCACATGATCTGATGTCTCAATTTATGCCTTTTTGGACGAAAGAACACACACACACACACACACACACACACACACACACACACACACACACACACACACACACACACACACACACACACACACACACACACACACACACACACACACACACACACACGAGGCTCTGGAACTATTTGTTTTTGTACCGACAGTACAGGCTGCTGGAGGAGTGTAATGATCCCACCTTGAACGTTACAAAATATCTGAATATCATTGTTAATTGTTTACCAGTTAACCAGTGTTGTTTATTTCATGATAATAGTGCAGCCAATTACCCCGCCAAATGTGTGAAAGAGTGGTTTGAGAGACCAGCTCAATCTGAGTTTTCATTTCCATCGAACATCTGTGGGATTAACTGGAAATACACATTCGTCAACACAGGTTTCTGCTCGTTTCCCTCCAGGAATGGACACTTTTATTACAGGAATGGTCTCCAATTCCTAGGCTGACATAGGCAGAGGATTTTGTTAACGAACAGGCTTTTCGTTAGCACAGTCCTCTAGGAATTGAGGACAGTTCTGTGGCATAAATGATCCTCAAATCCTGGAGTGGCATAGGCAGAGGATTGTGCTAACGAGCACGCATTTCGTTGGCCCGAATCACCATTCTGACATGACGTGGCTCTGGCTTATTTATCAAAACCTTGTTAGCACCATGCCATGTTAGGTCGGAACAGTTATTCGAGCCAACGACAGTTAAACACGCTATTAGCCCATGGTTCTTAAAAAAAGTGGCCAAGAAAGAAACAGCAATTGCTACTTACTTCAAAATTGAGTAAACGGCAAATTTATTTATTTACTTACTTTTTAGGACCGCCTGTCCACTAAAATTGAATTATCCATTTTGCAATTTTGTCAATTGGTTTTCTAATTCCAAAAAATTCGAAATTCGCAAATTATGTTTTGTACTGAAGACGAATGGTGCTAACATACTCTAACCAAAGACGGTAACAAATTCATTTACTGTTTCATATCTTTTGATCGAAACACCATGTTATCATGAATGCAAATATAGTTTGCATAGTGCTGCTGATACACAATCCTCTTATTTTCGTATCAAAAAAAGATATTAAAAATCCTCTGAAAAGGATTACTAAAGGTTACAGCAAAGGATTGGCTGGCTATTTGTAAATGCAATATGAAATACTTAACGAGTATTATTTGGCCCTTATTGAATACTTCTCTGAAAGAGGAAAATTTATTTAAATTATCCAGATTATTTAACAACCAGTTTTATCTACCTAGTATTAAACTAACAATATAATTAAAATTATTTTATTATTAATTTATTTATGTTAACTGTACAATAGTATTATAGTTCAAGACTAGCTAGTTATTTATATCGATATCTTTGTGATGCAGAATGTGCATTTGGGTCTCTGTGACCGTTGACAACAAATCATTTTGGAATTTGCATCTCTTGTGTGGTCTTCTCATCAGAAGACCACTTCAGATAATTTCGAAAAAATCCAAATCAGAGCAGTAAAATGTTTACTGAATTTAAAAGACACTCTATAACATTCCCTCGTTCTGATTAGGAGAAAGGGAATTAGGCTGAGAAACATTTAAGAGATTTAAATAATTGGACAACAAAAGTACCGTCAAAGGCCTAAGGTTTTTCGTAAAGCTTTGCACAGCACAACAGAAACAACGAATTTCTTACACTTAGTATCATTTTATATCGCTTATAATATTCCGCGAGCTCATTTTATTTCATCTGAATTTTCTTACATTAATAAATAGTACACATTGAAAAATTTGATCCATTCACAAATTAAGAATTTTAAAGAACTATAAAAAGTATTTTTTATAACGAAATTTTATTTTTACATTGTTTATTCTTAATCTTTTTATTCTAGACTTATATGCTATTATTATTTATTTTTAAGATTTTTCAGATTTTTTTTACTGTCGTGTTTTTTTACATGCATTTTATGACTTCACACTGTTGTTGTATTATACAATAAAAGTAATGAGCACTCATAAAAAAAAGTTTTAGGATCTTATGCTCTAGAAAGAATCTGTGAAGTTAAAACTAATGCTTAAAACATCAATATTGGCACAGATGGTGAAAGAAATACAAATAGGTCATAGTTATGAAAAGTTATTTACATAGCCAGAGTATTACGTGTATCATCTGTCTAGAATATCCAAAATATGTGTAAAGGCAGTGGATGGTTTGCTAAACCAGTGATTATCAGGGTTAATGTCTCCAGCTCTACTTAAAAGTAATGTGAGATCAGTTTGTTGCTATGACAACTGATTTAAAACTGGAAACAAGCAATCACGTTAGTGGACACCTGGGTAATGTTTAAGAATTGACAAGAGAATTTCTTAGAATATTGATCCGCAGGAAAGTTATGAAGTATGGAATTGGTTCAGCCTATAAATATCTTCTGCACTACATGACAACCCTCCAGGGTCGTAGTTACTGAAATTTACTTTCCTCAAAAATATTAGTTACTGCCTGTGAGTGAATGCATGTATGAGTTTGCATGCGTTCAGTTGTATCATTTCATATTCTGTGGTAACCCAACTTAGTGCTGATGTTATTTAAACTTAGGAAAGAAGGAATTTCTTTAACTATGATTTCATAATTTCGTTGAAATGCATGTGATTACTGCAGTTTCCCTTTTGAAAAGTATAACGGATTTACTGAGAAGGGAACTGATGTGGAGAATATAACCCATATTTCATAAATACAGGTAAGTAGTTCGCAGTACAAACTCCATTTTTGTTCAACAATTACTCTTACTTAATTCAATTGTTTTAACGGCTTTATAGTAGTGCACGAAAATGCAATGTAAAGTTGTGGGTGACTGAATGCTTTTATTTAAGAACTACTATAATTGCTACAAAAACTACTAAGCTATATACAGTTGGTAGACAGAATAATGGAAACACTTGATACCAGAATCCTCTACATGTATGTATTGCCCTGTCGTTTGTTAAGCTAAGGCTATTAAGCGTCAGTATACTGTATCTGCATTTGAACGTCTTTTTCTGTCGGTTTCCTGTTAGCTGGACGAAAAAAACTCAGTTTTTGGGGAATAAAACCATGAGGAACAGTTATCTGTCATTGGTAACAATTGTGTTAGACACGAGGGCTGCGTGTGTAAAGCAGAGGATTCTCATCATACGCGACCAGCTTTTGTCATATCAAAATCTCATAAAAAGAAGATTCAGCTTGAGTAGCTTATTTCAATTTAATGCGGGCTTGGTAATGAGGCATCTTAGAGGGCAGCTCATTGGGGTCCATGAGGTTTGAGAGGGGTATAGCAAAATAAATGAAGGCGAAATTTTCACAGTTATAATGATTCCAGAACTAGCGGTCATAAATTCAAATCACGGGGAAAGAGGTTTAAAGCACATCGCAGGAAGTATTCTTTTAGAAACCGAGTTGGTAAATAGTAGAGAAGTTATCTCCATGGGTAGTAAAGACCGATAGCTTTGGGAAATTTAAAGGTCAGCTGGATAGGCACCTATATGAGGAGGGAAACACATGAATAGTTTGTTTTTATTTTATTTAGGTATATGTTACTATTTTTTATTTTATTTTTATTATTACAATAAACCCTCGATTTAACGGACGAAAAAAAAAACTTTACTGACACCAAAGTGTATTTTGAGTGTGTGCTTATAAGATTAGAGCGTCATGTCACAGCATCTGATAGCAACATCCCAATCTGTTTATGGATACTCTTGCTATCATATCGTTATAAGCTGGTCTATGCACTGTTTCTTTGTTAGAACCTCACTTGCTGTCATACCCCCCCTCCCCTCTCCCAAGAAACCTGAATGGTGAAAGAAAGATGGTGCATCTGAGCTTAGCGCAGAAATTAAAGCTCTTAGAGAAATGAGACTCACGTATGTTTGTTTCCTGCCTCTGTGAGGAATATAGCGTAGGAAAAAAAAAACAAAAAAACACAGACGGTGTCAGATATTGTAAAAAATAAGGCTGTTTCTAAAGATTCACCAGTATCCCAACTTCAACTTGTTAACTCCGGCCCTGAATAAAGTTTTTCCATCACCACTATTCGGTCCCGATAAATTAATTTCTACGATGTTCTTTTTATGAGATTTGGATATGACAAAAGCTGGTCGCGTATGATGAGAATGGGGGTAGGGGTTATGCTATTAGTTAAGAAACACATAAAAACCAAGGAAGTGAAGCTAGTCGACATCGCCGGACAGTGCAGTGTTGAGTCAGTTTGGTGTGACATAAGCATTGGGAGATCAAAATTGAGAGTAGGAGTGTGCTATAGGCCTAATGACTCTGATGAGTATAATAAGGAACTGTACAGGGAAATAGAGTGGGCCAGTAAATCAGAGAGTCTTATAATGGGAGATTTTAATTTCCCAGATATTGACTGGAATTTGGGGGCTGGTTACTCACACACTAGCAGGGCTTTTGTGGATTTATTGGATGATTGTTTTCTACATCAGCATGTTCGGGAGGCAACTAGAGGGAGTAATACTCTTGATTTGATTATCAGCAGTGATTCTTCATGCATTAAGAATCTGCAGATAAACGAACCACTAGGTGGCAGTGATCACAGTGTGCTGAAGTGGGATTTACTCAAAGAGGTAACTACCATTAGGGGTAAATGGAAGGGTTATTGCTTCCGTAAAGGCGACTACGATGGACTGAGACAGTATTTAAATTCTATACAGTGGGACCAACTGATGATGTTACCAACAGCAAATTCAAAATGGGAAGCATTCAAAGAACTTATCTTGGAAGCTACTAGGCTTTACATACCAACTAAGAAATATTGTTCAAGGTTTAGGCCAAAATGGATGTCAGATGAACTAATGAGGCATATGGCAGAGAAGAAAAATGCATGGGATACTTACAAATTAACACATGACATAGAAGCCTATGATAGATACAAGTTGATATGCAACCAAGTTACAAAGGAGGTTAGGCAGGCAAAGGCAGATTACGAGAAATCCTTGGCAAGGGATGCAAAGAAAAACAGCAAAGAGTTCTTTACTTATGTTAACTCTAGAAGGAAGGGGATGAATCAGATTGGTCCACTTGATATTGATGGGTCAACTGTTGATGATCCTGCCCAGGTAGCTAACAAACTAAATGAATATTTTGCATCGACATTCACACATGAGGAGTTATTCAGCAAGGGGAATGCCAGAGGTGTATTCAACTCTAGCAGTAAGCTACAGAATCTTGAAATAACTGGGAGTAAAGTGGAGGAGAAACCGTTGAAGATAAACACAAGAAAGGCACCCGGGGTGGATGGGATCTATCCAGTTATATTAAAGGAGGCAGCAAAGGAAGTAAGCAAACCCTTAGCCATAATTATGAGAGCTTCCTTGGACTTAGGGGAGGTACCCATAGACTGGAAATGTGCAAATGTGACCCCAATATACAAAGGAGGATCAAAGGCTGACACAAGTAATTATAGACCTGTGAGCTTAACTTCTGTTCCAGGAAAATTAATGGAGGCACTGGTTAAAGAAGCACTGCAGGATCATTTAGACAAGACTTCAGTTATAGCTCAGACACAGCATGGTTTTGTTAAGGGGAAGTCTTGCCTGACCAACTTGATTGGATATTATGATGCAGTCACAAAAGAACTGGATGCAGGGAATAACTTTGATATTATATACTTGGATCTTAGAAAGGCTTTTGATACTGTTGCACATGGAAGACTGCTACACAAATTGGAGCAGTGTGACATTGGAGGCAAATTGCTGCTATGGATAAAGGGGTGGTTGAGGGGGAGAAGACAGAGAGTGGTAATCAATGGACACTGCTCATCGTGGACTAATGTTATTAGTGGAGTCCCACAGGGCTCAGTGTTGGGTCCATTATTGTTTTCTGTATTTATAAATGATATTGATGATGGTATATCAAGCTTAATGTCCAAGTTTGCAGATGATACAAAGGTTGGCAGGGTTGTCAAGGACACTACTGACACTATGCTGCTGCAACAGGATCTAGAAAGGTTGAGCAGATGGGCTGAGAGGTGGCAAATGAAGTTTAACATTGACAAATGTAAAGTACTACACATGGGAAACAGCAACCCCAGAGCAACGTATCAACTCTGTGGTACTACACTGACAGTGGTAAAGAATGAAAGGGACTTGGGGGTGGTTGTGCAGGCAGATATGAAGTTCTCTGAGCAGTGCAGACGGGCTGCAAGAGTAGCTCATGGAGTATTGTCAATGATATACAGGAATTTTTCCAGCAGGGATAAGGAGGTGATTATTCCATTGTATAAGGCAATGGTCAGGCCACACCTAGAGTACTGTATACAGGTCTGGAGGCCTCATTTCAAGAAGAATGTAGAGCTGCTGGAACGAGTACAGACAAGGGCAAACAAGATTAGTGAATGGAACAAAGGGGGGCTCTTACGAAGAAAGGCTTAAGTTTTGCAAATTACAGTGTCTGGAGACTAGGCACCAGCGAGGTGATCTGATAGAGGTGTATAAAGCCTTGAATGGTTTAAGCATGCTCAATGCTGATGGGATTCTTCCTCTAGCTCAGAAAAATCACCTGAGAGGGCATAAATTCAAATTGAGGAAAGACAGAAGTAGGATAGACGTGAGGAAATTTGCCTTTAGCCAGCGGGTGGTTGGTTGGTGGAACAGACTTCCATCCCTTGTGGTGGAAGTTGATAGTCTAAATAAGTTTAAGGCTCAGCTGGACAGGTATTTGGAACGAACAGAGGGGTGAAGTGGAAGTGGGTGTTTTTTTTTTTTTTTTGGCTGATGCTGCATAAGCTTGCTTTCTTGCATCAAATGCCTCTACTAATGCTAATGCTAATGCTAATGTTTCAGTTAAGTAAAGGTAAATAAAATCTTGTTTTTTATTGTTTAATTTTATTTCGGTGCTCCTAATCAGTGTTGTAACTAGCTTTTCATGTGCCCTCTTTTGTATTAATGTTTGTATTATAGAAAACACTAATGTTTTGTATTAGTGTCGTGGCTTCAAACTTAAAGCTTTAAATTTCACATGTGAGCTCGTACATATTTAAATCTTTGCTATACTTAATAGCGAGATCTGCAGCCGATTTTTATAAATCAGCAACGGTCATCGATTCTAAAGACGAGCCACAGAGAAAGCAAAAATTGTAACAGATAATTCGTAGTTGCTCTTAACGCCAATCTATTTGAGACAATAGAGTGTCAAAAATACTGTAACTTTGCATTTTAAATAATTCTTCGGGTGTCGTGCTACTTCCTTCATCCGGTACTTCGTCTGTTTCCATTTTCTTAACTCTTCTCTTCAATTTATTAGGAAATCCAATCGCTATATCCATTGTTTCAGCCAAATGTTTTGCTTCCAGGAAATTTTGTTCGAAACCTGTTTCTCGTAGTCCTTGCAAAGTACCACGTAGCCATCAATTAATTTCGTTGCATGGTCTATCGATACATCTTTTCGTTGTAATGCTTTATTTGTTCGTTCAATGCACTGTAGAATTTTAAAATTTGAAAATATTATTATATTTGACATTTTTTGTATCAGTTCCATTTCAGGGGCCCCTTCGTCCTGGGCCCTGTGCCTGTGCACTTGTTGCACCTGTCTAGTTACGGCATTGCTCCTAATACATATGTACATATACAGATTAACTGTTTAAATTTTCAGTTATGTGGAGTCAAAATGGTTTCGGAAAAAAACTTTTGATTTAACAGACATTCGTCAAAAATTGACGCCGCTTCCCCATGTTAGTCCCGAAATCAAGGGTTTACATATTTTTATTTTATTTTATTTTATTTCTAAAAATTTGTTTGGCTCGTGCAACAAAATCCTGGGGTTCCTTCCATCATATGTCTAATACTTAATAATAACATTTCCCTTCCCAAATCGCGCCCCCCCCCCTCTTCGACGACTTATATCCCATTTAGTTAAATTTCTCATCTGGTTAATTCATAATGCTTTAGTTTCGGGTAATTTTGTTCTGCTGCTGCTGCTGCTGCTGCCTTCACTTACATTTTATGATTAAAGACTGTGGATGAGTTCAGACTGTTTGACCATAGACTTATTATTTATTGTTTATATTGGGCACATCATAGGCAATTAGCCCAGTAATAGTGTGCATATTTAAATAATAAATGACATAACAGTATTAAAATCTCGATGAGTATGTCTTTGTATCTTAAAATAAAATCACGTTATTATAACGATAAAGGTCAAAACTTAAAATTCCAATTTTAAATATCTTATGAGTAAAACACAATAAAATAAATAAAGGCATCACAGCAAGTTTAAAAATGGATGAGCTTAATTCAGCAGATAGTGGTTGAGTATAAAATTATGAATACGTGTATAGCATTAATTGATCCTTTGGTGGGGGGGGATGGTGCCAAATCAGGGTAGGATATGCCTTTAATTTGTTTATAAACTTAGTTAATTAATAAAAGGATCCTGTTTGTATAAATCTAGTAATCATAATAAACTATGTAAAGTACTGTGATATGTTTTTATAATGTGATAGTTCTAATTAATTAATTAATCAATTAGTTCTCAATTTGAGTTCAAATAAAGAAACATTAAGAATGTATTTTTAGCAGGCTGAAATTTATTTATTTTAGTATAGTAAAGTTGGTACACTGACTATTTGACTATTAAGGATTAATAAATTTTGGTGCTTCTGTGTGTTCTACGTATGCAAAGTGGTTTCAACTAATATTTTTCTAGATATTAAATAATTTTAAATAATAGTTGCTGTTAAAATGAAATAAGCTGTTTTGACGTATAGCTTTATTTAAGGATTTTTATTTATCTTTTTTATGTTATCTATAAGTTGTTGTGAGTTTGGTGACCTTGTAGGACCAATATTCCAAGGTTATGTTACTACGATGTTCTCAATATTCCAAGGTTATGTTACTACGATGCATCCCAATATTCCCAATCTTGAAATATTGGGATGCTCCCAATAGTCTTAAACTGAACCCTCAAAAATCCGTTATTATGGTTTTTTCTCTGAAGAAGTGTCCCACATCCATACAACCCTCACTGCAGGGTGCAGTTATTCCAAGTGTAACTAAACACAAAGATCTCGGTTAACCTTCGACCCAAACCTTAGGTTCAACTGTCACATCGAATGTGTTCTACGCAAGATCAGCCGAATGCGCTGGATTGCCCGTCAACATCTTCTTCATAACACAGACGCAAGAACCACAATCAGATATCTGGAAACCGTTCTGTATCCTACCTTTCTGTATGCCTCTGAAATATGGGCATCCGCAGCACCTTCTCTCATGAAGCCCGTCCTCGCCAGTGAATACTGGATATTGAAGTGGGCAACCCACAAACATCGACTCCCCCCTCAGCAGAGGACCACCAGCATGGCTGACCAACTCCAAATCCCGCGGCTGCCTCAAATAATCAGCATAAGGAGAACTGTGACCACAGTCAAAATGCTGGTTGGCAAAATCAACTCCCCTGACTTCTGGGATATATGCCAGTGGCATGTTCCACTTCCTTCCTTACGAGCCACCCCTCTTCTTCAGCTACAACGGAACAGGCTGAAGATCAATGACAGATTCCTACCTGGACAAGTACTTCCTACAGTACAAGTCCTGCTAATGATCGGAGTTGACCTGCAGAAATTCTGATCGCAATTACAGGCGCTCGTTGGCCGAACTTGTTCCCCTTTTTGTTTGGTCCCTGATGTCGACTCATACCGATACCTCCACCTGCTATCTGCTATGAGGCGCAGAACGGCACGTCGCAGGCAAATCGACGAACTGTTTCACAAGAAAATGCAATACCGAACATCAAGTGGCACTGAAATATTCTGACTAGTGTGAATATGCTTAAATATGTGCTTTGTACATATGAAAGTGTACATACCTTGGTGTACTGTATGCCTCACAACTATGTACATACTCATATCTATTGAATGGTTAATGCTACGTTTTTAATTGTTATGTTATCTTTTATACTGTACAAATTTTTATACTGTACATATTTTTATATTACCCCATATCATTGTCAAGCCCCTGGCCTCCTGGCTGTGGCGGGCACATTATTGTATCTGTATCTTTACTGTACAATAAAGATTTTCTTCTTCTATTCCAAGATTGGGAGCATCATAGTAACATACACAGACAATGTAAGTTTTGAATTATGTAGAGGAAGCAAAGCGTTTAATAAAACCGATTTTTACTTGCTTCTTTAGTTAAAAAAACAACAACAACGTGTAGGTCAAAGAGATAAGTCTGTTTTTCAACATACCGCTATCAACTTTCAACGTATATCCCAAAGTTTGATGAAATTTTCAAAACCTCTTTCTGAAATGCAGCATGTTACAGTTAACATGATGCATTTTAGCAAGGCATTGTAGTACTTCTGATGTAAATTCATAACTTCTGTACTACAATAACAAGGCATTGTAGTATTGCTGATGTAAATTTAAACGACAAACATGTCGTTTAAAGTGAGGAAACAAATTGAAATCTGAAGTTGATAAATAAGGCAATATAGAAGATGTTGTAAAGAATTCCATCCAGTATTCTCCAGCCATTCTACTATCAGTTTTACAATGGGTGTGTGTGGGTGCGCACGTGCGTTATCATGCAAAATGATGACTCCATCATAAAGGAGCTGAGGTTGTGTCCGTCTGAAGTTATTTCTCATTGCTTGCAGAGTTAGGCAGTATAGTTGGTTATTAACGGTGCGCCCATTTCTGCGAAATCGATGAAGAATAATTTTCTACTTTCAGAACATTGTTTGATATAAACGAAAATGTGTCTTGCATGCTTAAGCATTACTCTAGAACAGGGGTCACCAAACTACGGCCCGCAGGGCAGATCCAGCCCGCGTAGTCTGTTCATGCGGCCCGCCCCCCACTGTGCTACAAATGATCAAAATTTCTAAAACATATTGTAATTATTTATATGGAAATATAATAAATAGTGAATCAACGAAATACTACCGTTTCAATGACAGCTTGTGAGCGGGGTTTATACCTTGGCAACCGCGAGCGAAATCGGAGATGTCAATCTCGAGTTTCCAAAGAAAATTATTAGTGACTTAAAAAAACATTTTTTGGAAAGATTTTCAGACCTCGACAGAATTGAGAGTGATAATCTTTTGTTTCAAAATCCGTTTCATTTTAACGTTGATGACGTGCCAGTCGAACTACAGTTAGAGATCATTGAATTACAAGCAAATGACCTATTGAAAGAGAAACACAGAGAAGGAAATCTTGTAGAATTTTATGGCTGCTTAACTGATAATGAGTTTTCAAAATTAAAGAAATTTGCTTCTCGTATGGCATCAGCGTTTGGTACAACTTATGTCTGTGAGCAAGCATTTTCAAAACTGAAATATGTAAAGTCCACATATCGAAAATCGCTGAGTGATGAACATTTAAAGGCAATTCTCTTGGTTGGGTGTAGCAATTCAAAAGCAAACATTGATGATATTTTAAAAGCTAAACGCCAGTTCCATAAATCACATTAATCTTCTCTGCTTATCTTATTCCTAATGTCGCCTTCCTTGATAAGTTTTTGGTAAATAAATATATCTGTTATCTTTATTTTTCTATATATTCTTTATTTTTGCATATTTTGTGTATTGGTAAATAAATATATTCGTTGTCTTCATTTTTGTTGTATTTACTGAATTGTACATATTGAACAAAATGATTATACGGCCCCCGCTCGTCAATCTCTCGGTTATCTGGCCCGTCGTGAAAAAAGGTTTGCTGACCCCTGATCTAGAAGAAAAAGTCGGATCGACACTAAATTTTCAGAATGTGTTTTGCTAGTATTTTGGAAAGTTTTAGGCTCAATTCCACAGCTACCTCATGGCTATCCCTCACGTAAATATAATGCAGTGAGCTGTTTGTAAATACTTCGAGTATAGAAGGAATTTTTAACTCTTGAAGTACTTTATTTGATATGCCTATTGCGGGATTATTATTTGGTGATGCTGTTAAACTCTTCAAACGTTACACGTTCTCTAAATATTTGCATTCGCATTTTTAGTGAACGGTGTGTAAATACAGAGGCGAGTTTCGTCTCATTAAATTTTTTAGAAGGTAATTCCTAAGTTCATTAGTGCTTGTATTTCAGGGCTACTATGGTATTTTCGCTTGTGACTTCGATCGGTCTCAGGCGTAGATAGCAAGGTTTTTTCCCCAGCAAACAGACAAATCGACCAGAGGACACACGCAATTAACAGACATAAGGCACAGCACGGCAGATGAATTTAATTATTAGGGTGGCCTAAATATAATAGGGTTTTTTTTTTTTTTTTTTTTTTTTTGTGACTTCAATGTAGAATAGGTTTGCTCTTTCTATCTCTGGGTTTCCAAAATTAACTTATTTCATCTCTTTTTTGCACATTCAAGAGTAGAAAAAGCGGGAAAAATGTAGATTCATATAATGTAAAACTGCGCCTTCTAGTTAAGTTAAACTTTTTTTTTTAATGTTATTAGCACAAATATTATTTATCAAGTAATTCTAGGTGTGAAATTCAAAATGGCGGGAATAAAATCTTTTATTATTATTTTTTTTTATTTACGATTATATTTTGATAGAGGCAGATTATTAAAGTTTACTAATCTTCCCCTGTGAAACATTTGAGAAACTGCGTCTTTAATATAGTGACTTGTCACTTGCTACCCGTTGGGTAAGATCTCGGTTCAATTTCGATCTTAGACTGAAGGGATTCGGCTTTTCCATTTGAGTTAGCCGGTCTCAGGCGTAGGTAGGAAGGACGCTTTTTCCCATCGGTTATTAAGATCCCTCCCCCCTTGTCGCAAGCAGACAAACCCGTACAAAAAACTACTGCGGTGGTTTTCTACCGAAGTAGCCTGTTTAAAATTACGAGGATTATGGACCAGAATACTTAGAGCAGAATACTCGTTATCATCATTCATTTGGACTTCAGTCTAACTTGTCTTTTCTGGGCACCGATTTGTAGTTCATATCTAATTAGCCGAAGTATTAGAAATTGATTTTGGAAGTGCGCTCCTTGGAGGAATGAATGGGAAATAGTGAATGCGCAGAAATTAAAAATTCTTGGAATAACACTTCCCCCCCCCCTTTTTTTTTAGAGAGCTGATTATTGAAGAGTGTATTTGATTTCTCATTTCTGTTATTAATTTTCTAAATATGAAAATAATGAATTATTACTATTTGTTTATTCTATTAATTACCATGAAACACTCATTACTCTTTCATTACATAAAAGAGTCATGAGTCGCATATCGACATATTCATGTTTCAGTTTTTATTAAAATCCAGCAGGAAATTCGTGAAATACAATGTGTCTTAATAAAGTTCGGTGACTGACTTTGTATCTTGAAATTTCCAAGGCGTAATGAGTTGTGATTTGGATGTTCTGTGACTCAACTTGACATCAACGTTTTATGTTCAATCATTGTGAATTAGGGCGCGTTAAATATATGGTTTTATGTGTTTCGCTGCATTTTAAACGGAGTGGTTTTACTGAACAGTGAATATGCTTCAAATTTCATATTAGGGAAAAGTGCAAGGGGACACCCCAAAAAAAGCTAAAAAGAGCTTTCGGAGAATCTGCTGTGTTGTTTGAAAACTTCTTAGTGGTTCACAAAGTTTAAAGAATGTCGCTCGCTTATTTGTCAAAGCCGCCCTTCAACTACAAAAAAAAAAAAAAAAAAAAAAAGTCAGTGATCCAATCGTTCGTAATCTGATCAGAAGGGATCGATGTATAGCTATCCGCGAAGTTGCTAGTGAAATTGATATTTTTCTTATGGGCATGTTAATTAATATAAACACAAGATTTGGGAGTGCAGCGCGTTCCAGCCAAGATTATGCCTCTCATCCTCACTGATAATCAAAGAGAGTAGCGAGTTCTCGTATATCAGGATCTTCGTAATGATTCCGAAACAAAGGTCCAGTTATCTCAATGGCCCAAAGGGGGGGAAAAAATGGCGATCGCGATCAATTGTGAAAAATCATCTTTACCAAATTTTTTTAATTACAGATTATTGTTCATTATGAATTTGTCCTGCATGGTCAAACAGTGAACCAGGTATACAATAAAACATGACTTCTACAGCGATTGTTCGGAGAGTGCGGGCGGTTGATGGGAAATGCTGGAAGTGGGCGTTAGGGAATTAGCGTTTCCATCATGATACGTCCCGGCACACTCATATCTTTCCATTAAAGACTTCTTTGCGAAGAAGACTATTACTATGGTTCCCCGTCCGCCATGTTCACCGGATTTAGCTCGCTGTGATTTTTGTTCTCAAGCTTAATGTTCCCTTGAAAGGTTACAAATTTCCAATAACTTAGGAAATTATTCAGCATGTGTCACAGGATGTTTTATTAGCAATTTCAAAAGAAGTCTATTAGAAGTGCCTGCAGAATTTGTAATCAGTATATACAGTGTTAGGAAGGCTACTTCGAATGAGATTCATCGGAATAGCCGATAAGCTTCATTATTTTCCGCCATTCCTCGAAGTTTTTGTTCACACCTACTACGTTATAAAAAGTTAAGTGAATATATTATGTTATGAGGTACGTGCAGTTAACTGAAAAGAACTGTTTTTTTATATTATTAATTAATTAATGAAAAATAATTAGCTGTTTAATTTTCACTTGTATTAAAAATAGATAATGAAGAAAATTCATTAATTTAAGGTGCCCGAGAAATTCTAAGCAATGCTTACATTAACCTAACTTGTTTCGCCCTAGCTCTCAGCTTGTTGCATAATACAGATGATATAGTTCTTTCTTTTAAGGTTCAACATTTCCTTTGACAGATGGTTGGTTGGTTCTTAGGAGTTTTATGGTGCCTCAGCATCTAAGGCAGTGGTTTTCAACCTTTTTTTAATAACGGCACCCCTAAGTAATTTATTTTATTTTGCGGCACCCCTACTCAATTTTATATTTACATTTCATAATTTGTATTATGAAATATAATTATAAAAATTACATTTCATAATACAAATTGTATATACTAATATAATAATTTTATTCTTTATATAGAGGTACTAAGTAATCAATTATAGATCACCACAAAATTAAAAAGATACCGTATACCTTTTTATAATGAAATAAACATATAAATTAAAAAATAATAATAAGTTTATTATTATTATTTTAGGGTTGCCCGTAATTAAATACATTAACCCGTATTTGTGTCTGTAAATTACGTATGTTCTATGGTCGATTTGCCTGTTTTGCTGGACGAAAAAACCCCAGTTACTGGGGAGAAAAACCTTGCTATCTACGCCTGAGACCGACTAACTCAGCCACGGAGTGAAAAAAACTCATTAAAGTTCCTCGCGTCATTGACGGGATTCGAACCCAGGCCTTTTCAGCCGGTGTGGGGAGGACGGTGACGATACCACTGTGCTAGTCGCGCAGACAATAATAAGTTTAAGTAACTTAAACCCAAATTGCGTGGCACCCCTGGAATGTTGTTGCGGCACCCCGGTTGAAAACCACTGATCTAAGGCTATTGTGCGCCAAGTCTAAAGGTAATAAAATATAAAGATATAGGAAATATGTAAAAACATATCTAGTTAATATAGTATAAACAAATATATGGCAGAAAACATTTATAATATATTAAACATAAGAGCGATCTATATAAAACTATATAGATTAATCGGTTGTAAAAACTTGAATACATCAGACATTGTCGTCGGCCGATAAAATCTGCCTCTGAGTGTATAAGGCTCAGACAGATAGATAAAATATACACGGCGTTCATTATTATAAGACGTACATTCTACTAAAATATGACGAATAGTTCAAATTACGCTACACACAGGCAATCATCAGACCTCAGCAAATATGAGTGCGTCAGGTGAGAATGTCCTATGCGTAGCCGCGCAAGAACTACTTCCTCCTGGCGAACCCTGCGCTGACTAGAATGCCAATGCATTATTACAGGATTAATTTCATTTCGCTTGTTGGTAAGATACCCTTTCCAAGATTCTTGCCAACGTGCGCATGATTTTTTGTGGATTAGTTGCTTGCAGTCTGTATAGGGGGGCTGACAAGCGGATGCGACTTTGTGGCGTTGCTGATTTTGCTGCTGCACTTTTCTTTCTTAATCTAAATTTAACACAAGATTCTTTTACGTATTGTACCTACTTGTGGTAAAAAGCATTGAGCTTATTTTGCCTTGTCTTGTACGGAACTTGTTAATCCGAACACTTTCGATTTTTCGTATTTTTTGCAAATACACAATGAGTGATACTGAACAGGAAGTGATGGCAAAAGAGGGATCAGAATGTCCCCCCACTTGACAAGCGAGACTTCTAACCCCGAAGATGACCTAAATAAGACTACCAAGAAAAAGTAAAATCCAAAAAAATCCAAAATGAGGGGACAGTCAAGAGCCAACTCTCCAACCCTCAAAGAGGTACCTGAGGAAGGAGAAAATGATACCTACAGTGGTTCTGAAAATGAATACTCCAAAAGTCAGGATCCCGCCCTGACTAGTACTCCTGTTGAGCAAGTTATAACCATTCGGGATTCACTCAAAAAGTATATGGCCAAGCAACCAGAATCACTGCGGCCATCAGAACAGACATCATCCAGCTTTTCGGCAAGATGGAGAATGTTATCCTCAACCTACACGTTGACAATGAGAGAATGCAAACTAAGCTGGATGTTCTAGCTCAGGAACAGGAAAAACAAATGCTACAACAACCCCATTCCTTTGCTGAGGCATGAGGAATGGCTTAACTACAGCCACAACTAATCAGCCGCCCAGAGCAAAACCTGACAAAGGACACAAAAAACAAACGGAGGCTCACGTTATATTAGTTAAGCCTACCGAAGGCGCAAGACTGGGAACGAGTGAGGAGGTCAAAGAGGCACTCACAAAAAACATGAAAGAACAAATGAAGAACACAAGAATTAAAAGTATACGAAAACCAGGAACCCTGGCATTATAATAGAGATAGATACCAAAGAGGAGGCACTGTAAATCCTAAAGAATACGGATATAACCAACTATGGATTGCGGGTGGAGGCTCCGAAGCGGAAAGGCCCATCAATAATCCTGTTTGACATCAATGAAAACCTAACCTCCTCAGGAATTAAAGGATGAGATCCTTCGCAGGAATCTCAGTATGTGCCTAACAGAGGGGGGACCAGGAGTACCAGGGCAAAAGTACCAGGAAATGTTAACTGGATCGTTCAGCTCTCACCAAGGGCGTGGCAGATCATTGGCTCACAAAACAGGGTTTACATTGCCTGGGGCAGCCATAGATACCGGGAGCACATCTCTGTCTCGAAGTGTTACAGGTGCCTGCGTTTCGGACATACGTCCCATACATGTAACCAGCGAGAGTCCACCTGTGGGCACTGTGCCCAAAAAAGGGCATGCGTTTAAGAACTGCCCTGCCAAGGCACAGCCGCCCTCCTGTGCCAACTGCAAGGCAGCAAAAGCACCCCACGACCACTCATTAAGAGACGCCACCTGTACAGTCTACAAAAAAGTCAAGAGTATATACCAATCAAGAATAAATTATGGATAGGCAAGCCACTATACCCGCTCAACAACAGATTAAAATACTTCAACTTAATGCACAACGAGCAACAGTGTTCGCTGACCAATTAAAATCAAAGCAGAAGAGCAGCACATCGATGCATTCTTGCTACAAGAACCCTATATCTGCAAGAGTAACGTAGTTGGATATCCAAACTCATACAAAATTATACACTGCACAGATGACCAGCCATGGGCCGCAGTAGTTATCAGTAATACAGAGATTACAGCAGTCCGTATCGCACCACTATGTACTTCTATGTATGTATGCCAGAGCAATATTTAATAGGGAAAAATCTAAAGCAATCAACCGCTACATAAAAGACACACTTGACAGAGGAAAGCTACCTCGTTGCACACATAAAAGTGACACAAATCAGAGGCTTGACAAAGAAGCGTCGATGGACCACATCAGCAGATTCTCTAGCGTATATCCCGAGTTTCAAGTCAGGGAGTTTGAGTGGGATCAATTAGTTGACAATGAGATGGAGTCTATTCCTATCACTAAAGAAGCACTAATACAGAGTATTAACTCCCTCAGGCTAACTAACACAGCTGGAGTTGATGGAGTCCCCCACTTCATGGTAAAGTGTCTTAGTCCTTACCTAATTGAACCACTCCAAGCAATTTATAGCTCTATCCTTGCTTGCCGAGTTTTCCCTGAGAGCTGGAATAAGTACGCTGTAATTCCAATGCCAAAAATTACAAAGCCTAACCTTGTGGAGCACTATAGGCCAATATCTACTGCATCTACCCTGTTAAAAGTACTGGAGCAAGCTCTGTTGCCAAAGTTGTCGAATCAGATACTAGCTGGGCAGCCTCAACAAATTCATTATTCAATGACTGCAAGATCAACAATAACTAACCTCCTCACAGTTCAGGCCACGATACTAAATGCTTTCCAAGCCAGAAAGGAAATTGCAATAATTTATGCCGATATAAAAGCAGCATTCGATAGTCTGGATGTACATGCCTTACTTCATCTGCTCCAACACGCCTTCCAAATAAAAGGAAATTTGCTGAAGTTCCTACAGGCCCTACTTACTTGTCGGTCCATTTATTACCGCACAGATAATCAGATCCTCCAACGCCAACTCCATGCAGGAGTTCCACAGGGTGGAGTTTTATCAGGACTCCTCTTTACTGCCATGATGATCCCGTTCTGCAACGGTAGGGATGATGTATGCACTTATGCAGATGATATTAAGATCCTAACACCTATCCAACCGTCCATGAACAATAGGGCATTATGTGAGCAGATTAATTATAAGCTTCTGAACTTATTCGTGTACTTGGACAAATTTGGCTTGGTCCTAAATCCGCAGAAGACCGTAATCATGGTGTACTCGCTCAAAAAATCGCCTACGCTCGTACACCCGAAACTTCATGGCAAACCTATCCCAGTTGTTGAGACGCATAGAGATCTCGGAGTAACATTTGATACGAAACTCACGTTCAACTCTCATATTGACCTGACTGTAAAGAAAATGAACTACTTACGTTGGGCAACAAAACAGCACCTCTTGCACGTGAAACAGACTGCAACAACCGCACGATATTTAAGAACCACAGTGTATTCAGCCATTTTGTATGGCGCTGAATTGTAGGCGTCAGCCACCCCTACCCACATTAGGAGAATATATGCAAGTGAATTCTGGCTGCTGAAGTGGGCAAACCATAAGCACCACCTCCCACAACAGTTAAGGACCACGAAGCTCTCTGAACAGCTTAAACTGCAGCGTTTACCAGACATCATTGCCTGGAAACGATTAATAACCACAATCAAAATGATGACTGGCACGATATCATCACCATGCTTCTGGCAGCTTTGTGAGTGGCACATCCCGCCATCTGCATTAAGAGGTACAAAATCCTTGAGAATGAAGACCAACAGACTGAAGATGGCCGACAGGTTTATACCCGCCAGTGCGTTAGAATCAATTCAGTGCCTAACACATATCGGAATTGACCTACTAAAGCTCATAGAAAACCCGAATTATAGGAAACAAACCGCAGTGTGGCTCGCTGAGGCTACTGTTGCCTAGTAGTTGTGTGAATTTCTGTCAAGAACTGTGTACGCAATTGAATAATGTATATCTCGCACAAGTTGATCAGTGGATGTGATGTTAAGATGAACTTTTGTATTACAATTGCCAGGACTCTAGACAGAAATGTAGTGAAGAGTAATGCAATTTATATGTCATCTTTTCGTGTATATTTATTGTATATTTGTTGCCATTTCTTGTATATTTTAGACATTCATTTATTCACATTTTATGGTAATCCCCTGGCATTGTCTGCCGTGAAGGGAATTTGTCGCTTACCAATGTACTCATATATTTTAAATTTGGTAGGACAAATAAAGATTTATTTATTCTATCAGCGCTTGTGTCCAGATCCTGATACCCCTTGGCTCCATCTACCTGCTCTCAGTATATAGTCACCCCGGTGAGGACATCACTGTTGCAACATCACTCATCCAGATGGCTCTCCATCTTCTTCCGGGAGGGAGGCTGCTGTTTGGAATGGATGCCAACTGTCGCTCTGCCCTGGCACAATCATAAATGCCTGCGACTTAGGCATCCCACGAAGAAAACCTTACAGATACGCCGTTCCGTTGTGGAACGCCAACCTTCACTACCTAAGGAAACGGGTCAACCTCGCTCGGAAAGCATTCCAAAGGGATCGTGCCCATTTCCCCCCCGCCCCAGGAAGTGGACGCTGCGCGGGAAGCTTATCGACTGTGGAGAAACCGTTACACACTTGAAATTCGCAGAAGCAAGAGAGAATCATGGAGGACCTTGGTAACCTCCACTGGAAACAGCAATCCGTGGGGAATAGTCTTCCGCATTGATTACAATGTGGAAGACTATTCCCCATGAAGTTTAGCGAGAACAGGGAGCAGTGCTATTGGCCTGTAGGAGATAGGAAGGTGAGTTGGCTTTTCAGGGTTTTTAAGTATTAATTTGAGCGTATCTTCTCTCCAGGTAGCAGGGAAGGAGCCGTCAGGCAAGCATCTATTGAAGAGACTGAGTAGGGTGGTAAGATAAAGTTCTGCGAATTTCTTAATCACGTCAACTTCAAGGAGGTCAGAGCCAGGGGTCTTTCCTTCTTTTGTCTTTGCTAGGGCCAGGGGAGAAGTCTTGGACTCCTCGCAGAAACCTGATGGAACCTTCGCCACCTCTTGGACTGACTCTAAATAATATTCTTGATGCCCTCTTCCCTCCGGAAAACACACACTTAAGCCCAGAGCAAACTCAAATAGTAGCCAGCAATGAAGCCTATGCACCAGACAACACAGAAGAACCATTTACCTTTCCAGAGATGAACATAGCCCTAGCAAAGACAAAAGAAAGAAAGACCCCTGGCTCTGACCTCCTTGAAGTTGACGTAATTAAGAAATTCGCAGGACTTTATCTTACCACCCTACTCAGTCTCTTCAATAGATGCTTGGCTGACGGCTCCTTCCCTGCTACCTGGAGAGAAGCTACGCTCAAATTAACATTTAAAAACCCTGAAAAGCCGACTCACCTTCCTACCTCCTACAGGCCAATAGCATTGCTCTCTGTTCTCGCTAAACTTCAAGAACGACTCATCCTCTTTCCCCTTACTGACTGCTACAATGGAAAACAACTTGCCTCAGCACTGCAGTTTGGCTTCAAAACGGGTCTCAACTCTGAGGACGTGGTCCATAAGCTCATCTCCCAAGCTAAGGAAACGCAGCACAAGTATACCCTAGCCATTATGGTGGATTTCGCCGGCGCCTTCAACCAGCTGTGGTGGCCCAGCATTATTAGGAGGCTGCGGCTGGCTGCAGTTTCCTACAATCTCTATGAGAGTATAAAATCCTACCTCAACAACCGATCCGTCCAAATTGTAACCAAATATCAAAGATTCTCCAGGTGTGTTACCCGGGGTCGCCCCCAGGGCTCTGTTCTGGGACCATTCCTGTGGTCAATTGTCCTGGACGAGTTCCTGGGGATGGATCTCGGCGGAGTCTTACCCCTGGCCTTCGCTGATGACCTTGCTCTTGTAATACACTCTGACACAAGAGATTGACTGGAATTGAAAGCAAATCGAGCTCTCGGACGGCTATAGAATTGGGCCTCACTGCACCAACTATCTATCTCGGGTGAAAAAACGAAGCCAATCCTGTTGAAAGGGAAACCTCAAATCCGCAGACCCCCAGTCATGAAGATAAACAACATACCAATCAGATTATATACTGAAGTTAAATACCTAGGCCTCCACATAGATGCAACCCTCACCTTTCATCCTCACCTGAAGTACCTTGCCATTAAAATAAGAAAATATGCAACCATGATCAGAAGAATAAGCCGGGCTGACTGGGGTCTGAAGAACAAGGCCCTCTCTCTCTAATCTACAAAGCGATATTCGTACCGATTGTCTGCTATGGGGCCTCCATATATGGTGCACTAGACCAACACTTGAGCGGAACAGGCGTAAACTCGATTCAATTCAGCGATTTATGCTTCTGTCTGTTACCAGGGCGTGCCGCACAGTCAGCACTCATGCGCTCCAAGTCAGCGCAGGATTCATGCCCCTCTACCTGGAAGTACTGAAAAGAGGCCTCTACCAGTGCCACAAGAAAAGTATTCTGCATCTGGACCTCACAAGTGACCATAAGCAAGAAAAAAGGCGTGTAGCCAGCCACCTGCAGCGTGTATGGCAGGAGTCCTGGAATGCAACAAATAAAGGAGAAATAACTAAGAAGTTCTTCCCCACAATCGCCCTTACCTATCCCAAGCCTCCTCCCTGGTATTCACCTGGACTGCAGGCAACCTTTCTGCTTACTGGGCACGGCCCATTCCAGCAAACGTTAACAGCGCTTGATGTCGAAAACAATCCTTACTGCCATTGTAGAGATGAGGAGTCCCGGGTCCACGTCATGTACGAGTGCCCCTCATATGATGATTACCGCCTACGACTCTTCACCGAGATACAATCCAACCCCTGCCAACAAGAGCACATCCTCATAAACGATGAAACATCTTATGCAGCCTTCACACGATTTGGGCAGGCAGTTATTAACACCAGACGGGTTTATCACACCCATGACAGGCCTGACCGGGAACAATCCACCACCATTGCAAACCTCAACAGGGATAGAATAAATGCATTACTCACGTCTTACTCTAATTCCTAGTGTGCAGGAAATTATAGCAACCAAGCTATCATGTAAACCCCACCCTGGGGTAGGATTAGGCTGGTACCCTGTTGTGGGTGCGGGATCTATGCTGCAGGCACTCTGCTGAGTGCGGGATATCCCATCAGAGCGCAAGGCCAATCGCGTTCATACGGGGGCACCTACCCCTGTGACTTTAATTCCCTATACCCTCTCCCCCACTTCGCCTTAAATCACCGGGTGGGCCCTTCACCTTGGTCCATCTCTGTTCCTTACCCTACATTCTGACCCATTGTACTCTTATTCTAATGCCTAGTGTGCTCTCTTCAACGAAAAGTTTTTTTTTTTTTAACTTGGTCTCTGTCAGGAAGCTCAGGCGACCCTGGCAGAGACCAGCCAGAGTATAACGGGCAGCCTGGCTCACTTCCCAGTGGTGGTGGTGGCGGGCAACGTATGATCCCACTAGGGGCCCTGCGGCCAAGCAGCCAGAGACACAATAACAGAACAAAACACAGTACTTCATAAACCAGACATTACACTTTTTTTCTGGCCTTTCCAGTTGGTCTGCATTCCATCACAGAGTACATATGGCGCAGATGTGGGAAACTACCGGTGGCGCCTGACCCAAAATACTATGCCACTGCTATGCTGATTGCCTCTGATACTAACATGGCTAGGGGATCCAGCAAAAACGAATATCAAAGTTTAACTCTGAGAGGGAGTGTAATATTTACTGCACCCGACACTATACTGGGTGAGTGCTTCTCACATTGGATAAAGCCTGTAATACGCTTAGGGAGTCAGTATATAATATGCGCCTTTGGTACTCGTGGGATTTTATATGAACTAAGGCCAGTTCAATTGCGTGTAGCTCTGCAGTATTTATACTACATTCATGTGGAATACGACTGCAGATTGTTTTTCTTGGAAAAACATAAGGAGATCCCACAAACTCCTCAGATTTCGAGCCATCTGTATATACCGGCAAGAAGTCTGGGTATTCGGTGCGATGTGCTGCAAAGAGTTGCAGCACATCGCGCCGAATACCCAGACTTCTTGCCGATGTGCTGCAAAGAGTTGCCGATATACAGTATAATACATGGCGATGTGTCAGCTCTCAGCCAGCTCCTAAGACTAAAGCCACAAGATGGATATTGTATATTCCAAGGAGGAAGGGCTTGCTTGGCTGGTGGATATATTGTCCAACGTAAAGTTAATATCATGAACTAGCTCTTGAATCCTGATACCAAAGGGCTGACTGACAGTTTTACGCGTATTATATAGATTTTCCCACCGTGGCATATAAACAGAGATCCACGTAGGATGGTCAGGCAGGGATTTTATTTTTATGGCATATTGTAACAACTGCTGACGTCAAAGCATCAATGGCGTTCATTGCCTTCCACATACAGATTTTGGACAGGCGAAGTACGAAATGCCCCTGTGGCGACCCGGATGGCCCTATGGTGGATTGGATCAAGGCATCGGAGTACAGAATTTCTAGCAGAAGAATAAGCTTGGGAACCATAATCAAGTTTAGAACGGACGAGTGCTCGGTAAAGACGTAGTAATGTGCTTCTATCTGCTCTTCAAAATTTGGAGGAGATGGCACTGAGCATGTTCAAACCTCTCGTACAATTTACACTGAGCTGAAAAATATGATGGAGAAAACTTAGTTTCTGCTACCACAGGAATTGGATTCTGTCCAAGCCTGAGTTCCAGGTCAGGATGTAGATTCCATTTGCAGCAGAAATGCACACAAACGGTCTTTTGAGCAGAAAACCTAAACCCATTGGTTAATGGCCAGTGTAAGAAGATCTTACAAATATAATAGAAATATCTATTTAGATATTTCTATTATATTATATTAGAATAAATCCAGGAAGGACAATGGAAAGTGAGAATTAGCATTAATGCCTGAGTATTAAGTCAAAGATATTAAGTATTAAGATTGAATATTTAGTTTTAATGTAAATAAGGTTAAAGTTTGAAGAAACACTGGATTTGGGGATGGGAAAGTTATAGATGTATGTGTTTAAATAGCAGCTAAATGGAAACAAGTAATTCGAATAATATAAGAGAGCTAACAGGAACAGCAGCCAGGAATAGGGAGGGGGGGTGCCATTTGCGAACAGGAGAGAAGGGTTGTGAGGGCAAGAACAATAGGACTGTTAAACTGGGTTATGAAGCATCTCTTTTAATCTAAGCCACTGTTAGAAGTAAACAGGAAATGAGTGGACGTCCAATGTTGTCATAAAAAGAAAACGGCGTCAGGGTGACGGATATTGGGGTAAGTTCGATATATTTAGCAGAGAAGGTGTGAACACGAAACTGAGTGTTTTGGAGCCGGAAAACATGAAAGGGTCATACTGAAAAAAATAAGAAATTTTTAGGGAAGGGTTGGTTTGTGAGCTAGGGAGACAGCTGTGGTCCGATGTTTTAGCAAATAGGAAGGAATGAAAAATTAAACAGAGAATGGGGATTGGTTGCCAGTCCCTGGGGGAGGCGTTCCAAACTTAGGGGAAAAGAAAAGGACGTGAGTAAATACGGACTGAAAGTGATGATGATTTTTTGGAAGTATGGAAGAGTGGGAAACATGTGCGTCGAAAGTTTAAGGTTAAGGTAAACGTGCAAGAAAGAAAGTGTGTCTGCCAATAAGGAAAGCAGAGTGCCCAAGAAGAGAAAGAAAGCTTGTCCGGCATCAGAAGGCAGTGATCGGCGTTCCTAGCAACGAAATCGCAAGCTGTACCTCCGAAGTTTTGTTGTGTAAGAGCCTACACTTGTATCTAGGGTCCGGTCCATTGAGAAATGGCCAGTTGTGCAGATATGTGAGCCAAGAATGGAACGAAAAAAATCACAGCGCCCAAGAAAGGAACTTAAGCCTGTCTGCTACGAAGGAAGCCTGAGCGCAAGGGAGTTGGAAGTAGCGGCCATTTCGGATTTGTTTTTTTATTGAACCCTGAATTCATGGACTTATAATCTGAACTCTGTAAGAAACTGATTGATAGTTCTTTCTAAAGAAAATTCAATACTAAGGTTGAGATAATTTGTTATGAATGTTAATGATTATGGTGGTACAGGGGTAATAAAAAGAGAGAAATAGTAGAAAAGAATTAATAAAGACATGTGATCGTAGGGGTAGTAAGTCGAGCATATGTTAATATGTATCATTAATTTAGACAAGGTGTCCACAAATGATAACTTGACAGATACGGTTTGTAGAGAAAGAAATTTTATTTATTTAGAAACCTCTTGAATGAAGGGAGTAACTAAGGTAGAATGAGTGATCTGTAGTGAATATTATTGATGTAAGAGGATACGAGTTGTAATACATTCCATGTGTTAAAAGCTAAGAGATCTAACAAAATAATAAGAGTTGTAATGGGTATTACTGATGTAAGCGATAAAAAATAGTACTAGATGAGAATGATTGGATATTCATTGATGATCCATAATATGTAAAATACAATTGATACAAAGTAAAGTGGGTAATTTGTAACGGAAATGGAATGACCTCGAGAATTAGTCCTGAGGGAAAAATAGTGTATTGTACTGTAGTATGGTTTATATATATAGAATTTGATATGCGTATATATAGTTTGTTTTTTTTTGTAAATGTTGTATATAATGTTCATTATAGGTTTGAGATTTTTATTGAAAAAAGATGTATTTAATGTTTTGCTAACATCCGCTTTACACACCCTAGAATCTAGAATTTTCTGTGAATTGCAGTTAGATTTGCGTTTTGTAGGGTGGGCCTGTGACTTTAATAGGGTGGAAGTTAAAACTCAACAAAAACAACCCAAATAATAGATCCCCCCCCCACACACACACCAGGAACTAAGGTGATTGACTGCTTGTTGCAATTGTCGTTCAGTAATTGTCATGCTACAGGAGTGACAAAAAATACCAACATCATCTACATACAGAGCACTATTTATTGAAGGAGGAAGCTGTTTTATAATGGAGTTAACTTTGACTGCAAACAGCGTAACACTAAGGACAGAGCCTTGGGGAACTCCTTCCTCTTGGAAAGAAGCGAAATACACTGGATCTAACACGAACCTGGAAGAGTCATTTTGATAAAAAAATCTTAAGAAAAATAGAAGGTATCCTCTAAGACTAAATAAATAGAGGTCTTTTAAAACACCATACCTCCAGGTTGTGTCATAAGCTTTTTCCATGTCAAAGAAAACTGATACCAAGTACTCACGTTTTATAAACGCATTGCGAATCGCTGTTTCCAATCGGATTAAATGGTTCAGAGTGTACCGATTTCTTCATAAGCCGCACTGAACCTTTCACAGATGCAACTGTTTATCCATATAGAGTATACTGTTCAAAATTAATTGGTTGGTTTTATTTATTATGCAATTGCTTTTGGGAACAAGTATATAGAAAGTTACGATCCTCGTGGGTAGCACGATGATTATTATTAATCACCGTCCATCCTTCCAGACCAGCTGGAAAAACCCTGGGTTCGAATCCGGTCAGTGACGCGAGGAAGTTTTATGGGCTTTTTTCACAGCGCGGCTGTTAGGGTTTAATGTTTTTTTTTTTTTTTTTATAATTCCCGGTCATAGCTTTAGTTGTTTTGGCGGTAACTCAAATATAACAAGCGTGATACACACAGAACAAGTTTGGGGTGCATTGCATTACATTTTGAGGTGAGTTCGATCATCAGAAACTGTTATACTGTTCTCAAAAATTTAGTACATTTCAAATCATCATCATCGTCATGTTGGCGACCACAGAACACCACGTCACATCTCTGCTAGCACGAAGTAATCTTTCTACATTTATTCCAGTCCATTCTTTAATATCATCCATTCAGGTTCTTTTTCTTCCTCTTGGGATTTCATATCTTGGTTCTCTTATGATATAGCCACATAACTCATTTTAAGTCGTTGGATTTGCTGCATTAATTTTCTTTTGGTGCCACTAATTCGAAGTGTTGTGCTATTGGAAGTTTTGTCTGTACACTTAATTTCCATCATTTTCCTTAGGGCCCACATTTCGAAAGCTTCACTTCTCTTTGCTTCTCCTTTCTTTAGGGTCCATCCATTAAGTTTTTTTTTTTTTTTTTTTTTGATTTGGTAGTTGTTGGCGCATCGGCTTCTGTGGCCATATTGCACCTCCCAAGGTTTTTGCAGTACTTTGATCCAAGCCCGAGGCGGGAATCGAACCCGCGACCTTTGGGTTGCCGGGCAGGTACTTTACCCACTCGGCTAGCCCGGTCGGCATCATCCATTAAGTGAAACAGCCCGTAGGTATCATTTTAATAATGTATTCTGAATTGCAGATTTAGTTTGCTTTCACACAAATTTTTGATTTTCTTCAAGGTCATCTTTTCTTCGCCAATTCTGTATCCAATTTCGTTTGTCTGGTCATTGTCGGAGAAGAAATATTTTTCCAAGAAAAAGAAGACAACAGTAGTTTCTAAGTCGTTATTTTGACACTGTATTCTAAATTTTCTGCTCTTTCTCGTAATAAACATTGTTTTGGTCTTTCTGGCATTTATTGAATATCCCTACTTATTGTGCTGTTAATAGGATGTCATCTGCATGCTTAAATTATTTATTTTTCCATAAATTTGGAATCATTCATTTTTATTTTCTAGGGCTATATGGACAGTATCTTGTGAATAAATTAAATAACGAAGGCAAAAGTATACAGCCTTTTTCTTACTCCGCTTTTTATTTCAGTACATTCTGTTTCTTTATTTCGTATTCTGATTTTTGTTCTTTGTTTCCAGTCTTATAATTCTAATGTCTTCTTAGTCCAGTCCACTTCCTAGGATTTCCATTAACTTATTATGTCTCATTGTATCAAATGCCTTTTCATAGTCAATAAACATTCGGCTCTATTGCTTTTTCTGATATTTGTGCCAATGAGAAAATAGCTTCTCTAGTTCCTATCTCAGATCTGAACCCAAATTGCGTTTTGCCTGCTATCGCGTTTGTTTTCCGGTAAATTCTTTTATTTATGATTTTAAATAGAGTTTTACTGATAGGATTCAATAGAATTTTATTGATAGGTCTGAATATGTTGTAAATATTATTTAGAAATCTAGTTAACTCTTTAAATCCTTCGTATATTTTAAATTGTTTCTACTGTGATGCCATCTGTTCCTCTGTTTTTTTTTCCCTTCTTTCCTATTTCTGATGTAAGTTTAACTTCTACTTCCAGGCGCCTCCATAGCCAGGTGGGAAGGAGCAGCAGCAGTGCGTAGCACACGCTTCTTGATTAGACCGGGGTTCGAGCCCGTCACCACCAAATACGGAAGATGCGGAAAGGTCAGGGAATGACCACCGCATATCCCGGAGCAATATGGCCTTAGTTGCTAATGCTCCTAAAAACCAAACAACAACAACTTCTACTTCCATAATAATCCCTGGGCCTTTGGGATTATCCGTCTGTCTTTCGTCCACTCTATGGCCATCATATAGCTCTTTTAATTATTCTTGCCAAATAATTTTTCTTTCTTTTATGTTGGTTATCACTTCATCTTAAGTATTTTTTGATTCTTTGGCGTAATTCTCTTCATCTCCATCTTTCTTCAAGCTATGCTTGTTTTGCTTTGGTAATTTCTTTTCTTATCACGTTCTCTATTATTTTATACTTGCTATGATTTCTATTTTTATATATTTTAATTTCGTCCATTAACGCTAAAATCTTTTTAATGTATTTAAGCTTTACATTGTTACCGCTATTTTCTTATAGCTAAAATGACAAATAATTGGTAAGTAACAAATTAACAAACATATAATTAGATAATTATGTTTTTTTTTTCTTATATTCCAAACACGTATTCTCTGTTTTTGTATGAATAAATCTTTATGCAGCGCTTTTTGATATTTTAAATTCTGTCGGAATTTTCTTAAGAGATCTGCCATTTTTAATGTATGTTTCAATTTGATAATAATGGATATAAATGATGAGTTCTTGTTCTACACAATTGCTTTCTTTACACGAGGTCATGTAAAATTAAGATTTTCAATCTGTGTTCCACACAGAACCCTAGAGTTTCTCCGAAGGGATCCCAGTGGTTCCTCAATTGTTTTTTTTTTTTTTTTACAAATTGTTTTACTTAATTTGTATCTCTATATATTACTGTTTTTAAATGTATTGAAATTCCGCGAAAAAATTGGCTTTAAAGAACGGCTACGCAGCCCGTAAATGGTTGAAAAACACATATAAAGACATATGAGAGTTCTTATACAGCGCTAAGTAAAATAATTTAGAACATTAAAATACATTTGATGCTGTAATTTCATATACCTTAACTATTAATGTGTGCTTGACTTTTAGATAGCGTATGTACTGTTATTATTCGTATAAAATTAAATTTAATAGTATTTCAATTAGAACTCGCTTGAAATTCGTAGGTCTTATCTAAAAATAGAATATAAATGTTTCTTTAAAAATGATTTGTGTAGCTGAACTACATACAGTATAACCGCTTTATTCATGCCAGTGTAAGACTTTTTCCCAGCTTGAACAACTGAATTAAAGTTGTAACTTTGGACTTGGTATTACCATCTGGTTGGTATCTCTTGCTCTTTCCTCTCCAGAATCAAGTAATTATTAGTGTTCCGGTCGTCACGCTTCTGTTTCCTTTCTTTAGCTTCGAAACAGGCTACAGCGTCCATGATTTACGGTGTGTTTACATTTCATCATCGAACATGCAGTCTGGAGAGAGCAGTACTTCCTCTTCGTTCAACAGGCGTTAGCACAGCATAGGCTTCTCTCGGGTGGTTCGGTGATGGGTTAGTTTAACAAAAGGGGCCTGTTGCAGTGTTTTCGCCCTCTTCCAGTTCTGACAGTATGAAATGTTAAAGACGCGCCTCCAGAGTAATACACTACTTAACCGCAGACTTTGTTGCAGAAAGTGTAGTATTGCATTTTTTTTAGTGTAGTTTCTTTTCAGAGAGGTACTTCAGGTTTTCTTTGTTAATGGAAAGCGAGTTATAGTTAAAAAAATTGGAATGTTGAACTTAAACTGCCAGTAGTATTTGAAGCACATGATCTTATTCATTATTTTTCACAATTCTGAAAGGATTTGTATGTTTTAAATTTCTCACACTTCAGGAAACGTGGTAAGTTACACACTTTTTTTTTTAAAACTAAAATTAACATAGTATTCAATGATGAAAACAACTGAATGCTTTTTGTTACTCTCTATATCGATAGTATTTTCTGAGATATATATATATATATATATATATATGGTGAAAGCCGATAGTTCTCTGGGAAGTTCTTCAGAGATATTCAGAATTGAGAAGTTCTTCAGAGATATTCAGAATTGAGAAGTTCTTCAGCCGATAGTTCTTCAGAGATATTCAGAATTGAGAAGTTCTTCAGCCGATAGTTCTTCAGAGAACTATCGGCTTTCATCTTTGGGTCTCCGATGTTGCTTTGTAATCACCACACGCAGCTAATTTCACCGTTTCCAAGCACACAGTAAGTTGGCATTAACCTGGCTTTATTCCGTAATCTACAGTTACTTTGTTTAAATTTTATACTGTATTTTGTCTTTTTGAATGCAAACTTTCAATTATTTTAGCATTTTAACTCTATTTTACATTTATATCCTTATTATTATTTATGTTTGAATTTTATTCCTTCCTTTTGGTCTCTGTCGGGTTAACTATGATGTATACGTTTCGCACGTATACATCATAACAGAGACTCTGCTTATTGCGGTGGCTCCTACGGTTTTGGCTGCCGACCCTTTGAAGAAGTAATTAAAGCCTTAGGACCCACTACTTTAGGTACCATCGTTATTATCATTATTATATATATATATGTGTGTGTGTGTGTGTAGTTTGTAACATAAGTATAGAGTCAGAAAAGATGGAAAAGAGAAGTACACAGAGTACCTGAACTAAAAGTGGTTTAAAGGAAAGTAGAAAAAGGAAGTGAAGTAGTAGTGAAAAAGTGAAAGTATTTTAAAAACCTAGTGAAATAATGAAATGGGACTATTGGAAGAAAACAATATACGAAAAATTACAAATTACCAAATAAATAATAAAGAGATATCACTGTATTCAGATATGGGAGGACAATTTTTGGAAAGAAGGTCGAATATATGGATGGCAAATATGCAGAATCTGAGTACAGTAAAAGAAGAAATGATACATGGCCAGGCCATTCATCAGGTGACTACTCTTAACTCATTTATCAGGCACTGCGTTTCCAAACTTGCCTATAGTACAAGAAAAGGGGAAAAGCAAAATGCGGCCCCTATATTAATACTATCAGACGAGGTAGTCCCAACGCATGATTTTGTGGGTGGGGTTATTTTATTATATTATTTTATTTTTATCTTATTATTTGCAATTCTCTTCTCTTATTAGCTTAACTAAAAATTTGCAATTCACTGAACACCCTAATGACGTCTTTAACACCCACACATACGCAAATCTGACTACAATTTTCAGAAATTCCAATTTCTAGGGTGTGTAAAACGGTTGTTAGCAGAACATTAAAGCAACACATTTATTACAAAAATTTACAAACCTTTAATGATCATAAAACAACATTTACATAAATACAGCATTTACATAAAAGAAACAAATAATTACATACATGCACCCAATTTCCATATATATATGTAAACCATGCTACAATACACTACCTCTCTCTCTCTCTTCTCAATATGCGAATTATTAACATCAGTTTGTATCAGTTGTGTTTTACATAAAATTGACTCCACGATGATTATTCACGCATTCTCTTATCTTTCCAATTTTTTCCTTTCTTTCTCTTACATCAATAATATTTACTTCAGCTGTTATCACTCCTTTAGAATATTTGTTCTAGCCTTTAACTCGTGAAGCGTATTACTTCTGTAACCCCCTTATCTCAATAACATTCCCTATAGGTCACCCATTCTACCTTAATTAACATCTTAGTGAACCCTAGTTATCATCTTAGTCATCCCTCTTTACTCATGAGGTTTTTCTATTAATAAAATTTATTTCTCTTTACACCTCCTCTGATATGTTACCTTGTTTGGCACTTAGCCTAATTTAATGACATAGGTTAACCTATCCTTACAGTACTACCCTTATAAATATAATTTCTTTGCTAATTCCTTTATATTATTACTTTCCTTTTACTACTCCTGAACCACCTTTACATTTATTCAGTAATTATTAACAACAGGAATGTGCCTTTCTTTAAAAAGGACTATCACTCAATTGCTTACAGAGCTAGGTTATGAGTTCTTGAGTTCAGTCTTCAATAAAGAAACAAGGAACAGACTTACATTCCGACATCGCCGCTACTTCCAATGTCCTTGCGTTCAGGCTTCCTACGTGGCTGACAGGCTTACTTCAGTTTCATGGGCACACCGGTTTTCCTTCGAGGCAGACAGGCATGCTTTCACTTCTGGGACACTTTGACATGACGCACCTTCTTGTGTAGACGATATATTCACAGTAGTACATATTTGGCTCATTCTCTGCAGCCGGCAGTAGAACCCATGAGTAGTTCCTTCAGGCTCTTCACAAGGGCCTACATTACTAAACTCGCCTACCTCTATTTCAACCCAAAACTCAGGACCTTCACCCCCTTAGACCACACCACACCACACAGAAGTCAGATACAGAATGCTCTCTCTCTCTCTTGTATTATTTGAATTACTTGTTTACCCCTTTGCTACTATTTTTAATTCGCATGCTTAAAACTGTCCATTACTAAATCTAGCGTTCTTCAAACTTTAAGCCTTATTTTTAGCAAAACTATTTTTATTTTAATTTGTAAGATCTATATCTTACAATATGATACGAACGCTCCGACTATCCTTCATCCTATCGCTACTTTCAACTACTTTTTCTCCCCTTCCCCATCCTCAAGAATTTTTATCCTTCCTTATATCATTTGCTTGACTACACTTTTTTAATCAAATTACTGGTGTTTCCCCTTACCGCATGGTACACACTTTTGTATATTTGTATTATATTTAACTTTATTTTTTACACTGCGTATCACCCATGGTACACACCTTTGTATTTTTGTATTATTTTACTTTATTTTACTTAATTTTTTATACTGCGTGTGGACTACCTTGTCTGATAGTATTAAGGTAGGGGCCGCATATTTGCCTTTTCCCTTTTCTTGTGCTATAGACAAGTTTGGAAACGCAGTGCCTGATGCATGGTCAGGAGTAGTTCCCATAATGTAATTTGTAATTTTTCGTATATTTTCTTCCAATAATCCCATTTCATTATTGCACTAGGTTTTTAAAATTCTTTCATTTTTTCACTACTACTTCACTTCCTTTTTCTACTTTCCTTTAAATCTCTTTCAGTTCAGGCAATCTGTGTACTTTTTCTTTTCCATCTTTTCAGACTCTATACTTATGTTACAAACTACACATTTTTATGTACTTTTGCTTCCTTTACTGCTGCCCTGCGCGTTTTGGAGCATTTGACATATAATCCCTTTCATAAAATTTCCCTATTTTTCCCTCAACTGCTTAATTTGCTTCTAGACAATATAATATTACTACTATATATATATGTAATTTTTTATTGTTTCCTCTCTCTCTCTCTCTCGGTTAATTCCCCATTAAACTATAGCGGGTTCACCGCTTGTCACTCGTTTGGAGAAGTAGGACACGGAAGGAATTTCTAAAGGCCTCTTCAATGGGGGGACCATAGTTAGTCATATGATTCCAGGGAGCAGGGTCTTTCACCTTATGTTTTTCAGCCACACAGCATGCAAATTAGGCCACGAACAGACATAATACACAATAAACCGAGAGTAGTTGGTACATAAAAAAAAAAAAAAAAAAAAAACAACTGATCATTTACTGTACTTAGAAGCCCTCGCGCCTAGCATAGCAATCTCATAAAATTAGATTTAATTAAATAAGTAAAGTTACTGTGGACTCGACGAACATGGTCGCCGTAGTAACAAGTGTTCTACAGGTAGGTCTAGCGGTTGTTAGGTTGAACTGCCAGTTATTTATTTTGCATTCGCTGTTGTTTGTATCTTGCAAGAAGTGGCACGACTTTCGACTGCGATAAGGTACAATGGTCTGTTAATAGTGACGCTAAACTATCGACAGCATTATAAGCTCAATCAGTTATACCCGGTTTCTTTAGGATAGCTCGAAAAATAGTTATCGGGAATATATTTCATAATTAGCTTTCTACTCAAGATCGATTCAGCAAACTTAATGCTTTTTTTGGTTGATGAGGGGAAAAAATATTCGAAGGTTGCTTGTAAGTAGGGGTTTACGTGTTTGTTCATTATTATGTTAATGAATTGATAGACATTACTGTATTACCTGATAGATTAAGTAATTTATTATTAAAAAGACACAATTTTAAACGAATTGAATCACCTTAATGCAAAATACTTAATATTTATAGCTACGTTTCGGGTACTCACTGTTTTCCCTCTGTTCAGGCCTGTGATCGGGGCATGGAATTTTGGTGGTGGTGGGGGGGGGGAAGGGAGAAGGATTTTCCTGTTTGAGGCAAAAGTTTCCTCCAATCAGTGAGGCCAGATAAAAGAGGGAAGTTTTGTGTATCCTCAAATCAACTGCTATTCCAAGATGAGGAATTCCCTAAAAAATTAAATGCTACAGAAATAAGAGCCTGAAAGGTATTCGTAAACGTCTGCCAGAACGTTTTAGGCAATGAGAAATCATTGCCTAAAAAATAAAAAAATAAAAAATAATAATATCCAGTGCTTCAGATACAGGTATGCTTAACCGCCTAAAAATATTATATTCAGTATAGACGTCAATTTTACAGTGTGGATATATTCTGTTAATTTTATTTGTTTGTTGTTGTTGTGCCTGCCTGCAAATTGTGCGTATTTTATTGCAGTTTTATTTTCCATTGACCTATTCCTCCCGTCTCACCATTACGCTAGCCGTGAGTATATCTTTTTTTTTTAACTCCCAACCCTAAAGCATTTTGTTTCGTGCATTAGCAAAAATAATAATTTATATTTTTTGTTACGTTTAATTAGTTTTTTCAACCAACTTATTTTTTTTAAATAAAATATAGAAATATGGATTTTTCAACCTTTCAGCGTGTGTATATCTTGCATAGTGTTTGTTTACAAAGATAAATATTGCATTTTAAGATAAATTTTTATCCAAACTCGCAAACTTACACGTAAATTGGAATTTGAGGGAAAATTGTCTTTTAAAATTTAGCATTAGGTCCTGATAAAACGTATCTTAATATTATATCTCCTCTAGCCTCTTCCACTGCTTCCTCCTGTTTCTCGTTTTCATATTTTATCTTACGTAATCACCCGTTTTCTCCGTTATTCCAACAACATGGGAGTTCCGTCCTTGCAGAGTACCATTCAAGATGTTTTGGTTGCTTTTCATGTCATCGACCTTCGTATTATCTTTGTCCTCCTCCTGTTAGAGTGCAGTAACTGCGATGCTAGCAGCTATGAAGAGCAGAGGATATGACAGTTTGTCCGTTCTGTTAGAAACCTTTCCTGTGTCTATCTTGAGGCCAAGAAAAGTCAAGTCAGTATATTCAGTAAAGCACTTTGCCCAATGACTTAAGTTTATTGTGATTATTTTTTTCAGGAAATTTCTTTTAACTGAATAGGTATACAACGGAGCATACTATTTCAATACACGGTGCCTCTTAATGGCAATTAATACGTCAATGTTCGATTATTCCTGCATCATAAAAGCATCGATTTGTCAACTATATGCAGGGTAATAACAAATTCATTTGTTTTGACTATAGTTTTGACAATTTTAACATGAGTATTCAGTTGTGATTCTTTCGTTAGAGACTTAGTGAATGCCAATGATATTTTTTCCTCCAAATCATTTCACGTTTGTGATTTATTTACATAGTATCTGCAGATATAGTGAGGGTCATCACGCATTGTTAAGTTTTATGCTTTCTAGAAGGGAAGATACTTAAATCAAAATTTACAAATTTTATTTAATAGAGTGTTATAGGTTTTAATTATACTTCTAACATAAGGAAATATCATACATGCATAATTTGGACTTTCGTCATACATATCGCAGTGCGTGGAAAAGGCCTGAGTTCTTTTTCGTAGTCAGATGAAAGTGAGTAATACTTCCCATTGGAACCGAAGGAACGTAAGAGTACTTTTCAGTGCGTACTAGTTATCCCATCTCTGAAGAAGGATGCATAATCCCCTCCCCGAAAACTCGATTTTTCCATTCCTCAAGAGAGAAAATTTGACCATAGAATTGTGTGAAAGGAGGACGATACGTTGTGGGGGTTATGTTTTTGGGTTTCCTTTTTTAGCTGACCTCCACCCTGCTGAGGTCTCAAACAGCCCGCAAAACGCAAATCTCACTGCAATTCACAGAACATTCTAGATTCTAGAATGTGTAAAGTGGGTGTTATCAGAACATTAAAGACACATTTATTTACAAAAAAATTTACAAACCTTTAATCCGATGCCGGACCAGGCTTTCTTTCTCTCACGTTTTTTCCCCTTTTTATTCTTCATCCTTCTACCACAAGATGTGAACTGTGACCACCAAAAATCTACTTCAACCCGCAACTCACGACTTTCTCTTCTTTAGACCACACAGAAGTCCGACAGAGAATGGACACTTGCTCAAATTACTCCCCCCAAACTTTACTCTTTCTCTCAAGTTTGGAACGCCTTCCCCAAGGACTCCAACCAATCTCCATACTGTTTAATTTTTTCATTCCTTCCTATTTGCTAAAACAACGTACCCCAGCTGTCTCTCTAACGCACAAACAAACCCTTCTCTAGAAATTTCTTATTTTTTTTTACACTGCAGTATGGTCCTTTCATGTTTGCTGGTAACCGCCAAAACACTCATTTTCGTTTTCACACTTTCTCTGCTAAATATCGCCAACTTGCCAATATATCAGCCACCCAGATGCCGTTTCTTTTTGATGCCAACACTGGACGTCCACTAATTTCCTGTTTACTTCCTAACGGTGGCTTAAATCAAAAGAGACGCTTCGTAATCCCATTTTACGGTCCTATTGTTATTGCCCTTAGCAACCCTTTCTCATCTGTTCTCAAATGGCACCCTCTACCTAGTCCTGCTGTCCCTGTTTGTTCTCTTATATTGCTCAAAATTTATTGTCTCCATTTTGCCACATTTTAATTCCCACCCCTAAAACTGTCCATTACTAATTCCAGTGTTCTTCCAACTTTAACCTTTTTTACATTCAACCTAAATATTATATCTTAATACTTACTACCTTTAACTTAATACTCGGGCATTAATGCTAATTCTCACTTTCCATTGCCCCCTCCTGGATTTATTATATATATGTAATTTTTTATTGTTATCAATAAAAAATATTAAAAATATTTGTTTATCAAAACAAATATTTTTATTTTAATTTGTAAGATCGAAAGCTTACAACATGGTTAGTCATTAATTATGATTTAAAGGAAATTAAAAACACTTTGATACCACATGATAGAGTTTTAAATGTTTATTGAAGTGAATCACATCAGTTTACACTTAATACTTTTGACGATCTTTCCAGGTTCAACTGAACCACGTCATTATGCCTATAGTGGAAGTTAAAGCCTGAAAGAAATCAAACTAACAAGTGCTCGGTTACAACAGGATTGCATTATGTGAAGTTACAGTAGCGAATTTTTAATACAATATTGGAATTCTGATGATTAAGTTAAGATAATTTAACTTCAAATTAAATTATTTACAAAATTAGAAAGAATAATTTACGAGAAACTGTCTTCCATCCACAAGTAATATTGAGAAATTTTAAATTTGGAAACTATAACTGGTGTTATATTAAAAGGAAGTGCGCAAACACACAGAAATTAAGGTAGGTTAAATCTTAAGGGGGGATAAGTCAAAAGAAGGATTATCAGATAAGTGTGAAAAAGCCGACCTGAATTCTGGAGAGAGAGAGAGAGAGAGAGAGAGAGAGAGACTGGGTTACTGAATGTTTTTATAAGGTGAAGAGAGGGCTGTGATTAATCTAACAGGGTTGACTTTAACTAAAAGGATTTGCTAGTTGAAAAGAGCTTCAGGCTAAGATGGGCACAACTCTCCCTTGAACTACTCGACGAGCACCTTCAAAGAAGTCTTTTTTTATCCAGTGTTTTCACGCGTCAGTTTTTCACATAAAACATGTATTTGTAATGTGTAAAGAGACGTTATTATCAGTTTTATTAATTTTTTATGTTTTCTTTTCAGACCCATAATTCATGATGAATGTTCAAGAGCGAATTTTTGTTGTAAAATCCCGCATCAAAGGAATGAAGTTTTGTGAAATTAGGGAAAGATTTTCAAGGAGATTTCTTAGTGTGGTCCATAAAGTTGTTATTTTGGATTTGATCGACAAGTTCTGCATACATTGCTGTTCGACGTGGAAAATCTTCATGCAGGTCATGAAATAGTTGGATGTGGTAGGGCTTTTTCATCAGTGTCGAACGCAAAATTCTGTGAACTGATATCTTGGGTATGTTCAGTCTTCCAGATCCCTCCCTAACTGATAAATTTGGGTCCTTTTCGAACATTTCTCAAATTGATTCAATGCTTTCACGTGCTGTCCTTGGGCGTCCACATCTCTCCTCGCACGGACCCCAGTTTTTTTAAACTACATTCACACATGAGGAGTTATTAAGGTTTGAAAATGCCAGAAGGTTATCAAATTGTAGCAGGGTGCTTAATGATTTTCTAATAACTGAGAGCAAAATGGAGGAGAAATTGTAAGCTAAACATAAGAAAGGCACCTTAAGGTGATGGTTATATTAAAGGCGGCGGCAAAGGAAGTACGCAAACCCTTAGCCATAATTATGAGAGCATTCTTGGACTCAAGGGAGTTCCCCACGGACTAGAGATGTGCAAATGTATCCCCAATTCACAAAGGGGGATCGAAGGGTGACACGAGTAATTACAGACCAGTTATTTTAACTTCTGTTCCGGGTAAAATAATGGAGTCACTGGTTAAAGATGCATTGCAGGATCATCTAGACAAGACTGCAGAAATAATTCAGACACAGCAAAGGTTTGTTTAGGGAAAGTCTGACAAATTTGATAAGATATTATGATGTGGTTACAAAGGAACTGGATGCAAAAAATAATTTTGATATCATATACTTGGATTTCAGGAAAGCTTTTGACACTGTTGCGCATGGAAGACTACTGTACAAATTGGAGCATAATTGTATTAAGGGTAAGTTGCTACAATGGATAAAAGGATGGTTGAGGGGGAGAAGACAGACGGTGGTAATCAATGGGTGCTGTTCTTCAAGGAGTGATGTTATTAGTGGAGTCCAACAGGGTTCGGTGTTGGGTCCACTGTTGTGTTGTATATTTATCAATGATATTGATGTGGTATCAATATAATACCACATCAATATCATTGATATCAGGCTTAGTGTCGAAGATTTCAGATGATACAAAGGTTGGCAGGGTTGTTAATGACAGTAATGGCAGTGTGCTACTGCAACAGGATCTATAAAATTTGGGCAGATGGGCAGAGAAGTGGCAACTGAAGTTTAACCTTGACAAATGCAAAGTACTGCATATGGGTAGAAGCAACCCCAGAGAAACCTACCAACTGTGTGGTACTACACTTAAGGTGGTAGAAATTGAAAAAGACCTGGGAGTAATTGTGCAGTCAGATATGAAGTTTTCTGAGCAATGCAGACAAGCTGCTGGGGCAGGTCATGGGGCGTTGTCAATGACATATAGGAATTTTGCCAGCAGGGAAAAGGAGATGATTGTCCCTCTGTATTAGGAAATGGTCAGGCCACGCCATGAGTACTGCGTACAGGTCTGGAGGCCTCATTTTAGGAAGGATGTAGATTTGCTTGAGCGTGTACAGAGAAGGGCAACAATATTGGTGGCAGGAATGAAGGAATCCTCTTACCAAGCGAGGCTTAAGTTCTGCAAATTGCAGCGGTTGGAAACAAGGCACCTGCGAGATGATCTGATTGAGGTGTATAAGGCCTTGAATGGGTTTGAGCACGCTGAATTCTGATGGGATTCTTCCACTTGTGCAGATTACGAACCTAAGGGGGCATAAATTCAAATTGAGGAAAGACAGATGTAGAATAGATGTGCGGAAATCTGCCTTTAGCCAAACTTCCATCTATCGTTGTGGCGGCGCCTCCGTATCCAGGTGGGCAGGAGCAGCAGTGTGTAGCATACGCTTCTTGATTAGACCGGGGTTCGGACCCGTGGCCACCAAATCAACTCCAATCTAATTCAGTTTGGCTTGTCTGACACCAATCTCTGCTTGTGTGGTGTTGAGGAAACCTGGGCGCACATCCTGTATCGCTGCAGCCTGTACCACGATGACAGATCTAAACTACAAGCTGCTGTCAGAAACTTCTCTGAAGGAAATGAAGTGGCGCTGACTGAAAATTCTCAATCGTTCTCAGCTCTACAACAGTTCTGCTCTGCTGTTTTCACCAAACGAAAGCAACACTTCTCAAGTTTATCAACATATCAAGAACAAGGAACCAACCCAACACCTGCAATGTCTATCGATATTTCTTAAAACTGATTTCGCCTGCCATCCACTTTTTTTTATTATTTTTTTTTATTTTTAAAGCTGGTACCCCAGTCTGGGCAGCTGTGGACACAGAATTAGCTAACACCCATTGGTATAGCACTACCTCCAGTGGGTGCGGTTTTCGTTCTTCCTAGGACAGAAAAAGACTGCTGTCTTCTGGTTCCTGTACCACATTTAATACTTTTGATTAGTTGTGTGATGTGATTTACTGTGTGAACATGTTACATGTTCATTACACCTATAACATTGTAATTATCATGGTATGTATCATATATTGTATCATTATATGTATCATTATATGTATCATATATATATATCATTGTATTTATATCTATGTATATACCTAGCGGATTTGCCAGTTTCTGGCTAGGGGCCGCTTGTTGTTTTGTTAATAAAGAAAAATACGGAGGATACGGAAAGATCAGGGAATGACCACCGCATATCCCCGGAGCAATATGGCTTTAGTTGCTAATGCTCCTAATAACAACAACGTGTCGTTGTGGAAGTTGATAGGTTAAATAAATTTAAGGAGGAACTGGACAAACATTTAGAAGGATTTGGTTTGTAAAAAAAAAATTTTTTTTTTTTTGGCTGATGCTGCATAAGCTCATACACTTGCTGTTTTGCATCACATGCTACTACTACTATACTAATTCACGAGTGCACAAATCGCATTGTCTCTGTAGGACTGGGACTAAGAGATCTCCTTGGAAAATCTTTTCCTGCTTTCACAAAAGTTCATTCCTTTTATGCAGGATGTTACAACAAAAAAATCACTTTTGAACTTTCATCATGAATTATGAATGAAAAGAAAACATAAAAAATTAATAAAAATTATAATAACATCTCTAATACATTACAAATACTTATGTTTTATAGAATGAATATAATTTCCGTAATGAAATTTATGTGAAAATCACACTGTTTCACCAAAATACGCAGTGACTATTGGGACACTGTGTATTACAATTCGCTAATGTAACTTCATAATGCAAAACTTTGTAACCATACAATTTGCTAATTTGATTTCTTTCATGTTTTAACTTCCCGTATAGGTCAGATGATGGGGTTCAGTTGAACTTAGAAACGTCGTCTCTAAAGTATTAAGGGTAAAATGATATGATTCATTTCAATAAACATTTAAAACTCTATCACGTGGTGTAATGATTTTTTACGACCTTAAAATATTTCCAATTTATAACACTATATACTGACATAGCATGGCTTTAGCTGTCTCTGCGCCAATTCTAAATAATCACGACATCCATTTTTTGTTAAAATTAATTCACAGTAATTGAAGGTTAACTGAAGGCATTTTTATTCGTTATTTTTATCGTTTCTGTACCATTTTAAATGGGTTCAGCAGCTTCCAAAAGGCGACTTATTAGTTCGCCTTACATGATAATATGCGTTGAATAAACCATAGATTTCATGTGATTCCCCAAACATAGTAATCTAAGGGTGTGAGCTCGAATGATCGTGGTGGCCATTGTACAGAGCCTTTGCGACTATATTGACTATTGTATCCCTTATTTAAAACAGTTCCTGAATGTCTTCTCTTACTTTGTAAGGCAATAGTGGAAAAAAAAAAAAAAAAAAAAAAAAAAGACCAGCCTCTCGTAATGCCTAATGACGGGCATCAGTAAGTACTGCAGACTTACACGCCACGCAGACAGTGTATCACGTCGAAGTAATGTTAATGTACCACCCTACCTTAGTTACACATACATTCATAAATATTTCGAAAAGTCTTGCTGGTAAAAAATAAGGACTGTGAAAAAGTAAGGGCTGGTAAAAAAATTCGTGAGTTAAGAATTCATTTTCCTGTAAAATGTAAAATGTTTACATGCAAATGGAATGGGCAAGTAAGCGTCAATGCCTTATTATGAGTGATTTCAATTTGCCTCTAATTGATCGGAGTAAATGGGAAGGAAACTCGACATGGGGAACAAAATTTTTAAATCGACTAGATGACTGTTATTTGTATCAACATGTCAGGAAAAATACTAGAGAAAAGAATATCCTAGACCTCATCATCACACATGAATCAAATGACATAACAGGGCTGACAGTAGAGGAACCAGTAGCAGGAAGTGATCACGGAGTTCTACGGTGGATAATGACGAGAGAGGTAGCAGAAGTAAAAGGTAAAGGAATGGGTTTTAATTTCAGAAAAGGAAATTACGATGCCTTAAGGTACTACATGGCCTCTATTAACTGGGTAGATATCGTGCAGAAAATGAATATATTTGAATTGTGGTACGCTTTTAAAACATTAATCACAGATGCCTTCAATGCGTATATACCATTAAAAAATATTCCATGAGGAGGGTTCCAAGTTGGATGAATAGTGAAGTTGCCACATTACTTGAGCAGAAAAAGGTGGCATGGAAAGGTTACAGAGCAATAAAAAGTACTGAAGCCTATAACAGCTACAAGGTGATGTGTAATAGAGCCACAGAAAAGGTTCGACAGGCAAAGGCAGTTTATGAGAAATCACTAGCAAAGAGGGGGGGGGGATAAAGAATTCTTCACATATATAAATGCCAAGAAGAGCAGGACAAACCAGATCGGACCTTTACGTAAGGGAAAGGGGATAGTATTAAATATACCAGCTGCCGTTGCAGATGAACTCAACAGTTATTTTGCATCGATATTTAAAAATGAAAAACCTTTTGTGGCAATGGGAAATTGTGGGAGCGAAGTTAAAATATATGTAATTAATGATATTGAAATTTTGCAAGATTATTTAATGAAAAACCTTTCGAGCCTAGAGGCCAGTAAGGCTCCTGGAATTGATGGAATATACCCTATAATCTTAAGGGAGGCGGTAAGCGAGTTCATTGAACCATTGAGGCTAATTATGCGGGCATCGCTAGACTCTTGGGAGATTCCCTTGGATTGGAAAAAAATGCAAATGTATCTCCCATACATAAGGGTGGCTCTAAAAGTGAAGTTGGAAATAATCGACCTGTCAGTCTGACTTCAGTAGTAGGGAAAATCATGGAGGCAATGATCAAGGGTGGAATTCAGGATCATATGGATAGAATTGAAATTCCCAAGGATACTCAGCATGGTTTTGTAAAGGGAAAATCATGTTTAACAAATCTGGTTCGCTATTTCGAAAGGGTCACTCACGAGCTGGATTTAGGGAATAATTTTGACATTGTTTATTTAGATTTCAGCAAAGCTTTTGACTCAGTCCCACATGAGCAGTTGCTTTATAAGCTGGAACAGGTTGGAATCACTGGGAAAATCCTCAGATGGATAGAAGGATGGCTTCAGGGCAGGAGGCAGAGGATTGTGATAAATGGCTATTGCTAGATTGGGTTGATGTAAGAAGTGGGGTTCCCCAAGGATCAGTATTAGGACTACTGTTGTTTTTAATTTTCATAAACGACATTGATGAAGGGATAGACGCGTGATGTCTAAATTTGCAGATGATGTCAAAATTGGTAGAGTAGTTAATGATCACTGTCAGGTTGAGCTTCTTCAGAGAGACCTAGATAGACTTCAGGAATGGTCAGAAAAATGGCAGCTATGCTTTAATCCAACAAAATGTAAGGTATTACACCTGGGAAACAGTAACCGAAAAAAAACGTATTCACTTGGTGGAGTTCAACTAAACCCAGTACTGGAGGAAAGGGACTTGGGTGTTACGATACGGTCAGACATGAAATTCTCTGAGCATTGTAAACAGGTTGCAAGGAAGGCCCATGGTGTCCTATCGATGATCTATCGAACTTTTGCAAGTAGAGAGAGAGAGAGAGATAATCTTTATTACCCTTCACGGCCATAAAGTAGAGATAGGGACGTGATAATCCCATTATATAAGGCTTATGTTAGACCACACTTGTAATACTGTGTTCAAGTATGGAGACCGCACCTAAAGAAAGACATCGAGCTTCTTGAAAGGGTGTAAAGACGGGTAACTCGCCTGGTGAAATCGGCAGAAGTTGCGTCCTTATGAAGAAAGACTTCGAATATGTCTGTTGCAGAGTTTGGAAACTAGACACCTTAGAGATTTGATTGAGGTGTTTAAGGCTCTGAGAGGCGTCAGTAAAATGAATGAGGACGAAATTTTCAAGATTATAAATGATGCTAAAACTAGGGGACATAAATTAAGTTACGGGGGGGGAAATGTTTAGATTGGACTGCAGGAAGTTTTATTTTAGCCAGCGAGTTATAAATTATAGGAATAAGTTGCCTTCATGGGTGGTAGAGGCCGACAGTTTGGGGAAATTCAAAGGTCACCTGGATAGTACTTTAGGGTAAGGGAAGCGCATAGGATGATAGGTTTAATTTCCTTTTTTTTTATTAATTATTATTATTTTATTTATTTATTTTTTTATTTTTTATCATTGTTTTGTTCGGATTTTTTTTTTTTTTTTTTTTTGGCTGGTGCAGCATAAGCCATAGGGTTTCTTGCACCATGCGGCCATTACTAATACTAATACTAAAACTAAAATTTGGTTCATTTGTAACCAGACATGTCTGAGTAGTTGAGGATTACGTGTTAATTGCAAAATGAGCCACTAACTAAAGTTTTTGCGTCTATTCATACCTTGTGGCAATAGTATTTGTACGGGTATACTGCCAAACGGATACGATTGCTGTTCGTGTAATGTCCTCCAAACGCTTGCAAATGAAACATTTACGCGATATAACAACTTTGTGATACTTGTGGGAGGAGATTTTTGAGCAGCACGATTTGCTCTTCTGCGTTTACAGTTCATCGAAATGTCCCTCCTACCAGCTAAAAAATAAGCGAATACTGTACTTGTAATTGTGTCAGCATTTCAAGTAAATGCTCCTAATACTGGAAAATGTTTTCTTATGCTCTTTTTTGCGTTTTAATCCTTGAAAGAATGTGTTAAATATTTTGAGATAAAAAAGAACCAAAATTTTTGTACCTGTTCCATAATTATTAATTAAATTATGATTTAGTAATCCCAACTAATTGCTAACAGTTATAATTTCCCGCAGCTTGAATTGAACACTAAAAATAAAAACAAGACTGTATTTATTGAAAACAAAGTCATGTTTTCATGACTTTGTTCGCCTGAACATTTTGTTGAAGCAACGTTCATTTTGAGAAAATCCTGTAGCCGTTTTAATTGTAACCAGTTATATTTCTTTGTAATCGGCTTTATGTTAACAGCATAAAATGGTTTCTAAGGATAATTGGTGATTAGCATATTTAAGAAATCTTTGTCTGTAGTGGTGGAGGCCTTATACAATATTACCCACTACAGCAAGCAGATGCCAGGAGTTTTACAGCAATGACTATGAATGAGTCTTCGTGTGTAAAAAAACTAATGTGATGTGATGTGAGAGCAGATAACTCTCTCACACACAGACACACACACACACTGGAATGTTGGGGAGTATGAATGGGGGTAAGCATATAAGATTACTATTATGTTACGTATACTAATAACAATTTTTTTAGAATTGTGTACAGATCACTCTACTTAAAATAAATTAGGAATCAGTTAAATGTTTATAAAATTTTGGCTTGCGTAAGATTCAGTACTGACTTACAATTTATGACAGATTTCTGCCAGACTTTCACAGGGAGTATTAATGAAATATATATACATAGCCATGTTACAGAATAATAATAAGGTAAAGCTGACAATACAGATACAAAATAATTAATTAAGCTGACAGTACAGCTTAATTAATTATTTTAATTGATTTTATCATTCACAACTCCACAGCCATTTTTTTAAAATTCAAACAGCCATATACTGTTCAGAATCAAACATGTTTATATAGCTTTTTTTTGTTTTTGTTTTTTTTTTGTACACTAGAATACGTCTAAGAATTTTTTATGCACACTCTTGAAACACCTTGCACACTACAAGAGCAAAACATACTGCATATATTACAAATGCATGCCAGTAGATTATAGCAATTCTTACCCATTCTTGTTGTATTAAAGCTTTACTGATTTCTTAATACTCCATAATTTAAAACTGAATGAGAAGCATTATTTTCAGTTATAATCGGCAATTTAAGACTATTCAAACCATTAATACAGAAAAGTATTTTGACACTCATGAGCTGCTTGATCAAGGTCAACACTAGATTTCCTCTTGTAAGAAACATCACCTGTGAAGACTGTGGCCTCTGTCGATATCTACTAAGCTAAAATTTATTCTACGCTATATGCTACATGTCAAAATACGATACGATTCAATGTTAAATGTGGTTCGTTCAGAAGTGAGAGAATTCCTTGCACACAAAAATGCAAGTTAACATGGAACAGTTGAAGTCGAATGTTATATACACTGAGTGGACAGAAATCATAGGATACCTACTTTGTAACGGGTAGGCCCACCTTTAGCCTGGACAAGGGCTGTCACACGGCGGGGCATTGAGTCCACTAGTTCACGAAAGCATTCCACAGGTATTTCATTCCATGCTTGCTGCCCCACTGTCCATAATAGAAATTCTTCCAGTCTTGAGCCATTTGCTTGTGCAGTCCTATCTGGCGTTTGGCTATGCCATAGCGTTTCCTCCCCACACCGGATGGAAAAGTCCCTGGTTCGAACCCCGTCGATGACGCGAGGAACTTTAGTGGGCTTTTTTCACTCCGTGCCTGAGTTACTCGGTCTCAGGCGTAGATAGCAATGTTCCCCCCCCCCCCCCCAGAAACTGGGGTTTTTTCGTCCAGCAAACAGGCAAATCGACCGTAGAACACACGCAATTAACAGACATCACACACACAGCACGGCAGATGAATTTAATTATTCGGGTGGCCTAAAAAAAAAAAATAATAAAAAAAAATAATAATAATAATAGGTAGAAACTCTTTGCCTTTTGATATACGAGGCATTGGCTATCCCGTATTGAGTGTTGATATGGATTCTTTACTGCTTTACAATTTGCGTAGGGGCTGGTTCTTTGAAGGGCATTCCTTAAAGTAGTACCCTTTTTGGGCACAGTGTCCACACATGGGTTTCCGTTGGTTGTATGTATGTGTGGTGTGTCCAAATCGTAGACACTTAAAACACTTTGGTACTGCAACGTGTTCTTTGAACCTTTGGCTGGCCCACCCGATGAAGATTCTGTCCTGCGGTTCAAGTATTTTACATGCTCGGGTAGATAATTCAATAACCCAATTTACACTGAATGGGGTTTTGGTTTTGTACCTGGGATTTATATCTTTAGCTTCAAGTTCGTCATATATGTACTGACTCAGGTTCTTGTTTAGAATTTATACTTTTGTTTTCTCTGGTGTGATGTTTTTGTCTATGTCAAATATAATATTGAGGGCCCTTTCTTCTTAGGGGCCTCAGTCCAAAGCTTGTTATGTCTCTATTATTGAGGATGGATTGTGCCTCCTCCCTGGTATCGGTCTCTATTATTATTCCTGGGTGTCTAGTCTTTCTGATGCTTTTAATCCTGACTGTTTTCATTTGTTGTTTGAGGTTCCTTGTCATGGTCTCTTTGACGGCCTCACTGGTATCCATCTGCGCTTCCTCCACTGGCTTAATTAAAACCACACGAGATTCAGATTTTCTTGGAGGCGTACTGAGTTTTGTGGGGCCTTAGAAAGGTTTGGTGCACTGGGGTACCATTCCTTAGACCATCTGCAAAGGAGGGCACGCACTGTGGCATTTGTTTTGCCCTGACTTCAAGAAGGGCCTCGAGTTTTGATGTGGCCTTCCCTTGCTCTAGGTGCGTGGAAACCAATATCGTTTCCATTTTGTTCCGAATGATTATAATCTCACCACGGAGTCCAGTGGTGAGATTATAATCATTGTTATTCAGTGGTTATTCTGTTATTGGATTTAGCCATGAGGCTTTCTAGTTGCGTGCGGAGTAACTTTGTAGACAATGCTCAAGGGATTAGAATTCCCTACCGAACGAACAAGGTTTTGATATGCTCTGCTTTTCATCGTGGTATTGCAGTACTGGCGCTTTGCATTCTTGAATTGTGATTCTAAGGAATTTATTTGGTTGGATAGGCCTCTTAACGGATTTCGGGTTTTTACTATAACATATATACAGACATTTTCAAATAAAAAAATTAGGAAACCTCCGTGTTTTAGCAATCGCTGACCCCAGTTTCAGCACACGTGTCGCAGATCGACACGAGTTCTTCGATAGTCATCGCCTCCTCCAAGAATTCTGGCTAAGTGAAGCAGCATTATTTTTCAACTGCAATATTTCGATTCTTAGTACGTCGTTTGAATTTCGTTAATTACCTTTGCAAAAATATATTTGTACATCAAAATTAGAAATGATTTTTGTGTAAATAGGGCTTCTTTGTTTTTTTATCACATGCGATATCGCTCCTTGTAATGAAATTTTTTGGATCTCCCACTATTTGGAATTTAAAAAATGTTAGGGCTTTCGAAGTTTGAACTAAATAGTAAATTAGAAAAACATATTAAGATTTTAGTTCACTATATTTATAAAAAGAACAAAAAACTCGGATTAGCCTGTATAAAAATAATTCGGCTCCATATATATATAATAAGGTGCATGCCATTTTAAATAATATGGAACTACATCATATTTATTCAAAGGTCCAAAAAATAGATTAGCGGTCAGTAAAATACTCTACTTCGCTAAGAATTCCAGCTAACAGCAATGCTCCTATTCATTGTAAAAGCGAACATACCCAGGAGAAACTTTAATGATCTGGTATTGTTCCATCTTTGACAATTGGGAAGAAGCTGCAGCAGATAAAAGGTTCCAGATTTTTATTATTATTAAAGTTTCTTGAAAGTCGAATCTGTACGTAATCATAATACAAATTGTTCCGACCAAATTGTGCCCTTTTCTGTCTACTCAGAACAGTGAATTATAAGTTGTGGACAGGGAATTCCATTTATTCATTAAAAAACATAGAACATAGTATGATGTTAGTCTAAAGAGTATATAGTTTGGTATTTTTAATTACAGTAGCGAGTGCATTTGCTTACTCTTTTAGCAAGATTGTGCAAATAAGCAATATAATGATCGCGTTATGATTATTGAAATAGCATAATTTAATATGACTGCTAAGCAGAAATTCAAGAATGATGTCAGCCTAAAACATATTTTCTGTGGGCCTGAGCTAATCGGTTATATTCGAGTAATTTATTTAACCTTTATCTGGTGTAGTGTGGTCTCTCAGCCCCAAGACATTTAAAATTTTCGCTTGTGTCGGTTTTATGTATGGTCATGAGCATTTTAATCTACTATCTATTCAACAGTATTCTTAAAAATTTGTCACCTGCCGACGCGAATTGCATCTTACTATTTATGTAACATTTCTAAGTTGTGTAACAACACCGTTCAATAAATTTTGAGAAATATTCCATTTATATTTCTTGGTGGTTCTTTATGATTTTGGGTATGCGAATTCCGAATATCACCTTAGTTTTTGAACAGCATCGATGTTTTGCTCAGAAATTAAAGAAAAGTAAATATGCATTAATATACAGTAATCACATTTATCAATAGTGTTTTTTTTTTTTTTTTAACTTTTACAGAATAGCGTATTAATCTTTGCCACAAGTAAACAAAGTGCTAAAAAATCGCTGATTAAAAAATTAGAAACCGTCCTCAGGTTAATCAAAGAAAATTCTTTAAAAATGTACATTTGAATGTCATTATCTCTTATGATCAGTGTGATCATCCCGAACCAAGTGCCAGATATAGTCGCTCCTTCTAGCTTCATTCCAACTTCTTAATACTTCTTCTCCATTAATGGTAAGCCCCTTGTGGAATCTCTCCCTTTGTTCTGCACTAACATCGCCTAGATTTGGTGTGAAAAAATTCAGTACAAACAGTGGAGCTTGGTTGATAGTCTACATCCCATTTTTGGAAATTTTCAATAAACTTGTCAACTAGTTATTTTTATTTTTCACTCTTTATGTTACAAGAAAAACATTCATTACAAGCCGTTTGACTGCCAGGCAATTTTGCTAAACTGTGTGTGTGTGGGGGGGGGGGGGATAAATGTTATTTATTTTACCCTCTTTGTTATTTTTGTATTATATTTATTTTCCCCTAATTCTCCCCCTTCCACATTAACACCTGACTTGTTAATCTCTCAGAAGATTCCAGATTTCGGAGGGGGGGGGGGTTTCCAGTGGTTATATTCCTCACCCGGACTCTAGGCTCTGTGTTCAAAATGACTGACACAACTCATATGCATTATATACAATTTGTTTATTAAGATTATTTACATATTGTATTTAATGAAATAAATTGGTGGTACATATAACAGTTGATAATATCTTCACCGTACAAATATAAAATGTTTGGCTAGGTTAAGCTATACTCTTTTACATTGTCCTTCACTACATCACATGGATAATAATACTTCCATAATTTACTTAATACAAATATTCTCTAAGAAAATCACCCTTATATTCTAATAGGTCAGACTTATCTTCCACTCTTCCTTTATACAAGGCTATTCCTCTGTTAGCAATATTTATGATAAATCTCTATTATTTAGATTTTTATCTTAATACCTTCGCATTCATCCTTTAAATCAATATTCATCTCATTGCCTAAGTTTATGCTAACAACTTTACTTCTGACTTGTCATTCTACCACATTTTAGACATCATATATATTTATATAACATTCCCTATATTATCTCCCTTAATTACTCCCCTCCAAAACTGTTATCTTACTTTCCGTTAAACAGGGTATTTTACTACCTCTATGAAACCCCTTCCCTTATCATAATTACTCATTTTTATGTACATGTCTCTTATTATATATAAATCTGTTACAATTTGCTCTTTCTGTATTTGTTATCCTCTCTCTGAGTCTTTTAAAATACATGGGAATACTAATCAGACACTTACTGCTAATAATGGACATGATCCCTCCGCTGGGGCTTTCCGTTCTTTATTGGGGCTGCTGTTCTCGTCTGAATAGGGCATCATTTACATCTTCTAGGAATTTATCATATGGCCCTTGATACTGCTACTCGGTTTCGGTCTGAAACTTTACCTTCACGGCTCTCTTTATCTGCACACTGGCCAATGTCACTGCCTTCTGATGACGGACTAGGCTTTATTTCTCCTTAGACTTCACTTATTTGCCCAAGGCTCTATTTCCCCTTTTGGCGCACTTGTCCGCATACTGCTCTACTGTCGCTTCCATCACTAGCTTTATAAAACAACTACTTAACCGTTCACTCCTATTCTTAAAACTTATCTAACCTTTCACGACTGACTACTCCATCTTAAAACTTTGTCAAACTTTCTTAACTCTAACAGACAGACCTAAACTTTATCAGAACCTACTCTTCAGGAACCACCTCTTTAGGGACCATCCTCATAATAAACACTGGAACAACCTCTCCGGAACCTTCGCTCTCAGGAAACTTTCGGGAACACACCCTATCAGGAAAACTTTTGGGAACACCTATTCCTCGCCTCACATCCCCTTTTTGTATCTCCACTACCTCTCATTTCTAACCAATCATTCGCTACTTCGCCGCTCTCATCTCCTATCTCATTCGCTCATTTCATTCCTATTGTCCTTTGTTGCCTGAACTTCCGACATCCAGAATTTTCGCGATCCTTCTAGAAGGATGGCCGGAAGTTCCGGGTCTTCTTGTGACCTCACATGCCCTTAATCCCCCATGAAAATTTTAAGTACTTACTCCCATTTTTGAATATCCTCCACTATCGTGTGCTGTCTCTTTCCCCAAATGGGTTTCGTAGCGGTCTATTGTTTGATTAAGGGTGGGGTTCTGCCTTCGCTCAGAATACTTTCACTATGAATTTTTTCCAGATCAGTGAATGCATTGTTCCGCTGGTTCGAAACCGTTTCCCACCCGTTGCTATTTCAATCAAAGACTTACTTAAAGATTTTTGGCCGAACAAGAGATATAATTAAGGCTGGGAGTGTCTGAACTACAATTTTCAGTCTATTGTTTTTCTAAAAACCCGGTATTTTTGCTGAAGGCTGACTGTTTAAAAATACAAATAATTTCCAATACTTAACAAAGCCACTATTAATAATATTTGTAAGGATGGGTCCTTACAAAACATCAGTCATACTGTCTTCCAGTTCTTGTGAACGTAACATCTTCTTACAGTGGAATCAGATGTTGGCTAAATAAGTATTCCACCTTTCCTATTGGCATCAGACACTTTTGAAACAGATTATGTTTGCTTGAGGGTAGCACCTGGTGGATCCCGTGATTTAGAAAATTGCTTGACAAGATGGAAGCAAGACTGTTTCTTGACACCAGGGAATTGTTTACTACATTTTGTGTGCCAGGCTGCAACTGAATTCTCACAGACCATTCTCTTCTCCTATAGTGCTGATGTACTCCCCTAATGTTAAAGAAATAGAGAAAGCAAGAGAACTTAGTGAAACTACCATACAAACCGAGAAAGAACCTCAATATCTTGAAGTCTTCGCAGATATCCATTTATGTTAGTCTACTGAATGGACTTCTAAATTCCGCCCTCTCTCTCTCTCTCTCTCTCTCTCTCTCTCTCTCTCTCTCTCTCTCTCTCTCTCTCTCTCTTCCAAACCACTACGAATGCTTTTACTGTCCAACTTAAAATTCACGGAACCTGATTTTTTTCTTCCTTGTTTATTCCTTCGACTTCCGTTTTCTGTGGCAACCTCCCTTCATACGTATTTCCTGAAAATTACAATCTAGGAAATTCAAGTCTGATGTCAATGAGTATCTTCTTTCATCTTATGAACCTTCAAGCCATACACAGTACTCCACCAGTTGCTGCAGCTTGCAAAACTAAAACCTGTCCTTTTGTTCCTCTCATAAATTTCGTTGCTCTTCTCTGCACCCGTTACAACAACAGATTCACATTCTTTCTAAAATGAGGCCTCCAGACCTGTATGCGGTACTCAAGATGCGGCCTAACAATTCTTGTACTGTGGGATAATCATCTCTTTAATCTTACCAGAAAAATACCTGTATATTATTGGCAAAACACCGTGAGTTGCCTGGCAGCTCGTCTACACTGCTTAGAGGACTGCACTTCTCACTGAACCATTACCATCAGGTCTTTTTCATTCTCCACTACCCTGAGTGCGGTACCACACAGTTGGTAGGTTAATCCGGGATTACCGCTCGTCATCTGAAGTACCTTGCATTTGCCAATATTAAGCTTCAACTGCCACTTCTCATCTCCGTAATTTGTCTAGATCTTGTTGCAGTAGAATGCCCTGATTACCATCATTAACCTTCCTACCTACTTCGCATTATCTGAAAACTTAGATATTAAAGCCTGATAAGTATTGATGAATATCATTAATGAATACAGAACACAGCAATGAGCTCAGGCACTGAATGCTATGGAACTCCACTAATAACATTAGGCCAAGAATAGTGCCCATTGATTAGTACTCCGTCCTCTCCCATTCAACTATCCATAGCAGTAACTTCCCTTCATGCCACACTGCTCCAATTTGTACTCGTACAGTAGCTTTTTATGTGTAACAGCATCAAAAGGTTTATTCATGTGTTTAAATGAGAAGTTTGCACCGCTGGCGTTTGCAACCAAGAAATAATCTATTCACACACTTTGTACACCACAATAACCGTTTATATTTATTGTGGCGTATAAAATTGTTAAATAATTTATTTTTTGGTGTGTCAAAAGCTTTTCTGAAATTTAAATTTAAATATATGATGTCAAAATTATTTTTTGCATCAAGATCGCCCTTTAACAAATCCATGCTGTGACTGCAGTATAACTGTATTCCTGTTTAGATGGTCGTGCATTACTTCTTTAACAAGTGACTCCATTATTTTCCCTGGAACAGAAATATAGCTAACAGGTTTGTAATTATTCATGTCAACCTTGGTGAATTGGCGATATATTCGCATATTTCCCGTACACAGGGATCCCTCCTAAATTCAAGGATGCACTCATAATCATGGCTAAAGATATAATATAATTGGGTAGTTTCCATCCACCGCAGGTGTCTTGTTTTATGTTTAACTTCAACAATTTCTCCTGCAATATTCTCTCAGTTATCACAAAATCTTTCAACTCCCTCTTAGAATTTGACACGCTTCTCGCTCACCTCCTTAAAGAATGTCTCGGAGTTGGGAATGCAAATGTAAAATACCCACTCAGATTTCTAGGTCTTTGCTGTTTTTCTTTCCATCCTTTGCCTAAGAATTCTCATAATCTGTCTTAGATTTCCTAACCTGTTTGGTTAGAAAATAACCAATACCCAATATAATAAATCAAGGAGTTAGACAAGGATGTAGCTTGTCACCAACGCTATTTAACATATATATCGAGGATATGATATGTAAATGGAAAGAAGAAATTAATACAGATATATATTTAAATGCAAAGAATAGGATTAATATACTGTTATTTGCAGATGATTAAGTAATTATCCAAGATAGTGAAGATAATTTAAAAAGAGCAGTATTTAAATTAAACCAAATAACAGAAGAATATAAAGTTAAAATATCAACTATGAAACTAGAACAATGGCTTTTAAAGGGAAAAATACGGTGAGAACAAAAATAGTTATAGACAATAAAATATTAGAACAAGTAAAACATTTTAAATATCTAGGATGTGATATAACATATGATGTTGAAGAAGATATCAACCAGAAATTGGCGAAATTTCAAAATATATGTGGAACAATAAAAAGTACTCTGGCTAAGAAAACAAGGAAAGAAACACAATTGAAATTTTACAAAGTAATGGTAATACCAACACTTCTTTATGGTTCTGAAACATGGATACCGAAACAAAGGGATATTAATAGAATACAAGCTGCAGAAATGAAATTTTTAAGATATGTTAAAGGATGTACAAAATTAGATAAAAAACCAAACGTAAATATTAGAAAGCAATTAAAGATTTACTCAATTAATGGAAAAATTATAGAATATAGAGAAAGATGGAAAGAACATGTAGAAAAAGAATGGAAGATAATAGATTCCCTAAATTAGCTTATACATATAGAGCAAAAGGAAAAAGAGACAGAGGAAGACCAAAGAAAAGATGGGCAGACCTCTTCGAGATCGGAACAGGCGGATCGCCTAATTCATGAAGGAAGATAAGATAAGATAGGATAAGACACTTCTTGCTCACCTCCCTAAAGAATGTCTTCGGGTGGGGAATGGAAATGTAAAATACCCACACAGATTTTTAGGTCTCTGCTGTTTTTCTCTCCATCCTTTGCCTAAGAATTCTCATAATCTGTCTTAGATTTCCTAACCTCTTTGGTGCCTTGATTGCAGACTAGTTTATATCCACTCTATTCTTCTGCATCACCTGAAAATTTATGTGCATTCCATGCATTTTCTTTCTCTGCCACGTATCTTATTAGTTCATATGATATTCATTTAGGTTTAAGCCGTAAACAGTATCTCTTATTTGATATAATTAATCTAGTCTTTATCTACCACGTTAATTATATTAATGTAGGTGGTAGATGACTCTCATCAACCGGTGCAGTACCCCCACTTTGCTTATTGGAGGCTTGAAGTGGTAGAACCCATATTTAGTCTCCAGAACTAAGTTCTGGTCAACCCTTCCCCATCTCGTCCACCATGCGGTATGATTGATGTCTTTTGAGGTTATGTTGTACACCATGGCGAGATCCAAACTTCCTTACATTTCTAGGATACAGCTCTAAAACAGTGTTCGCAGGCCGGCCGCTAGTTAGTACACCGGACCGAATCTATTGGTAACGCTCTAGGAGGCTTCGAGATCAGCTAGTGTATCATCTTGCTGCCTCTACTCTACCAGATAGTGACTGGAGGGAGTCCGAGTAGTGTGTATGCGGGGAGCATTGTGGAGGCCACGTTATGTCAAAGATCTGGGTGTATTCTTACCATGTGTAAGCCCTATCCAAAAATTTCATTATTTCATATAGCATGTCCTCCCCCCCACATTTTCTTATTATTGAACACACCATGAATTGTCATATTAATAGAGCACACTTATCTGCGAAAAGATCTAAACCTCCTAAAAAGATCTAAACCTCCTTCTTGGTTCATTTCACAAATATACGTGGTCTCAGTTCTAATCTCAATGATGTCCATTTCCACTTACAATCTGCCAAACCCCATGTACTATTTCTCACAGAATCTGTGATTTTAATGTTCACAACTCCAGCTGGCTTTCATTTTCTAGTCACAAAGACCCAGCTGGTTGAGACGCTGAGGCTTTTGCAATTTCTAATGACCTCGCATTATCATGTCATTGAATCCTAACCATACAGCCAACACACTTGATCTTTTTCTGACAAACAACTCTTCTAAGAACACGGTCGAAGTGAGTGGTCCTTTAGGCACCTCAGATCATAACTTGGTGATAGTCTCTTCTCCCATGGAACCTTTATCTGCTGGCCTTTCTCAATCTCGTGTTGTTTGGCATTATAGGAATGCAAAATGGGTTACCTGCGAGATTTCCTTTCTCCTTTTCCTTGGTCGGATTACTGTTTCAAAACTTCTGATGCCAACGTTTGCTCCCATCGTGTCAGTGAAATTATTCTTGCAGGAATGGAATCCTGTATTCCACACTCAACTTTAAAATCTCGTCCTTTATCTAAACTTGGTTTTCCGATAAATGTATTAAGGCTGTTCAAAGAGAAGAATGTTGCATATCGTAATTCGCTTGTTTCCAATTCTTCAGTTTCATTTTCTGCTTACATCAAAGCTCGCAACAATTGTAAGGCATTTATTAAATTAGTCCGAACTAGATTTTGAACAGTCTAAGAGTAGAAAACTTGCTTCTTGCCCTAATGGTAGCCGAGCATTGTGGTCTCTAGCCAAAGCTATTGGCCGCAAAACCAGATGGTTGTATTGTCATTTCAGCTAAAGATAAAACTGACTTGCTAGCATCCCATTTTTCTTCTAACTCAGGTATTATTGATCTTGGTAAAACACCCACCACCATTGCCAACTCGCTCCATTCAATGTCTCTTCTGGTCTTCCGACAAAATGATGTCAGAAGGATTTGGACGAACTTGGATGCTAAGAAAGCTCCAGTTCCTGATAGTATTTCTCCACTTGTTCGCAAACCTGTGCTCTTGAAATTACTCCTGTTCTTTGTCACCTTTTTCATTTTCTTATTCTAAACGTGTTTTTCCTTCTACTTGGAAATTTGCTCATATCTAGCCAGTTCATAAAAAGGGTGACAAATTCCTCTCATCCAGTTTTTGTCCCATTGCAATTACTTCTACTCTTCCTAAAGTAATGGAGAAATCAATTAACCGCCAACTCTTAAACCACCTAGAACCCTTCCGTCTGATCAACGATCGCCAGTATGGATTCCGTCAGTGTCGATCCACTGGTGATATTCCGGCTTATATTACCCATTTGTAGACAAATTCACTGGAAAAGTTTGGTGAAACACAAGCAGATGCTCTTGATATATGAAAGGCTTTCGATCGTGTTTGGCATAAAGGTCTTCTAAACAAGTTCCATCTTATGGTTTGCCAACTGTTTTTTATTATTATTTTATTATTTTTTTTTTTTTTGTATTTGGTCATCCAGTTTTCTCTCTGACCGCTCACTGAGGGTGATGGTAGATGGCTCTGTCTTCTAACTTCTCCACTAATGCAAGCGTCTCCCAAGGTTCAGTTCTTTCCCCCACTCTTTTCGTATTGTATATTAATGACCTTCTTCCATTGACCAGAAATCCCATCCATAGTTTTGCTGATGATAGCACATTGCATTCCACTTTCCAGTTTGAGAAACCTCGCCCTGCTCAATCAGCTTCAACTCCTCGAAAATCTGCTACCAATTCCTTAAGTGCCGATCTTCAGGTGGTTCTACAGTGGGGCAAAGACAACTTAGTTGATTTCAACCCTTCTAAAACTCAGTCCTGTCTTATATCTCTCAAAAAGGATTCTTCTGCTCCTATGCTTATCTTTGGTGACACTCCGATTTCTAGGCAAGATGATATATCTCTTTTGGGGATTACCCTGACTTCTAATCTCTCTTGGCATAAGCACATTACAAATATTACTTTCTCTGCATCTAAAAAACTTAGGTTTCTCTTTCGCTCTCGGCGTTACCTTTCTTCCAAACAGCTGCTCACTCTGTAGAAATTGCAAATTCGCCCCGCCATGGAATATCGTTCCCACATCTGGGGCGGTTACTGCAAAACCATTTAGAAGAGGGCAGTTAAATGAATTAATGACTCATCTCTAAGAGGGTCTCTCCACTCTCTGTCTCATAGATGTGCTGTTTGTGCTGCATGCCTTTTCTACAGATACTTCCATGGGCACAGTTCTTGCCAATTGGCTTCTATAATTCCCGCTCTCTCAGAATAGTCCGAACACGTGCCGACACCCGCCAACATCCATTTACTGTCCAACTTCAAACTCACAGAACCAACTTTTCATCTTCCTCGTTTATTCACTCAGCTGCCGTTTTCTGGAATAACCATCCTTTATACGCATTTCCTGAAAATTACAGTGTACAGAAGTTCAGGTCTAATGTCAACAAATATCTTCATTCGTCTTCTCAACCTCCAACCCGTGCACGGTACTAAGTACTATAGGTGCTAATACCTCTCGTGTTTGGGGTTTTAATAGACGTTTCTACGATTGCATCCCTGAATTCTTCCCGTTAAGAATTTTGTGTTGGTAACTTAAGTTGGTCCCACTGGATAGAACTTAAAAATTTCTGAGACCATTGCAGCTACCTTTACGAAAGCAAGAGCTCTTCCCTTTGTCCTTGACAGTAGTTACATATTTAAGTAAATCCCATATCAATACATTGTGGTCACTGTTACCTAGTGATCACTTTTTATCTGCAGACTATTAATGCATAAAGGGTCATTGCTTATAATCAGATCAAGTATATTCCTTTCTCTTGTTGCCTAACGCACTGGTGTAGAAAGCAATCATCCAAAAAATCCACAAAAGTCTTTTGAGTGTTTAACCCACAGTGTCCAGTCATGAAAAGTCAGATTCCTAATTATAAGGCTTTCTGATTTACTGGTGCCACCTTGTATGTCCGACCAGTTCGTTATACTGGACCTATAATTCACTCCTATTCTCTTTTTTATTTCCAGTGCTTATGTCACAACGAACTTACCCAACATCGCACTGGCCACCCATATAAAGAATACAAAGTTAATAATAACTTACACTACTTTATACAACACAAACACTATCACTGCATTTTACCCTGGCCTGCAAAAAACTTGCGGCTAGGCCTGCACCACAACTGAAGAATAATAGTAAGTTGAGCTGCCCAGAGAGTGCAGTGCAGAAAGAAAGAGTCGAACAAATGAAATGAAAGCGAGAAGAATGAATGAGAGTTTAAGTGTGTGAGCAAAAGAACACAAACCATAAATGTTACAGTTAAGTTCACACTTATCCTAGTTTTAATCATTTTATTCTTTCTTATTTAGCTTAATTATTAAGCATTAATATTTAAATTACATTACACACCATTGCATCCCCCTGGTGTGGGAGAAAGAGATGAATGAGTGAGTGGGCAGAAAAAAAAATATATACGCGATCCCCAGGGGCAGGGGAAGGAGAAGAAGGATCTCTGTCTCCTCCCCTCCCTGCCTCCCCCCATACCTCCCCTGGTGGGGCTTGTCCCACTGACCTTTTTGGGGATGTGTACTCTATTGTCCCCATCCTTCTGCCTGTTCCCCCTAGTCTCTCCCCCACTCTAACTAAATTGACCGAGTACACTCCTAACAATGCCGCCAAATTCAAATCAGCATCGAAAAATTCAACTTCTTTCCCGTAAACCTCTTTCGGCCTTTCCAAATTCCAGTGTTCATCCCCCCTTTATACAGTGTGATTCACTGCCAGTGCAACAAACTTGCAGGAGGTGTAGGGGGCACAAAGACGAATCGGAATCACATAGCATTGTAGGGTCCGAAATGCCTTGGTCATGCGGTAGAGGACGTTGAACGGGAGGTCGCGTGAACAGCGAACCCGCTGGAAGTCAGCATTTGCGAACCGGTTCCCGAGGCAGTAGGATGGACGAGTATTCAAACGTTGAACTGACCGACATGCACCTTGCGTATGGAACTGCGGACTATAACGGGCGTGCCGTTCTGCGCTTATACCAGGAACGTTTCCCGCACAGGCGTGCTCCTCCTCATACGATTTTCGCACGTGTGCACAGAAGGTTACGTGAGACTGGTTGTTTCACGAGAGGTACCATGAATCGAGAGTGAACGACGAGGACGCCAGACAATGAGGAGAATGTCCTACGTCTTGCAGAAGGCAATCCGAGTACAAGTACTCGAGCGATAGGCCAACGATTGGGTATTTTCCAATCCACTGTATGGAGGATACTGTCAACAAACCAAATGAGTTCATACCATCTGCAACGCGTCCAATCATTGGAGCCTGCGGATTATCCACTCCGGAGGACTTTTGCTACTTGGTTTTTTTAACAGAAACAGTTCGCAAATGCTGACTTCCAGCGGGATCGCTGTTCAGGCGACCTCCCATTCAACGTCCTCTACGGCATGACGAAGGCATTTCGGACCCTGCAATGCTATGTGATTCCGATTCGTCTTTGTGGCCCCTACACCTCCTGCAAGTTTGTCGCACTGGTAGTGAATCACCCTGTATATATATATATAAATAAATAAATAAATATTCATTTATTGCAAATACAGCAAGCCCATCACAGCACATGGCTAGGGGCAGGTAAAAATACAACGGGAATGACATAAAATAATCGAGTATATGTACATAGCATATTTTATATAGATATTAACAATGCCTAGGAATTTTAGTTAGGAATTTAAAAAAAATTGCAGAACAGGACATTCGGCTTTCAGTTGCAATTAGTGGGTTGGATTATTTTTCTTCATTTTATCGGAGATCTGACTCCTGTAGGCTTCAGAGTTGTTTAACCTGTTGCAATCAATGTTGTGATGATTTATGAGGTGAAGAGATGCATTGGGTAATATTCTGTCCATTTGTTTGAGCCTGGAGAAGTTGGATTTGAATTGCTGGTTTCTTGAATTTTCCCTGTTGGGGATAGCTATTATAATGGCTAAGTTTGGTGAATCGTATGCAGAGGTGATTAACTTTGCAAGAAGCATGACTCTAGACTCCTTGATCATCTGTTGCAGAGGCTTTGTTTTTAGGTTTTTATAAAGCTGTTGCCTGGATATTGTATGGGGGAAACGAAGCTTACTATTTAGCCATCTAAGAATCCAATATTCAGGAGCAAGGAATTTCTTCACGGTTACTTGAGGAGCACCAGCCCAGATTTCGGAAGCATAGGACAGAATGGGAAAGATGCATCTTTGAACAAATGCTTAATGACTGTTTTTCTGTCTTGAATCGCAGCTGTTTCTTGTTTGATTAACCATTTTGCTTTTTGAATTTTTTGAGCAACATATAAATAGTGGGCATTAAAGGGCAGATTTTTATCAAAAACAACTGCAAGGTCTTTGTGAGTGTAAACATTTGGGATTGGGACATCTGCAATTTTTATTTATATGTGGTTGGGTTGTTTCTGAAGGGAATAAGTAATTTGAGCAGATTTGCTTGCATTTATATTCAGATTGAGATCTTTCAGGTACTTGATGATTTCACAAATCTGTGAATTCGCATCATTGATAACTTTGCGAATATCATCACTGGCTTTGGAGATTATAAATGACTTTAAATCATCGGCATATGCCAGTAGATTTGGATATTCTTATAGAAATTGTTGAGGAGATGCTGAAAATATAGTACTGGAGAGAACGGCTCCTTGGGGAATGCCTGTTGAGGTTTTGACGAGAATATTGTCAGTACTAGTGGGGAAGAGGAGAAGTCTGCGATTTAGGCTGTATTGAAGATAGGAAATAATCATTGTGTCAATGAGAAAATGATTTTTTAGTATTTGAAAAGCTTTTTTGAGATCTATGTTGTCGAAAGCACCTTTGATGTCAAAATAAAATACATCGCATTGTGCCTTATCTTGAAACGCAGTTTGGATGCGTACAATGGTGTCAGCTAGGCTTGTTGTTGTGGAGCGCCCTCTAGGACCAAAATGCATATTGACAGGCGCATTACCGGAGATTGCATGTTGAAGATATGGGAGCATGATTTTTTCAATAATTTTAGTAATTATTGACGAAACAGCAATTGGTCGATGGCCGGGATGGTTATTTCTGCAATCTTTTTTAGGAATCAGCGTAATCCTGAACGTTTTCCACTGTCTTGGAAGGAATGGCTGGCAGATGCACCTTTGTATATGCACTAACGAATCAATAATGTATACGTTGGACAATCTAATAATAAAACCAGGTATGCCGTCAGGACCTTCACTACTATCAGGGCGTATTTGGTTAACTGCACACTGAACTGTATTCTTGTTCACAAGTTGGTTAATTAGCAGGGCTTGATCCGGAGACACATCATGTTGCACTTTGTCTGCGTGTTCATAGGAATTAAATGCTATAAATCTGTTTTGTATACCTTCAATGAAAATGTCTGTCTTACCACTGAAATCCTTGGAAATTAGTTGGTGGAGCCTGCCAGAGTACTTAAATAATCTACTGGGTGCCTGACCTGCCTCCTCGTGGCAAAGTGTGGGCGACGGTGGGTCCCAATAAGTGTTCAACGGCTAAATGGTCAGAGAAACCAAAGAACATAACACTACACAACAAGCCACCGCCCACACATTTTTAAATCTCTGCCCTCCACAGAGGTCTGTGTCAGTTACAAAGAATACAACGCGGAGATGGGGGAAACCCCCGGTGCCGTCAGAAAACAAACACACTTTACACTTGACCACCCATGTCCACTGGGTGCGCTGCCTTTGATTTGATGTGCTTCTGAACTAAGAGTGACTCCTTCCTCCTGTCCTCTTTGTCCTTTTTGTATGTCTGCGTGGTAGCACAGTGGTTATAATCACTATCCTCGTCACACTGGATGAGGAGGACTGTGATTATAACCACTTTTCCACAGGGATTTTTAAAAAGTTTTAAAGGTTTCTTGAACCAAAGAACTACCGGCTTTTTCGTCCAGCAAAACAGTCAAATCGACCAGAAAACATACTCAGTTTATGGACATAACATACATGAACAGATGAAGTCCCCATAATTTACCAGTTATGCTGCTTTTACAGTTAGGTTAATTAGGACGGATTTGCGATTTGTACAGAGTGAATAGCTGTTCGGAAAATATGTAACGTCGAGAGCGAAAGAGAAAACCCAGTTTTTAGATGCAAAGAAAGCGATATTTGTGATGTGCTTACCCTCTGGAGAGCGGACCCTCTGGGTCCACGATTCTAGCCCTAAGCGCTGGGTCTCCGTTGCCTGGTGCGATCCGCTCCGAGGACAGTGTCAGGCGGGGAGTTTGACTGGGGCGGTACATCTGTCAAAAGGTAACGCAGGTGTCCTAAGGCGAGCTCAGCGAGGACAGAAACCTCGCGTAGAGCAAAAGGGCAAAAGCTGGCTTGATATTGATTTTCAGTACGAATACGGACCGCGAAAGCGGGGCCTATCGATCCTTTTGATTTTAAGAGTTTTAAGCAAGAGGTGTCAGAAAAGTTACCTCAAGGTAATCTTCAATAGAGATATATGATCTTGTCTAGAAATCAGAGTGTCATCACAGTTAAGCACAGGAGCAGAAGAATAGTTTTTGCGAGAGATATGACAGGACTAAGTTTTTAAGGATGAGATCAACTAAGTTACCTTTATCCTACTGGCGAATTACCTGTAGATCAGCATTTAAGGAACTGGTATTTGATATTCGAGAAGTTGAACTTGTTTGTGCAGCAGAGTGAGGTTTCTCAAACTGGAGGGTGGAATGAATGTGCCATCATCAGCAAAATTATGAATCGATCGAATTTCCGGTCAATGGAAGAAGGTCATTAATATACAAGAGGAAAAGAGTGGGAGAAAGAACTGAACATAGGGGAACACCAGCATTAGTGGAGAAGTTGGAAGACAGAGAGCCATCTACCATCACTCGCAGTGAGCGGTCAGAAAAAAAAAAAAAAAATCTGAATAACCAATTACAAAACACAGTTGGAAAACCATAAGATAGAAGCTTATTTAGAAGACCTTTATGCCAAACACGATCAAAAGCCTTTGAAATGTCGAGCAACTGTTTTAGTTTTACCGAACATTTCCATTGAATTTGTCCATATATGGGTAATATAAGCCACTGTATCACCATGGGATCAACACTGACGGAATCCATGCTGGCGATGATTGATCAGATGGAAGGTCTCTAGATAGTTTAATAGAGGTTGTGGTTGATAGATTCTTTTATTATTTTAGTAAGAATAGAATAAGTGCAATGGAGCGATAATTGCTTGAGAGGGATTTGTCACTATTTTTAAGAACTGGCTTGATATGAAAAAATTTGCAAGCGGAAGGAAAAACACTTGTGGAATAAGCAAGTTTGCGCGGGTAGCACAGTGGTCCTCCCCACACCAGGTGGAAAAGGCCTTGGTTTGAATCCCGTTGATGACGCGAGAAACATTAATGGGCTTTTTTCACTCCCTGGCTTAGTTACCCGGTCGCAGATGTTGATAGCAAGGTTTTCCCCTCAGAAACTAGAGTTTTTCGTCAAGCAAAGCAGATAAATCGACTATAGAACACACGCAATTAACAGACATAAGACACACAGCACGGCAGATGAATTTAATTATTCGAGTGGCCTAAATATAATAGTTTTTTGGTTTTTTTTCTAATAAGTAAGTGAAAAAATCGACATAGAATAGGAGTAAGATCAGGAGCACAGGTTTTTGGAACATGTCGAGAAATGCGATCAGGAGCACAGATTTTGAAAACTTGGAGAAATGCGATCAGGAGCACAGGTTTTGAGAACATGGGGAGAAATGCGATCAGGACCTGGTTATTTCTTGGCATCAAGACTGTTAAAAATTCTTCTGATATCCTTTTGACGGCAGACCATAGGAGGCATTGAATGGGTGTACTGTAAATGGTAGGAAGTGATTTACCAAGATCATCAATACATGAGTTAGAAGAAAAGTAGGATACAATGCCAGCAGGTTAGCTTCATATTTGGCTGACGTGGCAATAGCTCCATCCAGTTTTGACAGAGGTATTGATGAATAGCTTTGGCAACAGACCAGAATGCCCGAGTACCATTTGCACAATTAGCAAATTTGCTAGTTTTATTTAGCTTGTTTGCAATCTATTTTGGATTGATTAATAGCTGCTTTACAATTGGTCTGAGCTTTGCTTTATGCAGAAAATGAACCTCGAGACTTGTATGCAAGCCAATTGCAACGTTCAACTTTGAACAACCGTACCACATTTATTGGGAAACCAAGGAAGGGCCAGATTTTAAGGTGGAATAAAGGATTTCATCCCTACAAGAGTAATTTCACTAACACGATCTGATCTGAGCAAATGTTGACATTAGAAGATTTGAAACAGTAATTCGACCAAGGAAAATAAGAAAAGAAATCTCCCAAATCATCCTATTTTGCATTCTTGTAATGACAAAACAACATGAGATTGAGATTGGCCACGAGGGAAAGGCTCCATTTGAGAGGAGGCCATCACTAAGTTATGATCTCAGGTGCCTAGAGGACACTCACCTCGACCGTGTACTTTGAAGCGTTTTTTTGGGGGTAAAAAGATGTGTGTTGGCTGGGTGGTTAGAATTATCTGGTATTCTGGTAGGTAAATGAACGATCTGTGCGAGGTCATTAGTAATTGCAAAAGCTTCAGCATCTCGACCAGCTGCTTCCGTGTTACTGGAAAACGAAGCCAGTTGGAATTGTGAATAATTATTGGAACAATTCCCATCTGGGTTGTAGAGGTGGGCAGTTTGAATGAATTCGAGAAACAGCTAGAAGGAATGGACAGGTAATTTGCTGCTTTTTTATTTTTTGGAAAAACTATGAGCTTGCTTTCTTGCATCAGTTACCGCTACTCATAGTAACATTAATATCAGAGTACGCTGTTGTTTGTTGCACATTTTATTGTCGGTATGCTTGTTTTTCTAGATGAAAAGCTCGGGTTTTCCTGAGAAAACTCCCTACAACCATCATCTTGGACTGATCGCATTAGCCATGGTGTGAAAAAGGCCAGACAAATTCCTTCCGGCTAGCCGAGATTTGAACTCTAGATTTTCACACAGTGTAGAATTATTGTGATCGTAACCACAATGCTGCTGCGAGTGCTCATCAGGGTATATTATATCTGATTATATTGAGCAAGTTTTTGGTATTGTCAGAATAATGCAAAGCATAATTTTTGAATTAGAACTTTTGATGTAGTCACGGTTAAATCGAAGCAGGATGGCAGTAAAGGATTTACTTCTTTTCGAGAACTCTGGATAAAGGGATGGTTAAGTGGTAGGAGTTGTATGTAGAGCGTGTTTAGTGTCAAACGGCACCAGGGGTTTCCCCCCATCTCCGCGTACTATACATTTTGGGTGTGAAACAGAACACTGTCAATTCCAAAGATTTAAAAGTGTATGGATTTTGTACATGTGTAGTGTCGTGTACCGTTGCTCCTCTGGTCATTTAGCCGCTGGGCCCCTAATGAGACCCAACGTTGTCCACACTCCGCCTCGTGGAGGCAGACTAGGTACACAACTATTATAGTTATTTACTCTGGCAGGTCCTGCCACCTAATTTCCTGAGATTTTAGTGGCGAGGACCTTAAAAAAAAAAAAAAAAGAAAGAAACGCTATAGATAGGGATGGTCAAGTGACCAAAAGGAGTACTATTTATATGAATTGATGTTATTAATTTTTTGGGTGTAGGGCTCAAGCAATTTAGAGATGATTCGGACACTAGTAATTATAAGTTAGAGAGAGGGGTGGGGAGACTTAAGGCTGGGGGGAAAGACATGGATAAGGGGTCCATAGAGAAGATGACCCCCTAATCAGTGGAGCAGGCCTATGCCCCACTAGAGGGAAAAGAGGGACGGCGAGGGGTGGAGTAGACCAGGAGTCACCTCCCCCCCTCCTGCCCGGGGAGTGGAGGCAAAGGACCATGCAAGGAAGCGTGGCTAGGAAGGCCTAGTGACAGCATCTGAGCTGTGCTGGTGGTTGTGTCACTCCTGGGATGAATCAAGGTTGATGCCACTCCTGGGATGGCACTATTCCTGCGAAGATTTACGGTTGAGGTAAAGTTTGTTGGCGGGCAAAAAGGTCTTGGACAAACTTGAAAAGGGCGCGGTAGTGTTGCTCGTGTTCCAGAAGATGGTTTTCTTGATCCTGCGGAATGTAATGAATCTGTGTAATGAGAATGCGTCGAAGGTCTTCGTAAAGCGGGTAGTGGTACATAAGGTGGTCCCAGGTTTCCTGGGATCCACAGTTACACAGAGAATTGTCTGTTTTATGGAAATAAGTCAGTTTTGCACGAATGGAACCGTGCTCTGTGAGAAGGAAGATGGTTTGTAAGCCTAGGGAGAAAGATGTCCGGGATTTGGGATAAACTGGACTTCTGTAAGAAATTTTTGGGTTATGGCCCTTTTGTAGACTCCGTCCACCTAGTCTGCCAGATCTGCGTTAAATGGGTGATAAGTCTCTTTTCTTCTGCAGTCGTGTTGTTGAGGGGATCAGAGGTGAAGTCTAATTTTTTGTCAGATTTTCCTTTGGAGAGTTGATAGAGTAGACCTGTACGGACAATTTCTAGGTCTAAAGGTAGTACACCTGCTAGGACTTTCAGAGCATGGGTTGAGACTGTGCGACAAGCTCTTGTTATTGTTAGGAGGATGGAGCGCTGGATGGTTTCTAGCTTTCGGCGATTTACGACGGTCTGTGTCTTTGCGAGCAACAGCCCGGATGGCAGGGATGAAAACTGTCTTATAGAAGAGCGCCAGAGTGCGCTTTTTGAGGCCCCAGTCCCGCTGGGTTACCCTGGCCACTAGGGCAGCATAGTTTGTGATCTTCTTACATAGGTTGACAAGATGCGGTAGGAAAGAGATTTTTGTCAATGACTACTCCAAGGTATTTAATTTGGGCTTGCAGTTTTATCGTAGTGCCGTGGTTCTTTATCTGCGGCGGTCTGGTTGGTGCAAGCCTTCCCCTCAGTAAGACAGAGCAGATCTTAGCAGGTGAGATGGTAGGAGTTGGTGGGGGAGAGAGTAGTTAAAAATGGCCGTTGATCTTGACACATTAATATAATTAATGGGTATCAGTATTAAAATTAGTAATCGCCACATGGTGCAAGGAAGCCTATGGCTTATGCTGCACCAGCAAAAAAAATAAAATAAATAAAACTAATAATGATAAAATAAAATAATAAAATAACAAAAATAAATAAAATAATAAAAATAAAAACAAATTAATAATAATAAGAAGAAATAATAATTAATAAGAGAAAAGGAAATGGACAACCTATGCATTTTCCTCCTCCCTTAGGTAATTATCCAGTTGACCTTTGAATTTCCCCATACTGTCAGCCTCGTGTAGGTAACTTACCCATGTAGGTAACTTATTCCAGTAATTTATAACTCGCTGGCTGAAATAAAACTTCCTGCAATCCAGTCTAAACAACTCTCCCTGTAACTTGAAATTATGGCACCTAGTTCTAGAATAATTTATAACTGTGAAAATATCGTCCTTCATTCATTTTGCTTATGCCCCGGAGAGCTTTAAATACCTCAATTAAGTCTCCTCTAAGGTGCCTAGTTTCCAAGCTCTGCAACCCACAGATTCGAAGTCTTTCCTCATATGGACGTCCTTTTGCCGATCTCACTAGGCGAGTTACCCGTCTTTGGACCCCCTTTCAAGATGACAATGTCTTTCTTTAGGTGCGGTCTTCATACTTGGACACAGTATTCTAAGTGTGGTCTATCAATAGCCTTATAAAATAAGGCTATTGGATACAACACATGAATATCCCCCTGGTTGCAAGAAGGGCCCATGACGTCCTTATCTGTACTAGCGATTGTTCGATAAATCATCAATAGGACACCATGGGCCCTTCTTGCAACCAGGGGAATATTTATGTGTTGTTGAGGCGGATCCCAGGGATTCCCCCATCAGCCGCCGCTGTACCTCTTGTGTAGAAGCCTACGCCAAAAGCGGCCATTTTTATGTAGTGTGTTGGATGTGTAAGTGTAGTGATATGGTGTGTTGTTATGTTTTCGGCCGGTACCTGGCTCTTAGCAGATGGGAAGTAGCAACACCTGGTCACCACGTCCCCCCCCATCCCCGCCACGTGGAGGCGGCCGGGATCTACTATCACCTGCTGGACTAGCCCAGGGCAAAAGACCCGAGAGAGCCCAAATTAGGATGAAATGAAAAGGCTATAGAAGGAGAAGTTTGGGAATTGGAGAGGTAGGAAAGACTAAAGGATAGAGAGGTGGAGAAGTGGACTAACTTCTCATGCTGTGGGATATAATCCATCCTAGAAGCTAGGATCAGCAAGATTTCTTGAGATATAATTATGTCTAATCTCTTGAGACATTGCTCCAGGCACTTCCTCGGAAAAACAAGTTTTATTTATTTTCATTTTATTTATTTATTTTTTACCCCAATCACGCTATAAACAGGTTCCACGTCTTCGGAAGAACATCAAGAATTTACACTATATACAGGAATACGTTCAATGTCCAGCAGGGTATATTTGATTACAGTGAGTATCCAATCATCATCATCAACTCCTAAAAAAATTATCCCAAATTAGCAAGTATAAGCTCCTCTCTTCTTTTAAAAGCGCGTGTGGCAAAGGTATTCAGCGCTATAAATGCTACTTGAGATCGGATAAGCACAGGTTTATTTCCCATTGTGAAGGTATCCGAAACAAGCTGCATTTCACGCCTGTATTCCTGATAATATTGACAATCGAAAATAATGTGGTCAATACTCTCTTCCTGTCCACAGAGACAAAGTGGGGGTAGGAGACAATCCTAATTTGAATAATTTGCTATTAATACTCCCGTGGCCGGTGAGTAAAAATGTACCGTGCAAGCCAGGTGCAAACCACAAAGATTCTCTCTCTTCCTGAACTCCTTCACCGATGGTAAAAACTCTCGGGTCACGGCGCCAAGTTCCGAAGCTGACCAATCTCTTTGCCATTTATCTACATAAATGGAACGAAGCCTTCTTTTCTCAGATGTTAAAGAAGCATCTAGGTCGAGTTGTACATCATTCAGTGTAACAAGTATTGATTTCTTCAGGTGATATATCATATATCTGTATTGTATTTCATAGTGTAGAAGAAATTTTCCAAATCACACCTGCAAAGCCATAGTAGAAGTGGTTCTACACCCCCGTGACATCATCAGGAGGGCAGCACGCTGGGCCTGCAGAAGCTGTTTCATAATTGCAGACTTGTTGGCCCTATGGCCCCACGCTCCAACTGCATAAGCAATGATAGGTAAAAAGACACAATTATAGTATAACCTCAGTGAATGGCCTCTCAGGCCCCATTCCTGCCTGGTTACCTGTCTCAATCTGGATAAGAATGACTTACACTTCTCTTTCACATACCTTGTATGTGGCAGTAAACTTAAGGCATCATTAAGTCGAATACCTAAATATTTTGTAATGTCAGTATATTTAATTGTCTGTCCTCTATACTTTACGAGTGACGGACGGTCTCTATATCTAATTTTCCTTTTAAAAGCTTCTGCGATATTTTAGTTGTTGAAACTTGCAGTTTGTGTTTTGCAAACCAAGTTGAAAGTTCTTGTAAGACGCAGTTAGCTGGGTCTTCCAGATTCTTCCTTGAATTTCCGCGGGCAAGGATAGTAAAATCGTCTGCATAGGCAGACGATCTTTGTTCGTTCAAATTTCCTGGTGAGCCATGAATCAAAACCTTCTTGCAACCAGTCTACAATGCTCGGAGAACTTCATACCTGACCGTATCGTAATACCGGCTTTAGTTCAACTCCGCCAAGTGTATCAGTTATTTTGGGGTTACTGTTCCCTAGATACCTAAAGTGCAATACCTTACACTTTGCTGAATTGAACATTTGCGGAACATTTTTTTCCGGAAAATGTGCCGTAACGGATCGACATTTTTTTTTTTTTATTTTACAGATTAAAAGTATGCATCATGCGAATACTCATTGTATAGTTTTTTGTGATTTTTATTAATTATTTTTGTAGAAAATAAATGAGTAATTAACCCATTTGGGCAATCCCGAGTTATCTCGTGTATGTCAAAAAAGTGTGCAAATTATACAGATTTTTCAGGGGGATATTCATGTGTTGTTGAGGCGAATCCCAGGGTTTCCCACATCTGCCGCCGGTTTTAGGAAATTATAACCCATTTCTTTGCCTTTAACTACTGGTACCTCTCTCTTCATCGTCCACCTTAGAACTCTGTTTTCTCTCCTTACTACTGGTTCCTGTACCGTCAGCCCTATTATGTCATCTGGTTCAGGGTGATGATGAGGTCTAGAGTATTCTTTTCCCTAGTACTTTCCCTGACATATTGATACAAATAACAATCGTCTAGTTGATTTAAAAATTCTGTCCCCATGTGGAGTTTCCCTCCCATTTGCTACAATCAGTTAGAGGCAAGTTGAAATCACCCATAATATCCAAGCTTACTTGCCCATGCCATTTGCATGTAGAGACTCTTATCATAATCTTCACAATCACCTGGCCTGTAGATTACTTCCACTCTCATTATATCTTTGCTTCCAACTATTTCACACCATGCAGATTCTATACTAGCATGTGAAACGTCTGAATCCGGGAAAGCTTTTGTCGCGCTCAGGCTACTTTTGATAAGAAGCATGACGCCATCGCCCCTTCTATCTTCCCTATCCTTTCTAAATACATTATACATACCGTACTGAAACTCATCATCCTTATCTCCGGGTGGCACTACGTTTCTGTAAGCCCTATTATCTCAGCGTTACTTGTCATAACCAGCAGTTCGAATTCACTCATTTTATTGATGACACTTCTGACGGTACTTCAGGGTTCAATGCTGGACCCCTTACTGTTTCTTACGTTTATTAATTATATTGATATAGTTACTTCAAATTAAAAGCAAATTTTTTTTTATGATAAAAAGGTAGACAGAACTGATAACATTAATCAGGTATGTAACTTCCAAGAAGATAAGTTTAAAAATGACAGTTGTGGCTTGCGTTTATGAATGTTATATTTTAGCTGCTATTTTTCCAGCCCAACCGATTGGTTTTTCTTATCTAGTATACAGTTGGAAATTGAGTAGCTCAATAAAGCATAACATATTTGTAGCACCACACTGACTGGAAGAAGTGAAAATGACGTGAGGATAATTGTAATTAGAGGAGTGGTTTTTTTTTTTTTTATGTTGAAATAACTTTCTACCTCCTGTTGTGAAAGTTTGTGTTGAATTTCGTTTGAATAAATTTAAAGAACTGGACAAATTATCAGGGGGATAAGAAAATTGAATGAAGTTTTTTTTATTTATTTATTCATTTTTTTAAAATTTTTTTATTTTGCTGCAATGTAAAGTTTGTTTCATCGCATCATTTTGCAATGCCAACCCCAATAATATTAAAAGACTTAAAAATAAATAATCTATGTATATATTAAGTGCAATAGCATCGTAGTCTAAATAAATAAGGCGCCTCCGTAGCCAGGTGGGAAGGAGCAGCAGTGCGTAGCACACGTTTCTTGATTAGACCGGGGTTCGAGCCCGTCACCACCAAATACGGAAGATGCGGAAAGGTCAGGGAATGACCACCGCATATCCCGGAGCAATATGGCCTTAGTTGCTAATGCTCCTAAAAACCAAATAACAAACATCTAAATAAATAATCTTTGTTACCACGAACATAGAGTATTATGAACTAGGTTGTAAAACGTAATACTAGTTTTGCTCATCATGGAGACAGAGCCACTGTTACTACTACTAATAAATATTCTGCCTTAGTTGCAGCAAAATGCTCCTAAAAACCAAATAACAAACAAACTACTACTAATAATAATAATAATAATAATTATTATTATTATTACACCACCAGATAGTAAGGATAATACATCAGAAGCTAGCAAGGAAATACCAGTTAATAAAAGAAAGTGTATCATACTACAAGCTCGAACCCTAGGCAGTGCTGGAGAGCCCAACCCAGAAACTGTACTGAGACAGCGCCATAACGGACCTGACACCTGTGGACAAGAAGGAAATGGCTAACTATCTGATTGACATTTACTTTAGTTTACTACAGCCATTATCAACCCACTGCAGGATGGAAGCCTCCTCAACAATTCATGCTGAGGGAAATGGATCATAATCTGCCACGCTAGTCCAGTGCGGGTTGGCAGATCGAACGTATTTAGCAGTCAGGGGCTTGAACCCCGGTCTACTCAAAGAGCCTGACCACTCGGCTACGAGGCATTCTGATTGACATAGCGGTACCCAACATGGGTTTTCTGCCAACCTCCAGAAAACCCATGAGAAAAAAATCAGAAAGTACCCGAACCTAAGACAGGATATCAAATAGATGTGGCATATGCAACATTTAACGACCATCTCAATCATCGGGTAAACCACTGGTATGGTGCCAAAGACTCTACATAACAGCCTAGCAGCAATAGATCTCCCAGCGAACACCTACAAGGGATTCCAGAAAGTCGCAATCCCGAACACCTGTAGGACAGTAAAGAGAGTTTCTCGACCCACAGTAACTCCAGACATAACAACAACCACCCTGTGTACTTGGTAGCAAAACCCGTCACGAGGTGGAACCCCAATCAGGGAGAAATAATATAAGAGCAACAACAACAACAACCTTAATAATAATAACTAGGGGGCTCCGCCCCCTGCTTGCTTTCCTCGCCAATCCCCGCACACGCTTTTCTATGTAATATGTAGAGGTAGGACGGTATAAGTCAAATATTTTCTACGTAAAACACACACACCTGTCGAAACGCACTGATCGATATCTAATAATCTAATATATAAAATAAAATAGAAAGTGTAAGAAAAACTATAAAAAGTAAAATTGTGTGAGTAAATGAAAGTTATTATTAATTGCACATTCTATCTTAGCTTCTACGCCGGAAAGATTGATGGCTATTCAGGCCATCGAAGCCGACACCATGCTGTAGTTTTTCCTAGTTGGCATGGGTGGAATGCTGACACTGGCCATTAGGGTAACCTACACTGGCCATTAGGGTAACCTACTTGCCAGTGTGGAACAGAGCTGCAAAAAAGCCACTCTATCATATAGATCCCTCTCCCTGTGTTCTTTTATTCCTACCACCAGGGTGGTTGAGTATCCTTCCCATCCTGAATGGCCCCTACCCTCTTTTGCCTGGTGGCTCACCCCACGTCCACTTACAATTCCCACCCTCTGGACCAGGATGGGTGTCCTGTATCAGAGGCACCCTTACTGTCTTCCCTTTCAAATCAGTCGAGTGCCTCAACTACTGCACCCTCTGTTCCCTATCCCTTTTATACCACCCTCTTTCTATCTCCCCATTTTTTTTAATTTTGGCTCTCCTTGGGTGCTTAGGCTACCCCTCGATTTACCCTGCCAGAGCTCTCTTCTCTCCTAATGTGTGCTGGCCCGTCTCCCTGTGTGCCGTGATCGAAACTGGGGGCGTGAGTGGCTCTCCACAGGGCCCCCAGGCTGGTATACATTTGGCCAGAGGAACAGCACAACCCACACTCATACTTCAGAAAACACTGCCCTTATGCGCACAATATTGTATTCTACACAGAGTAAAAACGCGTAGTTAGGGGGAAACCCCCGGTACTGCCAAACCAAAACCACTATCGTCGCTATCTAATCAGGGAATGACTTGTGCAATTATTTACCTGTGCATTTGTAGTGCGTAGCACACGCAAGGTCAAATAAATATATCGGCTTTTACTTAGGTCCCTTAAGAAAAGGCCTTTTGCTTCAGGTTTCATAATGCATGAGGAATAGTGTTGCATCCCAAAGAGCAGGACTAAAATATTTAAGATATTTACGAAATACTAAAGTACATATTTACAAATATAGAGTATTCATTAACACACACACGCTACAATGGAACATAAAATTTTAGACATGACGCCCGTTCACGAGGTTGTGAACGTTATGGAGGCAGCTGTCAAGGCGCCTCCGTAGCCAGGTGGGAAGGAGCAGCAGTGCGTAGCACACGCTTCTTGATTAGACCGGGGTTCGAGCTCGTCACCACCAAATACGGAGGATGCGGAAAGGCCAGGGAATGACCACCGCATATCCCGGAGCAATATGGCCTTAGTTGCTAATGCTCTAAAAATGAAATAACAAACAAACAAACGGCAGCTGTCAATAATTAATTGCATTTGTACTGTCGTAATTGCCTCGCCCTCTTCTCCCATTGGCTCGAATAAATATCAAATATATTATTAATGTATAGCGAGATGAGTTCCTTTTCAGTGAGCACCAACAAGGACCTCCAGAAAGTCGCAACCCTGAACACTTGTAGAATAGTCTGAGAGTTCCTTGACCAACAGTAATACCAGACATAAAAACAAATACCCTGTGTACTTGGTAGCAATACCTGTCGCAAGGTGGAATTCCTTATCAGGGAGAAATAATAATAATAATAAAATACTGCATCGAGTGTGGCGCAGGTTAAAGTCACTCGCATTCAGGCCTTAGGCAGAGGGGTGGGTTCGAAAATTTGGAGACTGTCTCCCAAGGAAGACATTGGAGCAAGTGGTGTTGTCCCCCGTATGGCTACCACAAGAGAAGGGTATGACTATCCAACCCCACAAACTGAAAGCGCTTCCTGCTCAGCTGCACCAGTGACCACCCAGGAAAGAAGAAAACACCAATGATTTAGTGGAGGAATGAATACCTACATCATGTGAGCATACTGAGAAATAACGAAACTAGAGACCAATATGACAATGTTCAGGTCGAGACTACATATCCTTAAGTGGATGGAACGATTCCCGAATATTTAGGTCAGCGAATAGCGGACCAGAGAAGGACCTTCGTCACGAAGAACCTGATAGCACCTGCAATCTTGCAGTGCTATCAAGAAAAATTCAAGCAGGACGTGGGCGATCGACTAAAAAGAACAAAGGATATGGATGACCGAACAGTGAATAGCGGACCAGGGAAGGACTTTCGTCACAAAGAACCTAATAGCACTTGCAATCTTGAAAAAAATCAAGCAGGACATTGGCGATCAACTAAAAAGAACAAAGGATATGGATGACACAGAACCAGAGGTGGAATAGCAAGAAGAAATACAGTCCAAGGGGAAAGCGACGAGGTAATGATATCCAGAACAGAAGATGAGTGGAAGAAGGCTCTAACAGAATTCGAAGGAATGTACCCCACAAAGATCCATGTGATACCGATGTAGAAACCCAATAGAATCTTGTGGAAGGTCACAGACCACCTGAATCGGCAAGTAATACCTCATTACCTCGACAACAATGGTGCAACACTGGAAGCCATGCACACAGCCATATACTTTGCTGCCATAGCAGCCACTAGGATTAATGGAAGAGAAATAATAGACCAGCAGCAGAAGAACCGAAAAAAGAAAGAACGACCGGCATGGAAGAGAAGACTTCAGCAGAAGATAGACGAATTACAGTGGCGGACAAAAAATTGCATCACCTTAAAAAAAGTAACATTTTTAATGAAGCGTATAAGATATTGTTTGATTACAGTCATTTTGTTTGTCGCAAAGCAAAGGTATTGCTTCAGATAACGCTTCTATTGCATCAGCCGTTTTTATAAATACGGCGTTGGAAGGGTGTACACGCTCATTAGTATCCTGTTTTGTAGAGGAACTATGGATTATGGAACCTGAGGAGGAAGAACATACCACCACCGAACCAGAGGAGGAAGAGCATGAAGAAATACAACCCACAGCAGCTGAAGTGGAAACAGACAAGGTCGTGATATCCAGAATAGAGAACGAGTGGAAGAAGGCCCTAACAGAATTCGAAGGAATGGACCGCACGAAGACTGACGTGATACCGAAGCAGAGGCTGAATAGAACCTTGTGGAGAGTCACAGACCACCTGAATCTGTACATAATACCGCATTACCTCGACAGCAATGGTGCAACACTGGAGGCCATCCACACAGCCGTGTATTGTGCTGTGATAGCAGCCACGAGGATTAACGGAAGAGAAGCGAGAGACCACCAGTGGAAGAAAGGAAAACAGAAGGAACCACCCTCTTTGGAAAGAAGACTACAGCAGAAGATAGAAGAATTAAAAGTCAAGATAGGCCAATTGACCCAGTACCAATGGGGCAATAGGAGGAAGAAATTAATTGGAAAAGTGCAGATCCTCAAGAGAGACGGCGTCCACAGCGAACATGACACAAAAAATCAGAGAATAGGAGAGTACAACTCTCACAACTGGCAAACTCCAGGAATAGATAACGTCCACAACTACCGGTACAAGAAGCTCACTTGCACGCACAAGCACCTGGCAGAGAAGTTCACCCGAATGATAAGGCATCCAGAGACAATCCCGAAGTTCCTCGTCAAGGAATATCTGAAGCCTAAAGACGAAGATACAAGAAACCTGGCGAAATATAGGCCAATCGCCTGCCTCCCAACAATGTACAAGATTCTGACCAGCTGCATAACCAGGAAGATATCAGACCACTTGTAGAGACAGAACATAATGGCCGAACAGCAGAAAGGATGCAAGCGGCTGAGCAAAGGATGCAAGGAGCAATTAATCATAGATGCTGCAGTTATGGAGCATGCCTACAGGAAGCGCCGCAACATGTACACAGCCTACATCGATTACCGCAAGGTCTTCGACTCTGTGCCTCATAGCTGGCTAATAGAGGCGTTGAACCTCTACAAAGTCAATCCGATAGTGACAAACTTCCTAGGAGAAACGATGGCGAAATGGAGTACCACCATTAAGGTCGAAAACACCACAACCAGGCCAATCCTCATTAAGAGAGGAATCTTTCAGGGAGATGCCCTGAGCCCATTTCGGTTCTGTCTAGCACATAACCCGCTATCTACCGTGCTCAACAGTAGCAAGTACGGATATAACCTCAAAGAAGGAAGGAAGAACTTGTACACCCTCACCCACCTGATGTATATGGATGACATCAAGCTCTACGCGGGAACCGAGAAGCACCTCCAGCAACTACTCCAGATCGCCGAGAATTTAGCAATGATATTAGGATGGAATTTGGTCTAGACTAATGCAAGACCCACGGATTGCGCCAGGGAAAATTAGTCAACCGAAACTACCAGCTGCAGAATGGTAAAAATATTGACGCCATGGCAGAGGGAGAGGCCTACAAATGCTTGGGGATGATGCAGGCTGAGCAATTACAGCACAAGGAAATTAAGGCGTGCCTCACCGAAAAATACCATCAGAGACTCAGACGCCTGCTAAAGGCAAAGCTCAACGGAGGGAATACAGTTAAAGCCATGAACACCTATGCAGTCCCAGTGCTAACGTACTCCTTCGGGGTCATAGATTGGAACAACACCGAGCTGGAGGATATCATGAGAAAGACAAGGACAATTATGACCGAGAGCCCGCAACACCACCCGAAATCAGCGGTGGAGAGACTGACAATTGCCCGGGAAGAAGGAGGGAGGGGCCTGGTAGATCTAATTGAGCAACAGAAGACAGCGATAGTTAACCTGAAGGATTACTTCCAGAAACACGCAGAAGTACTCCAGCAGGCCATAAGATAGACAAGCGGTATACCCCATTCAGACTAAGCGAGGAGACCCCCCCCAACCACGAGGCAAACGAAACTAGAAAGATGGGCAGAGAAGACACACCATGACAGACACTGCAATGATCTCCATCAAGATCACATAGATAAAATTTCTTCCAATGCATGGCTCACGAGCAGGACGCTCTTCCCCGAGACTGAAGGATTCATGCTCGCTATCCAAGACCAGGTAATCAACACCAGAAACTATAGAAAATACATCGCCAAGGAGTGCGGAGTGTTCGATGACACATATCGACGACGACACCTGGCCTCAGAAACAATCCAACACATCACGGGATGCAAGGTGATCGCCCAGACTTAGTACACTCATAGATACAACTAGGTAGCCAGGATAATACATCAGAAGCTAGCAAGGAAATACCAGTTAATCGAAGAAAGTGTACCTTACTACAAGTACAAACCCCAGGCAGTACTAGAGACCCCAACCGACAAGCTGTACTGGGACCGCTCCATAATAACGGATAGGACAATACCACACAACAGACCGGACATAACCCTTGTGCACAAGCAGGAAAAGGCTACCTATCTGATTGACAGAGCGGTACCCAACACTGGCAACCCATGGGGAAAAAATCAGGAAGTACACGAACCTAAGACAGGAGATCAAAGAGATATAGCATATGCAACGGTATGGTGCCAAAGATTCTACTTAACAGCCTAGCAGCAATAGGTCTCCCAGCGAACACCTATAAGGAAGTCCAGAAAATCGCAATGCTGAACACCTGTAGGATAATCAGAGAGTTCCTCGACCAACAGTAACACCAGACATAGCAACAACTACCCTGTGTACTTGGTAGCAATACCCCTCACGATGTGGAACTCCTAATCAGGGTGTTTGTTTGTTATTTGGTTTTTAGGAGCATTAGCAACTAAGGCAATATTGCTCCGGGATATGCGGTGGTCATTCCCTGACCTTTCCGCATTCTCCATATTTGGTGGTGACAGGCTCGAACCCCGGTCTAATCAAGAAGCGTGTGCTACGCACTGCTGCTCCTTCCCACCTGGCTACGGAGGCGCCCTAATCAGGGAGAAATAATATTATAATAATAAATCGAAATGTGTGCGGTGAATATATATTTTTTTAGATTCACATTGAGTGCCGAGTATGTACTATTAATCAGAGGACAAGTTGAATTATCCATATTGGACTAGTTCTGTATCCCATTGCACTAATTAGGAAATTGCTGTCTTTCAAATATTGGATAGTTAATCAAGTTCTTAATGCTTAGTGCAAATTAGCCGTGCTCTACGAATGCAATTATAGATTGTCATGTTGAAATATATAAATTAAATAGTTTCGTCAGTGTCTTGGTTAATTGAACTGGTGATGTTTTGTTATTGAAGTGATGTCTTGCTACCCTAGTAAATACTTTGTGTAATGAATTCAAGTATCAGATTGTGTATAACCACTGTAATTTTCTAATCATCACTTAGTTACTTGCACGATCCATTTAATATAATAAATTTGTCATTATGCAATAGTTGAAGTGCTCAGTAGCTTTCTGATATCGTTTTACTGATAATATAGTAGGAAACAGATTTAACTGCATTAAGATAATTTATCAAGTTGAACTAAAGGCCTTAATATATTTTTGCTATTAGCAATATTTTCCATTATAAATCGTTTCAGCTGTAGCTAGGTGCTTTGCAATGTTTAAGAAAACACTTCATTAATTATATGAAGTTTAATAAGCAGTTTATTAAAACACCACCACTGTTTTCAATGGCAGAAGAATGAGATAGAATGACGTAGTAGAATAGTCCCATAAACGAGCACAAGGCTGTAAATATGATTCCTGTACAGCCGCGAGAAACGCTGATATTCCATACTAAATAGTAATAATGTCTGAATAGTAAGAACAAGTAATTTATCCTTTCATAATGTACTGTAATCAGAATGAACTAAAATCTATGTCGGTAATATTATAAAATCCGCATCATATTGCTCAATGTAATGTAAATCTTTATCTGCAGCGTTTTTGGCGGCTGCAACTTTTCTGTACGAATATTTCTTTTTTTTTATACATATCAAAGCACTCTGCTAAAGTGTTTGCATGAGTTAATTATGCAAGTCATCTGCCTTAAAGAGAATATTTTACGACCGTTTAGCAAAACGTTTTGAGACCGATTCAGTAACGCAGCAACAGAATTATTATTAATTACTCTGTAGGAATGATTTCCTTTGCTATCGCCTTGCGATTCATTCTAGCGATGCAGCATCTTACTGAGTCGACCGGGCTAGCCAGGTAAGTAAAGTGCATACCTGGCAACCCAAAGGCCGCAGGTTCGATTCCCGCCTTGGGCTTGGATCAAAGTAAAATGCAAAAACTATGGGGGGTGCATTATGGCCATAGAAGCTGATGCGCCAACAACTAACAAGAAAGAAATATATATATATCTTACTGAAGTTGGAAATCTTTTTGGGAATGGCTCTCGGTATTCTTCTGTTCTTAGTAATATCATCCATGTTTTTCCTCCTTTAATTTGAGCTTTCAGTTTAGAAAAGACCGAGAAATCACAAAGTGGCAAATCAGAAGTAGGGAGGATGTGACTGTGGCACACACAGAAATTTTCTTCAGAGACGTTCGTAATATCCACATTGGTAACTTTTACAGGCGTCATCATATGTTGATAGTACAACTATAGAATAAAAAACAAAATATTCTTGGGGCTTTTTAGCCACCTCAGCTCCCCTCCGTTTCACAATATGTAATCAGGCCACCCCTACAGATCCTAGTTCTGGCTGTTGACATACCCACTCTGGTGGAACCGCGCCTCGTCTGTAAAAACGGCTCATTCAAAATTTCAGATCTTCGCGGCGAATGTAGCATGTAAACCAGTTGCAGTAACCTAATAGTTTTCCGTCATTATGTGGTTAAAGTTATGTATCGTCTTAGAGCGTAACGAGCCGAATTGTATTGCCATGCCATCTTGGAGTCTTCGTTTTGGCTGCACGGAGATTGCACTTTTGTTGCTATTCCGCCTTCTAAAGTATCATTTGACAGTATCATCCTTTTTATCTCGTGCTTCTTGTTTTCAACTATTCCAAACTCGAAATTTCTTGATGTAGAGGCTGTTTATTAAGAAATTGTCCAACGAATTCTCTTCAAGAGCCACATATAACTTCGTGCTGAAGAAACGTTCAATCAAAAAATGCGCTCTCTGACTGTGTATATGATATTATGTAAACTATTTACAGAGCATTCTTCGACCACCTTAAACAGAACTGAAGGCATACATTCCTAGAGGCGCCTCCAGAGCCAGGTGGGAAGGAGCAGCAGTGCGTAGCACACACTTCTTGATTAGATCGGGGTTCGAGCCCGTCGCCACCAAATACGGAGGATGCGGAAAGGTCAGGGAATGACCACCGCATATCCCGGAGCAATATGACTTTAGTTGCTAATGCTCCTAATAACAAAAAAAAAAAAAAAAACCAAACATACATTCCTAGGAATGTGTGAAAAACTCAGTGCCACCCGCCTCATTTATACATTATAGAAACCCGCTTACTTAAGGTGCAGTTCAGTTAACATTAACAGGGTCTGTCAACCTATCAAATGATCGTGTATAATAAAAAATAGGACCCACTTTATTTTCAACAATTTAATTCAATTTATATAATTTATATTTTGCGAATTTGTTTTCAATATTTCTGTATTAACACAAAATGTAGAATTAATTTATATTTGTTCTCAGTTACAGGAAAGTAATCGTTTCCATAGGCATATAAAGATATGACGTGCTCATTGAAGGATTTATCTGTACAACAGTAATGAAATCAGCTGGAAGAGTGCGGATACCTTCGGGAAATTCTGCTGAAGCATGCATCAAAGAAGCATCTTCTTCAGAAGAGAAAGCGGTTTTAGATATCTCAGGAGAACAAGACGCAGTTGTTGTTTCTTATAATCAAAAGGAATTGGGAACAAAGTTTATTAAGGTAAGCATTTCATGAAATAAATATTATACGATTTTAATTAAATTTTTAGTAAAAATATTCAGACATCTATTACAGTAGAGGTAAAACATTTTTACATTGGATATGTAGAGTTTTCATTTTAATAAGTTAAAAAAGTTGTGTTGTAAACGTTATGTCTGTTTGCATGATACCACTTTTTCGGATGTCGCTTATGTTTTCATATTTACATCTATGCTGATCATTCAACTTCCTTCCCAAGTAAGTAATACAAAGCTATAAAATGTAAAGTGGTGCATTTTAATAATTTATTCATCCAAAATTCCAGTAAAGTTAACTTTAAACATGGTAATACTCGTATGGCTGTCATAACGTAAATGTGATTAGGGATAACTGAGGCCGAACTGTTCGCTGAACTGTTTTCGTAAACTTTGCAGTAAATCTGCCGAATTTCTACACCCGTTACGGCATGTTCGAAGCAATGCCAAGAGAAAAAATCACTTTGTATAGTTTACAGTTGAAATTTTATAGTTAGACGACTGGTTCTTTGAAACCAAATACAGGAGGCATATGATAAAATTTGGATAAAGACAGTAACATACAAGATACGGAGAGTATTGTTTTTTAGTTCCCATTCTTTCCTAAAAATTCTGAAGAGCATTTATATAAAGTTCTTAATCTTTTTAAAGAGATGCTGTAATTGTGAAGAGTAGGCTAGACGGCCATCTTGGAGAACACTAAGGTGTTTGCGTGGACACTAGAGGAAGCGAATTTTCTTGATATTTTATTGCTGGAGGCCAACCATAATTTTTCTTTCCTTAAGTCGTCATTTTTGTTTTTGTCACTGAAACTGTGAGCTTGTTTTGAGTGGCCCAGTCAGATAGTCTGGAGAGAATATTATTTGAAGAAGTTTCTAGATCCCTTCTGGAATTTCCGCGAACAAGGATGGGTACATCGTCGACGTAAGCTATTGCATTTATATTTGTCAGGTCATCATTGAGGAGAAGCCAATTATTTAGGACTAAGTTCCACACTTGGGATCCAATAATAGACCCCTGGGGGTAGCCACGAGTAATATGTCTGGATACAGACTGGTGGGCAATTTGCAACTCTAAGACAATGAAGGACACTCCCCACCATAGTGTATCGAAAGCACCTTTGAAATCTATAAATAAAATTAAGAGTATATTTAAATGTAGATTTATCTATGTACTTTTTCATTTGAAACAGTGCATCTTCACAACCCCGGCTTGGTGTAAAGCCATATTGAAGGGATGAATTTAAATTGGGCTCCGCAAGCAGTGAATTAATTCTGAGACATTAAATATTCAAGTAGTTTTTCTAAGTGAGAAAGCAATGCAATTGGCCTGTAAGATTTTGGCTCCTGCTGAGGTTTCCTTGTTTTGGTAAAATTTTGAGTAGAGCTAACTTCCAGATAACAGGAAAGTTACTAAGCATTTGTTAAAGAGAAAAAGGATGTGATTTGGTCGTAGCTCATAGAAACATTTAAGAAAAATACATTCCAGTAGAGCTAGTCCAAGACATTTGTCCTTTTCCATTGAATTAACTGCAGATTTTAATTCATAATATGAGAAAGGCAACGTTGAAGTGGGAGTGAAATACGACATTTAAATTTCTGATTTCAGCCTGCACAGGGGATTCAAGAGTTGGGTCGTCCTGCGGGAAGAGTCTGTCTGGTATTTAATTTACAGTATTGGTCCAGTTTAAAGAGCCTTCAGTATTTGTTATAACGGTATTAAGGATTTGAGGTTATTATATCATTTCTCTTCTTCTTTTGCCTTTTTTGGGTCTTTTCTCGCCTTCCGATAAATTAGAATTCTGTTGGTCTTTTTCCTCATGTTCTTCGGCCTCTGACTTTAATTTACTTCGATTTCCATAATTTATGGAAGTGTATAGTGTGTTTAGGGTCTAACGGCACCAGGGGTTTCCCCCATCTCCGCGTAAGTCTACATTGTCGAGTGTTACAGTACGCTGTCAAGGCCAGAGATTTAAAAGCCAATGGATATTGTTGGGTGTAGTGTCGTGTACCGTTGTTCATCTGGCCATTTAAAAAAAATGTCCATGTTTATACTCCGGCACGAACACCAGTTCAGTGGAGCTTACAATAAATCAATCAATACAAATTGTTAATAGTATTTAGTAGTCAGGGGCTTGAATCCCGGTCCACTCAAAGAGGGTGTGCTACTGCACTCGCGCTCCTTATCACTCGGCTACGTCAGGCCTATGGCCGACTTATTTAGCCGCTGGACTCCTGCTGAGGCCCAACGTTGCCCACACTAAACCCCATGGAGGTAGACCAGGTACACCAGTATTTTTAGAGAAGCACTCTGGCAGGTCCTGCCACCTAATATCCTGAGATTTCAGTGGCTAGGACCTACATTTAAAAAAAAAAATAATAATTAAAAAAAAAAAAGCAAACACGCGATTTATGGGGTCAGAAGCCGAAATGATTCCCAGTTGGAACATTGAATTTAGAATTTGGATGTATAGAGAGAGAGTGGGGAGACTGAAGGCTGGGGGGAAAATTCAGAAGTATGGGGTAAATAGGGATGGTGACCCCAGGTATGTTTGTGGGGCATGCCCATGCCCCACTGGGAGTAGGAAAAGGGAGTGGCGAGGAGGGGAGGAGGCAGGAAGACGTCACCGCTCCCCAGGGCGAGATTAAAAGGGGGAGTTGGGTTAGAGCACCCAACTCAGATCGCCAAATTGGTGCCAGGCAGCAGCACTGCCCTTCGTCAGGTGGGCCCTGACCAAACCCAGCTGGGTTCAGGCTAGTGATGTGGTCGTTCATGGGTTATATCCCGTCCAGTTAGCACCAGTTTTGGTCTGTATTGTTTGGTGAGTTATTCAGGTCACTTTCAGTCCAATCAGGATGAGGTGTCATTTTGGGTTTGTCGTTCATGGGACAGTAATCCCGTCTAGGCATATGTGTTTCTCTCTGTGGGAGGCCTGAAACAGGCAGTGGCTCCAGTCGCCAACTTGTAGGTATGGCATGTTGGCTTTGGTTTGGTATCCGTTTGGTCCATAGTCAGTTGCGTTTCGTGGGCTCGTGATCCTGTCCATGTGTCTCTTGATTTTCAGGCTTTAAGGGCACTTTGTTCCAGTTGATGGTATTCGTGCTTCATTTGTGGATATACAGTATGTGTCCTTTGCTTTATTCGGGATTGTGCAGTAGACTCTAGGGTGGTCGCGGTATGGTCCTTAGCCTGGTGAACATCCTCATCAGCATGAGGTGCTCCCGGTCTTTTGGGTTGAAGTGAATTCTCATGATGAGATGGCAGTGAAGGTCTTCGAACAGCAGGCAGTCGTGCATCAGATGTTTCCAGGTTTGTTCCTGACCACAGTGGCATAGTAGTGATCCTACAATACCGAAGGTAAGCAGTTTCGTGTTAAATGAACCATGCCCCGTGAGCAGAAACGTAGTTAAGAGGCCCGGTGAGAACCAGGGTGGTTGCCTGGGTAAAATTCCAGGATGTCTGGTATGAATTTCAGGATTCTGTATCGTCTCTAGTTTTTTTCTAGTTGACTGCTATGGTTGCTTTTTTAAACGAGACACCTGCAGCGTATGAGATGGCCGGGACGAATATGGCTTTATAGAAGAGTGAGAGTGTCTTCTTCTTTAGGCCCCAGTTTTTCCGGGCAACTCTGGCAATGAGTGTCGAGTACTTTATTTTTGTTTGAATGTAGACAAGATGCTGGAAAGATAGATTCTTGTCAAGAATAAGTCCGAGATACTTCAGCTCGTTTACTAATTTTATTGTTGTATTCTGTATATTAATTGTTTGTGTCCTACGTATGTCGAGGGAGCCTTTTAGGAGTATTGAGTATGTTTTTGTTGAAGAGATTCGCAGCTGATTTAGACTGACCCATTTCTGTAATGTTTGAATATCTTGATTTGCGGTTGTTTTCGTTTAAGGTCTGTTATCCGCCGGGAGCATAAGGACAAGGACATCCGCATATGCTTGGGTATCAACCCCATCAAGTTTTAGGACCAGGAAGCTGTCCAGGGCAAGGTTCCACAGTAGTGGCCCTAGTACGGAGCCCTGTTGGCAGCCCCAATGAATAGGTCGAGTGACTTTGCAGTATGGGACCAGAAGATATTTCTTGTTGTCGTAACCATTGATTTTGCTGGGGCGTTTGAGTCACTGGTGGCCAAGCGTCCTCGGTAGGCTAGGGAAAACAAGTATTCCAAGCAATTGGTATCGCTCATTACAAACCTACCGGAGGCGCCTCCGTAACCAGGTGGGAAGGAGCAGCAGTGCGTAGCACACGCTTCTTGATTAGACCGGGGTTCGAGCCCGTCACCACCAAATACGGAGGATGCGGAAAGGTCAAGGGAATGACCACCGCATATTTCCGGAGCAATATGGCCTTAGTTGCTAATGCTCCTAAAAATCGAATAACAAACAACAAACAAACAAACAAACAAATCTACCTTTCCAGCAGAATGGTTACTGTTACTGCCCCATACTTTTATGGAAGTTACTGCCCCATTCATTTATGGAAGTATGGTGTTTTGTATTAGAGAAGTGTCGGGTTCTGTTGTTGTTCTTCTGGCTCTTGGCTGCAGGGCTCCTAATAGGACTCTGCGTTGCCTGCCACCACCACCACTAGGAGGTAAGCCAAGCAGTCCATAGTTCTCTGGCTGGTCTCTGCGAGGGTCTCCTGAGCTTCCTGACACAAGAGGCCAAGTTAAAAAAAAAAAGAGAAAGTGAGTGGGGAGATAGGAGTAGAGTGAGAGTGATAGTAGTGGAAAGCAGGATGAATAAAGAAATCCTCTAATAGAGTAAGAAGGAGAGGGGTGAAGCAATTCGGGAACCTCTGGGTTGGGGAGCTCACCCAATCCAGGGTAAGAGAAAGAATGCGGGAAGAGTGGTCTGTAATAGTTTTGAGGGAGTGTATTGAACTTTTGAGTATTTTGAATTTTTTGAACTTTTGAGTATTTTAGGCAGAGTATTGAGGGAGTTTATTGAACCATTGAGGTTAATTAGGATGACATCTTTGGACTCAGGGGAGATTCCTTTGGATTGGAGAAGTGTCAATACATAAAAGTGGTTCTAAGAGTGAATTTGGTAACTACAGACTTAGTCTGACTTCAGTGGTAGGAAAAAATCTTAGAGACAGTGATTGAGTGCAATTCAGGAACATTTAGATGGATGTGTCATTCTGAAGGACACACAACATGGCTTTTTAAGGATAAATCATGCTTAACTAACTTAGTAGACTGTTTTGACACTTTTAGTTATGAGCTGGACTTAGGGATAATTCGAATATAATTTGTTTCGATTTTAGCAAAGCATTTGACTCAGTTCCATATTAGAGTTACTGTATAAGCTTGAACAGGTTGGGATTACTGGTAAGATTTTAAGATGGATTGCTGGGTGGCTGCAGGGCAGAAAGTTGTGATTAATGGATATTCTTCGGATTGGTGTAACGTTCTTGGACCGCTGTTGTTTCGTGATGACAAAATTTACAGATGACGTAATGATTGGCAGAGTCGTTAATGATCAGTGCCAAGCAGAGCTCCTTCAGGATGACTTGCACAAACTTCAGAGATGGTCAGAGAAGTGGCAGCTATGTTTTAATGCTGCTAAATGCAAAGTGCTAAACTTGGGGAATATCAGCCCACAAATAAATTATATATTGGTGGGATTGAATAAAAACAGTGGAGGAGATATCAAGTTTTCTGAATAGTGTAAACAGGCAGCGAGGAAAGCTCATGGTGTCTTATCAATGATTTATTGAACGCTATCCTGTAGAGATAGGGAAGTCATAAAACAATTGTAAGACCACATTTGAAGCACCGGAATTAATTGCAACTCAGGCTAACTATTCAAGCGTAGGACAACTATTACTCAAGGACAGCGCCAATGACATCCTGACATGTAAACTCTAACAAGATCAGATTGAGACACATTAATGGGACCAATCCTTCAACTGTGACTTACCTAACTTCATTCATAGTGATATCCACTTGACCTACAGTACCACACCTTGGCAGAAAACACTGCAGACCCTGATCTTCCGAGGATGGGATCCTCTGTGTTGTCCACAGCCTGGAACAGGACCTAAGCTCTGACCTCCCAACTGGGGTGGTATCTTCCCTGCTGACCCCCCCCCTCTGGAGGTGGATCTTTGCTGTTTGCTAATCCCCACCTGGGGTGGGTGGGATCTTCACTGCCTGCTAACCCACACTGAGGGGTGAATCTTTGCTGCTGCCCCTTTCTGAGGGACGGTATCTTTGCTGCTGTCCCAACCAAGGTGTGGGATATTTGCTGCTGACTCCCACCTAGGATGGAACCCTTGCTGCCTACTGATTCCTACTGAGAGGTGGGGCCTATGTTGCCTACTGACCCCTACTGACCCCTACTGAGAGGTGGGACTCTTCAACCTTCTGTTAAGTGCTCTACTTTATCACTTTAACTAAACACTCCTCCTTCCTACTTCAATGGGAATGCCTTTAACTATCATCTCCATCTTTCTATCACTATATTCCCCCCAATACCTCCTTTCCAATTTTCTTCTTGCTATACATCCACTCTCCTTTCCTATATTTCCACGGGCTTCCCCAGACCATCAGTTCTGGGGACGCCCAGAAGGAGCTAAAAGATGAATCTGGCCTGCTTCTGTGCAGCTAGAGATGTGAGACAGGGGGTAGTCAAACTCGTGTTTGTCGCCCCCTGGTTGCTAAATCGCCTGACGCTGGCCACCCAACGCAACAAAAAAAAAACATTGCACCTTCACATATTGCAACTACACGCAAACGGCCTGCGATGGTGCTTACCACAAGATGACAAAGCGGCGAATAGGGGAAACCCTAGAATCATCAAAAAAGAACACTAATAATAATAATAATAATAATTTGGAATACTGTGTTCAAGTATGGAGACCTCATTTGAAAAAAAGACACGGAGCTTCTTGAAAGGGTCCAAAGACGGACAACTCGAATGGTGAAGTCGGCAGAATGACGACCGTATGAAGAAAGACTCCGATTTTATAAGCTACAGAGCTTGGCAACCAGGCACCTCAGAGGTGACCTGATTGAGGTTTATAAGGTTTATAAGATTGAGGGATTAGTAAAACGAATGAAGGTGGAATTCATTTCAGAACTAGGGGTCATAAATTCAAATTGCAGGGCTTGAGATTTAGATTAGATTGTAGGAAGTTTTCTTTTTCCAGCGAGCCGTTGATAGCTAGAACAAGTTGCCCTTTCAGTTAGTTGAGGCTGACAGTTTGAATAAATTCAAAGGTCAACTGGATACTTACCTGTGTCAGGGGGGACGCTTTTAATTTGTGTTTTCTTATCTACTTGGTTGATGTTTTTTTGTTAATGCAGCAAAAGCCTGTGGCTTCCTTCACTATATGGCTAATATTATTACTATAATCTATCCCCGTTAATACGATTGACAATTTTTCTAACGTCGAAGCCACCCGTCATTTGCTATGAAACTGTGCATTTTTTACTGTAGGGCCAAGGCCTTTCTTAAAAGAATCATCAAAAATGCTGCTTTTATGAGAGTGCTGATTGAACTCATAATTATGCAAGTGATTTATGCACTGTCTACTATTACTAATTTTAGTTTCTTTAAAGTGGAGCGAGAACTTAACGACCCTTCTAGATTTTTTCCAATCTTACACAGTGAGCTCACCCACACCTAATTCAACAATAATTTTTATAAAACTCCCAAGGGCGTCAAACTTAGTTTTCATGGAAACAGTTCTCTTTTATCGCAAAGATTTCATTAATTTACTTAAAATGTGAATAAATTGGTTGAAAAATCAGAAACGAAAAACAGAAAGAGCCAAAACAGGTGTGGGTGTTTCAGTGGGTAAAAGACTAGAAGGATTTATTAAGATCCTTCTAGTCTTAACTAGATCAAATTAATGAAAGATGTATCAAAATTATTATCAACATACACGGCCAGGAAATGGTTTTGTTGGGCGTATATGCACCTGTAGATGATGCACCTGATGCTGAAAATGACAAGTTTAACCATATGCTTTATAAAAAATGGATGTGGTTCAGAAGGATCAACAAATAGTTGATCTAAATGGACGGATAGGATCAAAAAGGAATGACAATGCAGTGGGACGCTTTGATGAGGAGACTGTGAATCATAACGGTGAGACTTATCGATCTCTGCAAACAGTACCACCCGAATATTCTTAACACCTTTTTCCAACACAAAAATATCCATAGATATACGTGGGAGCGACTATCTCTCTGTATAATTTTCCGCCAGAAGTTAGGATGGACAACAAAAGATAGCAGTGTAATGAGAGGTGCCGACTGTGGTTCAGATCATTACCTGGTGGTTGCGGATATATTTTTAAAATACCAGAAGAAGCATCAAATTAGATCTAATACTACCATTCAAGACAATAGAGTAATACAGGAAAATATTACTTATAAATAGGAACTACTATCCCACGATAGTATTAAATATCTTTACCTGAGAAGACTTCAGAATCATTTGTCTCACATTGGAGAAATAGAAGAGGTGAATATTTTGTATGATAGCATTAAAACCGCCATACTCAAGGCAGCTAACGAAGCACTAGGCCCAATGGATAGTATTACTGGAATGAGGAGGTAGCCGGGTTGGTGAAGGAAAAGAAAAGAGCCTATAACAAATGGTTAATGAATAGAAATCAGAAAAATAGAGAAGAATACAAAAAGGTGTGATAGAGCAGTTAAACGGAAAATTGCTGAATACAAGAATGCGGCCTGGGGGAAAAGGTGGCAAGAAATTGACAACTTGTTAGGAGAAATACAATCATCCGAAACTTGGTAGAGCTTGAGAGCACTGAAAACAAATGAATCTCGATAGAATAAAAACCTTATATTGATATACTAACATGAAAAAATCATTATAATAACCTCCTTAACGAAAGGCAACCTCAATATCAGAACATAATTACCCCTACACCAGTGGATAAAGGGAAGGTAGAAATTACAAAACATCAAGTACTACATTGCACAAAGTTAATGAAAAACAACAAATCTCCATTCCCTGGGAACATAAAGATTGAACTTATTAAATATGGACCACCAAGTTTAATGGATGATTACACAGCTGTTCAACAGATGTGTACAGCTAAGAAAAACACCGAAGGAGTGAAAAAAAAGTTAGCTATATCTCATCCATTTCCTAAGTGGGAATTCCCAATTCTTAAGTGTGAATTTCACTTATGGTATTCTAAGGCGCTTCAGTTAAAATTACGAGAGAAGGTAGAAGATAAGATTAGCGAAGAACAAAGTGGATTTAGGTCCGGTCGTTCATGTGTGGACAATTTGTTTATTCTGGAGCAACTAGTGGAGAAAAGAAGAGCAAGGAATAAAGATACCTACTTTGCCTTCATCGATCTAGAAAGGCTTACGACTCTATTCCAAGAAAGGAATTATGGAAAGCCCTACAACAGATGTCAGTTGATCCGGAACTTGTTGAAATGATTAGGGAATTATACGATAATAATGTGACATTAATTAAAGTTGAGAAGTTTCTATCTAACCCAATCTATCCAACAAAGGGGCTGAGACAAAGATGTAGCTTCTCACCTTTGTTGTTTAATGTTTCATAGGAATGCACCTTGCAAGAATGGAAAAGAAGCTGTTGTGGAATGGGAGTACCAGTTATTGAATAACAGGAGTACCAATTATTTATGGAATCTCAATTTTGCCGATGATCAGGTCATCATAGCACAAGAAGTTTATGATTCGGAATCCATGTTAAGAAAACTGCATCTTACCTATAACCAATGGGGCCTCAATATCAATTTTACAAAAACAGAATTGCTAAGCACAGCGGAGCATATAGGCAAATTCGAAGTTACACAATCTATACATATAAAACCTATTGACTTCTTCAAGTATCTTGGATGTACAGTAGATTTTCAGAATAACAGAATAACGGCACCTTCGGGGATTCAAGGTGCCGTTATTTCGATTTTTCTGTTATCTAGAAAGTTTTATTTTATATATATTTAATTCAGAAATAATGCATTAAATATAACATTAAATATATAACAAGGATAAACAACAAATAGAGAGATTAAAAATGCAATTTTATTAACTTCACATAAAAAACTTAAAACATGTTGACGATCTAATACTGTATTATATTCTGCCATTAATACACACCTGCTTACACCCCGTTCAATTTTCTTTATTATATCACGTTTAGCCTGCGCGGTAGCACAGTGGTATAGTCACCGCCCTCCTCACACCGGGTGGAAAAGGCCCGGGTTCGAAACCCGTTGATGACGCGAGGAACGTATATGGGCCTTTTTCACTCCATGGCTGAGTTAGTCGTTAGTTAGTTAGTTAGTTAGTTATTTGGTTTTTAGGAGCATTAGCAACTAAGGCCATATTGCTCCGGGATATGCGGTGGTCGTTCCCTGACCTTTCCACATCCTCTGTAATTGGTGGTGACAGGCTCGAACCCCGGTCTAATCAAGAAGCATGTGCTATGCACTGCTGCTCCTTCCCACAAAGTTAATGAAAAACAAAAAATCTCCATTCCCTGGGAACATAAAGATTGAACTTATTAAATATGGACCTGGCTACGGAGGCGCCGCTGAGTTAGTCAGTCTCAGGCGTAGATAGCAACGTTTTCCCCCCCAGAAACTGGAGTTTTTCGTCCAGAAAAATAGACACATCAACCAGAGAACACACGCAATTTACAGACACAATTCACATGGGTATGTGAATTAACTTTCCGGGCAATCCTAATGTAATAGTTTGGATTATATTAAGTTCGTTATTAAGTTTTAATGTTCTTTTCTGTATGAGGTTTATTCACTTTAGGAGCTATAGTAAGGCGTTAAAATAAATGTAAAGCAGCGGTATAATCCCTAATATCAGTACAGAATTCATTTTCAAAATGGCGAACTTAAATAATACAGTAAACACCCTGACGCCGTTTTATTTTTTTTCGGAATTGCAAGACATCTGCGGTGTATGTAAACATCCGATCTCAATGTGCCGTTAACTCGAATGTGCCGTTATTTCGACAGTCTACTGTATTATAACTAAAGACCGGGGAAAGAGGAAGTTGGCACACGAATTCATCAAAGTAGGAAGGTTATTTGTGCCCTCAATACTGTATGATGGAATAACAATATCTCCCTTAGAACAAAAAAACATATCGGACAGTCGTTAGTGGAATCGGTACTTTGTTAAAGATGTGCGGTGTAGACACTGAAAGAAGGTGACAAAATGAAGCTTCGAGCACTAGAGATGGACTACTTCGTCGAAGTGCCAGAGTTTCCAAGTTTGAGAGGGTACGAACAAGAAAATTAGAAGGCGTTTGCACGCAGATGAAGATCATCGAACGAATTGAAAATAGGAGGCTGAGATGATTTGGACATCTTGTACGCATGAATGAAGAGATGCCCTAAAATTTTACATGAGTGGATACCACAAGGGAAGGGAAGGGAAGAGAAGACGATGACGCCCTAGAAAATCATGGAAGGAGGGTGCAATATCAGTTATGATAGAGAGAAGTTTGAAAGTTGAATATGCCCAAGTCCGGTGACTTTGGAAAATAGGAACGGCAAGGCGACGTTTATCTGTCGTATAAAGTCGAACATAGATAGATGTGAATAAATGCCATCAGGACCTGGTGTTTTCTTGCAATCAACACTGTTCAAAATGCTTCTGACATCCTTTTGGTGGAAGACCACACGAGGCATTGAATGGAGTGTACTGGGAATGGCATGAGGTAGTTTACCAAGATCATCAATACATGAGTTGGAAGAAAAGTGGGATGCTAGCAAGTCAGCTTTATCTTTGGTTGAAGTGGCAATAGTACCATTCGGTTTTGACAGATTTCGGAATAGAGATGGGCAAAAGTTGCGACCAATAGCTTTGGCAAGAGACCAGAATGCTGAACTACCATTTGGACAAGAGGCAAGTTTTCCACTCTTATTCTGTTCAAAATCTAATTTGGACTGATTAATTACTACTTTACAAGTCTGAATGCTAAACAAAGAGTACAACCGTGTAGTATTTCTTCTATCCCCACACACATGCAGAATTGTTGTCTGATGGGTGCTTTAGGTGATATATACAGCAGATTCTCGATTTACTGGGATCCGGTTAACCGGGAAACTTCAAGACTCCAAATTAAAAAAAAAAAAAAAAAAAAAACATCAACCAGAAATCATAAAATTCAAGTAATAACAAAATAGGTATAAACAGATGTTTTGCAAGTCGTAAATAAGCGACAAGAAGCGGGCGTTATAAGTCGTCATTGGGAGATTAGCCTGTAACCTTGCAACCCCTGCTGGCTTCACACCCACCGCTCAAAAAAAAAAAAAAAAAAAGAAGAAGAAATGTTTAGTTCGTTTGTTTTAGGGTGTCGCGTCGATTGTTGTGTTCTGTTGCACCGCAAAAAGACAAATTTCGTTTCGTTATTTAGGTCAGAGATGTCGAAATTTTTTTTATAGTAAATATATATATATATATATATTTTTTTTTTTTGTTTGTTTAGAAATCGCGAAAATGATAGGTAAACGCAAAAGAGTTGCGCTTTCAGTTAAACAAAAACTTGAAATTCAAAAGTTTGAAAACTTAAAACGGTGCACCCGTTAAATCTATAATGAACCATTATAATGTTGGCGACAAAACCATATGCAACATCGTCAAAAATAAAGGGAAGCTATTAGATTTAAAAAATGAAGGGAAGCATCATATGGTCACGCGAGTAGTGCGTGGTAACGTTTTTTATGTATCGCTATATTTTTTACGTAGGTTGCTGAACATTTTTCGGTACAGCTAGTCCCCAAACTTACGCAACTTCGGACGTAAATTTTTTTTAGGATTTTAAAATTTAAAACAAACAAAAAAATAATAATAAGCAATCAGTAACAACGATCACGGCACGCACAAATAGCACAAGTAAGATATGGAGTAACAAACAAAAAATAAGAAAGAAGAGAAGATTCTTAAATATATTATTATTTTTTTTTTTTTAAAGGGACACACATTTCACCGTAATAACGTAAAAACCCACAGAATTCCAGCTATTGGTATTATCGCAATTGCAATAAGATTGATTTACTACCCGTTTATAATTAGATGCACTAACAGAAAAACCCAATAAACCGAAAACTGCAAATTGTTTTTATTGTTTTTATCTGGTAGTGATCTCCAGAAATGTGCTTTAGTAAAATGTGAGTTCGCGTGGCTGATAACAGTGAGTTTTCGCCTTAACCCTGTAAGTTCTTTACAGAAAATTTCATTTTGACCGTTATCATGGTGTCGACTAAGAGAATAAGTGAGAGCGAAACTAGTAAATCTACCAACAAAAGGAAAAGCGATCGATTTGGATCAGAAAATTAAAATAATGATGTATGAAAATGGTCAAACATTAACAAGTGTCAATAATAATATAGTAGCAATATGTTATTAGTTATTCCCGAGTTACGTAAAACTCGACTTATGTAAGAAGTCCTGGAACGTATCTCTTATTATGTATGTCGGGGACTTCTATATTTTTGGATTAACCGGGAAATCGATTATCTCGGATTTTTTTTTTTTTTTTTTTTTTTTACCATAGCGGTGAATATCTTTTTGAAAGGTATAACTGCTTTCAAACAAATTTAGATAATAAAGTAATTTTTCTTCAGTTAAAACAAGACCAGTTGTAGCAACTTGCAAAGAATTTAGATAAGAATAAATACTTTTGAAACCCACGGTAAAATTAATCCTTTAGGTATAACTCTACTTGTGCCAGCGCCTCCGTAGCCGAGTGGTCAGGAGTGGGAGTGCATACCACACGCTCCTTGAGTAGACCGGGGTTCAAGCCCCTGACTGCTGAATACGGCCGATCTGCCAACCCGCGCTGGACCAGCGTGGCAGATTATGGTCCATTTCCCTGAATTGTTGAGGAGGCTTCTATCCTGCAGTGGGTTGATAATGGCTGCACTTTCCCTTTTTTTTTACCTACTTGTGCTTATCCATTTACTAAATGGCAACGCTTAAATTATAAAAATATAATAGTATAATTAGCACTGTACTAATATTAATACAATTGTATCTATTTAAAAATACCTTACACGCCACCTATAATATAAAATTCGATACCAATCAAAATTTACGAATTAAACAAGTAAGTACTGTACACATGTATTTGTTAAAATTGATTCGTAATGAGCTTAGGTAAATCATCCGCACCCTTCGGAAGCCAAGTCAACACTCGATAAAGGTATTGTTTATTAATTTTTGTTTAATAAACATTGATTAAAGTAACATCCCAATTTGGTTTTGAACTCCGACACGTTGCGTAGCTAGTTACTGTGGTTGTTGATATAGTTACTACGTGAAAGAAAATACTGTATCCGTAATTTAAAAGGGTACAGCATTCACCCTTTTATAATTCTTGATTTTGATATTTTCTTTATTTATAATGGTTTGTGTAGATTACTAAAAACATTGACAGTTTTATTTTTATTTATTACTTTCTCGAAAAAATAGTGAATAGTCAAATTAAAATATTTTATATTGCTTGATTTTAATGTTTTCTTTCTGTCCATTTCCACATTTTTATGCACACATTTCCGCTGTGCATTAATAAACAACGTAGAACAAATAAATACTTCAGTTATTGTTACCAATTAAGATGAGTCCAGAAATGATTACACTGCGTATATATGCTCTGTCGGAATGTATTGTCTGATGTGGTTTCATTGTTTTAAAATTCTCATATAATATCTTTTGATATTAGCTAAGCATAGAAATATGAATATTTTTCTTTTGTATTTTTATTACCTTTTTTATTATATTTTCGTAGGTCATCCCAGAAAAAGACCATCGTATCGGCCATGTAACACCCAATATAATTGCTCCTGCTCCTGCCGTCCAAACCACTCCCACCCTTGTTATTCCAGCATCCTCAGGGAATAGGGAAGCAGGCAAAGGGGTGGATACCTTAACAAGTGCCTCATGTCATTCATTGGCCTCACCAGAGTCCAACCTAGATAACTGTCCTCCACCCGTGTCAGATGGTGGCTGCGCTGCAACTGGGGGGAGCTTAGCTTCCAGTATAAATGATCTTAGTTTCGAAGCAGAGCAGTTAGAACGTGCTATTCGACATAATGATGTTCTCTTTGTAAGACGGATGTTAGAATTACATCATAATAAATTTTCTGTTAATCTTCATGGCAGTCTTTTAGACAAGTCTAGTGATGGATCTCAGAGTCACTGCGTTAGCCAGGACGTAGAAATTTTACTTCGAAAGAGTCAGACATTTCTCGACTGTCTCGATCGCCATGAGAGCATTTCTTCAGAACATGAGTCTCCACCTATTTTTGCTAACGCGCTGCATATGGCATTAGAATATAATTCTGGTGACGTAGTTCGTGTATTGCTCAAGTATGGCGTAGATCCAAACGAAATAGGCGTTCCGGTAACATGTAACGATTATTGGAGAAGAGGAAGCTATTCAGCCGCTTCTGAAGGAAATACCAGTCCTCTGGATCGAGGAAGACGTTTCAGTCACCTTCTGACTCCAGGAATAGCTCGGTTTCTTACTCTTTCTACCACTAGTTCGTACAGTGACAATAGTAACGGAGGCAGTTCTCCTGCTACTTCTTCTCCACGTGCATATATTGTAATGAGATCTGATTTGGATTGTCGTTTGCGGACAGTGTATTGTACTGCTGAAGGCAGACAAGTCGCTTACGATGAAGAATATACACGTGATTCGCTATATATACGACCACCGCTGTTTCTTGCAGTTGCAGCTGGCAACACATCCATGGTGCATTTATTGCTGAAGTATGGCGCAGTTCCAAACACACAGGATCGTTATGGCGTAACTCCGTTACATTTAGCATCTTGTCAAGAAACAGTCGCTTGGCCATCCGTTAAACTTTTGTTAGAAAGTGGTGCCAAAATTTATATTAAAAACAAACATGGCGTTTCTCCACACGATCTTCTTGAAAATAATCTCAGGGCCTTACAGGCTTCACTAGTAGAGGAAGCATTTTCTTGTATTTTCTATTCCCCGAGCACAGTACTACAATCCGTATCCGGTGAAGATCAGTCCGTTCCTGGTGCTAATTTGCGTGGTAATTTCCTAAAGAAGATACATATATCTGATAGTAAAAGTCACAGTCGTCAGTCATCAAAGAAGAAGGATTACTTGTCTGTAGCAGAAAATCAGCGAGTTTCACCAGAAAGAGTTTCCTGTTCCTCCCACCCTGGATCAGTGCACAGTCGTCATAGCAACCGTAGTAATCGTAGTACTCAAAGTGTGACTACTTCCAACATTGACGATGAAAAATTATTCATGCCAGGTGGAAAGGTAAGAAAAAATTTAACCCGTCTAATGGGATAATAACTGAAAACCATTGAATTACACTGGTCAACAAAATTAATTTTATTTTTCATAAAAAATATAAACCCACTTCTGCAAACCTGTTTTCGCGCTGATTTCAATTATGTTCTTAGTTTTCTTCTAGCACATGAAGTTTTCTTAATACGACTGATGATAACAAAACACACGAGACTGACTAAAATTACATTTTTATCACTTTACAGTTTAAGCCCAATGCACTCTATACACATAGGGCGCCTCCGTAGCCAGGTGGGAAGGAGTAGCAGTGCGTAGCACACGCTTCTTGATTAGACCGGGGTTCGAGCCCGTCACCACCAAATACGGAGGATGCGGAAAGGTCAGGGAATGACCACCGCATATCCCCGGAGCTAATGCTCCTAAAAACCAAATAACAACAACATATGCACATAGTTACCGTAATACAGTACACTATTTGTAAAAAAAATATTTGTGCAATTTAAAAATGTTTTGCGGATGATTTCCTTGGTACATTTCGCCGGAATATAGCTGTGCAACGTCCAGCAGCGGTCTGCCATTATACGTTCTTTACAGAAACATTAGTAGCAGTTTTCCTTTTCTTAATGTATCGATGGAATCGTTTCCCTACTCATCACTCGCCGTGTCAGAAACCGATACACGGACGGCATTCGGAAAAGTAAGGAACGAACTTGGGAACGCTTAGTGAGCTAAGACAACAACTGGAAATGGTGACCCTTGGGGAACAGTCTACAGGGTTATTACCAACAAACTCCCTAGGGGGGGAGGTAGTGACTACCACACGAACCCCATAAGGTCAAATGACAACAACTTGAGAACAATCGGTGGACAATATCTTGAATGACATATTCAAGGAACCGGAGGTCCCAACTCTACAGGAACAAGATCATCTCTGTCAAGAAAACCTGAACTACAATACAGAAATCATGGAGCCCCCCCTTCACCATGGAGGAGCCCAGTACTGCTGCCGCCCGGATAAGAAACAGAAAATGTCCCAGCCCAGACATGATAGAACCCGAAATACTTAAAAAAGTAATAGAATTCACACCACAACTTCTATTGACCCTGTTCAACAGATGCCTAGAGGTAGGGAAATTCCCAACAAAATGGAAAACGGCCAACATCAAACTTATCATCAAGAGTCCGACTGAGAAATCAGAGTGCCCGAAATCCTACAGGCCTATCGCACTTCTATCAGTAGTTAGCAAATTATTTGAAAGGCACAAACGAATCCCCCAACACTATGAAGCAGCTGGCCTCCTAGCTGGGAGTCAGTTTGGATTTAAACCGGGATCCTCCACAACAGAAGCCCTCAGAAACCTAACTAACAAGGTCAAAGAATGTGACAACAAATATTTCCTCGTAATATCGATTGATTTTGCCGGGGCATTCGACTCACTCTGGTGGCCGAGCGTCTTGGGCAGACTCAGGAAAGCTAAAGTACCCATCAACCTCTATAAAGTCATAGAAACCTATCTCTCACAAAGAAAAATTGAGATAAACACTCCATACAAAAGATCGCAAGAACAGTACACAGAGGATGTCCACATGGGTCTGTATTGGGCCCACTCCTCTGGAACTTGGTATTTGATGAATTTTTGAGAATGGACCTAGGCGCAGTGGGGGTGCAGGCCTTCGCAAATGACCTGATTTTGACAGTGTAAGCAACTCCAGAGCCCAATTGGAAATTCTAGCTAATCAGGCCCTGCAGATACTCCAACAGTGGGCCAAGAAGAATTTCTTAACAATTTCACCGACAAAGACATTGTCGGCGCTGCTCAAAGGAACCCTGCAACTGAGACGACCACCCCAGATGGGCCAACTATCAAGTTTGCTAGTCAACTAAAACACCTGGGTATCATACTAGACAATAACTTATCCTTCCAACCACATCTCAAATTCCTAAGACAAAAGATCAGAAACTACTCTGCCATGGTAGCTAGGGTCACAAGGCGAGACTGGGGTCTCAAAAAGCGTACCCTAGCCTTATACTACAAGACAACCTTCCTCCCAATAATTACATACGCTTCAGTAATCTGGTATGACAAAACTGCCTTGGTCGTAAATAAGGGAACCCTGGATGCAATTCAACGCACCATCCTCCTCACTACCACCCGCGCCTGCAGAACGGTGAGTAACCCAGCGCTTCAGGTGATAGCAGCAGTACTTCCACTTGGTCTTGAAATCGCAAGAACAGGATTCCTCTACTACTTATCTAAGGGAATAACCACCACTTCTTTGGAATTTACAATAGACCCAACAAACAACCATAAGGCAGAAAAGATCCGGCTTCAGTCTCACCTGCTGCAGGTGTGGCAGGACAGGTGAACAGAAACAACCAAAGGAGCAATCACCCACAAGTTCTTACCGCAACTTGAAAAAATCTATCCAAAATCGCCTCCTTGGTTCTTTCCAGGGTTGCAAACAACATACTTGCTAACTGGACACGGCCCCTTTAACGCAAAGTTAATGGACTTCGCCCTTGTAGAGGACCCATGCTGTACATGTGGAGAGATCGAAACCTGGGAACACCTCATGTACGACTGTCCGCAATACGAGGATCTCAGGTGCATTCTAATCACGAGTATAAGATACCTCCCCAGAGGGCAAGAGTTTCACCTACTGGATTCAGAGGAGGAATACAGAGCCCTGACTAACTTCGCTCGAGAACTCTTCTCAAGAAGGAGAACGCTATATGCAATACACCAAGAGTGAAAGACGACCAGCCAGATAACAAATCAAAACATCCTTTAGGACACACCCCGGAATGAAAATTATGTGGAAGCTACTAGCTGTCTACCAAGAAACCCTGCCTATGTACCAACAAATATGAGACTTAAGTGAAACTGACAAATATACTGAATGAAGATAGAGATCCAAAAACAAAGACATTCAACTTGGACGGGACACTATCCCACGAGTGACTCTACTACCGGACATGATCTTATGACTACACTACGACTGATGCAGCCTCACTGCCATGTAGCCAAATGGCGATCTCTACCAGCTCCATTGCCTGGTACCTTTTTTCCTATCCCTGGCAGGGGGGAGGAGGAGGAGATGGTCTTCCTGTTTCCTGTTTTTTTTTCCCTCCTATTCCTTTTCAAAATTGTGCTTTTGTCTTCTTATTTCTTAGCTATATTTTTATTTATCAGGTCCACTTTACAGATTTTCTGTTTAAAATGATTTAGGTGGAGATGGGCTTTTGCCTGGGAACCACCCTGACACAGTATACACACACACACCCCTACCACCCCATATATTTCGTCGGATGAGGCATGGGCATGCCTTACTGACCACCTGGGGTTGCCTTTCCTATCGACCCCATACGTCTGTCTTTCCCCCCAGTCTTCAGTCTCTTCCCCCTACTCTGACTAATATGCCAGCGTAAACCCCACATAACTAATCAAAATTAACGATTTCTAAACTGAAAACTGAACCATATTAACCTCTCCTGGCTTTTCTAAACTTAAGTGCCCCCGTTTTTTTTTTTTTTTTTTTTTTAAGGTCCTAGCCACCGAAATCTCAGGAAATTAGGTGGCAGGACCTGCCAGAGTGCATATAAGATACTGGGTTCCTGGTCTGACTCCACGCGGCGTTAGTGGGGCAACGTTGGGCCCCAATTGGGGTTTAGCGGCTAAACGACCAGAAAAACATGACACTAAACGATCCAAGACCCACACAACCCAAAACAGCCGACCTGGTACTTCCCAGGGTACCATTTGACATCTCTAATAACAGGACACGGACCCTACAATGAGAAGCTGCACGGATTCGGACTCACTGAGGACCCAAACTGTACGTGCGGGGAGACAGAAAGCTGGAATCACATAGTGTACGAGTGCCCACAATATGAAGACCTCAGAGGAGTACTTATAACAAAAATAAGATACCTACCAAAAGGATTGGAATCCCATTTCATAGATACTGAGGATGAATATAGAGCATTATCCCAGTTCGCACAAGACCTCTTCATCAGGAGAAGGACATTAATCACCATCTACAATGACTGACATCAAGTACCACTATTGAGACACCAGCCAGCACAATGTAAAGGCTGCAACTAAAGATGAGGGACACAAGCACAAGGACGGAGCTTGCCCCATGAATAAAGAAACTTGAAACAATAGCTGCCAATAGCCATATGGCGATCTGAAGAGGGCACTCTAGCCTCCTTCACCTTTAAACCTACTTCCCTGGGGGGAGGGGGGGACATTTTCGTCCTCCTCTCCTCTCCACCCTATATCTTCTACTCTGGTGGGACATGGGCATGTCCCACTGAAAACTGGGGCTACCTACTCTATTGGCCCCATATTTCTGTCTTTCTCCCCCCAGCCTTCTGCCTCCCCCCTCTCTATCTATAAGCTAGCGAAAGCCCTACCCAAAAACCTAACATATCTAAATTACCTTACGCCCATAACTTGGCCTAGCAAAACTAAGCGATTCTACCCCTACGTCGACGCGTTTCTGTCTCTTTTTTTTTTTTTTTTTTTTTTTTTTTTTTTAAGGTCCTAGCCGCCGAAATCTCAGGAAATTAAGTGGCAGGACCTGCCAGAGTGAAACAGACTACTGGGTTCCTGGTCTGCCTCCACGGGGCGTAAGTGGGGCAACGTTGGGCCTCAGTAGGGGCCCAGCGGCTAAATGACCAGATGAACAACGGTACAAGGCATCACACATATACAAAGTCCATACACTTTTAAATCTCTGGCTTTTCCAGTCAACTGGTTCACCCACAATGTAAACTACGCGGAGATGGGGGGAACCCCTTGTGCCGTTTGACCCTAAATACACTTACACTTACACTTACTTACACTTTTAAATCTCTGGCATTTACAGCATGCTGTAACACACCACAATGTAAACTACGCGGTGATGGGGGAAACCCCTGGTGCCGCTTGACCCTAAACACACTTATACTTACTTACTTACACTCTCCGTGTCAAGATTTTCTGGAAAAATCCTGAACATAAGAAGTGAATTTTCATCGACAGGCGACATCCTATTTCTTTATATCCATCAAGCAGTTTCTGAACTCTATACTTGTATGTGTGAATCCTGTGGTTATCCAAAGAAGTTTCCACAAAGCCATATCCAATGAAGTTTGCACAAAGCCACTTGAAAGCAAAACTTTCATTCTGCTGAAGCTCACTGATTTGAGGCCCCACAAAGATTCCCTCTTTCACTTCCGGGGCACTAATGTTTGGAAATTTCTTTACTTAAGTAATGAAATCCTCTTAAATTCATCTTACCCATCGCTGCCACAAAACTCAGTATTAGGACAAGTTTAATGTGGAGAGGTGGAAGGAAAATCTTTATATCCACTTAGTCTTTCCTATCTCATATATTCTTCTTTGAGGCGAGTCACGTCTAATGTAATGGGCTGCTGTAGATCGGCTATCCCAGGCATAGGAGACAATATTTTGAACCCTCCATGCATGTCCTTTAACATACCAATGACTTTGATGTCACCGCAGATATTCCATTGTTGAGTGCGGTGTGTTGCATTCATCAGTTCGTGTTCAGATAAATGAATTGCTTTGAGTAGTGTCTTCAGGTCTCCTTTAATGAACAGAATTAACTTATGTAGAACGGCCCCCAAAAGTTAGTTCTGCTAGTGGCCAGTGGGGATTGATGGTTTTAAAAATAGCAACCCCTGACAGCAAGTTTTCAAACTTGCTGTGAGGGGTCGCTATTTAGATGTGATATGTACTTGTGACAATTTCCTAAAAACTCTATGGATATCATGACAGTAGCAGACCATTTACTGTAAAAAAATTTCACCAAAACTTGATTATTTTTTCTATAGTGAAACACTTTGACGTTCTTCTTAACCCAATGTTTCTGCATTAGTTTTTGAGAGGTCTAGATGTTTAATGATGTCATTCAACCCATCTCGGGTAAACAATTCTGGCTCCGGCGTGTCTTCATCTGGTGTATACTCAGGATTGACTAAAGTTCCCAAGTCTCGCCAATCGCACCTTCATCGCATTCCATTTCTTCTTTTAAAGAATTTAGTCCGTACTGTTTGTTATTTGGTTTTTAGGAGCATTAGCAACTAAGGCCATATTGCTCCGGGGATATGCGGTGGTCATTCCCTGACCTTTCCGCATCCTCCGTATTTGGGTGACGGGCTCGAACCGCGGTCTAATCAAGAAGCGTGTGCTACGCACTGCTGCTCCTTCCCACCTGGCTACGGAGGCGCCTAGTCCGTACTAATGGAGGTACCAGAATTGGCCTACTGTCACTGTGAGGAACTGGTATCATCACCGAATCCACGTTCGGATAAACAGTCCTGTGCTTATTTTTCGCTCAGAATCAGTTGCATTCACATTAACAAAAGTAACAATGACCATGTTGGGGGGGGGGGATTTTTTTTTTTTTTTTTTTTTTGCTGTTTCGGGGATTTATCCTTTTATTATTATTATTATCATCTCCTTTTGTCTTATTATACATTTAACTCAGGTTTTCTTAGGTGCTCTCACACCTACAAGACCCCACTCTTTGCCACCTGACTGCTATGCTCTGCAAATATCACAGAAGATTCTCAAGCTCTTGAGGGTAATTTCCATTGATTCCCCTTAATCAGAGACCAGGATTCTCTCGCCTAATTGCGGAGAGCAAGCTGTTAACTAGGCAAGCAAGGCTTGTGTTGATTAGACTAACAGGCCTCAAGTGAAAACAAAACATAAAATTTATTACATACACATATACACTATTATATACAATTGAATAAAAGAAAACATACATTCCTAATATACAAAGTCAGCTCAGAGATATTGCACAATCATTCCCATCACATTTCCATTCACTAGATAATCTGAGTTTACCATTGAATGAAAACACCTGATTCAATCGTCTTGCTCTAACTAACTCCTAACACTTATACATTCACTATACTCATTCATTACTCCCAGGTACAATTCCGTTTCTTACATTAACAATCAAATATGCTACTTTCATCATTATGCTCAGTGTTCTCCCCACTTTGTTACAATATATTTGTAGACCAGTCTTAACTTTCCTAAAGTCTCTACGTGTCACTAGTCATTCAGATAAAATAACAATCTTCATCAATAAACTATTACATTCAGAGTTTCTCATATAACTTACTTGTCTATAACTTTAAAACATATTCAGAATCTTTCTTTGAAAGGTTACTACCTTTCCGAACACAGGCCTGACGTAGCCCAGTGGTCAGGAGCGAGAGTGCATAGCACACGTTTTTTGAGTGGACCGGGGTTCAAGCTCGTGACTACTAAATACGATAAATATTTGTATTGACGATTTATTGTAAATTCTACTGACTTGGTTGTCATGCCGGAGTATAAACAGAAAATTTATCTGTTATATCAATCTCATCTGCTATTCACTCCTTAGTTTTCCCTTCCATTATACACTAACCCCTTTAAACATAATAAACTCTGTTAGTATTTTTGCTTCAGAGAGAAACTTTCGTCTATTTCCTATTTAGTACTAACCCCCTTTAATTATTATACTATTTATCTAACAGTCCTTCTAGCTAACTTAGTGTACTTATTATAGTGCTCACCTACTTCTATCCTTTTCTTTCCTTTCCAGGGAGGTTTCAGGTTTCCATCTTAGGCTATCTTCTATGGCTCTCCTTCATCTGCTTTCTTCTATATCTGCTTCAGATAGATTTCCGGAACTCTTGGCTGCATGGGTCTGGCGTCCCTTCTCCGTTTTGATTCGCAACTCCTCCCTTACTAAAGATAATTCTGATGCATCTTGCTCCAAGAGGACTGTCTGACACACTTACTGTCTTTCATAACCCCTTTTTCTTATCATCCTTGCCCTTCCCGTTACTCCTACCATTAACTATTTTCTTTCATACACTTTAGGCCCCTTTCTATCATTCCCTACATTTCTACACTGCCCGACTTACTTTTTTTTCTCCCCCCCCCCCCAAACTCCTTCTTTCTTGTTTTTCGAGAGATGACTCTTTTTTTTTTTCCTGCTCTCTATTTTTTGTTCCCCTGAACTTCATACCACCCCTTTTGGCTGGCCCGCCTCCGTTCGAGACTTCAACCAATCTTCCCCTTTCTATTTAAATTTACGTTCCGTTTCATTCGCTAATATTAAATTCCCATGCTGTCCCTTTAGCGCGTGATGTAACCTCCCCTTTGAATGTCTTTTTTTCCCCCAGGCAGTATGCCCCTTTGATGTCGACCGGCCACCGCCATAAACACTTATTTCCATTTTCGGACCTTGCCTTCTAAAGCATCAGAAACCTTCCATTACAGACAGCCAGACGCCAGTCTTAATTTGAAACCGAACATTTGAAGTGCACCTACTTCCTGTTTAGTCTGACGGTGTAACCGATCAAAGGAAACGCTTCGACTAATCCGGTCCCCCGTCCTATTGTTTGCTCCCGAGCAACCCCTTTCACGCCTATTCACAAATGACCCCCGATACCTATTCCTGCTGTCCCTGTTTGTTTTCGTCTATATTGGGAGCTGCCAGTTTACCCGTCTACTACTAGTTATTCTCACGCTTACTCCATCCCTTCATTAAATTTTCTCCTGATTTAATCTCACCTTGCGAAAAACCCACTATCTTTATTTTATTAAATTTGTAACATTTTTTTCATTTTTCAATATCACTATATCTAACCTTTTTTTTTTTAAAATTAATTTCTTAGTTTGTGAAAGACAACCCAGCTATCGTCATTTAAATTAACTTGTAAGATCTTATATCTTACAACCATGACCATCATAGTCTTTTTGGCTCTCCTATCACGGGTCTGGCAAACGGCATCGACGTTTTCCTTTTTGTTCAACCATTTGCGTAATCCATTCGAACAAGAAGTACAAATAACATAAGATGCCCATGCCTCATTCTGGTCACCTAGAAGACAACCATAGTATAACATAGTATAAATGGTAAAATTTTTTTAATATACTTTGTAATTTCGTTAGGAGAGAATTCACACATTGGATTTGTTGGGGTGATTCAAACAGGCATGACAATGAGTGGATTTCAGTAATTCACCGAAACTTACCTGAAACAATTTATAATTAAGTAATTAAATTTTGAATTAACAAACAAGATATAGATATATTCACACAATTACATAAATAAATGTATAAACAATAATAATAAAATTATATTCATGTAGGTTGGCCGAATAGGCATGTAAGTGATGTAATCAGTCTCATCATGCCATGTTCATGTTCATGTAATCGGTGTCGTCACAAATACTAGAAACCGAAAGCAGATTTGGAATGAACGTCTAAAGATCTATCTGGTTGATATATTTTTTCTGATGAAAAATACTTGTTGGCCTGTGTTATTGGAAATGTTTATTTGTACATATAAGTTCCATGTACACTGGTGTGCAAAACTTAAGGACCAACACTATTTCTAAAGGTTACAACCACAAAATCTTTACTTAAGGTACTCTTTACTGATGAGAGTAGATTCAGTCTCAGCAGCGATTCTGGAGGTCAGCAAATATGGCGAGAGGTTGACACACGGTATCACCCTGCAAATATCACTGAAAGGGATCGATATGGCGGTCGAGGTGTTCTCATCTGGGGAGGCGTTATCTTGGATGGATGTACACAACTCCAGATAGTGGAGTTGTGTACATACATACATCCGTCCAAGGCGGTACTGTAATTGGTGCACGCTACTGTACTGAGGTAATCCTTCCCCATGTGCGTCTATTCCGAGGTTCCATTGGCCCCGAGTTCGTGTTTATGGATGATAACGCCAAACCCCATTGCACTGCAGCTGTTGATATGCTTTTGGAAAGTGAAGACATTGTTCGTATGGATTGGCCTGTCTGTTCCATCGATCTAAATCCCATCGAACACATATGGGACGCTCTGGGAGACGCCTAGCGGCACGTCCACACCCACCAGAAAATGTTCACCATCTGAAGATGGCGCTGACAGAGGAATGGACGATGTTACCGCAAGACCTTATCAACAAAATAGTTCTAAGTATGGACAGGCGGTGCAAAGCCTGTTTTGGCATTAGAGGTGGCCATATCTCATATCTCCTACTGAGGATCACCTCTTCCATTTGTTCCATCTTTGGCAGTGATGCATCTGTATCATGGCAGCCAGTGCTATGTTGCCAATTTTGAATCAAGTCCCTCTGTACCGTTTTGTTTCGGTTGTTGTGTCAGTGTTGTTTCCTTCATCATTTCTGTACCTCACGGGGTTCCTTTGGTATGCTTTTTCCATATCCGGGCCACTCCTACGAGAATCTACAGGTTCACACATTGGATTTAAGAACCTGACTGGTTCTTAAATTTTGCACATCAGTGTATGAATTAATGAACAAAATAACAAATGTTTCTATATTTCATGGCTCACCTCTCATCGTGAAGTTTGGTTAACTTGAAGTGCTAGAAAGAAATTAAAAGGAAAAACTGTAAATCAAAATTTGTAATAAGAACTCCTTTGGGAAAAATACACTTACCTTTTTGATTTGTCAGCGTTGGTGAAATTAAATTTAAAATGAAGATTGAGAAAGTGGCTTGCGTTATCTTAACTTGTTTAAGAGCTTGAATGCGGAGTATTCACGATATGAACATTGGAGGCCCAAGATGCATTGTTTCTCTTAGTTCGCATGTGATTTTTAAGAACAACCACGCACTATGGGCATTCCAGTTTTCTCCTTGAAATGCCTACTGGCATCTGCATTTCAGTTTTTCTCCTTTATACAACTACTTGCATCTTCACCTTTTAGATTAACTGAAACTTACATCCAATAGTCACCCATTTTGGTTGTTGGGTATAAGTTCATCAGTGTTGAACCTATGCGTAAAGTATATACGTATATACTTTTTCCAAAGATTGTATTTTTAGTTTTTAATTTTAATTTCATTTTAGTACATCACGTTTGTTGAACTTGACGTCTTAAACAGCATAGTCCCGAAATATAGACGCAATTCTATTTCTTTAAGTTAATTATTCGTCATGGGACGAACTATTAACTTCAAATATAATATTATAATTTCGTGTGTGGCTAAGAAATAATGCAATCCTCCCGTATGTGATATTGAGCAGGGGTCGCCGACTTGCAGATCTCCGTACGCATTCGTTCCGCAAGTGATCTAAACCTAAGAAAATAAAATTTTCTGCTTGTACTGCGAGACCACCAAATAAAATGAGTGGAGTTCACAAAATGTATACAATACAAGAACATTACCGTATTTAGTACTTATGTGGTTATAAACCATGCCACTAAATTTAATCGCCATCTGTTGTCTGAGTAATTATTTTAGTTATGAATATTTGTAAGTTCTTAATTTTATGTGCCGCATTTAAAGAAGAAATCGATTATACATTTGTACACTTATATTGAACGCACCTTTCATTGCGTTCTGTAATGAGTAACTATTTTGTAATAAAAGAAAATAAAAACTAATAAATAAATAAAAACACACTATCGTGATATTTACTTCACGTTTTATTTTATGCCAGAAAATTGGAGCTTGCAATTAGTTACATTTTTAATAATTCGCATCGCGAAGAAAACAAAATGGTAATTCCTGATATAGCGGCTTTCACGCAGGTTTTTTTTTTTTTTTGTGAGTAAGCTTAAATTAGAAGCAGTTATGCGAGGGTAGTAAAATGAAAACTTCAAGTGTTAAAATTACACGTCCACCCTGGAAGTATAAAGCAAAGAAAAGCAGCAAAGACTTCTTTACTTATGTAAATCCTAGAAGGAAAGGGATGAATTACTGTTCCATTGCATATGAACGGTTTAAACTGACAAACTGAATAGATGTTTCAGGTTACTGCAACCTGAATAGATTACCTACAAATTGAATAGATATTGATTACCTACAAATTGAATAGATATTGATTACCGACAAACTGAATAGATATTGATTACCGACAAACTGAATATATATTCAGGTTGTTGATAAACTAAATAGGTATTTTGCATCTACATTCACACATGAAGAATTTTTTAGGGGGTTAGGATACCAGAAGTATATCAAATTCTAACAGAGAACTAAATTGATTTTGTGGTAACTGAGAGGAAAGTGAAAGAGAAATTGTTGAAGCTAAACGTAAAAAAAAAGACACGTCAGATGGATGGGATGTATCCAATGATATTGAGGAGGCAGCAAAGGAGGTAAGCAAAATTTTAGTCATTATTATGAGAGCATCTTTGGATTCAGGGAAGATCCCTGCGGATTGGAAAAGTGCGAATGTCCAATTCGTAATGGGGATCAACGGATGATGTGAGTAATTACAGACCTCTTAGCTTAACTTCAGTTCCTGGGAAATTAATGGAGACGCTGGTTAATGAAGTAAGGCCTGACCATTTATCACAGGAATGCAGTTATACTGCAGTCGCACGATGGATTTGTTAAAGGGGCCCCTCTTATCTGACCAATCTGATTGTATACTATGACGCACTAACAAAGGAACTGGTTGCAAGTAATAATTTTGATATCATATACTGCTGAAACAACTAGACTACAGCAACATCCAACAACTAACGAAATGGTTCAATCAAATCTACAACAACAACGACATTCCATCCGAATGGCTCCAATCCATCTTTGTGGCCCTACCAAAAAAGGCTACCAGCCGGAAATGCGAAGACTTCAGGCTGATCAGTCTAATGAGCCAGGTGCTAAAAGTCTTCCTCAAGGTGATTCAGCAAAGGATAAGATGTAAGTGCGAAAGTGCACTAGGAAACACACAGTTCGGATTCTGCAGGGGACTAGGCACCAGAGAAGCAATTTTCTGTTTACAAATATTGCTACAAAGGTGCTATGAACATCAAAAAGACGTGTATATATGTTTTATTGACTACGAGAAAGCCTTCGATTCAGTAGACCACGACCGCCTAATTGACCGACTGAGAAAACTTGGGCTTGAAAACAATGATATCAACTTTATTACAACTCTCTACTGGAATCAAACAGCCCGGCTTCGCTATGACAACGATCTGACAGACCCAATTCCAATAAAAAAAGGCGTCCGGCAAGGCTGTCCATTATCTCCCATTCTTTTTAACATCTATTCGGAAATGATCTTCGACCAAACACTGGCTGACAAGAACATCGGCATAAAAGTTAACGGACACTACATCAATAACTTAAGATATGCCGATGACACAGCACTAATAGCGGATTCAGAACAAGATTTACAGACCATCTTGAACGAAGTGGACATAGAAAGCCAAGCATGGGGGCTACGAATCAACAAAAAGAAAACAAAGGTGATGAAGGTCAGCAGGACTGCAAGCAAAATCACGATCAAACTAAACAACGAAAAATTAGAGCAAATACACCGCTTCAAGTATCTCGGAGTACTCATTGATGACCAGCTGAACCATGACGCCGAAATCAAAAGCAGAATTGAACAAGCCAGGCAGGCATTCACCAAATGGAGAACCCTCCTCACCGACAGAAGCTTGAACATCGTGCTCAAATTACGCACATTGAAATGCTACATCTGGCCAATACTGCTCTACGGTGTAGAAACCTGGACTCTAACATCAGCCACTACAAAAAAGCTCCAGGCCTTCGAAATGTGGCTCTACCGAAGAATGCTGAAAATTCCGTGGACAGCCAAGATAACCAACGCACAGGTCCTGCAGGACATGCACACGGAACGGGACCTGCTCAAAACCATCATCAGCAGGAAATGCAAATACCTAGGTCACATCGCTAGGAACCAACAAAAATATCACCTACTACCACTCATCCTGGAGGGAAAGATCGAAGGCAAGAAACGCCCAGGCAGACCGAAAATGGCATGGCTAGATAACATCAACACCTGGCTTCACATGACAACAGCACAAATTCTACACGCAGCGCTAGACAGAGAACAATATCAAAACGAAGTCGCAAACGCCATTCGGCAGCATTAAAGAAGAAGAAGAAGATACTTACATTTCAGAAAATCTTTTTATACTTTTGCGCATAAAATACTGCTGTACAAATTGGAGCAATGTGGCATTAAGGGCAAGTTATAGCTATGGATAAAGAGATGGTTGAGTGGGAGAAGACAGTTGTTATCAGTGGGCACTGCTCTTCTTGGATTAATGCTATTAGTAGAGTCCCCAAGGGTCAGTGGTTAGTCCATTGTTGTTTTCTATATTTATTAATGATATTGATGAATGCAAATCAGGCTTAATGTGTAAGTTTTCAGATGATACGAAGGTAGGTAGGTAGGGTGGTTAATGACAAAAATCAGGGTATGCTACTGCAACAAGATCTAGAAAAATTAGGCAGATGGGATAAGAATTATTAGCTGAAGTTTAACATTGGCAAGGTGCTGTTTGTTGTTTGTTTATTTGGTTTTTAGGAGCATTAGCAACTAAGGCCATATTGCTCCGGGATATGCGGTGGTCATTCCCTGACCTTTCCGCATCCTCCGTATTTGGTGGTGACGGGCTCGAACCCCGCTCTAATCAAGAAGCGTGTGCTACGCACTGCACTGCTGCTCCTTCCCACCTGGCTACGGAGGCGCCTAGCAAGGTACTGTCCATGGGTACTAGTAATACCAGAATAACATATCAACTGTATGGTACCGGAGTCAGGGTAGTGGAGAATTAAAAACACCTAGGGGATAATTGTGCAGTTGGATATGAAGTTCTCTGGACAGCAGACAGGTTGTCAGGACAGCTCATGGGGTTCTGTAAATGGTATACTAGAATTTCGTGAGCATAAGGAGGTGATTATTCTGTTGTATAAGACTTCTCTAGTGCTACTTACAGTTCTGTAAGCGTCATTTTAGGATGTATGTAGATGTGTCGGAACGGGTGCAGAGAAGAGCAAGATTAGTGAGAGAAACAAAATGGTACTCGTACCAAGAAAGGCTTCAGTTGTGCAAATTGCAATGTTTAGAGACTAGGCATCTACGAGATCAGATTGACGTGTTTAAGACTTTGAATGAGTCGGGTAAGCTCAATTCTGATAGTATCACACCGCTTGGTCAGACACCCAAGGAGGCATATATTGAAATTAAGGAAGGAAGGATGACTGCAGATTGATATTCGGAAATTTTCCTTCAGCCACCGGTTAGTTGATTGTTTGAACAGATTTATATCCGGTATCGTGTAAGTGGTTAGTTTGAATAAATTCAAGGAAGAAATAGAAAAATTATTAGAGCAGATATACAGGTAAAATGTGAAGTTTTTTTTTTTTTTTTTTTTTGCTGTGGCTGTATAAGCTTGCTTTCTCGGATCATTTGTTACTGATGATCCATGGCGGCGCATAATTTCAACTTAGCAGTCCAAATCTCGTTTTGATTTGTCTTACCTTTGTATAATACGGAAATAATAATATGCATTAAAGCTTTCATCTGTTGTGCAGTGTTCATTGTGTTTTTATTTGACTTCGTTATGATAGATTTTTCCATTAGTATTAAATTTAAATGATATTTTGTTATAATACTTAGCTATTACTTTATTTCAAAAAGAAGATACTAGCATGTGCCGTAATTAAGCCGAGAAGGAAATTATTAGGAATACTACTGAGTGAGAAAATGTAATTAAATTAGGTGTTTGTTAGAAATATGAAAGCTATCCTAATACATTGGTGTTTACTACTATCCGCTTCTCTCGTGATCACAGCAATTATTCATTTAGATTACGGTTTTTTCTTCCTGCATTATATTTAAATATATTATAACAAAGCCCAGATAGAAAGATATTATTTGTAAATATTTTTAGGAAGCCACAAGCGACGCTCATCATACCAGCGTTTGCAGCAACCAACAGTCCAGGAGCAGCATCCGCCAAAGTAGTGATAGTAAAGGTAATAACTTAGTTCTTCTTCAACACTTTTTTTTTTAATTTTTAATTGAATTTTATGTATAATTTCCATTTAATGATATATTGATCAACTGAAAAGTTAGAAGGCATAGATAAAAGCTTATGAGATAATCAGCAGTTAGACTGGAATTCATTACAACCTTTTACGCCGAACGATTAATATAAACACGAAAAGAGCTAACAAACACTCAGAAGGGGAAGGTAGACGGACGATAGTTGAGTGTGATATTAAGAAAATATCTGTGCGTGCTACCTCTTAGGATTTAAACATTTCCAAGTGAACAGTTGGCAACTTGCTGAAGAAATGGAAGTTCAAACTACCCCTCCCCCCCAAAAAAAAAACTTCGTTGCAGAATCTGTGTGGTTATAATCATCACCGCCCTTCGCCTGTGGAGAAAGCCTGAGTTCCTATCCTGCCAGTGACGCGGGAAACTTTATGGTGCTTTTTTCACTCCTTAGCCGAGTTTGTCGTTCTCAGAATTCAATGACGAATATGTCATGTTTTCGACATATTCGTCATGCACATGCATATCATATATGGGTATGTAGACATGCATAGTATCTTATTTAGAACGGCTCCAGAACTTTAGCTCAACCCTGCCGTGGAATATTGTGATGATACAGAACTCTGTAAACCAAAAAAAAAGAATATAATCTTGTGTTTCTGCAGTGTAAGTGTTGTTTAATTGTTTGTGGCCACTAAATCACCAGGAAGGCGATCGCCTGGAAAGTTTGCCCAGTGTATGTCTACACCGTGGAAAGGTGGGCCACAACTATGTATGTACCATAGCCTACCTTTACAATTTCGTAAAGGTAGGCTATGGCCAAAGCGAGCTGGGATCACTCAAGGGGAAGAAAGTGTAATTCCACTCCAGAAACCTGAAGCGAATATACACATAGACTTACTCACTTAACCATCGTCTTGCACACACCTGATAGGATAGACGAAAATGAAATGACAAGGTTAGAAAATAAAAAAAATATATATATATAAAGGGGAATCCCGCATAAGCTAGTCTGATTTGATTTGATTTGGTTTTTTATGGCGCATTGGCAGCTAAGGCCAGCTAGTCTGAAGCCAGTAGTGATGGTGGAGAGAAGTTCCGGAAAGGATTCAATAGAATTCAGCAGATAGGACTGTAGCTCGGCAGCAGACGGCAGTGTAGATTTGTAATCTAGGTAATTTCTTCAGCTGAGACCTTCAGGGGGAGATAGAAGCCGGAACAGAGAAATCACTGGAGTCTCGAGAAAGCGTACCGTAATCTGTTTACTGGGGGGGGGGGTAAATGGCTTGCAAGTAAAGTCCCAAAGTAGGTTAAATATTTCGTAGTAGGTTAAGTAGGTTAAGTGACGTGACCAGCGTTTGTCTATGGATAGAATTACTGACTCTGTGATGGGGTTAACTTGACAACCACTGTTCCTGTTCAAAGCGGTGTCCGAGCATTTTATATTTAGCGATTCCAACCAGGTACGCCTCAGGTAATGGTGAGACCTGTCCACAACCACGACATCGCGGTGTGGGTCGATGTCGTGGTGGATTGTCCAGACATGCTCGGCGATAGCTGAGTGTTCTACATCTGCCAAACGGATCGCCCTTTTTATGTTCTGAGAGACGTTTCTCGAGTCGACGTCCAGTCTCTCCAAAGTAGCAGCTCGTGCAGTCACGGCAAGAGATGCGATAGACCAAACCACTCTGTAGAAGGGTGGGGACAGGTGTTTTTATGTTGGAAAGGAGAGAACGCAGTTTCTTGCCTGGGAGTTGAATGCACTTTATCCCATGCGATTTTAGGATTCTACCGATCTGCTGTGACAGGTTGGAGTAGTATGGGATGAATGCCCTCGTGGATGACTCGTCACTGTTGGCGTTGCTGTTGGTCGTCACGTTGTCGCGTGCTTGTAGATCACACCTGTCAAGGACGTCGATGGGGTAGCCACACCTCGTAAGGTCTACTTTGACTCTGGTGATCTCTTTGCGTCTTTCATCTGCGGAGCTGGAGTGTGTCCAGGCGCAAGTTCGCAAGGTTCGGGCAGTTGAGAGGAGGTGGCCCCGTGCGTGTGCTGACTGGAAGTTGGTAAATTGGCCAGCACACATAGGCTTACGATAAACTATCGTCTTCAAGCATGTGTCTTCGCGCCGGACAAGTGTATCTAGGTATGGTATAGAGTTGTTCGACTCCAGCTCAATCGTGAATTTTATGAAGGGCGATAGTGAGTTGAGGTGGGTTAGGAGTCACTGACCTGAGTCTCTAGGGATGACTACGAACACATCGTCTACATAGCGACACCAAAAGGCGATGTGATCTGGTGCGTGTGTAAACGCACGTCCCTCTAACTCTTCCATCACGATGTTTGCTGTGACCGAGCTGACAGGGGAACCCATGGCTGTGCCATGTATCTGCTGGTAGATCGAGTCATTAAACATGATTGCACCCCCTGTTAAGCACAGTCTGAGGGCGGCGGAAATGTCATCGGGCGTCAGTCTAGTTCTGTCGCTAAGGGTTCCATCATTATCCAAGAGTTGTTTTGCACAAGAGATGGCAAGTTCCACTGGGATGAAGGTAAAGAGTGATACGACATCGAACGATGCCATGACTTGATCTTGCGAGATGGATATAGTGCGGATCCGTTCTATGAACTCAACACTGTTGGAGACGGTGTAGGTGGTCTTGCCAACTAGAGGAGAAAGAAGTCTCGAGACAAATTTAGACAACTCGTAAGTCGGTGATCCACAGCAGGATACAATAGGTCTTAGTGGTGTGCCTTCTTTGCGCACCTTCGGCAGGCCGTAAAACCGTGGGATCTGACACCCGGAGGCACGGAGGTGAATAAGGGTTGACTGTTTGATTTTCTCTTGCTTCAGCCAAGTGTTGATGAGGATATTCACCTCTGACTCCCATCGTTCCAAAGCCCTGTTGGGGTTGATGGTTAAGGGTTTGTAGACGGTAGTGTCTCGTAAGAGCAGTAAGGCTTTCGCCATGTAATCAGTGTGGTTCATTACAACCCTACGACGGCCTTTGTCCGCCGGTAGAATGACGATGGATGAATCCCGTTTCAGTGCCTTGACGGTAGAAATCTGTATACGGCTGAGGTTTGAAGAGACGGGGCGGGCATGGTGTAGAACTGCTGCAGTCTTTAAGCGGATTGCGTTGGCTACATCTTCTGGAAGGCGTGATAAGCTTGCTTCCACACCCAAGGCGATGTCGGTGATCGGTGGGTGCTTTGGAAGAACGGCAAATGTCATGCCAAGGGTCAATAAGTTTATTTGTTCTGCAGATAACTGCTTAGGTTCAATACGAAATCAGTGCAATTTGTGAGAGGGGCATTACGCTGGCGCCGAAATTGATGGGATTCATTAATTAAAGTATTGAACTTACGTTTCTGTCGGGCACAATAACGATCTGATTCTCTGACGGCCTGGTAACATAAAGTATTGATTACCTTGGTGTAAATAGGATCGGGAATCAGAGCCTTAAGGTCGGCAAGTAGGGCTGCTTTGCTCGCTGAAGCACGTTGTATGTCACGATGGAGGCAGCCGATCTATATGCGCAAAGTTCTGAAGCCGACGTTCCGACAGGCACGTCCCATACGCTCATTAGGAAACGGTTTTTTGTAGCGAAACTCTTTCGGTATAATCCAGTTAGCTTTGCATCTATGTGCAAACCTCAGGTGTTGTCTGCTACGGGCTATGAAGATAAAATCTTTCTGGAGTCTCACGACCATATCATATGTTGGTTGGCCAAGAATAGTCCGTACATAATAAAACAGGCCTACGTGTTCTGGATTCATAATGCGAAAATTTATTTTTATTTTGTTACACAGAGCATTAATAAAACTACAATAAATAAATTAGCTTTCGGCTGGGCGGCAGCCTTCATCGGATTAAAATGATTGAATGGCAGTTGGAATAGAGATGCACTGCCAGGATGGTGCGTGAGGCACGTGGTTAATTGTTTGTTGATGTTTGTGGCTGTGACGTATGGTGGTGACGTGACCAGCGTTTGTCTATGGATAGAATTACTGACTCTGTGATGGGGTTAACTTGACAATCACTGTTCCTGTTCAAAGCGGTGTCCGAGCATTTTATATTTAGCGATTCCAACCAGGTACTCCTCAGGTAATGGTGAGACCTGTCCACAACCACGACATCGCGGTGTGGGTCGATGTCGTGGTGGGTTGTCCAGACATGCTCGGCGATAGCTGAGTGTTCTACATCTGCCAAACGGATCGCCCTTTTATGTTCTGAGAGACGTTTCTCGAGTCGACGTCCAGTCTCTCCAAAGTAGCAGCTCGTGCAGTCACGGCAAGAGATGCGATAGACCAAACCACTCTGTAGAAGGGTGGGGAAAGGTGTTTTTATGTTGGAAAGGAGAGAACGCAGTTTCTTGCCTGGGAGTTGGATGCACTTTATCCCATGCGATTTTAGGATTCTACCGATCTGCTGTGACAGGTTGGAGTAGTATGGGATGAATGCCCTCGTGGATGACTCGTCACTGTTGGTCGTCACGTTGTCGCGTGCTTGTAGATCACACCTGTCAAGGACGTCGATGGGGTAGCCACACCTCGTAAGGTCTACTTTGACTCTGGTGATCTCTTTGCGTCTTTCATCTGCGGAGCTGGAGTGTGTCCAGGCGCGAGTTAGCAAGATTCGGGCAGTTGAGAGGAGGTGGCCCCGTGCGTGTGCTGACTGGAAGTTGGTAAATTGGCCAGCCCACATAGGCTTACGATAAACTGTCGTCTTCAAGCATGTGTCTTCGCGCCGGACAAGTGTATCTAGGTATGGTATAGAGTTGTTCGACTCCAGCTCAATAGTGAATTTTATGAAGGGCGATAGTGAGTTGAGGTGGGTTAGGAGTCGCTGACCTGAGTCTCTAGGGATGACTACGAACACATCGTCTACATAGCGACACCATAATCCGTATACAACACAGATACAATATTTACCCTCCACACCCAGGAGGCTAGGGGCTTGACAAAAGTTAAGGAATCAGTATAAAAATGCGCATAATCCAAATGAGAGTAAGGGTATCCTGTTTTAAAATACGAGCGATTTTCGAGCGGGAAACGTTTTGTGAATGCGCGGTGGATTTCCCTCCTTGGTTTACCAAGTGATAAACAGGTTGCTCTTATATCAGATATACCAAAATTTAACAAAATGATTTTAATAAGCGAGGGTGCAAACTTGTCCTGTACTCAGAGAGAAGATGGCTTAAATTACAGAAGGTTAAGATGTTAACGACAAGTCGTGGATACTAGTTGCTTATATACTGGAAATTGGTAAGATGAATTTATTGTTTCATTTAAATAGGTATACAGGGTGTTTCAGTTAAACGTTTCAGAACTTCTAAGAGGGGTAGGGTACATCCTGACAACTCGAAATCATATAGCAATGTGGGGTCGGAAATGCTTTCCTGAAGCGGTGTTGTACACAGAAGCACCATAAAGAAAAGAGACCGTAAGTGAGAAATCGTTTTAATAATACATGAAAAGAAGCAAAAGGTACATGGATTAAAGTAAGTGTTCGAAGTTTCTTCCACGGGCTACAATGCACGCCTCACATCTCCGACGCATGGAGATCCGAACATTCTGGAATACTCCAGGCGAATTTCGAATTTCTTGAACAAGAACGCCAAGTTAGTAGGATGGATGATTACACGAACGCAGAGTTAGCCGATATGCATTTGGCGTACGGGGCTGCAAATTGTAGTGGGCCAGCCGCACAGCGTTTGTACGCGGAACGATATCCGACGAGGCGTATTCCCAGTCATAATTTCTTTGCAAGACTGCACCAGAGGTTAGCTGAGAGAGGTTCATTTGAAAGAGCTGACAGGGACAGGGTAAGAACAGCACGGACTCCAGCCGTCGAACAGAATGTGCTACAGCATGTACAGGGGAATCCAAGAACGAGTACACGAAGTCTAGGAAACGCAGTCGGGGTTTCCCATTGCAGCGTCTGGAGGATTCTCCGAGAACAAGACATGCATCCGTTTCACGTGCAGCGTGTCCAGACACAGCAACCGGAGGATTATGCACCTCGTATTGCTTTCGCACAGTGGTACCTTGGAAAATGTGCTACAAATCCCCTTTTTCCTGCTGAAGTGTTGTTTTCCGATGAGGCATCCTTCACAAGGGAAGGAATTTTCAACACGCATAACGACCATATCTGGGCGGTCGAGAACCCGCATGCAATACGACGTCGTGCAGCACAGATTCGATTTTCGGTCAATGTATGGGCCGGTATTATGGGAGATCACCTCATCGGACCTTACCTGTTAACGTGTCGTCTAACCGGACCTATCTACTTGATCTTTCTGCAGCAAGTATTGCCACAACTTTTGAGAGATGAACAGATTTCTGCATCGACGCAACAGACAATGTGGTTCCAACACGATGGAGCCCCTGCCCATTATAGCGGAGATGTTCGTAACTACCTGGATGTCACATTTGGTCAACAGTGGATCGGACGTGGTGGTCCCGTGCGTTGGCCTGCTCGGTCACCTATCATGTCTTCATTTTTATTTCTGGGGTCATATGAAATCGCTAGTTTATGACACCCCTGTTGACAATGCTGAGGAGCTGGTTGCAAGAATCGCAGTAGCTGCCGAAGAAATTCGAAATTCGCCTGGAGTATTCCAGAATGTTCGGATGTCCATGCGTCGGAGATGTGAGGCGTGCATTGTAGCCCGTGGAAGAAACTTCGAACACTTACTTTAATCCATGTACCTTTTGCTTCTTTTCATGTATTATTAAAACGATTTCTCACTTACGGTCTCTTTTTTTTATGGTGCTTCTGTGTACAACACCGCTTCAGGAAAGCATTTCCGACCCCACATTGCTATATGATTTCGAGTTGTCAGGATGTACCCTACCCCTCTTAGAAGTTCTGAAACGTTTAACTGAAACACCCTGTATAAGGCTCTATGTACAATGTGTATTTCTTTGTGCAGGCCTAGTCATATGTTTTTTCCATAAAGAAATTACTGTAAATTTGTAGCTATGGTTAGGATAGTGAACATACATTACAAACTTAATGACAGTATTTGCATGATTTCCAATCAAATGATGAGAAATAAAAACAGTTGCTTGCCTGAAACCCAGTAAATGCATCCGAGAGCCAAATGTGATGTTCTGCAATATATACAGGGTGATTCACTACCAGTGCGACAAACTTGCAGGAGGTGTAGGGGGCACAAAGACGAATCGGAATCACATAGCATTGCAGAGTCCGAAATGCCTTCGTCATGCGGTAGAGGACGTTGAACGGGAGGTCGCGTGAACAGCGATCCCGCTGGAAGTGAGCATTTGCAAATCGTTTCTGTTGAAGAAACCAAGTAGCAAAAGTCCTCCGGAGTGGATAATCCGCAGGCTACAATGATTAGACGCATTGCAGATGGTATGAACTTATTTGGTTTGTTGACAGTATCCTCCATACAGTGGATTGGGAAATACCCAATCGCTGGCCTATCGCTCGAGTACTCGTATTCGGATTGCCTTCTGCAAGACGTAGGACATTCTCCTCATTGTCTGGTGTCCTCGTCGTTCACTCTCGATTCATGGTACCTCTCGTGAAACAACCAGTCTCACGTAACCTTCTGTGCACACGTGCGAAAATCGTATGACGAGGAGCACGCCTGTGCGGGAAACGTTCCTGGTACAAGCGCAGAGCGGCGCGCCCGTTACAGTCCGCAGCCCCATACGCGAGGTGCATGTCGGCCAGTTCAAACTTTTGAATACTCGTCATTCCTGCTGCCTCGGGAACCGGTTTCCAAATGCTGACTTCCAGCGGGATCGCTGTTCACGCGACCTCCCGTTCAACGTCCTCTACCGCATGACGAAATCATTTCGGACCCTGCAATGCTATGTGATTCCGATTCGTCTTTGTGCCCCCTACACCTCCTGCAAGTTTGTCGCACTGGTAGTGAATCACCTGTGTATATATATATATATATATATATATATATTTTTTTTTTTTTTTTTTATCATTATAATTTCTATTCATTGTTAATGTACTCGTATATGTGAATTCTGTTATACATTTGTTTTTATATTTACCTTCCTTGTTCTGTACTGCATTTATGCCCCAAGCTTAGTGCTGTGATGGATTTGCTGTATTTGCAATAAATGAATATTTATTTATTTATAATAATTATAAGGTCTAGTATAATTATTATTTATTTAGTCATGCGTGTCGTACACGCATGACTAAATAAATAATACAACCTACAACAATGCATTTTAGTTGTAAAAAAAAAAGTAATCACAAAATGAGTCCCTCATTTCACTATCACTAGGTCTTCCAGCGTAGTGAATTGGTTCAGGCTTACTTCTGCCTTTTCGGCGCCTCCGTAGCCAGGTGGGAAGGAGCAGCAGTGCGTAGCACACGCTTCTTGATTAGACCGGGGTTCGAGCCAGTGACCACCAAATACGTAGGATGCGGAAAGGTCAAGGAACGACCACCGCATATCCCCGAGCAATATGGCCTTAGTTGCTAATGCTCCTAAATAACAAACAAACAAACAACTTCTGCCTTTTCGCTGAGTTTCAGCTCTGTATTACAGTAATCCAAATCGCTGTTTCCATCCTTATTATATTATGTAAAATGCAAGAACATTTTTTATTGTGAAAGCTTTATCAGGTTTTCAAACCTTTTGTATGGCTGTTTCATTGCGGTAGAAAGTTAAATGCCCCCAAGATGATGGAAATCTCAATAAACTGCTGTTTTCTGTTTCTTCCCCCAACATATGTAACGAAAACAAGAATTATCCAGAAAAACTGCGTACTGTAGTCAGTGGCTTTGACATCGCCATTTTTAAAAAATGAGTGTTGATAAATCGCGCTCTCGATGGTTTAACAATGTGCAATACTTATCGCTTAACCCACCGATCTCTCACCATTATAATTTAAATAAATATACATAAATATAGTTGAATGCGTTCTGCGATGAACAAGACACACAGTTATGCAAACATACGTGAAAACAAATACTGTATTTACAAACACATGCAGGCTCGTTGGGCAGCATATTTTTCTAATCTCACATGCCACAGGCATGCTGTAAATTTTCTCTGCAGGCAGTTCCGCGTCAGATCGTGTGCAAGAGAATTTATCAGTGCAAAGGTAAGAGGTTCCTCTCTCAGCTTCGGATGGCAGGTATATCATTTCGAAAACCCACACAACAGCGGAATCAGTTTAGCCAGAGAACGCCTGTAATTGTGATCTAATGCAGCTTTCTGGAAGTCTATTCGGATTATTTTCTGGGTTTTTCTTGTGGGAAGTACTTGGACAAGTAGAAATATGTCGCAACTCTAGTGACTGTTAGGGTGCGTACGTAGAACGCAGGTAGCCGCTTACTGAAAACCAGCAGAGACATGCAACTGAAACTTCTCACTGGCTATGAACACATAGAAAACAGTTGACTAGTGCGAGGAATTCCCCTCAATCAGGAGCAAGATCTACTAAACGACGGAGATAAATATATAGTGTTCACTCGATTTGCCCAGGCTGTCTTTACCACAAGGCGTGCCAAGCTCACTGCTGCTAGGACATTCCAGAATATTCCCCACTCCCTGCTAACCCGTTCGGGGGTAGGATAAATGCAAATCTGTGTTACAGAAACAATACTGCAAACCCTTTATGGGTAGGATTCGTGCTGGCACCCAATTTAGGGTACGGGATCACTGCTGGCACTCAATTGGGTGCTAGATCAACACACAGGGGCTCCTGCGACTTTTAATCCCCTTCCCTTTCCAACCCCTACTTCCCCTAAATCCATGGTGGACTGTCTTCACTATTAGTCCAACTTTCTTTCACCCACAGTCTGACCACCTCCTCTCTTATTCCCTGTGAACTCTCTTCAACAAAAAAAAAACAAAAAACTTTTTTTTTTTTTGGCCTCTGTCAGGAAGCTCATGCGACCCTGGCAGAGGCCAGCCATAGTATGATGGAGGGCAACGTGGTGGAGGGCAACGTGGGGTCCCATTAGGGGCCCTGCGGCCAAGAAGCCAGAGAAACAACAGAACTCAACACAATACTATACACATACAACATGCCACACAGATTTCTAGCATTTACAGAGTCCTGTCTACTTCACAAAAGTACAGATGGTGTAGCTGTGGGAACCACAAGTGGCGCCTTACACTAAACACTATGCCGTTATGTCTAACAAGTCGGTTGATCGTAGGGACTTGGAGTAGAGTTATAGTTTGGTTGCGATTCCAGGCATGTATTGTGATGGAAAGATGTACAGTATATATATATATATATATATTTTTTTTTTTATGAAAACCCCAAACATGAAAGGTATCAAAACCTATAGTACTTAGTACCATACGTGGGTTTAAAGAGAAGTAATGGGGGGGGGGGATGCCAGAAACTTTGCTCTAGAGACTAAACGGGTTTCACCACTTCAAGCCTCCAATAAGCAAAGTGGTGGTATTTCACCGGTTGATGAAAGTCATCTACCACCTGAGGATGATGCTGGAAAGACAGTCTATTATGGTGGTGTCAGTGGCGGCGGTGGTGGAAGGGTCCTGTGTCTCACAAAGATATCCTGTGCAAAATTGGAGAAGGCACGGTATATTTCTTCTGATTCCAGTAGGTGGTGTTGTTGGTTCCTCGGGATGAAATGGATCTTGAAAATTAGTAAGCAGCGGAGATCTTCAAAGAGCGGGCAGCGGTACATCATATGCTCCCAGGATTCCAGGAGGCCGCAGGAGCAAAGTGGATTATCTATTAGGCCAAACGAGATTAGCTTCCCTGCGACGGCTCAGTGTCCCGTAAGAAGGTAGGTGGTTAGTAGCCCCGGAGAGAGCCAGGCTGGTGATCTCGGGAACGTCTTCTGGATGTCTGGGAGAAATTTCTTTATGATGGCCCCTTTTGTCGAGGCATTCCATCGCTGTGGTCAGGCCAGTGAAGTCGTGGAAGGTAATGGCTCTTTCTTTGGCCAGGTTATATAGCAGGCCGCAGCGCACAGCCTCTAGGTCAAGCGGCAAAGCCCTTGACCTAGAGGCTGTACGCTGTACATTACCCAAAGCATGACACCGCCACCACCGGCTTGTTTTCGTCCCACAGTTCATCCAGGCGCCATCACTTCCCTAGGTAAACGACGCACACGTACCTGGTCGTCCACATGATGCAACACGAAACTTGATTCATCGGACCAGATGCCCAATCTTTCAATCATTGAAGGTCCAGTTTCGATGTTCACTTGCCCATTTAGGCGCTGTCGCCGGTGAACCGTCTTTAGCTTGGGCACTCGGAGCGGCCTGCGGCTACGTCGCTCCATTTCAGCAGGGTTCGATGTACTGTGTGTTGTGACACATTACTCCCATCACCAGCATTCCAATTACTGGCGAGTTGCGTTACAGTCGCCCTTCTGTCGGCATGTACCATCCGGGAGAGCCTTCGCTCAACTCGATCGATGAACCGTGGTCGTCCAACACCTCGCCGGTGGTTCGTGGGTTTCCCCCTCCTAGGACCACTTTCGGTAGTTACTGACCACGGCATGGGCACTCGGAGCGGCCTGCGGCTACGTCGCCCCATTTCAGCAGGGTTATTTTTTTTTTATAATAACACCTCGCCGGTGGTTCGTGGGTTCCCCCCTCCTAGGACCACTTTCGGTAGTTACTGACCATTGCTGACCGTGAGCATCCCACCAGCCGTGCCGTTTCCGATATGCTCTGACCCAGTCGTCTGGCCATTACAATTTGGCCTTTGTCAAACTCGCTTAAGTCCGCTGCCTTTCCCGTCTGAAGAACAAGAGTAACACTGATTAACCGAGCTCAGTATCAGGTGTTTTTTATACCGTGTCGCGACCTGCAGACGCGCCGTAGTTTACTTGCAGTTGCTTCGATTTGCATAAGGACTCGCTGGTTATAATGGTTTGGCTCATCGGTGTATATTTCTATTATTTTCTGTATACTCTACGTGATCAGCTCCATACTGAGGCAGTTTTTTTTTCCCCTCTTCTCTAATTTTTCTTTGATCGTTTTGCTAAAAAATTGAACCGAGTGATATAAATGAGATATATGAATGAAAAAGCATGTCACTTGGAAGATTGATTAAATAAACTATATTAAACTAACAATGTTTTAGAACAGAAAGTCTGCGACTACTATGTAAAATTCAAACTGCGACATTAGTTAGTGCATTTGCATTATTAGTACATAGTTTGATTTTTTAGACAAACCGAAGTGTGTACATAGGCATCATTATTTTAACATCTCATTGTGAAATCCTTCAGGAGTTGCCCTCCTTATACTTCAAATAAGTAACGCTTCTCTATTAGAGAAGACTAATGCTTTCCCATCAGAGAAGAGAAATATGTACAGTAGTCTTCTCTATTAGAGAAGACTAATGCTTTCTCATCAGAGAAGAGAAATATGTACAGTAGTCTTCTCTAATGGGGAAGCGTTACTTATAGAAGTACTGTGTAAGGAGAGCAATTCGTTCTGTAGGATTTTACAATATGGATATCTTTATTGCAGGCCGTGAACAGTTACATGATTGCCTGATGCAATAATACCCATAACAGCGACAATGCTAGGGATTTAACATGAAATAACTAATACAAGAAAATTACATAAAACGTATAGTAACATATTTTACCTATAAAATTGATATTAATATGGGAAATGAAAGAAAATGAAAGGCGATGAAAAGACACTGGCAGTAACTCGGCTGAAGACGAAAGCTGTTCCCTGATGGTGCGTCTTCTGTACGATTTGTCCTCTGTGAACTTTTTGTAGTCCACATCCATTACCTGGACGTTGTGGAGCATCTCCATGGCCAGGAATCTATCCCCTATCCTGAGTCTCCACGCCACAGACTGCAGAGAGGGGAGGGCTCTTAAGGGTTTTGGGGGGATCCTCCAATTACACATCTGCCAAAAACTTGGCATATTGACTTCACCTGCAATCATTTCAATTGACACGAGCAAGCGGAGGGTGAATATCCATTTGGAGATTTTTCTGTAATTTAGAAGTTGGGTGATATCTGAAGTATGTGTGAGTGGTGGCAGTTTATGCTTGAAGAGGATCCACCGAAGAAGCCAGTACTCATCGGATGCAATTGTTTTTAGCGTCGCTTTCGTTGCCGACGCCCAGATTTCTGAACCGTAGGTGATGACTGGCTGCAGAAACCGGTATATATATTGCAGCGTGTACTCAGGCTCTGTAACATGAAGGTGTTGTTTGGCAAGCCATCTTGATCTGCAGACCTTGTTGTGAATGTTTGAAACTGAGTTTAGGGTCGAATATAACGCCGCGATCTCTGGCGCTTGGTGACTGGGTGATGGAGGTTCCGTGGATTTCCAGATTTAGTTGCGTTGGGTTTGATATGAGTGAAAACACCATTTGTGCAGATTTGTTTGGATTTATCTTAAGAGAAAACTGTGCCAAGTATGTAATCAGATTCTTAAGGCTGTTGATAATGGTTTCAGAAACAGAATCAGGTCGGGTGGTCCCCGTTGATCTGATAGAGGAGCTTCAAGTCGTCTGCATAACTGATAAATTCTGTTTGCTGGCACAGGAATGGGTGAATGGCAGCCGTAAAGAGGAGCCCTGAAAGAACACCGTCCTGGGGAACACCTACACAAATTTTCCTTGTGAAAGATTTTTTATTCACAGTCAAGTGAAGGACCCTGGTCGTAAGTAGCGACTTCAAGAATTCTAGTATATTGCCTTTTATCTGGTGTCCGTCCTCACAAATTTGAGGGAATTCAAGAGGGACTGGATGTCTATGCTGTTAAATGCAGACTGGATATCCAGATAAACAATTGCCATCTCGGCCCTATCTTGTAGAGCCCCAGAATGGTGTTGGTGGTTTGCAGTAGGTTGGTAATGGTTGGCCTGCGTTTCAAGGCATAGGGAATGAATGTGATACACATGGCAGAACCTGGTTGATTAGGATGGGAAGAAGGCACTTCTCCATGACTTTGAGGAGACATAAGGCTTTCATTATTGGCCTGAATTGTGAAACTGAGGTCGCTCCTTGTGTTTTGGGGATTGGTTGGACAATATATTGATTCCAGGCTGTTGGGAAACTTTGCGTTGTGAGGATTCCATTAAAGATACCTAGGAGTGCATCAATGATGAAAAGACTAACGCTCTTAAGAATGAATTGTGGGACCCCATCATATCCACTTCAAGACGTTGGTGGGATATCATTGATGGCGTGGATAAGCTCTCTTTTTGTGATGATGATGGAAGCGAGGATATCTCGCTGACAACTGTTGTGAAGGCTCTTAAGGTCTGACGCTGACTTTGGCCTAAATCTTGTGATGTAGTCTAGCCATTCGATCGGATTAAGTTGTTGAGGGAATTCATCATGGCTTGCCTTAAACGGTGCCTTCCCGATCTTGATTGTTTTGTCGATGTAGGCTTTCATGGCTTCAGATTTGCATCTATTGAACTGGGCACGGGCTCTTGAGTATGCAATCCTGTCAAATGGGTCTGATTTTGCTTTCCATTTTGCATGTAGTCTTTGTTTATTCTGAAATTTAAGGCTGAGATCTTGGGTCAACCATGCTTTGCTCCGACAGGAGATTGAAACTGTTTTTTGCGCTGCAGTTCGAACAATAGACTGCAGCCAGCAGGTAAGAAAGTGCAGCTCGAGCTGTGGATGACATTGGTTTAAGGCTTCCCAAGGAAAAATGGATGCTGCGAAGCAGCATTTCTCTGGATTGAGGAGAGAAGGGCTAATCACTATCTTCTTAACTGGTGCCTGATGTTGCCAGGATGTCCTGGAAGTGATTGGAAGAATGAGGGCTACTGGTAGATGGTCTGACATGAAGGCTGTTTCAGGCTGGCAGTCAACGGTGAGGGTGTCTGTTGCAAATATTAGGTCTAACAGGTTAGCGCCCCTGGTAGGGGGAAAAATTCTGGAGGGTCAGACCTACTGCAGCCAGATTAGAAGATAACAATCTGCGAAGACTGTGTTGGCCTGAGCTAATATTAAAGTCTCCACACACAGAAGTAATGTTGCTTTGGGGTGACATTGATTAATGATCCAGTTGGAGACCTCTTGTAAAGTGTTCTTTAGTGTGGGAGGGGGAATGTAGACTGTGCACACGTCAAGTCTTTGGCCTTGAATGCTGAGTGAGGCTCTTGCAGCTTCAAACAGTTCTGTTTTTAGAGTGGCTGAGCTGGTCAGTGAGAATTTTTGTGTGTTGAAGAGAATGCTTACACCACCACCAGTCGTCCGTTCCCCTGGAGGCAAAAATGCCCGAGAAGCAAGCGGGTTGAGAGAATGCGAGGTCTTCTTCATTGGGGGATAGCCATGTCTCTGTGATACAAATGATGTCATACAACCTTGACAAGAGAAGAATTTCCATTGCCTGAAGTTTATTTCTCAGGCTTCTAGCTTTCTGATAGAAAATTGTGCACATTAAAGATGTTGGGATGTATGCCCTTGTTGGAGCTCTGATCGATTGATTCATCAATCGTCTATAATTCGTTCTGGAAGTAGTTCTCACCTCAATGTTCATATGTCTTCCCTCAGGCGTTAGTGGCTGGTGATTATGTCGCTGGCAAGCTTCGGTTAGAGTGTTTGAACCTTTAAGAAGATCCTGTTCAGTATAACCGGAATGTTCCTCCCCAAACTTAGACTTAATGGCGGGTGTGAGTCAGGTTTTCCTTTCATTATTTGTGATTTCAATCCGTTGGGGATACCGCATCCGGGTAAAGGTATGCTTTTTAGTGTAGAAGTGTTTCACTAGTGCCCCTGCAGGCCAAGATGATGCAAGGCTGAGTAGTTTGTAGTTAGAATCTGCTGCAGTGATTTTGTATGATGCATAGTAGGGTTGTTTGGTCGTGAGCCTGGTAACTTCTGTGTCTACACCTAAGTCTTCATACAAATAAAACCACATCTGTTCAATAGTTGTCTGTGGAGAAAGCCTGGAGACAAAAATTGATTTTTCATGTGAAGAGATTTTCAGCGGAATCGCATGTATTTTCGTTGAGTTAGCAGTCCCAATTGTGGGCTTCATGTTGCAGTTTGGCTTTTCTGGTGTGATTACTGGTTTTTTTGTGCATTTCTACTTCCCTTTGCACAGTATCATCTCCTTAGGTAGTTTTGGGTGTCCTGGTTTGGTTGTTTCTTCGATGTGGCGGCAAGATGAATAATTTCGGGATTATTTGCTGTGGTGTAGAAATTTCGGGGTGCGATTTGGTGGATAGAGAGGCTCCGATACCTTAGATGGTAGACTTTGCACGCTGGGAATTGGTTGCTCCGGTGCGTGTGGCCTAATGCGTAAGTTGGGGGCAGTCTTCCAAGGTATCCGGACAGTTGAATAATTAGATTTAAGGACATCTGAAAATGTAGCACATCGGCTTACTTCTGACTCTTGGACTGAATAGTTTTGTACCCGAGACGGGAGAGAATGGGTGGTGCTGTCCTTCTGTGATTGATGTGAGAAGGGGTAATGGATGCTACAATAATGATGAAAATGTACAAACTTCGGTTTGTCTAAAAAATTAAACTATGTAGTAATGATGCAAATGCACTAACTAATGTCACAAACTAAATTAAATAAACATTAAAACGGAATTTTATTTTTGACCTTTATAACTAAACCGCCACGATATTCTACGATCCGCTTGGATCAGAAATATCACAAATGACTCGATCACAGGGCCCAGCTCCAGGTAAAGTAAAATAACCACTTTGCATATGTGTTTGTTGAAGTATATGAAATGTGTGATTCTAAAATTTATAACACGCATTCTCAAAAATCTTTGAATACAATCGAAGTTTCAAAATAATTTATTATTAAATAAAATCACCACTCACTTAATCTTTACGGAACTTTTTAAAGCTGTGAGCTTTAAATTTTGCGACAGTGCTAATTTAAACTTAATTCAGCTAACGCTGCATTATACTTTACAAAACTTGCTTCAAGAGGTGAGTTTTGTAGAGTATATGCAGCATTAGCTGAATTATTAAAAAAAACATGAATACCTAATTTAATAATATTTATTAACTATAAAAGAAAAGAGTATAAACAGAAAATTAATTAATTAATTTTAATAACCAAGTATGTACACACTACATTACTGATGCGTGTGACGAACAGGAACGGCGTGCCGGTGCACCGCGATCTATAGTACTAACTCCTACCATGTACTACTACACATTTTTCAAAAATATTTTATTACCAAAGATGTGTAATTTTTCAAAATCAAATGTTAATAAAATATCTTATCAATATATGCAAAACATAACCGAGGCGTGTGACAGAATTGGAATGGCGTTAAGAATGTAAAATACCTTTACAATGCCAGAATTTTTGTTTAGTTTGGTTTTTAGAAACACCTTCCGCTAGAATACATTACTTCATAAAACCTCCTTGACAGACAATATTTTCGGTGTAGACTTTCCCAGAGTCTGCCTTGTACTGGACAATACTGAAATGTTGCGCAATATTATTGATTGGTTAAGGGCTACTTAAAAGAAGAATGCAAGGAACTTCGGTCATATCACTTCTCGCTCACCTTGACCAGCTAAGAAATCTGCAGTGTGTTCCATATGAATAATAATAATAATAATAATAATAATAAGGGAAAGTTCCGTTTATACTCCAATGACCACTAGATCGGAGTAGTTTACAGATCAGAGTACCAATCATTTCGACAATGAACAATCGTTAACCATATTTAGCAGTCATGCGATTTTGAACGACGTTCTCCACTCACAAGCGTGTGCTTCTGAATTCTTCCACGGGACTATTCGGCTATGCCGAGCCAATGTGTTTATTCAATGCATGAGGAACTGTCATTTTCCAAGGTACTTTCAAATTATGCAACGCTGACTTTAACAACTCCTCTAATTCTATTCCCTCGCCTAGTTTGAATGCTATATTCACAACAACGACTTTCTCAATTGATTCAGTTTCAATTCATACTTTTGCAAATTGCTCATTTTAAGGTAAATAAATATACAAATTTCAAGGTTAAAATAGTTAATAAACTTAAAAATAAATTCAGTTCGATCAGTAAATGCAGTAGTTAATTGTATTTACTGGTCGAACTGAATTTATTTATAAGTCATGCAACCCATTGCCACAGGCCTCTTTAAAAATAATTTTGTTAGCGAACATTCCGTCTCGTGAAATTTTCTGTTTCAACTCTTGACTTTGGTTATAAGTTTAATATTCTTTTATATATATAAAAAAATCCGTATGTAAGGCAATATTTTCAAATCGTAACCATTGATGCGCCGAATTAGGTCAACTTATGTGAAATATTTCCCTTTCTTTCTCCCCATACGTTTATATCCATGTATTTATTTTCACATGGCGATTGATTTAGGTGCTTAGTTTTAGGCGCGCTCCGGTAACACGAAGCTTTGTTGTTAATGTTATATGTATGAAATATATAGGAGCTACATGACAGATAATGTCAGCAGACTAGCTTATGACGCTACAATATGAGAGTGTAATGTGCCCAGTGGGAGTGATAACCAAAAACGACGAATGCACTTGCACGGAATCCTCTATGTAAACGTTGGAAACAAATAATGTATGCCCTTTCCAAGTGACCCCTGTCCCCCTTTCAGGAAACCTTGTTTGTGTTCCCTGGATTTTCACTCAGAAAACTGCAGTGGCTGTATTTTTCTTATTTTTAGCGACTTCGGTACACATAACTTTCCACTTGACGTCTGTCGACTTCTCCATGCGTCATACTCTGAGTTGTAGTCTTCGCTGACGTACTGCACCAACGTCATCGGTTATCTAAATAAGTTTACCGTACTTTCCGAAAAATCTATAGGAAAAATGGCCCAAACACTTTTTTGTTTGAATAAAAAATAATATTTTTTATTTAATTTTATTTAAATTATTTTATTTCAAATTATTTAACGTTACATAATAATTTAAATATAAATGAAATTGATGCTTTCTACGAAACTGCAATTTCTGTATCGCTTATTTTCAATTCAGTTATTGGGTCATATGCAGTTAACCATACAAAGTGAATTTTTTGTGTTGTGAATTTTTTCCTCATAACTTTTCTAATCCAAAATATACAAGATAACTTAGAATTTTAAAAGCTATTAAGCATGGTGAAAAGTGTTACTGGTTGGCTTTATGTAAATGCTCGTTTTCGTGGATAAGGCAAAATCAAGTTAGCACAAACGAAAGCAAAAATTTTAGTTCTTGGAAACACACACACACACACTGGATCGCTCGGTAGTCAAGATGGAGCAATTCCTAAGGTCTAAGTGAATATTAACAGTTCACTCACTCTAATATGTGCATTTTTGTTTTTTTTTAAGGATTTTCCTCTATTTATTGTTGCTGTTTTTCGATTATAGGCGCATTAGCAACTTAGGCCATATTTCAAGGCCCTAGCCGAGTAATCAAGCGCATTGTGAAAACGCATTTGCCCGATACAGCCAAGTGGTCACGTAGAAGAATGCAGAACCAGACGCGTTTGAGTGGACCGTCGTTCAGGCTCGCGTGGCTGCTAAATATGGTTAACGATTGTTCATTGTCGAAATGATTAATTCTAAACTGCTCTGATCTAGTGGTCGTCCGAGTATAAACGGAACCTTCTTTTATTATTATCATTATTCATATGGAACACGCTGCAGATTCTTAGCTTCTCAAGGTAAGCCCGTGATTGCTAAATACAATGCTGTTTCTTGCATTTTCTCTATTTTTGTGAACTCTTTTGACCGTGGTCGTCCCGGAGTATAAACAGAAAATTTATTTCACACAGTGCGGCAATTGGAAAACAAGACATGAGACGAGTGCTAGTTCTGCCATTTATTAGAAGTAAACATGAAATAAACGAGTATTCCTCGAGCACGGCAGTCAAAGTCAGCGAAATTGCTGCCATTTCAGAACGTAGCGTGACCTGAACTGCACGTCTCTCCTGTGTCTGTGTTGTGGAGAGACAATGGAACAAAGGGTAAACAAAACGTTTTGAGTACGACTAACAAGAGTGTCACGAAAACGTTACAAATGATGAAGCAAGGGTATGGAGAGAATTATATCTTGTGCTCGTGTGTTCGAGTGGCATAAATGTTTCATCCATGGAAGAGAATCACTGGAAGACGACGAACATCCGGACCCAGCAAAAATGGTTCGAACGCCAGAGTTGATTGAAAAGGTGCAAGAAATCAATACCAATGACCGATGTACAACGCTTCAAACGATTTCAGATCTGTGCGTTAATAAGGAAATCATCGACAAATAAAAACCGAGGCTTTGAAGAACACGTATGTCTGTTCCATATTCGTTAACAGACGGTCAACTCATTGAGGCCGCTGAAAGCTAGCCCAACTTCCTGAATTCGATAGTTACGGGTGAGGTGACGTTTTCAGTACAAACCCTTAACGAAGCCACAAAGTGCAGCGTGAAAGTCCGCAACTCTCCAAAAGCCAAAAAAAAGTTTGCCAAGAAAGGTCAAAGTTCAAAAGCATGCTCATCACCTGCGATTGCTAGGGAATTGTGCACAGGCTTCGTGCTCAATGGCCAAAATATTACTTCTGCCTACTCTCTAGACGTTTTGAAACGTTTATTGCAGAGAATCCGCCATGTGCGGCCTTAGTATGGAAAAGATGGCAGTTGGTTTTTCTTGCGCGACAACGCACCAAGCCACAAGGGAGGTTCTTTGGCTAGCAAGAAAGTCAGCGTACTGTCGCACACACCGTATTTACCAGACGTAGTCCCGAGCATCTTCTTTTTGTTACCGAAGTACAAGGCACCACTGAAAGGCTGTTATTTTGATTACGTCATCACTATTCAAAGAGCTGTGACGAGAACATTGAACTACACCAGTCACGGCCTTCCACCAGTCGTTCCAGTCGCTTCGTGATCGCTGCATGAAGTGTGTGGATGGGGGAGGAAGTTACTTTAAATAAACCAAGGTTAGTTTACTTTTATATGGGATCATTATTTTTTCTAGCATTAGTTTCCAATTGCTGCATGTGTATTTTAATGTTCGTAAATTACTTGTATTCTAAGGTCGATTTGCTGTTTTCTGGACGGAAAATCCGAGTTTCTGGGATAAAAAACCCAGGCTGCCTTGACCTGAAACCGACTAACCCAGCAATATTGTGAAAAAGACCAAAAAATACTTCGCGTCATTCGCAAGTGGATTTGAACTGAGGTATTCGCTACCCGATGTGGAAAGGACAGTGATTATACCAACTGTACTATCCACAGGTTGGATAGAATTCGAATTGACACCACCTATATTTATGAAATGATTGAGTAGCGGTTAGAATTGAGACCACCTATATTTTAAAATTAATTTGGAAGTTTTTGGGAGGTTTAGATCTTCTCGCAAATAACTTTGTTCTGTTGGTGTGTGAGAGCGCCCTCAGGTCACTTCGAGAGGCAGAATGTGATGATTTACTATATCAGGTTATTAGATCTTATTTTTCAAATAGGCAGATAAAAGTCATCTCACAACCTTTGGTATTTTCAAAATTCATTTCCAGAGGATGCCCACAAGGCTTGGTCATTGGGCCTCTCCTCTGGAATTCTGTTTTAGACCAATGGTTACTGAAAGAAAGTCAAATTTGCAATAAAATAGCGTATGCCGACGATTTAGTGCTATGCATACCAAGCAGGTTAAGACTTTGGTTAGAAACACATGGGAAAGAAATCCTGGATGATTTGCTGGAATGGTCTAGAATAAAATTTCTGAGACGAAAACTAAAATGATGATCTTCAATAATAAACTGATTATAACAGACCTCCTAATCTTCATATCAACAATGTCCAAATTCCTTGTTTCTCAAAATAAATATCTTAGTCTCTTAATTGATGATAAATTTTCTTTTATCTCCCACGTAAACAACGTAGCTGAAAAGATTAAGAAGTCTACAGCAATGTGATTAGGCTCTCAAGAGCTGAATGGGGTATAAAGCACAAAACTTTGACATTATATTATAAGGCTATATTTTTGCCAATTGTAGTATATGCGGCTGCCATATGGTTTCCTAGGGTTACTCACGTCACAGTGAAGGCCAAACGTTTATCATTGCAGAGAAAGATGATATTGGCAACACACATTGCTGCAGAACAACATCAACCAATGCATTACAAGTGATCTCAGGTTGTGTTCCGATTGACCTTTATGTGGCATACCAAGGCATGATTTCTAACTTAAAGAAAGGTTTGGCAACTCAAAACATTGCAAGTAATCCGGCCATGGACATTCGGGAGGAGAAAATTAATGTTTGGACAAAATTGACTGATAAGTGGAAATACAGATGGCAATCCAGTGGAACAGGACTCACTACCAGGGAGTTCATTGAAGATGCAACGTTTGCTGTAAATAATAAAATTATGGGATGGTTTTATCCTCTAATGACAACGTCATATTTAATTACTGGATATGGCTCACTGCGGGATAAATTGTATAAATTTGGACTTGAACGTGACCCTTTGTGTTTTTGTGGGGCAGTAGAAGATTGGAGGCATGTTCTGCTTTATTGCCCGGCTTATGACGACTTCAGACAAGAACTATTTAACAGCACTTAACCTATTAAGACTAATAACCTCGGTATTTTGATTCAAGAAGCCAAGAACTTTGCAGCGTTCCAATCTTTTTCCGACAAGGTGTTTAAAAGAAGACGCACCTTGTTTACTAATTCTAGAAGTGGACAGTAGACTGATGTATTCATGAACTTATATTTTTACCTTACTAGGTCAAACAGCTGTTAACTTAGAAACTAAATGTTGTGTTCTTAAATTAGTAATAATATAGAATGGTATTAAGTATACATAGATTTTTTTTATTATTGTTTTATTTATTTTCTTTTCCCCCTCGGGTTGGGCATCCTGTCCTTTGGTACTGCACTCCTTCTACTAGACGACAAGTTGGTGCAGCAGAACTAGATAATAGAACCAGGCACAACTCCTCATGCTTAGAAATGGGCAGTGATTGAGCGGATGTTGATCGCTGTAGAGTGTAGACATCAGAGTTACTTTTTCAACAAAGATTTTCCAAGGTGGAGGTCGACTAAACGTCTAGGTGCCACCCAAAACAAATACACACGCATACATACACGCGCGCATACATGTTGGTGTGTGATGTCTACGCGAGTAACACAGTTGTGTCATCACCGTCCTTCCCACACCGGATGAAAAAGACCCGGGTTGGAATTCCTTCGATGACGCTAGGAACTTTAATGGGCTTTTTTTTTTTCACTCCGTGGCTGTGTTGGTCGGTCTCAGGCGTAAATAGCAAGGTTCCCCCCCCCCAGAAACGGGGGGGGGGTTGGTCTACAAAACAGGCAAATCGACCAGAGAACACATGCAATTTACAGACACAAATACGGGTATATGTAAGAAATTACGGGGTGACCCTAATATAATAGTTTTTTTTTTATTTGTGCGTGATTATTCAGGATTCATTTGTGTAGGTGAATTACAGGTGATTGGGCAGCACTTTCAGGTGTATTTTGCGATCATCACTTGGAGGAAAATGAAGGCCACGTGTGAAAGAATTCAATTTACAAAGGGTTAGGACAGGGGTCGGCAACTATTTTTGATTGAAGAGCCATTTTTGATCTAATTAAAAAAAAAAAAAAAAAAAAAAAAAGAAAGATAAAAGAGAATCCGAAGAGCCTCAGCTCAGGCTGGAGGAGGAGGGGGAGGGGATGAGTGCGATAGAGTGGGAAGGTGTTTTATTAAAAAATATATATTTTTTTGAAATATTATTTATTAATACTGTATAAAACATAACAAAAAAATCCAGTTAGGTACGAATTAATGTGACTTTTCGCTGAACTTCTTGAGCGAGTCTCTCAACATCAGGCGGGTAGTATACCGTCACTTTCGTCTTTAAACATGCTGAGAGAATCGCATTGTTCAGACAGTTTCATGATTTATTTTTAATATAGTTCATGTTCGAAAATATTCGCTAGCGGAAATACGTCGCTTGTCGTACATGTGGGCTAAAAGATAAAGAGCAGCAGTTATACATGTTGAAAGAGCTGCAGGTTGCCGACCCCTGGGTTAGGAACATGCACAAACGTGTCTCTTCGTTTACTGTGTAGGGAATCGGAAAATTAATGCTGTCACTTTCCGTGTTTGGGAAATTTCAGTGGATGTGCGTCAACTGAATCTGGAAGTAATAAAAAATTAATGTTTGCAACTTTTTACATCAATTAATTCATGAAATAAATGCTATCTGTAAAATTTTTATTACGCTTGTATCTAGAGCAATTGCTCGATAATTAAAATTTTTATTCCCAACTTAGAAGGATTTTTGTAGGAGATCTAACATCGTATAAAAAGAATTTAAATACCATTTTATTAATCAGGTACCTAAGAAACTTATTTACTTCGCCACGCCACAAACTACAGTATTTGCACTGCCCTGGTTAATTAGACTGAAGATAGCAGACTTTTAATATTATTGCTGTTTACTAAGGTAGTTCTTTCCCTGAAGAAGTGTTTACTACAGTAATAAAAATTTCCTCTTCCGGCGAACTCTCCACAAACTTAGGTAATGTACTCAGCATTTTCTTTATCATTTATTATCACCTTGAAAATTAAAAACAGCATTAAGTGAAACAAAGACTGAGTTCTTTTTCGCTTGTAATGTTTGATTCGAGAAAATGTGAAACGGCCGTACTTAATAATATACAGGGTGTCTATAAATTATTCATCTGGTTATGAAGCTTGATTAAAATTTTATTGTAATAGTTATTGTAAAACGATTTGCTTCACTTAATAAAGCAACTCAAAGAATTTCTTATCACACAACCGCACTTCAGCGAACATCCACAAGGGCGCCTCTGGTAGCACGTAGTATGTTAAGACAGTAACCAGTTCTATTCCACTTGTTTTGAAGCAACTGTTGGGAAATGGAAATCACTGCATGTTCAATCCGATCCTTGAACTCTGTGATAGTATTAACTTTTTTTTTGCATACACCTTGTCCTTTATATAGCCCCTTATAAAGAAATCCATAGGTGTGATATCCTGTGAATGAGGAGGCCATGGAATGGGACAATCGGGCACATGCAAGCTCCAGTGTGGTGAAGCCCCATCATGCTGATACAACACATGTGGCTGTACTGCACATGGATAGCAGTAACCCCAGAGTAACTTATAAACTATGCGGTACTACACTCAGGGTAGTGGAGAATGAAAAAGACCTGGAAGTAATTGTGCAATCAGGCATGAAATTCTCGGAGCAGTGCAAATATGTTGCCAGGGCAGCTCATGGGGTTTTTTCAATGATATACAGAAACTGCTAGCAGGGTTAGGATGTGTTATTCCTTTGTATAAGGCCATGGTTAGGCCGCATGTTGAGTACCCTATACAGGTCTGGAGGTCTCACTTTAGGAAGGAGTTAGGATCTGCTGGAACGGATACAGAGAAGGACAACCAGGTTGGTGAAGACAACAAAACGATGCTCTTACCTAGAAAGGCTTCAGTTCTGCAAATTACAGAGTCTCGAGACCAGACACCTGCGAGGTGATCTGATGAAGTGCTTAAAGCCTTGAATGGATTGAATAAGCTGAATGTTAATGGTATTCTTCCAGTTTCTGAGACTACACACATGAGGGGGCATAAATTCAAGTTGAGGAAGGATGTGCAGGATAGATGTACGGAAGTTTGCCTTCAGCCAGTGGATGATTGATTGTTGGACCAGGCTTCCATCTGTTGGTGTGAAAGTAGACGAGTTGCCATATGCGAAAATTATGTCTGTTAACTTTATCAGATGTGGAATGTCGCTTCATCGCTGAAAATGACATTTTACAGAAAGTATCTAATACGGTTGACAATGTGAATAGCAAATTATCTCATGGTTTGTCTTAAGACTTAATTTCTTGGATAATTTTTACTTTGTAAGCATAAAGTTTCAATCTCTTGCGAACCACCCTGTGCAATGTTGCTCGCAGTTTTTGCAGCGGCAGAGTAGCCCACTGGATAGATTTTGTAGTACTTCCGGTAAACACATCTTGAATTTCCGACACTTTGCCTTTCTGGTGCAGCACACTGCCGGTTTCTTGAAACTGTTTCAACCATTGCCTCATTGATTGTTCGGTAGATGGATGTTTCTGGAATTCCCGTTTAAAACGTCTCTTTACAGTCACTGAAGAGTTGTTAACCCACAGCCACAACAAACACATTGCTTTCTCCTGCATTGTCACCATTTTAATGCTGTACTGCGCAATGCGTACTCGGATCAGGACTGCCAACCGCAAGAAGAAAAAACTCGTTCAGTTTCTCTGATAGCTGCAGCAAACAACTTTAAGATACCTATTACAATAAAACTTTAACCGCGCTTCATATTTATGTGAATAATTTATAGACACCCTGTGTAACATAATAATTTCACTTATTTAATATCATTATTATTATGCAGAAGTTTCCACAGTCTAGGGGGCACCTCCTTGTGGGTACACTTGGTTTTTGGGGCTGGCTCTTGTTGCTTTCATGGAGCACTTTTTTACTTACCATCTCACTAATCCAGCATCTCACTAACCCAGAACAAACCATCTCACTAATCCAGTTACGAAGCATTTTTTAATTAATTTTATTATTCGTAGTTTATTTCTTTAAGAATAAATGTATTTAAGCATTTATTAATTTATAAAAGTATGTATATTCACAGTTAAATTTTAGGTCACATTTTATTTGTACTTGTTCTAGAACTTCAGGAGCCAGTGAAATTTATGAAAAATGTTAAGGGGGGGGGACTTAAGGTATAAAGGTTTGGGAACCTCTGTTATAAAGTAAGTCTGACAAACAGGTTATTTCAGAGCAATTTGAATACCGCGTGTAATTTACATACATATCACTCTCTTCTGTATACCTCACGATCTCCTCTTCCCTTTACTAAATGATGTTCTACTTTTTCTACTGTTTAAATTTTAAGCCTTGGCAGATATCGATTTGAAAACGAACCATTATACTGTATATATTCCTCTAGGTACTCTCAGTACATTCGTTTATAAGCAAGCGATATCGATCAGTGCTCTTTTATTGTGAAACATGGTACTATAACGGGAATGTAATAAATGTTGTATGAGGCTTTCAACAAAAATCCTAGTGACTCTCAATTATGTGACCATTTAAAAACATTTCGGAGAAACAGCGATCGCAAAATTTGTTTAGGAATAACACACTTGTTTACACTAAGCGAGTACAGTACTGTGTTTACTTCCTTTCTGTGAATTTGGTAAGCTAATGGCAAGTTCATCACTAATGTTAGGATTAGGTTTTTTTAACCGAAAACTTTGGTTTTTCATTCTGCTAAACAGGGATGGACTTTAAGGTACATGCAGTTTATCAGCACAATGTACCGATGTTTTGCAAACTTTGTTGTCTTGTAGATATTCTAACAACCTAGGCAACACTCCTGTTAACAAATTATAATTACTTTTCGATTTTAGTACAATATGAAACTCAATTGTGGTGTTGCCTGATTCTTTTGTATTCTCTGAAGTTATTTAAGAACAGATTAAAAATTACCTATCGAGTAGAACTAGGTTTTTCAATTGCTCTTTATACATTTTTTTGTGTTTTTACATTGTTTTATAATTACTTCTCTTTTATAATTACAGAATCTTTTACTTTTATTGTTTTATATGCGTGTTTCGTTTCGTGAAATAATGTGTATATTTATTATGTAATTTCTTTGATATCTAAATATACCATGTTTATTGGAAGTTAAGGGATGTACTGTTTTCTGGAAAATAAATAAATAAACAAATAAATATTTTAAGTTAGTTTATGAATTATTTAAAGTTTAGATTGTGAATTCATTATAACTTGTTATAAGTGTAAGTTATAGATTGCAATTTATTACAACGGTAATTTGCAAATTAACTGTAAATTATTGTGAATATAAAGTGTACACTTATATTAATTGTAAAATTATTATTTAAAAATTCAACTCTTTTAATTGGTTACTGTAATTTAGTAATTGTAAACCGCTTCATGCTAATTCACTCTTTTTCCATATCCAAAAAATAAATACTTCTTTGAACCACTTTCTCAATCGTCGGGAGCGCTCCGTCTCCATTTGCAAAACTGGAGGTGAACTAATGCAATCTTTAATGGAGTACAAATCTCTGATTGTTTCTGGATCTACATGCTACCGGTCTAGGCCACGAATCGCAGTATAATTTGAAATGCATAAAGGTTTTGTGATATTAAATCCAGTTCTTATTTTTGTTTGAGGTTGAAGACTTTTTGAACTGCTTCCATAGTGCTGATTAATTAGAATGTTAATTGTCGTGAGTAGCAGGAATTTGCACCCACCATTTGGACAATATTAAATCCGGCTCTTCTTCTTATTTTTTGTTTTATTTTTTTGAGATTGAAGGCTATTAATTAGAATGTTAATTGTCGTGGATAGCAAGAATTTCACCCGCCAGTTGGACAACAGTGAAACTTTTTCCATACAGAAGGAAATGTACTTAGAAAAAAAAATCATCGTGGGCCAACAATCAAAACACCAGAAATAATTGCAACGTTACCAAGCCCTAACACAATCTACAAGGAAATTGTAAGCAGAGACAAATATTAGTTGAGTGAATGTCAGGATTCGCTTGCACTGGGATCTCCAGTTGTTTCCATATACATTTACAATTAAAAACATGAAGAGGAGTGCGACCGTTGATCATTATTCATTCCCACGTGATAACACCGTCTCCGCCGTAAATGTTTCTCTGATGTTGGTGGGATGGTACTGCATTCTTCGTTGTCTCCAAATGAAATAACGTCTAGAATCAGTTTGTAGGTTTTTAACTAAAACGGGACTCATTAGAGAACAGAACTGTGCCCTATTTGTCACGGCCCCAAGTTACATTTTCTTAGTACTAGTTTCGACGAGTCCTGCTGTGGTTTGGGGTTAATAGGATACAAACCACTGGCTTCCTTGCGTAGAGTCCACTTGAATTGAGCCCACTTCCTTGCGTAGAGTCCACTTGAAAACATTTCCAACCACAGTCTGGTTGGAAATGTTTTCACCTGTAGCTGCAGCAACCTTAAGAGACAGTTGATGACAGGACATCGTAAGGTCCGTGTTGCTGTTAGACCCAGATAGCGGTCTGCTCTGGTTGACGTATCTCTCAGGCGATCTTGCCTAGCTCTTCTTGTAATGGTTCTTGTCTTCTTAAACTGCTTCCATAGTGTTGACACGACACTGCGTGACACATTAAGCCAACGTGCCAGCTCCCCCTGTGACTGCCCTGCTTCAAATGGCCTGCCATCTCAAAAAATAATCTAACTGGCTATGACTTGCCATCCTGAGTACTGGAGATGTGGCTGTCCCACTGAGCAAGACAAAAAACGGAAATGAAGTGATCTGGTCTCAACCCTTGTTTTTATAGGCAAGAATAATTTGCGTAATTTTGCATAACGTGTGACTCTGTAAGGTAGTAGATCGATTTCTATTGGACACTCGGAATTTGCATGCCAGGATGCCTATTATATCAAATATTTGTTTTCAGCAACACTGTTCACAATAAAATATTCATGAAAACATTTTGTTCTGTTAATTTTATGGAGCATGTACTTATGGATTTTGCAAAGAGTGTACAGTAGGACACCGTGGAATGTTTATAAAACTGAAGCACCCAAGCTTGTTTCTCACATCCGTATATTTATTTATTTATGTTTTTTTGAAGTGTATGTTGGGAGTTGTATGTTGTCTCGGATGAAAAACCCGGGATAACTCGTAGACGAAACCGTACTCCTTCTGTCTGAACTCGACTGACTATAGTCTCGACTGAAGAGGAATTTAGAAATGCCTCTAGTCGTTGAAAGGGATCGAACCCAGGTTCCAATGGAAGGCCACATATGCATTTATAGAACTTATAAATGGGCAGACAGAATGACTTGTGTCAGAAATTTTGCAGAAGTATGGTCAGTTTCTTAGCAGATTCTTGTTTGAACAGCATTGAATTTTAAATTCAACCCTTCTTGCCTTATGACAGGCAGATCGCTGCATCGTCATAATGACACTTTATAGTGGTAAACGAAAGGTGGCTGATCCCCCCTGTTTTTTGACCGATTTACCAATGGATAAACGATTATGTGATTTATTGTATAGTGAATGTAGGAAAAAAATATGAAGTGAAAATGAAATAGTTATATATGTTTTTTATTTTTTAAAGTTTGTTCTCTCTTCAATTTGAATACTTTCTAGGTGAGGGATATGAAACAAGAGTATCGAAAGCAGAACTGAGCCTTCAAATACTTGTAAAGATGGCTGCCAACTCTGAATGTCTGATGCCTATATTAAAGAGCCTGTGGTGCCAATTGACCTCTTTGCTAGAGCTCTCTGATAATATAAATGGGTCTATTCTGCATAAACTTATAGCAATGCTCTTAAATCAACTACTGCAGGTATGTTTAATCATGCATGCCTACAATAACGTAGAATTATTTTTTCACGTGTACTTAATAATATAATGAGAATACGAATTGAAGCCTATATTGCATTTGTTTAATGTATTATCATAATCATCTGAAACAAAGATACAAATTTCACTGGAAAAAAACTCAAATTCCTTCTGAAGGGAATTGATTAGTTTTGAATTGTGCAGAATAATCTCTTCCATGAGAAATTTCATTCCTGTATTTCGCACTACGGTTCGATAAAGTAAACAAGTTGCCCATTGAACTCTTATTTACTCTATTTACATAGGTTACATAAGTAGATCTCTTGTTAGAAAAGAATCTCAAACCTTTTTTTTTTTTTTTAGTTATTTTAAAACTCTTTAATTTGGAAAAATACCTGGTTTTTGAAGATGTGGACTTGGTTGACGTTGATATAAGTCGGTTCATCGTTTTTATTTTCTGTACAAAATAAAAATGCAAATACCCCTTTATAAAGATGCTCACTGGCAAATTTATCAGTGGTCTAAACAGTTTTCTTTTGGAAACTCAGGGATACCTTCCTTTCAATGAATAAATTTGCTAATAAATGAATTTACAAATTACAAATAAGTATTTATGAGAAATTCCATAGAAAACATAAATAGGAACAAAGGGATTCATATCGTCATCAATCAGGTGTACATCTTCAAAAGCTTGGCGCTTTCTCAAATTAAAGGCGGGGGGGGGGGGAAGTTACCATCAACTTGAAAGCGTATTGTTCTGAAATCTTTGCTGTCATCTCTAGTGATCTTTTAATACGATGACGCGAGTAACTTTAATGGACATTTTTCACTCCTGGCTGAGTTAGTCGGTCTCAGGCGTAGACACCATGGAGGGTTTTTCTTCCAGAAAAACAGGCAAATCGACCAGAGAACACACGCAATTTACAGACACAGTACACATATGAAGAAATTATCGGGTGACTCTAATATAGTAGTTTGGTTTGGTTTTGGTTTGATATTTTAATATTAAATATTTCATTTGCTGTTAAGCAAAACAGATATATCGAAGGAGAGGGAAAAATTAGTTTTTACTACACAAACGGACTAGTATATAGTTCTTACATAGAGGTTAGACATGAAAAGACTTAGACTATATAATGAGCTGTTTGTATACTGTTTTGGGTGTATGCAATGGATTCTGCAAAATCGTTAGATTATTCCATGTGTATTGTGTCAATATGGGTTCTCTTGTTGATTATCAACATTTATTACTTTTAGAAATTCTTTAAATATGGCACCACTTCAAATGCTTTGAGTATTTGCGGTTGGTACTACATGGTAAGTAATAATAATTATACTTCCTGATATTATGGAACGAAACAACAACGAGAGCTACGAAGGTTGCACCGTAAAATTTCGTTAAAAAGACTCAGACGTCTTCCCTATAACGTTTGAAAGAAACAGTGAAGGGGTAAAATTTTTACACAAATGGTGATGTGAAGACTACAGTGACGTGTGGTGTGATTTAAAGAAGGTTCACTTGAATTATGTGAATTAGACACTTCCAGTTTCTGTTACATGCTTTTACGACATATAATGGTGCTCAAACAATTGTATCACCTCATTTTTAGGTTGTTTGCCCTTATACTGGCAGCTAATCTTTTAGAAATAGCTGAAATAACATTAATAAGTAATAAAAATACACATAAGAAACTATTAATTGCAGTTTATGCTTTATCTGTAAATATGCAATGAAATAAGTACCTTTTCTCCAAAATAACAGCATGTTAGTTATGGTTCGTATAATAATAAAATTTTTCTGAAAGCAGCGACTTTTTTCATTACTTTGTACGACGCCAGGCACTATTTAACCGAAAAACAAAACAAAATGCACACTAATATTTTGTTAGCCCACACCCTGCTTTGATGACTGCTACACATTGTCGTTGCATCGACTGGATAAGTTTCTGAATGTATTCCTGAGAAATCTCGTGGTGCCAAACACAGCTCTCTAAGTGTTTTTGGTTTCTTTTTCATTACTGAAATAACCAGTTTGTTGCAACAATTTTCAATTGGATTGAGGTCTGGACTGTTTCCAGGCCATGTCATTGTGCGAATTGATTTATCTTTTAACCATTTTGCACCTTTTGACAGTAAAGACAGCAAAATAAATTATATTTATTTAAGCAAGGGTGTTATATTTCATAAATTTAAAATTTTTGCTAATTTTATGAAGTAGTACTTGCAGTTTTGGCTCTATGATATGGAGAAAAGTCTCCCTGACAAATGTAATTGGCAGCATTCCCATAATGATCTGTAACTGTTGGAAGTAATATTGTCTCAAAAATGTCCCTGTCAAATTAAAGACTACCAAACTCCTCTATGTGAAATACATCCCCATATCATTTGAGATGCAGAACGTTTCACCGTGAAGATCAGGATGAAATTCTTCTTCTCCTCTTCGTCTAATAGTCTGCTAGCCATCTAACCATGCAAGTTAAATTTGGATTCATCAGAAAAAATAAAACAATTTCACTGATCCTCAGACCAACTAGCATGCGTCTTTAACCACTTTGGATGCTGGGCTTTCATTTTTTGCGTCAAAAGTGACTTTTTTCCTGGGCGACGTGTTACTAGTCCTGATGAGAAAAGGCATCTATGTACTGTAGCAGTACTTTCTTTTCTTTCTGTATCCTCCTCCCACGCTGTTTTGAGATCTGTCGATGAGGATCTTCTGTTTGGGACCCATAGACGGCCAAGAAATCTGTTCTATGCAAAAGAAGATAATCGTGGACGTCCACTTCCTTTCTTTCTGCTTAGACTGCTGCCAGTTTCTGTTCATTTTCGTAATAAACGTGCCACTTTTGACTGATTACAGTGAATCGTTTTAGTTATTTCATGCATAGACTGTCCCTCTATATTCAGTGCTGCAGCCACACTTTCCCTACATGTTGTTAGATATGAAAACTTAGCCATCTATGTGGTCTGGATTGCAATAGCACAGAATGCTGCCGCTAGGATGATGCAATCATGTATGGCACATGACATCATCTAAAAGAGTTTACTAGAGATGGATGATGAAATAGGGTAATGCTATTACCAAACATATATGATATATTGCCAAATCTCACAGAAATTCGGTGAGTTTTGCAAGTGCTGCAGTTTTTCGAACATCACTGTTTATTTCCATGGGCACTGTTCTTCCGAATTTGTCTCAGTAACTCCACTACATTTTTAGAATATATAACATGGTACTACAATCAACTAGTATCTATTTCCAGTTTAACCTGACTAACTTCCCAATTAGCCCATCCGTAGTTTGTTATTTGGTTTTTAGGAGCATTAGCAACTAAGGCCATATTGCTCCGGGGATATGCGGTGGTCATTCCCTGACCTTTCCGCATCCTCCGTATTTGGTGGTCATGGGCTCGAACCCCGGTCTAATCAAGAAGCGTGTGCTACGCACTGCTGCTCCTGCCCACCTAGCTACGGAGGCGCCTCCATCCGTAGTAGAAATATTTATTGCATTGTTCTTCCTGACGTTCCTGTTTTCTGAGTTATTACTTGTCTATCCAAGATAGTTCTTGGATAGACAACTAATAACTCAGACCGGTATATAAGTATTACCATTAGTAAGTCCAAATGATACCAGAAAGCTAACATTTTCTGCATCAGCCAAAAATAAATAAATAATAATAACTAGCAGAACCTAGTAGCAATAAATACATAATAATAACTAGCAGGTATACGACTGCCAGAGAATACTTACATGGAACATCAGAAAGCCGCGCTCCTGAACACCTGTAGGATAATCAGAGTTTCTCGACCAACATAATAATAATAATAAAACGCTGAACGGAGGGAACACAGTTAAAGCCATAAACACCTATACAGTCCCAGTGCTAACATTCTCCTTCGGGGTCATAGATTGGACTAACACCGAGCTGGAGGATATCATGAGTAAGACAATTACAATGATGATCAAGAGCTGCCAACACTACCCGATATCTCCCGTGGAGAGACTGACAATTGCCCGGAAAGAAGGAGGAAGGGGCCTTATAGACCTCATTGAGCAACAGAAGACAGCGATAATTAACTTGAAGGATTACTTCCAGAAACACACAGCAGCACTCCAGCAGGCCATAAGGATGACAGACAAGCGGTGTATCCCACTCAACCTAGGCGAGGAGCCCCCCCCAACCAAGAGGCACAAACGAAGCTAGAAAGATGGGCACAGAAGACACTCCATGGTAGACACTAAAATGATCTCCATCAAGATCACATAGATAAATTGCTTCCAATGCATGGCTCACGAGCGGGACGCTCTTCCCCGAGACTGAAGGATTCATGCTCGTCATCCAAGACCAGGTAATCAACACCAGGAACTATAGAAAATATATCGCCAAGGAGCCCGGAGTGTCCAATGACACATGTCAACTATGCCACCTGACCTCAGAAACAATCCAACACATCACCGCGGGATGCGGGATGCTAGGTGACCACCCACACTGAGTACACAAGACACGACCAGGTAGCCAGGATTATACATCAGATGCTGGCAAGCAAATACCAGTTAATCGAAGAAAGTGTACCGTATTACAAGTACTAACCCCAGGCAGTACTAGAGACCACAACCCACAAGCTGTACTGGGACTGTGCCGTAATAACGGATAGGACTGTCCTGCACAACAGGCCGGACATAGCGGACAAGAAGGAAAAGGCTACCTATCTGATTGACATAGCGGTACCTAATACTGGCAACCTACAGAAAACCCATGGGGAAAAAATCAGGAAGTACACAAACCTAAGACAGGAGATCAAAGAAACGTGGCATATGCAACAAGTAACGACCATCCTGATCATTGTGTCAACCACAGGTATGGCCCTATATAACAGCCTAGCAGCAATAGGTCTCCCAGCGAACACTTACAAGGAACTCCAAAAGGTCGCAATCCTCACCACCTGTAGCATAGTCAGAGAGTGCCTCGACCAACAGTAACACCAGACATAACAACACCCACCCTGTCTATTTGGTAGCAATGCCCGTCATGCGGTGGAACCCCAATCGGGGAGAAATAATATAATAGCAATAATAATAATAATAATAATAAATGGAGAAATGCAAGACCCACATACTGCACCAAGGAAAATTAGTCCACCGAAACTACCAGCTGCTGACTCATAAAGAGATCGAAGCTATGACAGAAGGAGAGACCCACGAATACCTAGGGATGATGCCTGCTCAGCAGTTAGAGCACAAGAAAATGAAGAAGTGCCTGACTGAAAAATATCATCAGAAACTCAGAAACCTGCTGAAAGCAAAATTGAACGGAGGGAACACAGTGAAAACCATAAACACCTATGCAGCTCTAGTACTAATATACTCCTTTGGGGTTATAGATTGACTAACACTAAGCTAGAGGATATCATGCGAAAGACAAGGACACAATGATGACTACGAGCAGCCAACACCACCCGAAGTCAGCAGTGGAGAGACTAGCAATAGCTCGAAAAGAGAGAGGAAGGGGCCTGATAGATCTGATAGAGCAACAGAAAACAGCGATAGTTAACCTGAAGGATTACTTCGAGAACAACACAGCACCACTCCACCGTGCCATAAGGAAGATGATAAGTGGTATACCCCACCCAACCTAGGTGAGGATCCCCCTTCCGCCCAGATGGCACAAGAAAAGACGCTAGAAAGATAGGCAAAGAAGACACTCCATGGCAGACATTACAATGACTTCCATCAAGATCACATCGATAATATCGTTTCCAGCGCATGGCTCACAAGCGGGACGCTCTTCCCCAAGACTGAAGGATTCATGCTGGCCATTCAAGACCAGGTAATCAACACCTGAAACTATAGAAAATACATCGCAAAGGAATTGCTGTTGGTAACATCGTCAGTTGGTCCCACTGTATAGAATTTAAATACTGTCTCAGTCCATCGTAGTCGCCTTTACGGAAGCAATAACCCTTCCCTTTACCCCTAATGGTAGTTACCTCTTTGAGTAAATCCCACTTCAGCACACTGTGATCACTGCCACCTAGTGGTTCATTTATCTGCAGATTCTTAATGGATGAAGAATCACTGCTGATAATCAAATCAAGAGTATTACTCCCTCTAGTTGCCTCCCGAACATGCTGATGTAGAAAACAATCATCCAATAATTTCCGTCCATTGTTTCCGTAGCTGCGGTTGCTCGCGTTTCGCAACGAACTCCGTCCCTTTTTGCGTGGACCCCCGCTCGGTATGTCAAATGACGCATGTCGACGATACCATCTGGCCTCAGAAACGATCCAACACATCACCGCGGGCTGCTGGGTGATCAACCAGACTGAGTGCACTCATAGGCACGACCAGATAGCCAGGATAATACATCAGAAGCTAGCGAGGAAATACCAGTTGACCAAAGAAAGTGTACCATACTACAAGTACGAACCCCTGGCAGTACTAGAGATCCCAACCCACAAGCTGTACTGGGACCTCGCCATAATAACGGATAAGACCATCCCGCACAACCGACCGGACATAACCGTTGTGGACAAGATGGAAAAGGCTACCTACCTGATTGACATGGCGGTGCCCAACACTAGCAATGTCTAGAAAATCCATGAAGAAAAAATTAGGAATTAACGAATCTGAGACATGTGGTGAAGGAGATGCACGTACAAGAAGTAACGACCATCCCGACCATCTTATGGTGCCAAAGACCCTACATAGCAACCTAGCAGCAATAAGTTTTCCAGAGAACACCTACAAGGAACTCCAGAAAGTCGCAATCCTGAACACCTGTAGGACAGTCAGAGAGTTGCTTGTCCAAGAGTAGCACCAGACATTGCAACCCACCCTGTGTACTTGGTAGCAGTACCCATCACGGAGTGGAATCCCCCAATCAGGGAGAAATAATATAAGAGCAACAACAATAATAATAATATTATTATTATTATTGTTGCTCCATAATAACGGATAGGGCAATCCCGTACAACAGACCGGCCGTAACCCTTGTGGACAAGAAAGAAAAGACTACCTATCTGATTGACATAGCGGTACCCAACACTGGCAACCTGCAAAAAACCCATGGGGGAAAAATCAGGAAGTACGCGAACCTAAGACAGGAGATCAGAGAGATGTGGCATATGCAACAAGTAACGACCATCCCGATCGTCGTATCAACCACAGGTATGGTGCCAAAGACCCTACATAACAGCCTAGCAGCAATAGATCTCCCAGCGAACACCTATGAGGAACTCCACAAAGTAGCAATCCTGAACACCTGTAGGATAGTCAGAAGTTCCTCGACCAACAGTAACACCAGTAATAACAACAACCACCCTGTGTACTTGGTAGCAATACCCGTCACGAGGTGGAACCCCCAATCAGGGAAAAATAATATAAGAGAGCAACAATAATAATAATAACCGGACATGACGAAGCATCCTATGGACTTGTTACCAGCACCCGTCACGGGGTGAAAAAACTCCCATAAGGAGAAAACGTCATAATAATAATTAAAATAAAACAGAATATTTATACTGTTCCTATGTCGACAAGGTAATTATCCAGTTCTGCTTTAAACTTAGCCAGACTCACTGCCTGAGAGGCAATTTATTCCAATGTTCGACAACTCGTTTCACAAAGGGGAACTTCATGATACTGAATCTTTCTTATTCCCTGAAATTTTAAATGCTTGTCCTCTGATTCGTGTCCCAACAATGAGGGGAAAGAGACTTTTGTCATTTATTTTACCCAGTCCCTTCACTGCCAAATTTTGTCCCGCTTCATCGCAATCTGCACGAGTTACGCTTCGTTTTCTAAGTGTTCTGTTAATTTTGTCGAGCAGTGTAGTTTTTGCTTTAAGAACCATCACGTTCAGTATCAGCTAAAGGTATATTATAAGCTTGCTTTTATTTTAATTTCTAATTTACTGATGAAAGCTATTATTATATCTAAACATCCATATATATAAGTTATAAATTTTTATATTGTTCCTTTTTTCCCCCCAGACAAATACTGAAGAATTTATCCAAAGTCAGAATTCGCAGAGTTGTCATTATCCATTTTCTTTGGAACATCTTACAGTATGTCTTTGTCTTCTCTTGCACATAGGAGTTGGATGCCTTCGCGGAGGGCAATCTCTTCAGTATACCGCTTTATTGATTATTAATAAAATTATTGATGTGTCTATTATTCACAAGGTAGCACTACTGAACGTCCCTAAAACTGACTCTACTCAGAATCCTCACATAACGGGCAAAGAAACCCAGCAAGTGCCTTCATATCATGTGCCATCATACAGCTCCAGAATATTCGTTAAAATGCCGACAGTGAGCGCAACAAAGGATTCATCAGTGTTGGATAATTCTCACGGTGCTAAATGGTGGTCTTCGAGTAGAAAAACAGCACCTAAAGATTACGTGCCTGTTGAAAGAAAAGAAAAGAAATCGACCACGCATAATGCACCCGAGAAAGAACGAATTCTTGGAATTTTGGCAGAGAAGGGAATTGATCTGATTTTGAATGTGCTAAACAATTCTATTACTTTACATAAACGAGTAGTGAGCACAAGACCGCAGTGCACTCCAAGTAACAGGTAAGAAAAGTTCTCTTATTTCTTGATATAGGCCCTTTCATTCCTAAATAAATAAAACCGTAATATATAGACGATTCAGCGTCCCGTTTCATCGTTTCTTATCGACATAACGGAGTACCTCATTCATTAGAAATGGGGCAGTCTCGTTAACAACGGGACAGTCTGGTCGCCCTAAATACCGGTACAGTCCGGTCGGAGTAATGTATATATAAAAAAAGTAGTTTAATAAAATAATCTTTATTTATTTTTAATATAAAAATGACTATTTTAATATAATATTTTGTTATATAAGTATTATCAATTTGTGTTCTAATAAATTGTGCTATTGCCTTTTTATGATGACAGATGGCGCCACTGCAATTACCACTGTCTTCAAGTTTTAAGTGCTAGAGCATTGTTGTACAGCTCTCAAGCAGATGAAGTACAAAAAAAATTGATGGAAGAGGGACATCTAAAAATCCTAGTTGCTGCTCTAGACTCCACTCATGATCCTGTAAGTTAATTTCTTGTTGAATCACTCTATTTTACTTATATTTCATTTGTGATTCTAAAATTGAAAGATCATATATTAGGAAAGGAATCCTAGACTCAGAACTACAGACCTCCTCATAGATTATTGGGATATTACCTTATCATAGTGAGGAGGTCTGATTACCCCAATAACTCTGAGATCTATGTTGGCAAGAGCTTAAGCTCCTGGTAGGGTCACCCTAGTCAGACTGGTCAAAGGATAAGGGTGAGATGAAGTGTAGTCCACCACTGAAGAGAATGGCTAGCAACCCACCCTTTAGATGTAAAATTAAAATCCTCAAAGAAAATTAAAGCATAGAAAATGGGCTGACAATGGTAATCGACTAGGATTGGATTAGGAAAATTCTATAAGAAGAAAGGAATAATAATGGTTCAAACATGCAATGTAAGAAGAAATAGTAAAATAATTAGAAAAATTAAAGTTTGTACACTAACAGCAACTTAGAAGAAAGGAAAAGTATAATAAATGGGAGAAATTATATGTTAATAATATGTAGTGGGGTGCAGAAAATTGAAAAGGTGCTAAAGGCATAGGGAGCTTAATATATGAATCATTGAAACAAAACATAGAACAATATAATCTAGTATCAGAAAGAATATTACACGCAAACATGAAACTGCAAAAGAAAACATTAAACATATTAAGTGTATATAAGGCCCAGAAGAGGGGAAGCCTAAAGATGTTGATAAATTCTATAATTAACTACTGTATTTAACTAATAAGATAGATAGTAAGAATGAATCAGTAATAATAGCAGGAGACTTAAATGCCAAAATAGGAAATAAAAGAATACCAGGGATGTCAAAGGTTTAATGAACAGATAATGAACTGAAATGGAAATAAATTATTACAACATTGTACCAACTGTGAATACAGAATTAACAATACTTTTTTTGAACATAAAGAACAATATAAAATAACATGGACAAATATGGGCAGTAAATTAGTAATTGTAACTATATTATCACTAATAGAAATAGAAAACCAGAAAATATAAAGGTTGTAAAAGCAGTACCAACAGTAGCTATTGAAAGCAATCACAGACATTCAGATTTAGAGAATCCTTTAAGCAAAAGCAAAAAATAAAGAAAGATAAAGAAACAAAAATTCAAAACTAAATTATTATAAGATGAAAGTATTAAAAATCTATACAGAAATAAATTGAGAGGATGTTTGGAAGTAAAAGAAATGGAATATAAAAATCAGTTAATAGAAGAATAATTGTAAAGGATTAAAATTGGTATAAATAAGCATCATATGAAATATTAGGAGAACAAAATATAAAAAATGGATATCATGGTATATAGAAGTAAAAAAAGACTTGACTAAGATCAATACAAAAGCATTTCAGAAACATATATTAAATGAAACAGATGCACAGATATACCAAGAATGTAAGGAGATTAGAAAAATAAAACAAAAGTGTTGGGATAGGTTTCCAAAATAAAATAAAAGAAAGGTTTCCAAAATTAAAAAAAAAAAAAAGTAATTAAATGAATAGGTTAAAATAATAAACATAGATTTGGCCACCATGGTTAAATTATTTTAAAGAATTATAGACAAGTGAAGGGCAAAAAATATTATAAAACAAAGAAAATAAGATCAGTGAAGAGGACATAGAATTAAATGCAAAATGAATAATAGGAAAAGTGCAGGTATAGATAAAATAAATAATGAGTTACTAAAATATGGATGAAAAAAGTTAACTGTAAAATTATTGAAACTGATTTTTAAAGAAAAGAACATACCAAGTGATTGGCAGAAAAATATAACAATATATATAAAAAATAAAATAAACAATTTCCAGAAAATTGTATGGGTATAAATTGATTAAACAATTCATTGTAACTGTATACAAAGGTAATATCAGAAAAATTAAATTAAATTAAATTTTAAAATTAAGTGATGAGCAGCAAAGATTTAAGAAAAATAGATCTTGCATAGAGGAAATGTTTATGATAAAGCGGATAATATAAAAATAATTAGCATATGATAAACCAATTTATGTGTTTCGTAGATTTAATAAAAAGCATTTTTTGAAAATAAAAGGCGTAATAGAAATCTTAAAGTTGCGCAAAGTTCCTAACAGTTAATAGAAGTAATCAGAGGTATATATACACACAATAAATACATAATCAAAACAGATCAGGGATATACAGAACAACTAGAATACACAAGGAGACTTGCTGGGTACAACTCTCTTCAGCTTGATAATGAATAAATTAATTAATGAAGTAAATAGAGCAAATAAAGGAATTAGAATAAAAATTAAATATGATCTTCTATGCAGATGATGCAGTACTGATGACAGAAAATTAAAACAATTTGCAAAGAATGCTACATCATTTTAATAATAAAAAAAAAAGATATAATATTGAAATATCCATAGGAAAAACAAAGAGCCTAACAATAGTGTAAATTAGAATTAGATGGGAAAATAGTTTAGAATTAGAAGGGAAATGAGATTTAACTACCTAAGAATACAGACAAGTAGCCCAGGAATAACTCATGAAGAAGCAGAAGAACATGCACTGAAAGCGAGCAGAGTAGAATATGAGGGAGGTTAAATAATATAATTTGGAACAATCGAAACATCAGTTGGGATGCTAAAGTTAAAATAGGTGAAACTGTACCAAGACCTCTAGTAACATGTGCAGCTGAGACAAGAGGTACAACAAGAGAAATAAAACAAATAAATGAAACATAAAAATGAAGAAATCAGGAAACAGTCTAAAATACAACCTATTAATGACCGGAGACCCTTTGGCAAACGAAGTAGAGGAAGGCCAAGAAGAAAATGGGAGGAGGATGATCAGTCCTAACCAACAAGCAGTATGCTTAATGGGAAAAGAAAAAGATCACTACGGACCGATTTCTGTTTTAAGTGCCTATGCTAAAATAACACGATAACAGGAAAAATAACATGATCGATAGCCTCCTCAAACCAGCCATTTGCAACGAGTAGCGTAGGTTCGTTCATTTGCGGACGCACTACACCAACTAGCACAAACTTCCATCTGGTGTGTAATTTGGATAAATTTAAGGAAGGAATTGACAGATTATTGTCATTACGATATTATTATTAGACTGGGTGGACAAGTAATATGGGGATTTTTTTTTTTTTTTTTTGCTGATGATGCATAAGCATACTTCCTCGTATCATTTTCCAATAGTAATACTAATATCATGGTAATTTGAGAGTCTATTTCGGTAGTACTGGAAAAATCAATGCGAACAAATGTGTCATTTATACAGACTTTTCCAGAGCCTTTTGACTCCTTGAATCACGATTTACTTCAATATAAATTAGAAACATATAGTATTGGACACTGATAACATGGATTGAAAGTAATCTTCAGGACACTGGCGGATCTAACGGTCGGCGAGGCCGGCAAATGACAACAGAACCCCTCAAGACACGAGCCATATCGAGTAAGGAGTTGTTGTTGTTGTTGTTTGGTTTTTAGGAGCATTAGCAACTAAGGCCATATTGCTCCGGGTATATGCGGTGGTCATTGCCTGACCTTTCCGCATCCTCCGTATTTGGTGTGATCACGGGCTCGAACCCCGGTGTAAGGAGTTGTAGTGCAGAGTTTGTTGCACAATGTGGATATTACCATATGGTGGCAGACCGTGTCGGATCAAAACTTTTATTTTTATTTTACAAAGTTTATGTTAGTATATAATAAATGTAGATATATATTCCTTATAAGAATTTTAACGAACTTGTAATGTTATTTTTTTGTTATTATTTGAAGAAATGTAAAAGAGGAAAAACATAGATAAGAGGGGATTATTTGGTCAGGGGCCTCTGTTTTGGTTTGTCAACTAGCAGGAGCATCGACAACCGGGACAGGCTCTATGGTAATTTGGCAGGCCGACTTTTCACCGGACTTGTCTGCGCGAGTAGCACAGTGGTATCGTTACGGTCCTCCCCACACCGGGTGGAAAAGGCCTGGGTTCGAATCCAGTCAATGATGCGAGGAACTTTAATGGGCTTTTTTTCACTCCGCTACCGAATTAGTCGGTCTCAGGCGTAGATAGAAAGGTCCCCCCCCCCCAGAAACTGGGGTTTTTTCGTCTAGCAAAACAGGCAAATCGGCCAGAGAACACACGCAATTTACAGACAGAAATACGGGTTTAGAAATCAATTACGGGTAATCCTAATATAATAATATATAATTTTCACCGGACTTGAGGAAGTTGGGCGGTGATCGTGCTTCGTTATAAATTTGAATACATGGCATTGACTTTTGATTATAAAATTCAAAAAACAGTCTTGTAAAGACATGTACATTTGCGTTCTCAAAATATATGAAGATCCCCACGCCAAAATATATATGCGCCTTCAGATGAATTTATTTCCAAATACAACTCTATATAAAAGGATTTGTGAATGCAACTCTATTTTTCATGAAACAACGTAAGGTTATACCCGTATTATATTAAAATATTAAAGAGAAAAACTAGATTAAACATGATAAAAGTACAACTTAAATCTACAAGTAGGTTGGCCTTGAGCTGCTTATAGGATTACTGTATACCTGCATTGAGAATGTTGATCACTGATGTATAATGTAAGTAAAACTCAAGTCCTGAAACAAATTATATTGGAAATAATTTTAATTTTATTTATCACTAAAAGTTTTGCTATTTGAATTAATCTATAAATTTCACTACATTTTAAATGGATTTCCCACCTTTATCATAGGATATGAAGTTCTGCTTGAATACAGCAAACCTGATGTTCTTTATTTGTATTGGGACATGATGCATACCAAATATTACCCTATGCATATTTTCCTGGTGTAATCACATAAACCTTTTGGTCTTACCACCGTTAGATCGGCTGGCATCCCCTTAAACAGAAGTCTCAAAGTGTGGAGTACCCGGGGATGCACTGGTTTTTTTTGGGGGGGGGAGAGCATGTGTTATTTGTATGAAGCACTTTTTTTAACGAAATGTTGACCTTTTTTTTTTTTTTTTTTTTACCTCTGCTTGGTTGACGTAGTTCAGTTGTGACACAGTCTGTGGAATTAAAACTCCAAGAGCCTCGACGGTTTTAGGAATTTCATGCCAAATCCGTTAATTTGCACTTGTTCTGGAGGGTGGGAAAACGCAAAATTTATGTAATATTTTAAGGGAGACGCAAGAGTCTGCCCTAGAAGAATCATACAAAGCCTAATACAAGTGTCAGGCGAGTTGAGATATTTTGCAGAAGTTTGAAAGACTGTTTTTTATCGCGAAGGAACAGTGATAAGGGGTTGTATTGCCAATATTATAGAGCGATTTCCGAGAAGAGAAAATTTGAGCAGTAATGCCATACTGCTCCAATTTGTACAGCAGCCTTCTGTATGCAAACAGTATCAAAAGCTTTCCAGAAATCCAAATATATGATATCAAAATTACCTTTTGCATCCAGTTCCTTTGTGATCATATCGTAGTATGCGATCAAATTGGTCAGACAAGATTTCCCCTTAACAAACCCATGCTGTGTCTGAACTATCATTGCTAAACTATAACTTGTCTAGATGATCTCGCATTGCTTCTTTAACAAGTATCTCCATTACTTTATCCGGAATAGAAGTTAAACTAACAGGTCTATAATTACTCGTGTCGCCTTTGATCTCTCTTTGTGAATTGGAGATACATTTGCACTTCTCCAGTCCGTGGGGACCTTTCGTGAATCCAAGGATGCTCTTATAATTATGGCTAAGGGTTTGCTTACTTCCGTTGCTGATTCGCTTGATATAATTGGATAGATCCCAGGTGCTTTTGTTATGTTTAACTTCAAAAATTTCTCCTCCACTTTCTTCTTAGTACCAACCTTCCCCCGCTATCCTGTACCAAGGAAGGAAAATAGTTGGCTTTCATGGAAACTGCCTTCTCTCCCATATTTATATTCAAAGAGACTAATAATATTTTAGGGCAGAAAGCATTAAACTATGACATTAGTCACTCAGTCTTTGACACCGGTGTGAGGATAATGGTAATTATGTTAACCCAATTTCGCATTTTAGTCACTTTTCATTCCACAAGTGACTGTCCCTCCATTGCCACCCCCAGCGTTTTTAACAACTTGCTCAACTAGGGCTGCAGTCGAAACGAATAATTACTCTTTTAGACTCAGTAAAGTAGCCTTTACTGATAAGTACTCTTTTAGTCTCAGTACTCTTTTAGACTCAGTAAAGCAGTAGCCTTTTCTTAAAATTTTAATCTATTCTACAGAACGTGCGGTTGGACTTGCTGACACCACTGTGTCCTACTCTTGTTAGTGGCAATTCCTTTCAATTGCATTTAGACTGTCATACCTCATATGCTGCAAGTTCCTCTTTTTCAGAAAAATTTAATTTCTCAGTTATAACGGATCTATCTGAAAGCAAAAAAAAAAAAAATAATAATAATAACTAATAAAAATAAAAATTAATAAAAATTCATAAAAATAATAAAAACAAATAGACATAAAATAAAAGGAAATAAAATTATTATCAACTGGGAATTTAATATCTATATCATCATCATTTTCATCTGTCCATCTCCGTTGTTTTCTTCCAGGTTTTCTTTTAGCTCCTCTTGAGTACCATTCTGTTATTTTCTTAGTCCATCTGTCATATCTTCGAGTTATGTGTCCTGCCCAAGTTCATTTAAGTTCTTTAGTTTTGATAAGAATGTCCTTTATTTGTGTTTGTTGCCTAATCTGTGTTTCTCTTCTTATCTAACAGGCTGATTCCTAATATAATTCGTTCCATTCTTTTTTGCGTAGGTTTCAGCTTCTCTTCCATTCTTTTGGTGAGTGCCCAAGTTCCACTTCCATAAGTCATGGCGGGGATTATACAGTATTTTCATTATTTCATTATTTTACGTTTCAGACAAATTGGGATATTTCCTGAATGCTATCCATCCGAAATTTATTCTCCTCTTGACTTCCAGCCATTTATCATTATTACAGCTAATGACTTGTTCCAGATAAGTATATGAATCCACCTTTACAATTGCTACTCATTCAATGATTATTTCCCTTTCTGTGGCACGCTTGTTCATCATTACTTGTTTTTTAGCCACATTCATCTTTAGTTCGAAATCCTTACCAACTCTGCATAACTGATTAAGATATTCCTATAATTCTTTGGAATCATGGCTTATGATCACGGTGTCATATTTAAATCGTAAATGGTTTAGGTATTCCCCATTCACATTGACTCTTTTCTGCGATCAGTCTAAGTTTCAGAAAGCTTTCTCAAGGGCAGCAGTAAACAACTTCAGAGATATTGTATCTCCTTGTCGAACTCCTTTCTCAATTTTCAATTTGCTACTGTCTTTGTCTAGTCTCATAAAGGAGGTAGCGTTCTGATATATTTTCTTCAAAATCATAATGTATGGGGTATCTATGCCTTGTCTTTCCAGTGCCTGAAACATTTGCCTTATGCCGTATGGAGTTAAATGCCTTTTCACAATCCACAAATGCCAGGCATAATGGTGTTTTATATTCATTTGCTTTCTCCATTAGCTGCGATTTTACCTGAAGGTTATCCATAGTTGAGAATCCTGTCCTAAAGCCAGCCTGCTCTTTCCGTTGATTCTCATCAAGTATTCTTTCTAATCTGTTAGTAATGACCCCTGTGAACAACTTGTAGTTGTCGGACAACAAGCTAATTGGTCTATAATTTCCAATTTCTGATTTATCTCCTTTCTTATGCAGCAAAATTATGATTGCATTATTCCACTCGTTAGGCGTCACTCCTTTCCTAATATGTTTTGTGAAGAATCGTCGGTTTCTGTGTCATGTCTCTTCCTCCCAATTTTAACAACTGTAGAGTAACTCCATCTTCACCCGGTGCTTTCTGATTCTTCATGTTTTTTTCAATGCGTGTTCTACCTCATCAGGAAGGATATCAGGTGCCGTATGTGTTGCTAATTTGTGGTCTATCTTCTCCACTGCTGGCATCATTCCCTCGCTCTTTATATAATTCTTTATAGTAGTCTTCTGCATATTTGAATTATGCCGTCTCTGCTGTTTATAAGTACACCATCGCTATTCTTCAGTTTCAGTATCATTTATCTTTCTGTATTACTGCTCATGGCTGCTGATTTAAGTCCTTTGTTTTCCCTAAATGCTTGTTCTAATTTTCTTGTGTTAAATCTTCTTATGTCCTCTCTTAGTCTTTCTAATGGCTTTGCATAGCTCAGTATACTCAATTTTGTCCTTGTTAGTGTTTATCTTGTTCCTCATTTGTCGTCTTCGGTTCATCATAACAAGTGCTTCTTGACTAATTTTTGCTTCTTTGGATTTCTTTTTACCTATAGGTTTCTCCGGCTTTATCACTTTCGAAAAGTTGTTGTTGTATTCCTTGTTGATAACTTGGTCCTGAGCAGTCTGCAGAAGCTTAAACTTGTTCTTAAGTTCCAGTACATACATACTGCTTTTTCTTCTCTTCTATTATCTCAAAGACCCTCGTATTATTTAATGGAGTCAGTTTTTTCCTTTCTTTTCTTACATGTTACCATTCTGTGACCACTTCCAACATTTACCTTGTTCAGGACGGTAACATCATTCACAATATATATTCTGTTAGTGAGGATGAAGTCGATTTCATTAGATTTTAATCCATTTCGGCTCTTCCATGTCCACTTTCAGTTCACCCTTTTCTTGAAAAAAGGGTATACAGAAAGAGTGATTTTTTTTTTTTTTTTTTTTTTTTTTGAAAAAAGGGTGAACGTTGCTGATATTCCTTGAGATTCTGCATATTCCACAAGTCTTTCACCTCTTTCATTTCTTTCACCAACTCCAAAATTTCCTTTAGTTTCCCTTTCTGCTCTGTTTCCGGCCTTAGCATTGAAGTCCCCCATAATAATGGTGTACTGAGTTTCCTGTTCATCTAGAAGTCTCTCAATTTGGGTGTACATTTCTTCAACCTCTTCATCATCATGGCTCTTTGTTGGTGCATAAATCATTATAACCTTTAGTTTGTACCTCTTAGAAATCCTGAAAGTAGCCTTGACACTCTTGGTGATGCACTTTTGAATTCCAAAATGTTTTTATATCTTTATGAATCTGAAAGCCAACTCGACCTTTGCGCTTTTCACTGTTTCCATTGGTGTACAGCAGATTTCCACTTGATAAACATATAAGTGATTCATTTCTTCTTCCCGTTCCAGTAGTTCTACATCCTTCCTAAAGTGAGGCATCCAGACCTGTATACAGTACTCAAAGATGCGGCCTAACCGTGGCCTTGTACAACGGACTAGGCTAATCACTTCCTTTTCCTTATACAGGGTTATTCAAAATGAAGTCCGGGGTTTCAGAATTTTTTTTTTTTTTTTTTGGGAAAGTGTATCATAATCATTTGTTGCCATCTCGAAAGAACGCATAATATCTCAAGTTTCGTTCCCACGCTCTCGATGTTCGGTATGCTGCACGGATAACCACCAGATGGCGTTGGGCGCATACGCCGTGCAGTCGTTCGTTTGCCTGTGACGCCACTTCTGCTCTGTAGCGACATGACTTCGGAATGTAATGAGAAAGATTTTACTGTGAGTTTAATGTAAGTAAATCTGTTACCGTCGTGCAACGCCACTTTCGGACAGAGTGATTTTTTCTGATGAATTGACCTTCCATTTGTCTGGGAAAGTGAATAAGCAGAATGTGCGATTTCACTAAAGGCTCTCATATTGAACATTTATGAGGTATGTAAAAAAACTTCATTAACTATACTTGCATTCTGGAAATATTTCTTTCTTCCTGTGTCTGCTGTTTTGTTTTGAAACCCTGGACTTCATTTTGAATAACCCTGTATATCCTTATCCCTATAATATCTATATATGAGCCTATAAATGAGTTTACATGAGCCTATTTATAATAGTTGCTATATAAAGTATATATTATTATACTGTGTGTGTGTGTGTGTGTGTGTGTGTGTGTGTGTGTTAATAGTAATAGTGCTAATAGTAATGGCAAATGATGCAAGACAGCAAACTTATATAACATTAGCCAAAAAATAATAATAATTTCAAAAAATAATAAAAACTACAAAATTCACCCATCTGTACCCACCAACATTTTTTCTAGATTTTCTTTGAATTAATTCAATCCATCCTCTCTACAACAATAGATATAAGCCTGTTCCAACAATCAACCTCCCACTGGCTGAAGGCAAACTTCCACACATCTATCCTGCAACCATCCTTCCTCAACTTGAATTTATGCCCCCTCATATGTGTAATCTAAACAAGTGGAAGAATGCCATTAACATTCAGCTGACTCAATCCATTCAAGGCTTTAAACACCTCAATCAGATCCCCCCACAAGTGCCTAGTCTTGAGACTCTGCAATTTGCAGAACTGAAGCTTTTCTGGATAAGAGCATCATTTTGTTCCTTTCACCAAACTGATTGCCTTCTCTGCGCCCCATTCCAACAGATCTACATCCTTCCTAAAGTGAGGCCTCCAGACCTGTATACAGTGATTAAAGATGCGGCCTGATGCACGGCCATGGCCTTATACCACGGGCTAATCACTTCCTTATCCCTTCTCGCAAAGTTCCCGTATATCATTGACAAAACACCTTGAGCTGCCCTGGCAGCATGTCTATACCTCTCAGAAAATTTTATATCTTACTGCACAATTACCCCCAGGTATTTTTCACTTTCCGCTACCCTGAATGTTGTACCACTGTTGGTGAGTTACCCTTAGGTTACTGCTACCCATATACATCACCTTGAATTTGTCAATGTTAAACTTCAACTGCCATTTCTCAGCCCATCGACCTAATTTTTCTAGATCTTGTTGCAGTAGCTCACCCTGGTGATTGTCGTTACCCACTCTGCCAACCTTTGTATCATCTGCAAACTTAGACATTAAGTGTGATATAATAATAGATGAATTTTCTGTTTATACTCCGAGACGACCAAACGGTCAGAGGATTTCGAAAGATAGACAGAATACGAGAAACAGCACCATATTTAGCAGTCACGGGCTTGAACCCCGATCACTCAAGGCACGTGTACTTATGCACACGCGCGACTGACCACTCGGCTACGACGGCCATGTACCTTCATCGATATTGTTGATAAATATTGAAAACAACAATGTATCTAGCACTGAACCCTGAGGAACTCCACTAATAACGTTAGTCCACGAAGAGCAGTGCCCATTGATAACTGCTCTGTCTTTTTCCACTTAACCATTCCTTTATCCATAGCAGCAACTCGCCTTTAATGCCCCATTGCTCCAGTTTGTACAGCAGTCTTTTATGTGCAACAGTATCAAAAGCCTTCCTGAAATCTAAGTATATGATGTTAAAATTATTTTTTGCATCCAGTTCCTTTGTCACTGCATCACAGTAACCTATCAGATTGGCTAGACAAAACCCACTACTTAACAAATCCATGCTGTGGTTGCAGTATAATTTCGTGCTCTCCAGATGCTCCGCATTACATCTTTAATCAGTGATTCCATTATTTTCCCTTGAACAGACATTAAGCTAACAGTTCTGTAATTACTCACGTCGCCTTTTGATCTCCCTTTATGAATTGGGGGATTACATTCGCGCATCTCCAGTCCATAGGGACCTCCACTGAATCCGATAATGCTCTTATAATTATGGCTAAGAATTTGCTTACCGTTTGTGGCTGTTTCCCTTAATATAATTAGATAGATTCCATATACCCCAGGTGCCTTTTTTATGTCCATCTTCAACAATTTCTTCTCCACTTTCCTTTCAGTTATCGCAAAGTCATTTAGCTCCACATGAGAGTTTGGTAAACATCCGGCATCCCCCTCGCTAAAGAATTCCTTATGTGTGAATGTAGATGCAAAATATCTATTCAATTTTATTCTCATCTGAGCAGGGTCATTAACAGTTAACCCATAGACATCAAGTGGCCCAGTGGGATTCAACCCCTTCCTTCTATCTTAATATAAGCATAAATGTCTTTGCTGTTTTTCTTTGCCAGGGACTTCTCATAATCTGCTTTAGCTTGCCTATCCTCCGTTGTGACTTGATTACAGACTAATTTATATCTGCCATAGGCTTCTATATCATTTGATGAATTTATATGCATTCCATGCGCTTTTCTTCCTTGCCTCGTGACAAAAATCAAAATATTTCATTTGACATTAATTTAGGTCTAAGCCTTGAACAGTATTTCTTTTTTATATATGGATCTATTTTATGAAAATTAAGTAAAACATGTTTATGTTATATATTTTTTAATATGTTATTGAAAGATATAGAGTATTTTATTTAAAACAACCTGTTTTTTTTTCCCTCTCAGCAATTGTTGTGCCTCGTTCTGCAAGTAGTTGCCACTTTAGCTTCAAGTCCCGTCAATCACCAAATATTGATGGCTACGGATATTTCTGACTGCCTTCTTCAGTTAGTGCTACCTTCTGATGAATGGTACTACACAAATCATAGCACAAAATACGCTCGATACGTAAAACATCATGCTGCCCGAGTACTGGTTTATCTTGGTCAGGAAAAGAGGTTAAGAAACAAAGTGTATTTATTTGATATCCTGGGTATGTTGCATTTTTTCTCTTGTAATCTCTTGCCTAACATAAATGAAATTTCTTAAAGATAAAAATGTGAATTAAATGTTATATGAAATATATGCATTTACCATTAAATTATATGAATGTGATTCTCTAGATGAAAGTGAATTCGTCTCGCGATTGCTTTTGGCAAAGCTATAATTTACTTGCAATCAATAGAAATTCATTGTACTATCTTGTGAAATTAACTGTAAAATACACCCATACCTTTTACGAATGCGAAACTATAAGTCGAACTTGGGCGTAACTATTATTATTAGAAGGTTGTACTTGAGGAATTAAACCTGTGCAGCAGAGTCAAAAATAACGAACGTAAGCCGCACGTCATTGAATTTCTTCCTCCCTGTGGAACTGTCTTATTTTCTCTGTAGAAAGAAGGGAAGTACCACTGTAACCAGTCTTTTAGGAACCCTCTTATAACAGAGGTATTTAATTGCAAGGCCTAACTGGATATTGCCTATCTGGATCATGCGGTCGCCTCTGCATATCTTTTTCTTTGAGATAAATGGAAATATTTTTTATTTCATAATATCCTTATCTCTTTGGTTGGGCTCGGCTGTTATTATTTCGTGTCCTCCTTATGCTAATGATCTATCTCAAGGTACTAACTGCCTTCATTTATTGTTCCCCCACCCCCGTGTGAATACTAATATTCAAATTATAGTCCAAAATATCTCGATAAATATTGAGATTGCTTCGATTATTGATTTACATGCCCGACGTAGGCATTGTGGACAACGCGGAGTGCGGTAACACAAGCGTTTGACTTGGGCGTTGTTCCAACCAGTAGTATAGAAAGGGGCTGTGCCCCGGAATCTGTTTTCACAAAGAACACGCGAAGCTGGCCGGGACTGAGGAATAGAAAGAGCCATTGTGCTGACATTATTATTTTACTATAGTGAAGTAAGAGTTGCGGGATATTTTCATTCCGACCGTCATGGCTAGAGGAAGCTACAAAAAAATAGCAAGCAATATATCAGTACAATAGTTAGCAATGCACTGTGCTTTCCCCCCCCCCTTTTTTTGCCATGTTTTCCGCGCGATCTCACTGCGTGTATTCCCTGTCCGTGCATATAAACCGAAGACCACTCACGATTATAATTAATGGCTTCAGTTCAATTCCTCGCTGGCTAGCGAAATGTCAGCTGTATTTCTCATCGGGAACCGGAAACCCGTTACAGGCTGTTTCCATTATTTTGCTGAGTTGGTCGTAGTGACCGACGCATGGTTTTTATCTCTGAAACTCAGTCATTTCGTACATCGTCCAAAAATAGTTAACCAATTCTAAAATACAATTGGGCTGACGTACAACTTTACTTTTGACATGGAAAGGTTATTCTTATTCCGACCGTAGTTCGAGTTCGTTTGACTGCTAAATTCGATTAATGATAATATTGTCAAATAACTATACTTGTATAAAACCTAACCTTATATTGCAGAATCTATTGAAGAAAATGTACATCCACAAATAATATAGTTATGCTAAATGTTTGCAACATATTAGTTCCAAATTCCGTTTGTAATACAAGTTTAATCGCAAATTAATTATGTACTAAGTATTGGGCATGAATGAATTTGTAAACGGCTTATCAATATTTATATACTGCTCGACCAAATTAACAAAACACATAGAAAACGTGGTGTAACTCGTGCAGCTTGCGATGAAGCGGGACAAAATTTGGCATTGGTGTGCACCATACAATAACAATGAAATGAGGAGACAGCGAGAAACTTCGGACAGGTATAAGGAACATTTATAGGGGTTGTATACGAATTAAGTCACAAAAAAAGTCACATTACAGAAGTTGATACAAGATGGTCGAAAATATTGTCACATGACATCAGTACGGCGTATGATCCATTGCAACGGATAAACAGGTCTGACAGCGGTGAACCATGCTCGATATAATGGTATGTATAAGATTCTGTGACAACAAATCTCCTTCTTCCACCAGCGCACACCTCAACTTACCAAGTGACCGAGGTTTGGCTGTCGGCGTGCAATGCAACGCCCAGGGGCGACCCACACATGTTCGATCGGATTTAAGTCTGGTGATCGTGCTGGTCACGGTAGTCGTTGGATATCTTCAGTTCCAAGATATTCCTACACCACTTGACTGCGAGTATTCTCTTGTGGACTTTGTCTCTTCAGTTCAAAACTCGGTACATAAATATACCCTGGCCGTTTTCATCGACTTCGAGGGCGCCTTCGACTCCCTTTGGTGGAAGAGCGTTCTGCAGCGTCTGCGATCGGCTAGGTGCTCCAATCACCTTTACCTTTTAATCCGTAATTACTTTGCCAATAGAACCATAATAGTCAAGGCTAAACATAGCCAAGTATCAAGATCAGTATCTAGAGGGTGCCGCCCACAGGGCTCTATATTGGGTCCTTTTACATGGAACATGGTGCTGCAGCAGTGGCTCCCCCGATCTTTCAATAACATCAAAATAATAGCGTATGCAGACGATCTCACCATCTTGGTAAATTGTAACTCTAGGGCCGATCTTGAAACTACCGCAAATTTTGTTCTCCTGTATCTCTACGATTGGACAGTGGCCAATAAGCTTAAAATCAGCTTATCAAAAACAAAGATGGTGATTCTTGGATCAAAGTTGGATATCTCTCGTTCTCCGTTGGTCAAGATTAACAACATTCGTCTCCCCATAGTTAAAGAATACAAGGTTCTAGGAGTGGTAATTGATTCAAGTCTCAATTTTATTCCTCACTTGACAAACTTATCATCTAAAATACGTAGATTTATTGGTGCAATTGTTACGGTGCCCCGTGTTGAATGGGGACTCTCCAGAAAAACTTTAAGGATATATTACAATGCAGTTTTCCTCCCTCTAATCACGTATGCTGCCGGTGCATGGTTTCACAGGGCACGGCTCAAACACTTCAAAGCAAAACTCGCCTCATTGCAGAGAATCATCTTGCCGTGTTTAGTTAGGACATGCAGGACAGTCTCGACGCAAGCTCTGCAAGTACTAGCCGGAACATTACCTTTAGACTTGCAAGTTACTTATAGAGGATTTTTATACAGACTGAAAAAACAGATTGAGACCGAATTTCTTGGTATAACCATCAACCTTCAAGATGATGCTAAAAGAGAAAGAAGAAGACTGTGGAACGAGTTAGTTAACATCTGGCAGTCTCGATGGAATACAGCTCCCGTTGGTGCAACATCGAGAAAATTTATACCACAAGTTTCATTTCTCCTTGATAAATGTGTTCGATTGTGGTTCTGCATGGACATATTGACGTCCTACCTGTTGAGAGGACATTGATCGATGAACCAGTCTTTTTAGGTTCAATTTATCACAAACAGACCTCTGTTCGTATGGATCACCAGAGAGTTGGAATCACATCTTGTTTCATTGCTCCCTGTATAACAATTTCATACTTCCTCTTCATGCATTTACTAATTTTAAACCAGGACAGGAGTCGTCTCTGCTTCAAAGCTCGGAGTAATATCAGATTCTTCAGGCTTTCGTTCAAGGCGTATTTCTTCGAAGGCGTTCAGTGTCGACAGATCTGAAGAGAATGCAGCACAATGGTCCTGGTGATGCATAGCTGGTTAGATCTCCTTTAATAATATATAAACTCAAATCCTCAAGAAGTGAAAATTTTCCTCGGCCTGCAAACAAAATTAAGTGTTTTTTTTTTTTTTTTTTTTTTTTTAGTAGTATCACTTTCTTTCTTTTATGCATTTATTTATTATCATAATTTTTTTTTTTTTTACTAATTTATTTGGCTTTTTTTTACTAATTTATTTGGCTTTTTTTTTATTTATTTTATTTTATTTTATTTATTTTTATAAATGTTTTATTTTATTAATTTCTGTTCCATATCCAGCACCATGGGTGATCGTGTTTTTTTTCCCTCTGGAATGGGCCCCCAGAGGATCCTGGCCTACCTTCTGACAACATCAGGTGGGTCAGAGTCTCTCTTGAGACAGTAAGTGCTTTACATGGACTGGCCCACCTTCCCGTGGTGTGGACGAGTACCCAGAATCATCTGTCCAGGTGACTGATGCTTCTGGGTAGCCAAGCGGCCAGAACAGAACACACGCATAATACACACAAACCGACGTCACACACATATCTGGCCTATTTTTAGTGATACTATTCTTCACAGAGATACGAGGCGGAGTTGAACAAACGTTCTAGGAGCCGCACTTTACATATACACATGTCCACATACACCACTTGACTCACCGGAAAAGAGAACTGTATCCCATTTGTCAGGTTTTCATGGCACCAGTTTTGACGAGCTCTGCTGTTGTTTGGGGGTAATGGAATTAAAAGTATTATTTGTATTTTTGGCAGTCTCTAGCGTTTCTCCTATATGCCGCAGTTGAATCTGAAAGGCATGAGCCGAAGCTAGCAAATGTGACTTTGTGGGTGTGTAGTGTATGTGTTGTTCTGTTGTATGTTGAGTTCCGGCACCTGGCGTATTTGCAGCCAGGGGACAGAAGACATCTGGTCCCAGTCCCCTGACTCCCATACCAAGCCATGTGGAGGCGCGCCAGGGATCTCAATTTAAAAGTCTGTTACCGGGGGGGTTACCTGGAAATCCTAATGTAAATTATGAAAAGAAATGGGATATAGTATGAGAGAAGTAAGGAAAGGAGGAGAGGATGGGAAAGTATTAGAAAAGATGGGGGATGAAAGAAAAAGGCATGTCCCAAAAAAAGGAAGAACAACTAGTAATAAAGAGAATAAAATAGTATAAGAATACAACTAGTAGACTATCCATAAACGTCATAATAAGAAATCTATGTATCCAACACTTATTGATATTGAAAATAGTATGAAAAGAATAGCTGTCATCTGGACAACGCAAAATATTAGAAAACCCCGACTGGGATGTTTGAAACACAAAAACAGCTGTCAACCATACAGCAAAACAATTCATAATTAGCCAATACAAAATACACTGGCGCCTCCGTAGCCAGGTGGGAAGGAGCAGCAGTGCTTCTTGATTAGACTGGGATTCGAGCCCGTCACCACCAAATATGGAGGATGTGGAAAGGTCAGGGAATGACCACCGCATATCCCGGAGCAATACGGCCTTAGTTGCTAATGCTCCTTAAAAAAAAAAAAAAAAAAACACCCAAATAACAAAATACACTATATTACAGAATTTTATTTAAATAAATTCAATCTCCTCATCCAGCACATGTGGAGAGAGAGAGGCAATAAGCTTCTTCTTGCATTAACCTTCATAGACAAATTCTAAATAAAAGATAAAATGACTGGAATATACACAATTTATGTGTATAGAATTAACCCAGAGTTAATCACATCCCAAATCCAAAATTAAGTCTAATACAACTGTGTTATTCATCAAGTAATGCTATAAGATACTGAACTCCTAAAGGAATCACCAACCGTCTTAAAGGACTAAGTCAGAGAATATACATTAACATAGCATCAGTACCTTTGTATATCATTAATAATTAGTTACCTCTATACCTAAGATTTAAACCAAGCATATATTATTTCAGTTTTTACATCAATTACCACGTCCAGAATTATCCAAGCAGCATCACACACATATATATATATATATATATTACAATTCTATAAATATTGACCAGCATCACTACCCAATCAAGGATTTATGCAATTATCAGTCAGGCCCACCAAAAATCAGACCATTAATACCTCAAAGCCAATGTAATTATTGACCTATCCCAATCAGGAGTAATTACTATTCACGCGCTTGACTCAAGGCTAAATATGACTCATAAAACTGCTGTCGCCATTGCAAAAGCTGGATTTAAAATTTTAAAATATCCCTTCATAATTGACGCCGATTTCAAAATACTAAAACCATTTTGAAAGAGCATCAATTTCATACCGATACGCACAGAGTCGAATCAAGGATGAAATAGGCCCCAGGCCATATTTAAATTTGAGGCCCCTTTAATATATATATATTGCAATAAATATGAGTTACACGGAAAGCCAAAAGGAAAAGATGGCCGAAATATGAATAAAAGAGACAATTAAAAGGTGGTGACCTGTAAAATAAAAAAGATTACATGAAAATATAGGTAATGGTGGGCAAATTTGGATATGGTTCAAAAGGGGAAATACAGCAAAACTGCAATTAAATCTGATGTCAGCAAAGGTAAAAGTTGATACATGATCAGGTATTTCATCAGGGGACTACACCTGACCATGCATCAAAGGACTGCATTTCTATCACTGAGCATTACTTCCCACCCCAATGGAATCAGTACACTCTGTACTTATTCCCCAATAGTACCTAAAAACCAATTTGCCACAAACGTCAGCCAGTTCAGACTCATATCAGTTGCCTCTTTTCTGTTAAAAACTCTCAAAAAGGCTTTGCTACCCACAATTATTCACCAAATCCTCCAAACGAAACTACCTGAAATCCACTATGCCATCCCAGGAAAGTCACCACAGAACACGCATCCTCTCAGCATTCGAACAAACAGCTGAGATGGCAACCATATATCACGGCATAAGCGCAGCCTTTGATGCTGCGTCGATCCCTACCTTGCACCTTCTACTTAAGGAGAAATTTCATATTCGAGGTGATATGCTGTGCTTTTTGGAATCTCTCTTCTGTAACAGAATACTTATTCTCCATCGGGAACAACAGACTCTATTCTGTAACATTACTGCAGGAGTACCGCAGGGGGGGGGTGTCCTATCTGGTGTCGTGTTCACGATTATCATTGTGCCCATTATTGCCTCCATGAACGGTCTCTTATGCTATGCCGATGACCTCAAACTGCTGACGCAAATTAACCCCTTGCAGCTCAGCAACAGGATCAATTCCCAACTTAAGGATCTTGAATTGTACCTGGCAAGCTTCAATCTAAAAATCAACCCACAGAGGTCTGCTCAGGTTACATTCTTCTTTAAATCCGTGCCAACGCTACTCAACGTGTCACTCGGCAGGTTACCAATACCAAACGTATCATCGCACACAGACCATGGCGTTCCGTTTGATAAAAAGGCGTCCTTTGTTAACCAGATAGACAAAATCAGTACCAGATTTTCTCGTCTACGGTGGATCTCAAAGCAGCAGCTGCTACATGTCCGACATTCTCTCACTGTTAAAAAGTTCACCTCCACGATCTACCCCGCCATTCTCTATGGTGCAGAAATATGGGCTGAGCCGCACCTGCAAACCTTAAGCGGGTGTACACCGCTGAATACTGATTATTGAAATGGACCAGTTACAAGCTTCGTCTACCTCCCGCTACTACAACCACCGCGATGGCACAAGCACTCGACATCCCGAGGATGAAGTTCCCGATCGTGGAAAAGAGGCTGGTCTTCACAGCCAGACTCATCACAAGCCAGATATCATCTCCAAATATTTGAAACGCTTGCTCTTGGAGGATCCCACACAAGCCTAAGGTCGGCACCTGCACTTGTGACTCATCACAAAAGGCTTCTACTCACTAAGAGGTTTCTCCTCAAACAGATGCTCGCCTCCCTGAACTGTGTGGATGCCGAAATCGAAAGGCTAATAAGTAACAGCTGGACAGACACAACTTTGTATTCTGTTTTATTTTTAGTTGTATATTCTGTTTTTCTGTATCAAAGCCTTTGAACCGTGAATCATTGCCAAGTTGTATTCTGTTTTTTTTTTTTTTTTTTTGTATTTGTGTTCAGCTCTGTGTTTTTATGCTGTATTTGTATTTCTTTTTGTATTTGTAATCTGTATTTTGTAGCTTTTTTATATTTGTACGCTGTACTTTATTCTGATTTCTCTAACTGCTGTATGTGAATCCTTGGCGCTCGTCGCCGTGATGGGATATTGTGCTGTAACTCTACTTCACGACAAAGATTTATTTATTTATTTATACTTGCCCAAAGCTAAGTAAGAGAAGAAAATTTTGAAAATAAAGCACATATGATCGAAAAAGAAAAGCAATATAACTCTTACAAAGTATGGACAAGGTAATCCCTACGCAGTGTTTATAATGAAAGTTACAGTAAAATTAAAATTAGGTGTAAAACTAACTGAATACAAAAATTATTTTAATACAATAAGAATTGAAGCAAATGATAAATGGCAAACGCCAATACCAAATGCCGACGTAATGAAAGGTCGAAAAACAAAAGCTGAAAAAGGAGGTCTAAAACCCGAAAATTAAAAGCGTTAAAAATTTTGAAAATCTGTACCTGAGATACAGAGAAGAAAGGGCTGGAAATGACAGTGCGAAAACACAAGTAGTCATTACGATGGCTGCAACCAAAGCGGTAACAAACAAGGAGAATTCTATGAGTTCATAATTTATAGTAATCAAACTGATTTAAGAGAGAGAGAGAGAGAGAGAGAGAGCTGAAAAAAATTGACAACCAATGACCTCTATAATCAGTTTCCGAAAACAATATGTAAAATGAATCTACGTTAAATTTTAGAAAAAAAAGGACAAATATGGCAGAAAGTGCAACAAACAAGACTATCCAAAGAAATAAAACAGAAGTTGCTGTATATTAAGTATATAACAAATTTGTATAGTATCGCGCAAAGCAGCAGATAGCTAAATCTTAATAGATATAAAATATACCAATGAATTAAAACCTGTAGAAATAGTGGGAAGATAAAATAAACTGCATATGTCAAATGCACCAAAGCGCGCAAAGCAGCAACAAAGGATGCAAATGTATATACTGTATATCTATATTGTAATAAATATAAGTTACACGGAAAGGCAAAAGGCCGAAATATGAATTAAAAAAAAATATATATATATATATTCTGATTTCTCTAACTATATATATATTACACACATACATATAAATACAAATGCTACATAGGTTTTTCTATTTGTATTTTCAATTATAATCCCTTGATAAAAATGTAAACTAAGAAGTCAAAAAATATTTTGTTTTTTGACTTAAAAAATAAAGTAATAATAAAATAATAAATAATAATAATAACTCTCTAAAAACTTGGTTTTAGATAGTTTTATTCATTCATACATTGATACGTATTTTTCCGTCATCCATAAAAACCATTATTATTATTAGAATTTTTTTAAATATTTTTTTTAATTTTAGAAAATATTTACACTGAGAATGAGGCTCCTCTTTTGGTGAGGACCCGGCCATGGCCGGTTTGACTGAAGCGGTAATGCGGCCCTGGATGCGCAATTGATAAAACTAGAACAAACCTGGCTTTACTCGCAGTGTGTTTTTACCCTGAATAAAAATGATTGTACGATGTTTAAAATCTTGAACTGAAAAGAATGGGAAATACATTATAAGCGAATTTTTTAAAAATGCCTGTCTAATTTATTGTTTTTATAACAAAATTGCCATTATCTTTTTGAATCCACATTGTAACTCAGTGGATGATGCAACTTTTAGATTTAATTGTGCCAAGCAGAATATTTGGACTATCACTTAAATTCACATTATTATTTAAATCGAGCGCAAGGTTATGTCAACAAACCGTGTAGTGCACATATTATCAGAAAATGTAATAAAAAATGCTGAAAGTATACATGCAATATCTTATAAAGGCAATTTTAATATTTAAGAGGTAGATTATACATTGGATGAATTATTAAAATATATCATCCAATGTAGCCAGTAATAAAATAAACTGTTGCTTTTCAAAATGGAGTGAAAAATAACATAAAGATATTTATTTGATAAAATAATAAACTTATATTAATTAAGCTTGTTATTTATTAATCTTTATAAAACAGTATCCGTCACGGCCTAGGTGTCAGAGGTTTAACATTGAAATGGAAAGGATGAGCAACGAATTAGTGGTTTTCCTTGACAGTACAGCAGTTTCGCCACTTTTCTCTCTTTCGGAGAGAATTAGGTGTTCGATCCCAGGCTATGTGTGGAATAATTTCTAAGGCTCTCTTCAGATTCTCACCAACTGGTGCAATGCCACCATTTTTCGTATTGGAGGCTTTTAGTGAAACCCATGTTTAGTCTCCAGACCAAAGTTTCTGGCATTCCCGCCATCTCCTTCGACCCATGCAGGTACTACTAATACTAATTAGCACCACTATTAATAGTGATATAAAAAACACTAATAATACACTACTATAATATAATACTAATATAAAACTAATACTAACACTAAGGCGCAATTTGGCCATAGTAGCCCTTCCGCCAAAAAACCAACATCAACAACTAACACTAGATGGTAGATGACTCGCATCAACCGATGCAATACTACCACTTTGCTTATTGGAGGCTTGAAGTGGTCAAACCCATGTTCAGTCTTCAGAGAAATGTTCCGGGCATTCTCTCCCACCTCATCGCCTTTAAACACATGCACGGTTCTTAGTACTATAGGTTTCGATACCTTTCGTGTGTGGGGTTTTCATTACAGAAAGTTGCATTGTAGCCTTATTTTTGGTTCTCGCTAATGAATACAATTTTGTTGATCTTGATCTGATCAACGAACTGGCTTGTGAATGCAGTTCTGGAGCATGTACAGTTGCATTGACGATGATATAAAAAGGTACCTGGTCTTAAATCTTAAATGATCTTTAATAGTTTCTTATTTCAATTTCATTCACTGATTATCTGTAGAATAGGAGGTGTGGCTAATGTTCTCAAAATTTATTAGCGTTCAACAGCTAGTATGCGACGTTGCTTCTTTCATGTCATGTAGGTGGAAAAGTTGCATGATAAAGGATTTTCCTTAATTCTTTTCAGATAGAATAAAAATAAAATAATTATGTTGTACAGAATATTTTTTCTGGTAAGTATAATATAATATACACTAGTGTGCAAAACTTAAGGACCAACACTATTTCTAAAGGTTACAACCACAAAATCTTTACTTAAGGTACTCTTTACTGATGAGAGTAGATTCAGTTTCAGCAGCGATTCTGGACGTCAGCTAATCTGCCGAGAGGTGGGCACACGGTATCACCCCGCAAACATCACTGAAAGGGATCGATATGGCGGTGGAGGTGTTCTCGTCTGGATAGGCGTTATCTTGGAGGGAGGTACACAACTCCAGATACTGGAAGGCGGTACTGTAACCGGTGCACGCTACTGACTGAGCTTATCCTTCCCCATGTGCGTCTGTTCCGAGGTGCCATTGGCCCCGAGTTCGTGTTTATGGACGATAACGCCACACCCCATCGCACTGCAGCTGTTGATATGCTTTGTGAAGTGAGAACATTGTTCGTATGGATTGGCCTGCCCGTTCCACCGATCTAAATCCCATCAAACACATATGGGAAGCTCTGGGGAGACGCCTAGAGGCACGTTCACACCCACAGAAAATATTCACCAGCCGAAGATAGCGCTGACAGAGGAATGGACGATGTTACCGCAAGACCTTATCAACAACATTGTTCTAAGTATGGACATGCGGTGCAAAGCCTGCATCGACATTAGGGGGTGGCCATATCTCCTATTGAGGACCAGCTCTTCCCTTTGTTCCATCCTTGGTAGTGATGCATCTGTATCATGGCAGCCAGTGCTATGTTGCCATTTTTGAATAAAGTCCCGCTGTACCGTTTTGTTTCCTTCATCATTTCTGTACCTCGCGAGGTTCCTTTGGTATGCTTTTCCCATATCCAGGCCACTCCTATGAGAAGCTACAGGTGAAAACCTGACTGGTCCTTAAATTTTGCGCACCAGTGTATATATTTATATTAATGCAGTGCAGTTAATCTCTCTCTCTCTCTCTCTCTCTCTCTCTCTCTCTCTCTCTCTCTCTCTCTCTCTCTCTCTCTCTCTCTCTCTTTCTCTCTCTCATTACTAATCATGCTTTTGTATAAATTGAAATTTCAGAACCTGTTCGTCCTCCAACCCCGTTAACTAACTCTCAAGAAGATTCTTATATAATTCAGACATCACTGCCTCCACCTGTTGTCACTGATGAAACCTGCCATATGCAAGGAGCTTCCATTGAATATATTTTGATGGAGATGCTGAAGGACGTGGAAGTGCGTAGTCCGTGAGTGCCCTTGTAACCATGACAACTAATTTTATTTGTAATTAACAAAAGTTTAAATAATTAAATGTTACTTGTTTGCTCGTCAAGTCAAAGAGGATGGCTTTATGTTAATTAAGAATTTAGCTCTTCGCCTTACACTATATTTCTCATTTGTAATGAGTGATGAACAGTATGCCTATATAAACTTTGAAAATGCTTCTAAATGGTAATCTTGGTAAGCGAAGGTCATCAGTAAACAAAAATGGTAATCGTATAAATATGATTTCTGCCTAAAGCAGAAGTACTGAGAATTTATTAATTAAATGTCTTAATTGTAACGAACAATTACTTGTGATTTTAAGATATTTGTAGAATATTTAGGTTTTACTGTTTAACAAAAGCAGAAATAAATATTTGCCTGTTTAACAGGAAGTAGAATTTTAGTGAAAACATCAATGCCTTTGACGGAAAGAAATGTGCTGTTTTACAATAATAAAAGCTCAAATAAGTATGGGGAACACAAAATGCAGCTGTCTCCTACTCTCATAAATGATGGTTGGAGGGGACAGAGAACGAAGTACGTACTTCGTTCTCTGTCCCCTCTAAATGTTTCATGAAAATGAAACATTTATACTAAGAGTTAATTATTCAATAATTATACAATCAAGAATTGTCTAGAGATGATACAACTAAGAATAAAGCAACAAGATTTATGTACAGATGATGTTGTTTATTGAAAATTACTGAGTATGTGGACACATTTATTTCTGTTCCGGAAAAAAAATTATAAATGTTTTAGTTCTTGCTCATTTAGGCTAAATTCATAGGCAGATAAAGAGATCTTGAAGAGTATGCTCCGTGGGAAGGCTAGTCAGTCACTTAAGAGAATCTATGCAGAATTTGATAATTGCCTCTTGTTAGGTTTATCCATAATAAATTTACGCAGATCAGCATTAAGATTCTGTGCAGGGACAACATGTTCCATGTAGACTGCTCACTAAATCAGTATCTTTAGTGTAAAAATAGCTGTACACTCAACTGGCCTTTAGGTTGTTTTGGAGATGAATCCCTTCATAGGAAATAAACGGATTCATTTTCATTAATTCATTCATGTGGACTTTGACGTACTGCTAAGCAATTTGAAGAGTGCAGGAAAGGCAGGGCCAACCTTAAAGATCCCAGGTATTATGAGAACTGATCGATCCCTTAAGCATTTTCACAATGACTATTAACACCATATCATTGGCTGATGCGATAATTCTGGGGATATACAGTTGACCTGCTAGCATTCTACTTTTCTTCCAACTCGTGTGTATTGATGATCTTGGTAAACCGCCTCCTACCATTCCCAGTACACTCCATTTGCTTTCCAGTCTTCTGTCAAAATGATGAGAAAAGAATTTTGAACAGTCTTAATGCCAAGCTGCAGGTCCTGATGATATTTCTACACTTGTTCTCAAAACCCGTGCTCCTGAGCTTTCTGTGATGCCTTTTTTTTTTTTTTTTTTTCATTATCTGATTCCGTAGGTTTATTCCCTTCTGCTTGGAAATTTGCTCATTTCCTACCAGTTTCTAAACTAGTTGACAAATCCGTCCCATCCAATTATCGTCCCATTGCACTTCTACCTTTTCTAAAGTAATGGAGAAATCTAATAACCTCCAACTCTTAAACTATCTAGAACCCTTCCATGTGATCAATGATCGTATGGATTCCGTTAGCGTTGATCCGCTGGTGATATACTGGCTTATGTTACCCATTTATGGACAGATTCAATGGAAAATTTTGGTGAAACTCAAGCAAGTTACTCTTGACATTTCAAAGGCTTTTGATCGTGTTTGGCATAAAGGTCTTATAAATAAGCTTGTATCTTGTGGTTTGCTAACTGTTCTTGTAATTGGGTATCCAGTTTTCTCTCTGACCAATCACTGCGGGTGACTGTAAATGGCTCTTTGTCTTTTAACTTTTTCACTAATGCAGGTGTTTCTGAAAGTTCAGTTCTTTCTCCCGCTCTTTTCCTTTTGTATATTAATGAACTTCTTCCATTAACTGGAAATCCTGTCCTTAGCTTTACTGATGATAGCACATTTCCCTGACAATAGATTCTTCAAATAAACGAAATGTCGTTCAAGTAGAGCGGTGTGCACTGGACTATTCTATTCCGGGAATCTGGGGCTCATCACTTGGCAGCTAAAGAATACTTGACTCTCTGCCGAAGTCCCACTTACATTTGTTTTTAAGGCAAGCTCCCGTTTCTTCAGTGACTGAACTTCTAGTAATGTACTAAGTTTTAATTTGAGATGGATAACCTCTTTACATCTGATGTAAAGAAAAGAAAAGAATCGTAAGTTGAGCTTAATTTGTGTACTAGACCGACCTAGAATATATACCACAGGCTATACAGCGAGGACCTCTTGATCTTCACCGGAAATGCCCGCAGGCATTTTCGTCTGAGTCAAGATGTCGTTGGGTGATGTTTTGAAAATGGATCTTGTAAAAATCATTATTCAGATAAAATTTTAACCTAAAAGACGATTCCAAAATTTAATAATTGTATATTAACATGGAAGTAAGCTTTTGTATTTTGAAAATGCGTTTCTGATCTTTTTAATAATAATAATAATAATAATAATAATAAATCAACCGCGTTGGCATAAGGCAGCAGTGGAGGAAGTATTGAACAAGCTCGTGTTCAATAGTTCTTAGTTTTAGGCGTATTAGCGACCTACGCCATATTGCACTGTATGTATTATTTCTATAAATTGTCTGCGTTCTGTCGATTTGTCTGTTGCTGAACAAAAAACCCGAATTTCCGGGAGGAGAGAAAAAAACAAACAAAACATGCTCTCCTCACTGCGAATGGACTAAAACAGTTACATTCTGAAAAAGACCCATAATATTTGTTCACGTCATCGACCGCATTCGAACCCAGTTCTTTTTCACTCGGTGTTGGGGGGACAACGGTTTTACCAACTGTGCTCTACATGCACGTGCGTGTTGAATAACTGAATTGCAGAAAGTGTTTTCCTGAATCAGGAAAAGTAACGATTTAATCCGAGAATGTTTTAGATTGAGTTAGGAAACTTAGTAATGTTGATTGAATGTAATTTAAGTTTAAAGAACACTTTCCACGTGAGATTTTATAGTATGCTTACTATGAAAAATTAAGAGTTTCTGAATTTAGCTTTCTATTTGAGTTTGAATTTGTTTCCGAATTCTCAACTTTAATTCAGAAATGTGGCTATTTTTCTTTATTAATTCTACTGTTCCAATTCAGTTGTTCTCATACTTAGCACAATGTTTATAGTCATTATCCTTTCCACACCTTGCGGAAAAGATCCGGGATCGATTCCCTTCAATGGCGCAATTATGGACTTTTTTTTCCCCTCACTCCGTGACTGTGTTAGTTTGTCTCAGGTGAACACAGCAAGATCCTCCACTCTGGGAAACTCGGGATTTTCGTCCAGTAAAACGCGCAAACCGACCAGATAACACATGCAATTTATTGTAATAATACACATAAGTGAATGAGATTGTTTTCGGGTGACACTGAATTTTTTTTGTTGTTCAGTGTGAGAAAATTTGTAATTTTTGATTTTGGGTATGCGTATAAAGTAATCGTTATTTTTCACATATAAAAGTGTAAACAGGTAATTTAATGTTCAGTCATAGTCCTGTTCTAGTTACAGCAGTTAATTGTTAGGTAAATTGGATCTTGTGTGATGAAGTCATCAGTTTATGCTAAGCAGTCATAACTAGATGAAAGCGTAAAACAGGGACCTAATTATACAAAATAATAAACATCATCCTTGTAGATCTCTTTACCGCTAAATTTAATTTAATTATGCATACTGTTCATTTAAAACGAGGAAGCACTAAAAAGATTTAAATAACAGTTACTTTGTATTGTAACTTGGTTTGTAGAATGTTTGTTTATCTCTCTTGCGGCATGGGCTTGCCGACAAATATGTTGCAAGTCGATCAATCATTTTCAGGTTCGCAATCCCTTTCCCATTGAGGATATGACTTCTGTGAAGAAACATGTTGCCCAAGTATGTTCCTTAATCTTTCTTCATTGATATTGCTGATGACTTCAGTAGGGTTGGAAATCATTTATTGAATGCAACACGAATGAAACAGTCCTCTTTCAGCAGTCAGTAGATGTAGTCTTGACTTTAGAAATCTGAGAGTGTAAGATCTCCTCTCTAGGCCTGAAAAGGAACTGTGACCTCAGGTAAGGGTGTTCAGGAAATGCTATCATAATGACTAGTTTCAGAATTATCCTACAAGATTTCAGTAACTATAATTTCTAGGAATAGGAAAACAATTAGGATAGTTTTCACACGCGGTACTAAAATCTGTAGTACCAATTCAGAAGAACAGTATCAATGGAAATAGCTACAGAAAAGGCATGTAGCAGAAATTGAACATCATCTGTGCGAGAGAGAGTGGACAGAGTTTGTAAGAGAAGGGCTATTAATTAACCTGGCTGCTGTCTTTTGGAGAGTGTCTAGAAGCATGAGAAAGATTTTGGATGTGGCGGGACTTTCCATATTAGGGCAGATTTGAGATTTCTACGTAGTCAGTAGTTGCTTAGGAGAAAAGTAACGAAGAGATGAAAAAATAAAGTTTTTTTTCCCCCCTCAGAGGAAGCAATACTTGTGATGTGCTTAGGCAAAGAGAAATTGTAAGTCAGGTAATCCCCAATAGAAATATGGGATCTTGTCCAGAAATATGAGTTATCTAAAATGCGAATGGGAGCAGAAACTTTTTTTTTTTTTTTTTTTTGCGAAAATGACAAGAAATAACACAGGACTGAATTTTACAAGGATTGAAATAAGGTTTCTTGAAGAAATTACCTGCAGATCAATTTTTAAAGTATTGCTATTCGAACTCGGAGAAATTGGAGCTGCTGAAAGGTGGAATGTACTGTGCTATCATCGACAAAACTATGGATAGAATTTGTAGCTAGTGGAAGGTCATTAATATGCAAGAAGAAAAAAAGAGTGAGAGAAAGAGTTGAAGCTTGGGGAACACGTACATTAGTTGAGAAGTTAGCAAGCAACTTAACCATCATCCACAGTGAATGGTCGGAGAGAAAATTGACCACCCAATTCCAAAAAAGAAGGCGCAATCCTTAGCCTTGGGAATGTCAAGAACAATCCCTTGAATTTCTCCGAACTTTTTTGTCGAATTTGTCCAACGATGAGTATCATAAGCGAATATCCCAACAGTGGATTAAGACAGAATCCATGCTGGCAATCAGTGATCAGCTGGGTTTTAGAAATAGTGTAATCCTTGGCAGTTATTGGATTTCTCCACTGCTTTGGAAAGAGTAGAATTAAGTGCATTAATAAAATAATTGGCAAGGAAGAGATTTTTCGCCCATTTTATTAACTGGTTGGATATAAGCAAATTTTTATGTAGAAAGAAAAACATCAATGGAATAAGAAAAAGTAAAAAGGCGACAAAAGCCTGGAGTTAGCCTCTGGAACATAGGCTCAAGATGGCATTTCGTACAATGTTTTGAAAACCAGATGAGAAATGCCATCGGGACTTGAAGACTTCTTGCCATTAAGATTGTTCAAAGTTCTTCTGTTGCGCATCTGTCGGAAGAACACGAGGCATTGAATGGCCGGTATTTTGTATAGTGTAAGGTGATTTGTAAGATCATCAGTATTCTGAGAATGCAACAGAATCATCGGATTATAACAGAGGTGGACGTATGGATGGACAGAATTTTTCGCTATAGTTTACACCAGGAAACAGAAAGTTCGACTTCTGTTTGGACAAGAAGCAAGTTTTTAACTCTGAGCCTGTTAAAAAATCGAGTTTGGCCTGATTAATAACATTTTACTGCCATTGTGATCTTTAGCGTAGAGACAGAAACTTAAGATGGAGTTAAGATGGATGCTAGCCATATCGCAAATGGCTGGCATCCATCTCATCGCGAACGGCCTTAGCATATTTATTAGAAAACCAGGGTTCATATAAAGGACAAGATTTATGAGTAGAATGAGGAATAAAGGATTTCATCCTTTCAAGATTTATTTCACTGACACGATCACACAAGATTGAGTACTTGGTGTGTGCTTAAGATTATCTAGTATTCTAGTAGATAAAGAAAAAAGTTGGATAAAGTCAGTAGTAATTCTGTACTAGTAGGTCAGTAGTAGCTTCTGTACTATTTGGGTCTGTGTAGTAAGAAAACTGAAGACAGCTGGAGTTGTGAGCATTAAAATCACTAGAAAAAATATTTCGCTGTTAGAAAAGTTTGATTGTAAAATTATAGTTACAGTGAAAGCGGAGTAGACAGCAGGCTGAGTTGGGACGTAAGGAATTCCTGTTATGAGGTAGTAGTGTTTGAAATTCATCAGCTTTCTGTTTCCCTTTTCAGTTCAGCTGTATACATTCAATGCATCAACTACGAATTCTGTTGTTCGTGTAACAGCTGCCTTAAAAAGAAAAAAAAAAGCACTAAGAGCCGGATTTTTTTGCCCTCTCAGTTAAAGAAATCGTTTGCATCGATCAAACAAGAAAATGATTCTTAATCCTTTCACGTCATAAACTCTGGCACTAACTTGATTCCCCGGCTAGCCGGGTGGGTAAAGTGCATGTCTGGAAACCCAAAGGTGGCGGGTTCAAATCGGGCTTGGATCAGAGTAAATGCAAAACTTTCGGAGGTGCATTATGGCCACAGAAGCCGATGCGCCAACAACTAACAAAAAAAAAAAAAAAAAAAAAACCAACTAACTTGATTAACGGTATAGTGTTTTTAATGTTTGTTTTCCTAAATCCGGTGAATGAAAGGGAGCAGAACACTTCCTTGTTAATATCTTGCTTGCTAAATCCATCCCTTTCCAAAAAAAACATTGCTTTCACAACGAAGATTTTCTGCACCCATTTCATCGTTGTTAGGAAAGTGAATCTTTTAATCATCGGCTAATCTGATGATTTCCATATTACTGTCCTTAATGTTGTGTGGCAGGTCATTCATAAAAATTGGGTAGCAAGGTCCTAGAGTTGATCCTTGTGGTACACTCTCTGAAAAAAATCACTGGCGATTTCCTTACTTTTGACACAACTTCTGGTAAGTATTTTGAATGGTAGTACTGTATTTTGCGATATGATATATGGTTATATTGAATATTTCTTGTGGTTTCTGATTAATACTGTTTTGTGTATTTACTTTTCCTACTTTTGTTAAGTGTTTATATTATTTGTAAAATGTGAATTTCATGAGAGTAAACAGTATTTTGATTACTGTTTTTATTTCCTATATAAATTGCAGTGATAGGTAATAAGCAGATTAAATGAAAACACTTTTAATAATTCAGAAGTTATTTATTACATTATTTAATAATAGCTCTGCTTTTGATATGCAGCGGAAGCTTTTAATGGGAGGAGAATATGAAGAAAAGAAGGAAGAATATACAATGATAATTTCTGGAAAAAATATAACAAGAACAGGTACTTTTTATCTTGCATTTACCGATTAATTATAGCCGAAAGTTTTAATTCTTTTAGGCAATAGATATTGCTTTCTCTGAAATACAGTGTTGTATTTCTGATTTTATTTAACAAAGCAGTTTGGTAAAAAATTACATAAATTCATAAATCAGCCGATTTTCCTTAAAGAATGTGTTGTAAGATAAAGTCAATTATAAAACCACAAGTTAAGATTAAGAAAAGAATCACCTCTGTGTACACAGAGGTGATTCTATACAAAATTAGCATTTCAAGACTGTACTGGGTTATATACGAATTGTAAGATATCATGCAGGCAACGAACATTACGTTGATTAGAAACTGCAGTATTGCAATCTCTATTAAAATAAGTACATTGAAAAAATATTAGTACAATTCCATGACGCTTCGGCTGCATCTTGAAAAGCCACAGCCTTTGACAAAACAACGTCTAAAGTTATTAGTATCTACGAAGAGAATGCACATCTCATTCTGTTCGGCAAGACTAGGATAAATTTCTGTTTTGAAGAAACAAGTTATAAGGTAATCAAACCATCGTCTTACTAACCGATTTCATAAAATTTTGCCGAATAAGGTTATGGTGACTCGCCTCTTCTTTTCCTGACTTTAGTTGATATGCATAAACTCCTCCGTTTTTTTGCTACTCTGAGGCTCAGTTGGATGTAAGTTGGGTTTTGCCTCTGCTTTTGTTATGTGAAACGCTCTTGGTTACCAGATTCTTAAAGATTCTTTCGGATGTTTATACATTCTGATTTTGTCGATGAGTCCTCAATTTCCATTGACTGTTGAATGGAAGAGGGGTCTGTTTAAAAAATTATTCCTTATGATGTTTGCGGTTGTTATATTTTCCTGTGAGGTTCTTCCAGTTTACGTTGGTGTGCCTGTGTCTGGTTGCTGTTTCGGAACTTTGGAGATATTTGAGTTGAAAGCGCTTTTCGTATTCTTCCTTTCTTTTATTCCATCTTCTGTGCTTCTAACCAAAATATCCCATTCCACACTCACAATCCACGTAGTTTTTAAGGCCTCTCACAATGTTTTTGTCTTGGCTGTGAGAGATACGGCCTGTGAAGTAAGTGCTCCTATTGTATTTCCTGACAGATGTGGCTAAGGAGTTGTTGATATACAGTATGGTAATTTTCAGGACACGGCAACCACCATACAGAGTCCACTTGGAATCCAATTGTAAAAATCGAACAGCATCAGCGCTGACTGCACCCCTTACTACGTTGCTTTGTTGGGATGGAACCATCGATTTCCTGGATGCGATCTGGTTCTAATTTGGAAACTACATTATACATTGAGTGATCACTGAATTATGACTATCCCTATGAAAACTGAATGCGACCCATTGACCACGTGAGGTATGAGAGTGCGCAGTTAGTCGACCTACGTAGCATAGATAAGGTGTAAGTGGTTCAGTAGGTAGAAAAATTCCGAGCGTGATGGGTAAAAGGAAGGATTTATCAGACTTTGATAAAGGACAGACTGTGGGTGCTCGACGAGCTGGTGCCTCGATTTCCCAAACGGCTGAAAGGTGAGGTGTTCGAGAGCCGCCGTAGTTAAAGTGTACCAGGACTGACGTCAAAAGAGTCAAACAACGACTCGACGGCAAAACTGCAAAGGTCAGCGAAAGGTTGATGGCAGAGGTGAGCGCCGGATCCAAGGACGCGAACAGGCGCAGCACTGTTGAAGACTTGACTACCCAATACAACATGGGTCAGCCCGGAACAATATCTGACATGACCATACGTCGCACGTATGGGCTATACCAGCAGACGACCCCTACGGCAACTCCTCCTAACCAAGTTTCATCGGCGTAAAAGACTTGCCTGGTGCAAAGAGCATGCAAGTTGGACGTTAGAAGACTTGAAGAAGGTGTGCTGGTCGGATGAGTCACGTTATTTACTCCATACCGTGGATGGTCATGTACGGATTTGGCGTCAAAAACATGAGGCTCTTCATCTACCATGCACATTGTGTTCCAAAATGAAAATGCGCCAAGTCATCGGGCACTTGTTGTGCAGGAATGGTCTGAGGAACACAGTTATGACTTCCAGCATATCGATTGGCCTGCGAACTCCTCCGATATCAATCCCATAGTGCACTTGTGAGACACTATGGAAAGGCATATCAGGCATCTATATACGCCAATCACCTACATACCTGCATTGCTAGCCGCATTACACACAGCTTGGTTGGCCATACCTCCCTAACGCTTCCGACATCTTGTTGAATCATTGCCACGTCGGATAGCTGCTGTTCTGAGGGCAAAAGGAGGACCTACGAAGTATTAGATAGGTGGTCATAATTCAGTGATCACTCAGTGTATTATGCCTTGTTTACTCTACATTGGTACCAGATCTATTCTGGGATTTGAGATCATTTCTCTTTTTGCAGGGACATAACCTATCCAGATGCTGCTTCGGTAGAAACATTTCTGGTGCTATTCCAGTTCAGATAACCCACTTTGACGGAGGAGCTGATTATGATCGCCATATCAAAAAGTTATTTCATTCAACATTGCTTTGGGCATAGCTCCCCCACCCCCACGTACATATATTAAGAAATGATCAACCAATAACAACATGCTGGAAATGCTTTTCGGAATTTCTTTAAAAATTACAGCTGTGAATTACAGGCTCCGAAAAAGCGATGTATTTGCCGTTTTATTTACCTAATTGTTTATTTTATATTGTAGTTTATATGTAGTCTTATAGTTACGCAGGTTATTTTTATTTTTAATTTAGATAAAGAGTTTTTATAGATTACTACTTAATATACGTAAAACCGTTATTTCGTTCGAATCTTGCAGCCATTGTATAGAGTAGTAGGGAATTCAAATTTTTAATTGTGGCAACTAGGTTAGATCTAACGTATAATTATATAGCGTAATACGCATCAGTGCATTTAGGATTCTATTAGATAGTGTAGTATTGACAATTAATTAATTAAATTTATTGATCTTATTAATTTAAAATATCATGCCCCAGACTAGAGCAGCAAAGCAACGGGCACAAAGTGGCAGGAGTGCTGTGACTCGGGGGAGAACTGAGGGGGGGGCGATTCTCCAACGCATCACAGCCTAAAAAAATGTGCAACGTGTGAAATGTTTGCCGAACTCTCTGGAACAGAACATGATCTAACCAAGGAGGATGTCTTTGTGTGTGCCAGGTGCAGAGAGTGTCTTGAAATTAGGCATCAACTCATCGTTCTACTGGGCGTCTATGAGAGCTTGTGGCGTAGGATAGATGCCCTCGAAGAAATTAATATGAGGGGCCCGTCAAGCTCTCAGCTGCCCAACTCAACGCCAGAGCTCACGCCTGGGCATCAGGCAACACAGCGGCAATTTCCAAGGCAGAATGCGCTGGTCCCAAAGGAACTAGTTATTGTTGATGACTCTATTATCAGTGAGACGGGAATATATTATGTAAAAAGGATAGATGGAACAGTACCAGGGTGTCTGCCATGGACAAAAGTTGATAAAGTTGTAAAGCATATATCATCTTTTAAGGGCACCAACGATATTGCTCAATGTTGCAAAAACGTCGTGAGTCAGGGTTAAATTTGAAAGTATCTGCAATTCTGCCCAGACACTATAGGAGGGAGTACATGATAGCCTTGTCAATCATTTCGGCCCTGGAGGGAATGTGCAAGGCTCAAGGGATAGAATTTTTTTCAGCGTGGTCTGTGCTTGTTAACAGGAGAGACTGCTTCTACAGGGATGGGATAGATTTAAATACAAACGGTGCAAGAATATTTGCTAATGCTATCGAGGCAGTGTTAGGTGGGTCGAAAAACTGCTAGCTTGGGGGGATTCACAGACTAAAAGGTTAAAAGTAGCCGCAGGCAGAGGTGGAGGTGATTCTTGCACAATTTCTTTTAGAATAAGTAGCGGGGGGGTTTTCAGGGACTGATGACAGTCATAGTGAAACAGGTGGGTATATGGGATGTGTCAGGGTAACTGGCATTAGGAAAAGGTGCATATATGCTTGCATGTATACCAATGCTAGAAGTATAGTAAATAAATTTGAAGTATTGGTCAAAACATCAAAGGGGGATATTATTGGGATATCAGAGACGTGGTGTCACACTGATATTAGGAATGCAGAATTGGAATTTGGGGAGTACAGTGTGTACAGAAAAGATAGATAGGATAGAAAGGGAGGAGGTGTCATGCTGTTAATTAAGAAAAACATAAAATCAAAAGAAGTGCATCCAGTTGATATAGATGAACAGTGCACTGCTGAGTCAGTTTGGTTTGACATAAGCACTGCGAAAGCAAAAATAAGAGTAGGAGTGTGTTTTAAGCCTAATGACTCGAATGAGTACAATGAACAATTGTACAGAGAAATAGAGTGGGCCAGTAAATCAGAATGTCTTATAATGGGGGATTTTAACTTCCCAGATATTGACTGGAACTTGTGGGTTGGTTAATCACACACTAGTAAGACTTTTGTGGATTTATTCAATGATTGGTTTCTGCAGCAGCAGCAGCATGTTTGAGAGGCAACCAGAGAGGGTAATATTCTTGATCTGGTTATCAGCAGTGGTCATTCGTGAATTAAGAATTTGCAGATAAAGGAACCAATAGGTGGCAGTGATGACAGTGTACTGATGTGGGATTTACTTAAAGATAAGGCGCTTCCGTAGCCAGGTGGGAAGGAGCAGCAGTGCGTAGCACACGCTACTTGATTAGACCGGGGTTCGAGCCCGTCACCACCAAATACGGAGGATGCGGAAAAGTCAGGGAATGACCACCGCATATCCCGGAGCAATATGACCTTAGTTGCTAAGTCTCTTAAAAAAACCAAACAACAACAAACAACTTAAAGATATAATTACCATCAGGGGTAAAGGAAAGGGTTTTTGCTTCCCTAAAGGTGAGTGCAGTGATCTCAGACAGTTTTTAAATTCTGTACAGTGGGATAAACTGACGATGTTACCAACAGTAATTTCTAAGTGGGAAGCATTCAAGGAATTAATCGTGGAAGCTACTAAAAGTCTCATACTTATTAAAAAAATATTGTTCAAGGTTTAGGCCTAAATAGTTATCAAATGAACTAATAAGATTCGTGACAGACAAGAAAAATGCATGGGATGCATATGAATTATCAAGCGACTCAGAAGCATATGGCAGATATAAGCTAGTCTGTAATCAGGTCACAAAGGAGGTTAGGCAGGCGAAGGCAGATTACGAGGAATCTTTGGCAAAGGATGCTAAGAAAAACAGCGAGGATTTCTTTACTTATAGAAACTCTAAAAGGAATTGGATGAATCTGATTGGTCCACTTGATATCGATGGTTCGACTGTTGATGATCCTGCTCAGATAGCAAACAAACTGAATGAGTATTTTGCATCTACATTCACACATGAGGAATTATTAACGTTTGAAAATGGCAGAAGGTTATCAAATTGTAACATGGTGCTTAATGATTTTGTAATAACTGAGAGTAAAGTGGAGAAGAAATTGAAGTTAAATATAAGAAAGGCACCTGGGGTGGATGGGATCTATCCAGTTATATTAAAAGAGGCGGAAAATCAACTAAGGAAACCCTTAGCCATAATTATGACAGCATTCTTGGACTCAGGGGAGGTCCCCAGGACTAGAGACGTGCAAATATATCCCCAATTCACAAAGGGGGATCGAAGGGTGACACGAGTAATTACAGACAGTTAGTTTAACTTCTGTTCCGGGTAAAATAATGGAGTCACTGGTTAAAGATGCATTACAGAATCATGTATAGCAATAATTCAGACACAGCATGGGTTTGTTAAGGGAAAGTCTTGTCTGACAAATTTGATAGGATATTAGGATGTGGTTACAAAAGAACTGGATGCAAAAAATAATTTTGATATTATATATTTGGATTTCAGGAAAGCTTTTGACACTGTTGCGCATGGAAGACTATTGTACAACTTGGAGCAGAATGGTATTCAAGGGTAAGTTGCTACAATGGATAAAAGGATGGTTGAGTGGGAGAAGACAGAGGGTGGCAATCAATGGGTGCTGCTCTTCGTAGACTAATGTTATTAGTGGAGTCCCACAGGGTTCGGTGTTGGGTCCACTGTTGTTTTGTATATTTGTCAATGATATTGATGAAGGTATATCAGGCTTAGTGTCGAAGTTTGCAGATGATACAAAGGTTGGCTGGGTTGTTAATGACAGTAATGGCAGTGTCCTACTGCAACAAGATCTAGAAAATTTGGGCAGATGGGCAGAGAAGTGGCAACTGAAGTTTAACCTTGACAAATGCAAAGTACTGCATATGGGTAGAAGTAATCCCAGAGAAACGTACCAACTGTGTGGTACTACACTTAAGGTGGTAGAAAATGAAAAAGACCTTGGAGTAATTGTGCAATCAGATATGAAGTTTTCTGAGCAATGCAGACAGGCTGCCAAAGCAGGTCATGTGGTTTTGTCAATGATATATAGGAATTTTGCTTGCAGGGAACAGGAGGTGATTGTCCCTCTGTATAAGGCAATGGTCAGGCCACGCCTTGAGTACTGCGTATAGGTCTGGAGGTCTCATTTTAGGAAGGATGTAGATTTGCTTGAGCGTGTACAGAGAAGGGCAACAACATTGGTGAGGGGAATGAAGGGACCCTCTTACCAAGAGAGGCTTAAGTTCTGGAGATTGCAGTGGCTAGAGACTAGGCACCTGTACGGTGATCTTATTGAGGTATATAAAACCTTGAATGGGTTGAGCACGCCGAATTCTGATGGCCGCCGTAGCCTAGTGGTCAGGCGCCCGGGTGCATAAGTACACGTGCCTTGAGTGACCGGGGTTCAAGCCCGTGACTGATGAATACGGTGCTGTTTCTTGTATTCTTTCTATCTTTTGAACTCCTCTGATCGTTTGGTCGTCCCGGAGGATAAATAGAAAATTTAAAATTTATTTAGCTTGTCCAGATTATGAACCTAAGGGGGCATAAATTCAAATTAAGAAAAGACAGATGTAGAATAGATGTGCGGAAATTTCCCTTTAGCCAGCGGGTGGTTAATTGCTGGAACTAACTTTCATCTGTCGTCATGGTTAAATAAATTTAAGGAGGAACTGGACAAGCATTCGGAAGGAATGGTGTGATTTTTTTTTTTTTTTTTTTTTTTGGGCTGCCAAAAAAAAAAAAAAAAAAAAATTCCACTACTACTACTAATAATAATTCAGAAAACACTGGACAGGGCCTGGTTGAATGTGATGGTCGTTGGTTTGAAAGCCGCGTATGATAGCGGTATCGGTGCCCTTATATCAGAGTATCGCTACCAGCTCACTAATATATTCAGTGGCTGTTTTAAAATTAAAGGGAACCCACTTTTTATGGTTATGGCCATTTTAAAATGCAGAAAATTAGAAACAAAGACTCTGAACCACAACTGTACCCACTATACGGACAGAGATGTATGACAATGGGGAGTACTATCTCCATTACTGTTTTCAGCATCGCTGGAACCATTTTTGGGAAAAACAACCAGAGTGTTCACCACACACGGACGACTTTAAGTGATTTATTGCATCAGAAGACCCGAGAAATATCCTAGAAGGAGAAAACTGCCAAAGCCATCGGAGATCTCGATAATTATCTGAAGTCTATTGGGCTAAGTATAAGTCCTGAAGAAACTGTGCAGCTGTCTCTTACACGTAAAAAAAAATAAAGTGATTGACGATACGCGTTAATGGTGCGATTAGCCTTAACGTTGACTCCCATACCGACCTAGGTCTTACATGGGATAAGGGTCTGACATTCAAACAGCACTTTGCCGAGACCAAAACCAAAACTTATGCTGCAATGTGGGGATCAGGCACGAGCTTGTTGGCTTCAGAAACCCTGGTCTCTGCATACAATATATCAATATTGTGTAGTCTCGATGCCATCAATATTGTGTAGTCCCTTCGACCATTTCGACATCTACTCCGTGTGGTTGTCCAACTGGCCGTGAGTCTTGAATATCGTCTAATAAAATGAATGAACAGGGTGGCAAGGAAACCATTTACAATATGTAGGACTGTCTTGCTCTCCAAACTTAATACGATATCCTGGAGAGTGAGGACCACTTACCAGGATATCAAGGTCTTTGCCGAAATTATTACAAAGATTATAGATGCTCCATCTCTTGAGAGCATTATTCATAACCCACGGAGAGAAATTAGGAGACAAGTTAACTCATGCCTGCTCCTGGCATGACTCAACTTGTCTTCTGGGGCAGATAAATATATAGTGCTTCATTAAAACGTTTCCATAATGATAGGGTATTAATACCAGCTCGTTGATATTTAATAAGTTAAATAATACTTTCGAGAAATTTTTCAATGAATCATACAACTTTTAGGAAACTGATAATAGCATAGAAGTACCAGCCTATACCTGCATGATATCAGCCATAAAGAAAAAATAAATTTTCTTAAGAATAATGACATGTATCTGCTGTCGGTCTGATGCTGAATAACTGCCACCACGAACTGACGTGTTTGTTCGTTTAAAATAATGGGCATACAATACTATGGTATCAAGTTTGTCCTAGTTTGGGAAATATGGGTATTCTTTTATTGGATATTAACATATCTCTGTATAAGATATGTTGTTTTGTAAGTAGTGTATATTGCTAATAAATGTATATACACTCTTCTAGCCCTCTAGGCTCTCGCGCTGTTTCTAGAAACGCCGTCTTCCCCACACCGGGTGGAAAATACCCGGGTTCGAATTCAGTCAATAAGCTAGGAATTTTTTTTTTTTTTTTGTTCTTTTTCCCAACGTGGCTGAGTTAGTCGTTCTCAGGCGAGGTTAGCATGGTTCCCCCTCCGGAAACTCGGGTTTTTCGTTTAGACAATTTAGACATAATTTATTCAGTATAATATGGATTTAGTTAATTGATGAGCCTAAAACCCTACAGCAAGAAACCAGCCTAGCCTTCCAACTGTATCAGACTTTCAATTATTGGAATAAAGTGATATTCATTTATCATTTTTTGAAGTATCGCAAGATTTTTATATCTAATTATTTTTTTAATGAAAACTGTAAACACGAAAGGTGTCAAAACCTGTAGTACTTAGTAACGTGAATACGTTTAATTGAAGGGGAGGAGATGCCAAGTGCTTTTCTCTGGAGACTAAACATGGGTTTCATCATACCTGACCATGCTAGATCTGTCAATCACATACAGCAAATGCTGTTTACACAGCTACCCAAGTCGAGCAGATCTTGTGAGAAGAATACTAGGGGATGATTTTAACGAAATTTGGGATCAAACATAACCCCTAAAGTTGTGTGGTTTTGAACAAGCGGGTGGAGGCACCTTCCAAGTTAAGCTAGATCATTGCCGCTTTGGTGAGAGATCACGGTTTATGACATTTGCAGATTGATGTGCAGGCGAAATTTTTTTTTAGGTAGATGGACATTGATAGGGAAGCATTGAGTAGTTGTAAGATTTGGTGGGGTCATGATTGACTTTGACTGGTGTGTGGATCTTTAATTCATCAGCATACATCAAGGTATCTAAGGTGTCCTGGATCCCAACTAGTGGTGTAAAGTGTATTTAATGTCAAACGGCACCAGGGGGTTCCCCCATCTCCGCGTTTCTTTCATTGTGGGTGTAACAGTTCACTGTAAAGGCCAGAGATTTAAAACTGTATGGATCATGTATATGTGTAATGTTGTGTACTGTTGTTCTTCTGGCCGCTGGGCCCCTGATGGGACCTAGCGTTGCCCACACTTTGCCTCATGGAGGCAGACCAGGTACCCAGTAGCTGTATGTTTTACTCTGGCAGGCCCTGACGTGTGGGACATACGCTGATATATAGAATAAGGGGTGGAGACTGAAGGCTGTTTGTTTGTTTGTTTGTTGTTTGGTTTTTAGGAGCATTAGCAACTAAGGCCATATTGCTCCGGGATATGCGGTGGTCATTCCCTGACCTTTCCGCATCCTCCATATTTGGTGGTGACGGGCTCGAACCCCGGTCTAATCAAGAAGCGTGTGCCATGCACTGCTGCTCCTTCCCACCTGGCTACGGAGACTGAAGGCGGGGGTAAAGACAGAAGTATGGGGACGACAGAGAAGATGCCCCCAGGTGGTCAGTGAGGCATGCCCATGCCTCACCAGGAAAAAAGAGCAGCAGGGAGCGGGAAGACAGATAGTTCTCTCTCTCTCTCTCTCTCTCTCTCTCTCTCTCTCTCTCTCTCTGCCAGGGAGTGTGAATTAAAGCGAGCCAGGCTAGGGCCCGATTCGCGTCGCACATTGGCGCGTTGTCAACAAGATTCATTGTCCTGTGTTTGTAGTTGGTCTGAATCGTGTGGTTGTCACGTCATATCTAATGTCATACTTCATGCGATGGTCTCGTTCTTGTGCTTTGTCTCATCCGTGTTGTCGGTCACATTCAGGAGGTGTCATGTCCACTATTACTATAGGTCCACTTCATTGGGATACGGCATTGGGTTTTCTTTTCATTGCCCACATGAGCATTGTGGGTCATCAGACAGTCCGAGTGCTACAAGTTTCTCGTTGAAGGGTCCGTGGCCCGTTAGAAAATATAAATAAATAAATTTTCTGTTTATACTCCGGGACGACTAAACGGTCAGAGGAGTTCCCACGATAGACAGAATACAAGAAACAGCATCGTATTTAGGAGTCACGGGCTTGAACCCCGGTCACTCAATATTTAGTATTAGTAACGGCCGCATGGTTCAAAAAAGCCTATGGCTTATGCTGCACCAGCCAAAAAAAAAAAAAAAATCCGAACAAAACAATGATAAAAATAAATAAATAAATAAAATAAATAACTAAATAATAATAATTAATAAATAAAAAAATATATATATAAATAAAATAAAATATAAATAAAAAGGAAATTAAACCTATCATCCTATGCCCTTACCCGAAAGTACTATCCAGATGACCTTTGAATTTCCCCAAACTGTCGGCCTCTACCACCCATGTAGGCAACTTATTCCAGTAATTTATAACTCATTGGCTAAAATAAAACTTCCTGCAGTCCAATCTAAACATTTCCCCCCGTAACTTGAATTTATGTCCCCTAGTTCTAGCATCATTTATAATCTTGAAAATTTTGTCCTCATTCGTTTTACTGATGCCTCTCAGAGCCTTAAACACCTCAATCAAATCTCCTCTAAGGTGTCTAGTTTCCAAACTCTGCAACCTACATATTCGAAGTCTTTCTTCATAAGGACGCCCTTTTGCCGATCCCACCAGGCGAGTTACCTTTCTTTGCACCCTTTCAAGAAGCTCGATGTCTTTCTTTAGGTGCGGTCTCCATACTTGAACACAGTATTACAAGTGTGGTCTAACATAAGCCTTATATAATGGGATTATCACATCCCTATCTCTACTTGCAAAAGTTCGATAGATCATCGATAGGACACCATGGGCCTTCCTTGCAACCTGTTTACAATGCTCAGAGAATTTCATGTCTGACCGTATCATAACACCCAAGTCCCTTTCCTCCAGTACTGGGTTTAGTTGAACTCCACCAAGTGAATACGTTTTTTTGGGATTACTGTTTCCCATGTGTAATACCTTACACTTTGTTGGATTAAAGCACAGCTGCCATTTTTCTGACCATTCTTGAAGTCTATCTAGGTCTCTCTGAAGAAGCTCAGCTTGACAGTGATCATTAACTACTCTACCAATTTTAACGTCATCTGCAAATTTAGACATCACGCCCTCTATCCTTTCATCAATGTCGTTTATGAAAATTAAAAACAACAGTGGTCCTAATACTGATCCTTGGGGAACCCCACTTCTTACATCAACCCAATCTGAGGAATAGCCATTTATCACAACCCTCTGTCTCCTGCCCTGAAGCCATCCTTCTATCCATCTAAGGATTTTCCCAGTGATTCCAACCTGTTCCAGCTTATAAAGCAACCGTTCATGTGGGACTGAGTCAAAAGCTTTGCTGAAATCTAAATAAACAATGTCGAAATTATTCCCTAAATCCAGCTCGTGAGTGACCCTTTCGAAATAGCGAACCAGATTTGTTAAACATGATTTTCCCTTTACAAAACCATGCTGAGTATCCTTGAGAATTTCAATTCGATCCAAATGATCCTGAATTCCACCCTTGATCATTGCCTCCATGATTTTCCCTACTACTGAAGTCAGACTGACAGGTCGATAATTTCCAACTTCACTTTTAGAGCCACCCTTATGTATGGGAGATACATTTGCATTTTTTTCCAATCCAAGGGAATCTCCCCAGAGTCTAGTGATGCTCGCATAATTAGCCTCAATGGTTCAATGCACTCGCTTGCCGCCTCCCTTAAGATTATAGGGTATATTCCATCAACTCCCGGAGCCTTACTGGTCTGTAGGCTCAAACGTTTTTTCATTAAATAATCTTGCGAAATTTCAATATCATTAATTACATATTTTTTAACTTCGCTCCCACAATTTCCCATTGCCACAAAAGGCTTTTCATTTGTAAATATCGATGCAAAATAACTGTTGAGTTCATCTGCAACGGCAGCTGGTGTATTTATTACTATCCCCTTTCCCTTACGTAAAGGTCCGATCTGGTTTGTCCTGCTCTTCTTGGCATTTATATATGTGAAGAATTCTTTATCCCCCCCCTCTTTACTCTGTTTGCTAGTGATTTCTCATAAACTACCTTTGCCTGTCGAACCTTTTCTGTGACTCTATTACAGATCACCTTGTAGCTGTTATAGGCTTCAGTACTTTTTATTGCTCTGTAACCTTTCCATGCCACCTTTTTCTGCTCAAGTAATGTGGCAACTTCACTATTCATCCAACTTGGAACCCTTCTCGTGGAGTATTTTTTTAATGGTATATACGCATTGAAGGCATCTGTGATTAATGTTTTAAAAGCGTACCGCAGTTCAATTGTATTCATTCTCAGCGCGATATCTACCCAGTTAATAGAGGCCATGTAGTACCTTAAGGCATCGTAATTTCCTTTTCTGAAATTAAAACCCATTCCTTTGCCTTTTACTTCTGCTACCTCTCTCGTCATCATCCACCGTAGAATTCCGTGATCACTTCCTGCTACTGGTTCCTCTACTGTCAGCCCTGTTATGTCATCTGATTCATGTGTGATGATGAGGTCTAGGATATTCTTTTCTCTAGTACTTTCCCTGACATGTTGATACAAATAACAGTCATCTAGTTGATTTAAAAATTTTGTTCCCCATGTCGAGTTTCCTTCCCATTTACTCCAATCAATTAGAGGCAAATTGAAATCACCCATAATAAGGCATTGACGCTTACTTGCCCATTCCATTTGCATGTAGAGGCTTTTGTCATAATCTTCACAATCACCTGGTCTGTAGATTACTCCTACTCGCAAGGTATCCTCAATAATACTGGCAAAAACTTTTGCACCACCTGCCTCAAGGCATGTGTGCTTATGCACCCGCGCGCCTGACCGCTTGGCTACGGCTGCCGTTGTTTAGTATAGCCCTGGTTGGAACGTTGTTTAGTATAGCCCTGGTGATCTCGGATAGAATTTGTTGACATTGGGTCGGAACTTTTGTTATCTCTCCTTTGGTTGAGGTTGTACAACGGTTTCGCCATTCCTGTTTCAGATGAATCGCCAGTCGATTCTTTTCTGCTGTCTTGCCGTTTGCGGGTACCGTAGTGAAGCCCATGAATGTCATCGAAATTCCTTTTGACAATTGATAGAGCGGGCCCCGTCTTACAATCTCCAGGTCCAGAGGGAGAGCCCCCGCCAGGACCTGCAGTGCCGCGTACTGACAGTGTTACATGCTCGGGTTATTGCTAGGAGTATTGTTCTTTGGATCGAGTCCAGGATTCTTTTGTTTACTGCCATCGTTGTTTTATGTTTTTTTTTTTTTTTTTTAATGGAAACCCCAAACACGAGAGGTATTAGAACCTATAGTACTTGGTACCATGCTTGGGTTGAAGGTTGAGAAGATGAAAGAAGATATTTGTTGACATTGGACCTAAACTTCTGTAGACTGTAATTTTCAGGAAATAGGTATGAAGGAAGGTTGTTCCAGAAAACGGCAGTTGAATGAATAAACGAAGAAAATGAAAAGTTGGTTCTGTGAGTTTGAAGTTGTACAGTAAATGGATGTTGGCTGGTGGCGGCACGTGTTCGGACTGTTTTGAAAGAGAGAGCGGGAATTATAGAAGCCAATTCAGGAGAACAGTGCCCATGGAAGTATCTGTAGAAGAGGCATGCAACAGAAACAGACGTCTATGAGACAGCGAGTGGAGAGACTCTGTTAGAGATGAATTATTGATTAACCTAACTGCCCTCTTCTGAATGGAATCAAGAAGCCTGAGAGAGGTTTTGAGAGCACCACCCCAGATGTGGGAACAATATTCCATGGCATGGCGAATTTGCGATTTATACAGAGTGAGCAGCTGTTTGGAAGAAAAGTAACGCCGAGAGCGAAAGAGAAAACCAAGTTTTTTAGATGCAGAGGAAGCAATATTTGTAATGTGCTTGTGCCAAGAGAGATTAGAAGTCAGGGTAATCCCAAAAAAAAAAAAAAAAGATATATCATTTTGCTTAGAAATCGGTGTGTCATTAAAGATAAGCATAGGAGCAGAAGAATCCTTTTTGCGAGATACAAGACAAGACTGAGTTTTAGAAGGGTTGAAATCAACTAAGTTGTCTTTGCCTGAAGATCGGCATTTAAGGAATTGGTAGCAGATTTTTGAGAAGTTGAAGCTGATTGAGCAGGGCAAGGTTTCTCAAAATGGAAAGTGGAATGCAGTGTGCTATCATCGACAAAACTATGGATAGGATTTCCAGTCAATGGAAGAAGGTCATTAATATACAAGAGGAAAAGAGTGAGGGAAAGAACTGAACCTTGGGGACACCGGCATTAGTAGAGAAGTTAGAAGATAGGGCCATCTACCATCACCCTTAGGGCGCTTCCGTAACCAGGTGGGCAGGAGCACCAGGGCGTAACACACGCTTCTTGATAAGACCGGGGTTCGAGCCCGTGCCCACCAAATACGGAGGATGCGGAAAGGTCAGGGAATGACCACCGCATATCCCCGGAGCAATATGGCCTTAGTTGCTAATGCTCCTACAAAACCAAATAACAACAACAACAACAACAACATCACCCTAAGTGAGCGATCAGAGAGAAAACTGGATAACCGATTACTAAAAACAGTAGGAAAACCATAAGATGGAAGCTTGTTTAGAAGACCTTTATGCCAAACACGATCGAAAGCCTTTGAGATGTCAAGAGCAACTACTTGTGTTTCACCGAACCTTTCCATCGAATTAATCCATAAATGGGTAACATAAACCAGAATATCACCAGTGGATCGACACTGACGGAATCCATACTGGCGATTGTTGATCAGACGGAAGGTTTCTAGGTAGTTTAAGAGTTGGCGGTTAATTGATTTCTCCATTACTTTAGAAAGAATAGAAATAATTGCAATGGGACGATAATTGGATGGGAAGGATTTGTCACCCTTTTTAGGAACTGGCTGGATATGAGCAAATTTCCAAGCAGAAGGAAAAACACCTTTGGAATAAGAAAGAGAAAAAAGGCGGCAAAGAATAGGAGTAAATTCAGGAGCACAGGTTTTGAGAACAAGTGAGAAATACCATCGGGACCTGGAGCTTCCTTAGCATCAAGATTCGTCAAATCCTTCTGGCATCATTTTGACGGAAGGCCACAGGAGGCATTGAATGGAGGGAGGTATTATTGTATTAATGATCTTGTTTTACCAAGATCATTAATACATGAGTTGGAAGAAAAATGGGATGCTATCATGTCAGCTTTATCCTTGGCTGAAGTGACAACAGAACCATCTGGTTTGGACAGAGGTGAGAGCAGAGATTTGGCAAAAGTTGCTGCCAATAGTTTTGGCAAGACACCAGATTGCTCGGCTACAATTAGGGCAAGAAGCAAGTTTTCTACTCTTAGCCTGTTCAAACTCTAGTTTGGACTGATTAATAACTGCTTTACAATTGTGGCGAGCTTTGGTGTAGGCAGAAAATGAAACTGAAGAATTAGAACCAAGCCAATTACGATATGCAACATTCTTCTCTTGAACAGTCTTAGCACATTTATTGGAAAACCAAGGTTTAGATATCGGTTGAGATTTTAAAGTGGAGTGTGGGATGAAGGATTCCATTCCTGCAAGAATAATTTCACTGACACGACCTGAGCAAACTTTGACATCAGAAATTTTGAAACAGTAATCCGACCAAGGAAAAGAAGAAAAGAAATCTCGCAGGTCATCCCATTTTGCATTGTCTAGTATTCTTGTAGGTAAATGAATAATGTGTGCAAGGTCATTAGTAATTGTAATAGCCTCAGCATCTCGACCAGTTGGGTCGGTGTGACTAGAAAGCGGAAGCCAGCTGGAGCTGTGAACGTTAAAATCACCAAGGAAAATTACCTCACTGTTAGGAAAGTTGGACTGGAGAAAGTCAAGTTGCAAAGAGAGGAAGTCAAAGGTACCAGACTGCGGCCGCGTAACAAATCGTTAGTAGGAAGGTTGCTTTGTAGTATAGGGGGAGTGATCTCTTATCGAGGACCTAGTCACACCTGGAAATCCTGGCAACCAGAGCTGTGTATCTTCTGATTTTAATTCTTAAGTGTTTCAGGTGTTGTTGGAAGCAGAGGTTGTTATCGAGTATGACTCCGAGGTATCTCATCTGTGTTGCCAGCTGTACAGTTGTTTCATTTCTTTTGATCTGTTGTGGTCTTCTTGGAGGTCTTGCACTTCCTAGAAGTGCAAGACCTCCTATATGTCATTTTTCCAATGGTTTTTGTCTTCTGACTGACGGAATTATCCAACTAGAATGGGAGAGTCCCACAATTCCCTTCTTGACTTCGCAATTCGGGAATGCTCACTAACCTATGCAGTACTGGATGCAACCATTTCTGATCATCGTCCCATCTTAATGGTAATTTAAAATGAAGAAATTGTGGAAGAGATCATGCACACTTAGAGATCTGTGACTCCAGGCTCTCTCAATCAGCTCTGTTATGATCTCCAGCAGTCTTTGTGGTATGGGGTGATTGCTACAGATGATCCTGAAATTGCGACGAACTTCTTTGAGCATATCCTAAATAGTTACGAAAAATGCGCGTCATACATCAGGATCCCAGGGAATAAAAAGACCACTAGGCCAAGACGGAAATTATGCCCATTTATGTCTAACAAAATTTGTAACATGCTAAAGAAAAGGGACAAACTTGCAAGAATTGCTAGAGAAACAGGAAAGGAGGCGTATAAAATAATTTATCCTAATCATAATTTATTCAATTTTGTTAGCATGCGTCTTTTTTTTAGTCAGAGGATATTTCCGTATTTTATATTAGCTCCTTTGGGCTATTGTATCATCCAGTTTATGTATCATATTTCCCTATACATTACAATAGACACACACACACACACACACACACTCTCTCTCTCTCTCTCTCTCTAACTGGGTTTTATCAGGAGTAAACATGAAAAAAAAAAAAAAGACAACGTCATCGTTGTAATGAAGTCCATGGGAAAAAAGTTAGTGTATCTCACTTTATTAACGCATTTCATATAGAAATAAAATATATGCCGAAATTCTGTTATTCTCTATAGGTGCAGGCTGCGATTTATGCTTTTTTCAAGCTGCTTTATTAGGAAACGCTTTTCTGATTTGCTGGTTTTTGTAAATAAATAAATGCATTTATCCAATAAAACACAAATGCAAGTGGAAATAGAACAATAGCCCATAATGAAAGATATAGAGGTATTCTACACTATTACATCTCATACGAAAGTAGTAAGTATGGTTCTAATAAAAAAAAAAAAATGGTGTCACTTGCCGTGTATTCAATGCTCTCAGCTCGAAGTAACGCCGTTTAAACGTGGTTTAGTAAGTTCAGTGATTCTGCCACAGTTTACAGCATTTAGAGTCATTGTCTTTGATTTCCTTCAGTACATCTTACTATTTTTCCAGGTTCTCTGAAAAATGAATTGTCCTCACTTTGAATGCAAAATTTTACAGGTAATTATATCTGAGAAACAGCTGGTGTAGACCTCAGCCATGTTGTCCTTAGGCAAATGTCACATATTCACATTGCAAAGAGTAGGAGCGTTGTTGTTATGCAATGACTAATATCCAGTACGCTATTTTCCAGAAATTTTCCTAGCACATCTTTCCATACATGCTATAAAGCTTCATTTGTAGAAATGAAGACTGTAGGTTGGCTAAGTGGAACAAATTATTTTTAATGCATGGGCCTGTCAGTATCAAAAATTGCGATCAACTTGTTATTTAAAGGAAAAAAATCAGTTCGGTACTCAGATATGCTAATTTCAAAGCACCTCGAAGCGTTAGAATATTTAACGATGGATATATTGACAAGCTATGGAACAGTGTCGCCACTTACTAGACATCCGTTTCTGTAGTTATTGACATTTTATCAATGAGAAGCCACTTATATTTGAACGTCTGAAATGGGCCTCCTAAATGAACTAAAATTCTAAGCTGCGGTTATATTATGGTAAAAGATGAAACAGTTTCCATTCCTTGATAAAACAAAACCTGTAATAACTGAACCCACAAAAAATAGTAAATGCTGATAACGATTAAAGACGAACATAAAAGACAAAGGATATTCAGAACGCCTTCCTCGCCCTCTAACAGTCCATTAGTGGCGTTGTGTGTGTGTTAATCGTCAAAGCGACTAAGGCTATGAGACACCAGTATATTGTAATAACGTTTTTTAATAGGTTTGCCTGATTGCTGTACGAAATACCCAAGTTTCATAAAAAAGTGCTGTCGCTTACCGCGTATTCAATGCTATCGCCTCTAAATAATAACCCCTTTGAGATTGGATACTATAAATCGACGGCCTTCGTAGCCGAGTGGGCAGGAGGGGGAGTGCAGTAACACACGCTCTTTGAGTAGACGGGGGTTCAAGCCCCTGACTGCGGAATACGGTCGATCTGCCAACCCGCACTGGACCAGCGTGGCAGATTATGGTCCATTTCCCTCAGCATGAATTGTTGAGGAGGCTTCCATCCTGCAGTGGGTTGATAATGGCTGCACTTTACTTTTTTTTTTTTTTACTATAAATCGATCTGGAATTGCGTAGTTTTGAGTATAAAACCATGCAACTCCAGTTCGATTTATTCAACTATTTTGTAAAAACACCTAACCTGGGTTCGAATCCAGGACTTTTTTTCACACGGTTTGGATGGTGATCTTAAATACTGTGCTAACCATGAGTTCATTCTAATATCTTGTAATTATTGTAGATCGAGCTGAACGTTCCGACAATCCGTTTTCTGTTCTTTTAAATTCTTGTTTAATCATTATTAATCTAATAGTTTTTTCAACTCCCGTACTCTCTCTCTCTCTCTCTCTCTCTCTCTCTCTCTCTCTCTCTCTCTCTCTCTCTCTCTCGTTCTTTAGTTGTATTTTATCAGTAGTTTGAGTTCAATATTCAATCTTAATTATCAATGCTCATGTTCAGTGGCTTATTTTTATCAATAGTTTTGTATTTGTAAGTGTTTAAACTGTTTATTTATTTAAACTATTTTATCAACTGGAAATAGTCAGAAATTTCGTTATAAAATAAATCTGGTTTAGAATTTAAGTTCATTTAGGAGATCCGTTTCGGGTGCTCATGTTAAATGCATGACTTTTCATTAACGAAGTACCACATGGAAACATTCTCAGATATTAATAATTTTGTTACAGTCTTATCCAAATTTGCTTTAATTTACTTATAATTAGTTTCGTATGTATAATTGCATTTCAAATCATAACAGAAACACATAGCCCAAACTTTGAGAAAAGTCATTATTGACAGGCAGATGTCTGTCAAATAATTATTACCTGTGACTGTCTCCATACATGTGCAAAAATAAATGTCTTAAGTATTAAATGTAATTATTTAATGACTAATTAAATAATGACCAGCTGCACTGATATTTATTAAGATAACTAATTCCCATTACTTTAAAGCTCACACTAGGGAAATTTTCACTATCCCCTAGCAAACAGAGAATGGTTGGTTCAGAATATAAAATCAAAAACCACTCTCTAGCACTGCCACTTTCTGGATGAAAACTAAAGTCAGAAGGTCGAGCCTAAGCTTTAAAACAGCATGTGTAAATAGTGTTCATTGTATATTTATATGTAGCTCGCTTTTTGTTTAAATTCAACGTTATATGTTGAACTTTTACTGTTTTACAGAGTAAAAGGTCGAGCATTCTTTTACATTTCTGATATTATTCATAATCTGTTATTAATTTATTATTCATTATACTGTATTTTAATTGTTAACAGTTATTAATATGATAACCCTCTTTCTGTTTTAGGGGCTCCCTGCATTGCTGTTGAGGATAATGCAGTAGAAATACCAGATGCAGCTTTCTTCCTGACAACGCTTACAGCTTCCGTTCATCCTTTAATAATTCTGAGATTACTTCAGCATAAACTATTAGGTAGCATATTTCAAAGACGCTGGCAGAGTACTGCTTCGCGTTCCAGTGTAGCATCAGGAGAAAATCGCAGTCGGGCTGGATCTTCTGGAACTGAGGATTCTCTACGTTCTCGCAGAAAAGTGAACTTAACTATCAACTGTTCTACTCCGTCTTTATCACCTGTTCATGTAGATATTGAAAGGAGAAACTCTTTGAAAGGTTCTGCCGACACTAGAGTAGTTATTCATACTTCTGCACCAATTTCTTCACTTACTGTTACTGTAGCAGCACATCAACCAGTGGTAAGAGAAAAAAGTGTGCCATTAGAATGTTCTGATTCCTGTAATAAAGACATCTCACCTTCTGCCTCTCCTGCCTTTCACAATAAGAAAACTTTTAGGTTTTCTAGCCTTAGAAGGAAGAAAAATAAGATGCAGCAACATGATACTAGTTTCACATCATCTCAGAGTAATAGTCAAAATACAAGCGAGGTAGATATTCTGGCATTTCAGCGAGAACTTCAGAACCTTCCGCATTTTGATACTCAGGTATACCCTATTAATTAGTATTAATCAATTACTTGACATAGTATATCATTATAAAATCAGATCATTGTTGACACCAGCAAACACTTTGCATGAATTACTGATAATATTTATCTGCCGAAAGCTACAATACAGATAAAGGGAGTTTCGAATTAATGTTATTAATATTTTACACAGTGGAGTCTTTTCATCCCTCTATAATAATTTTATTCTGCTTATGAAAATGCTCATTCTGTAACATAAAGAATGTTTGATCATATTATCCGATTTTATCAATCCAGCGCACAAGCACATCACCACAGAGCGAACAGTGTAATATCCCTTACTGTTTCCACGCTACGTAGGCTAACTATCGTGAACGTTAAAGCAATATTTCCCGTGTGATCCGTGTAACTTATAAAACTGGTCCGCAGGGCTTGTCAGGAAAACAAAGCTTTTTTGTTTAGGTAACAATCCCATTAACAGTGATGGGAAATACCGATAACAACCTAACGTATACTACATATATTAAGTATAAATACATATCATTATGTTTAAAAACTAGCTATTAATAGATATTCATGCATAGTCTAATACTTTTTTTTATTTTTTATGGTCCGTGACCCCTACCTCAATTACGGTATAAAAGTGGTCAGTCGTTTCCATCTCAGACATAAAAATGGCCCATATCTAAAAAAAGTGGTTAGGAAACAATATGTTAGAGAACATCCTAGTATCAAACAGGCAATATTAGCGATTTGTGCGAGGTAAATTCCTGCCTATACGTAGATTCGCCACGATTCTGAACACTCCCGCCAGACTAACACAATCTGCTGGGATATTAGGTTCACTGTAGTTTTCTCTGCATATGTGCGATACTTTTTTAATTTAACTCTATAGCAAAAGTTATTTGATTTTTTTTCATTAAGGTATACATTAGCAATATAATTATAAATATTATTTACAAGCATAATAATTAAGTATCTCCTATGGTAGTTAATAAAATTAAATAAAAATGTTATTATAATATTTATTTGGCGTTTTAGTAATTATATGCCAATAAGGAATCCGGTTGCGATGACTTGCGTTTTTCCTGATATGGACCGCGAAGAAAACTAATTGGTGAGACACTACCCAGAATTTAACTGGGTGATTCGTTCCTTGCTATTGTAAAAATTTAAAAGAAACAACTGCTCTTAAGTTACTGTAATAAACCAACGCTACTCCGCTTAAGCATTCTATAGTTTTCTTGTTGCAGTAATGCATTTTGGCCGTATAAGACTTTCCTTCTGTGTATTTTATCACTGAAGAATTATAACAAGTCTGTGTAATTATTTTATGCAGGTTAGATTATCTGAAAAGACATAAATCAAATGGCACAATGAAGTTGATATTTGATGGAGCATAGAGTTAAGGTAGAACACGTAAAATGGGGGAATTTTCCACTCACATAGATGCCAGAGGAATTTAAATCATTACTCAGCACGTTTACAGTGGTTACTAGCAGGGGCAACCTTGAATTTCAGCCGTAGGTGATGGTCACTATTTCAGCAGTATTTAGTGCCGCGTTATTAAAAGATATTTTTTAAATTAAAACACCAGTTCTAAATTGCAACAACGTGGCGATAACAACGTATTTTAGTCTTGATGTTAGAGAACTCAAAGAAACTAAAAATGTAAAACAGTTATGATTATATTGTTTAGTTTGAAGAATTTGCTTACGTTATTCTATTCAGTTTCATTAAATCGAAGATTAAGCATAGCTTTTCCTTTTAGAATTATTCTCAAAAATGTTGATCATACAGCATATTAATATAATTTGTCATTACTTTTAATTTTGAAGATGTTCAGAATGAATGCATGCTTAAGTGGTATTAACTTTTCATATTATGTAATCTTGCATGTGTACAGTCTATAAATTTTCCCAGATTTAAGCTACTAAATAATTTAGTGTAATTTTTCTTAGTTAATTCTAGGGTATAGCCTCTTTTTAATAGTTGTAAGTAAACTGGGGTTTCTGCTTACTGCCTTTTCTCCTATTGTGGAGGAACTTCACAACGAGTTTTCTTGATATTGAATTATTATATATATACTTTGTTGCACTACTCTGGGTCGCATAAAAGCAATGTACACCTCCATTGGAGTGTTGCCTTTTATTTCGAGTAGCACAACATCAAGGCAAGTTGTGACGAAATTCCTCCACAATATGAAATCGATGCACCAGGTAGAAAACCAGTTTTCTCATAACTATGTACGGAAAAAGGCTATGCCCATCATGTAAAATGACTGTAAATTTTCGTTTAATTTAATGAAAATAGATTTGAAATGAAATAAAAGAATTCGGAAGGCAAAAGTGTTATCATAATTTTCACTTTTTGTTTTTATTTTAATTTTAGCCTTCGCCCCACAACTTTGTGATTGAACCAAGTGGGTCCATATTTTCACGTCCGAGGTCTTGCTCTGTTCCACGTGTAACTTTTGACAGCACCTCTCTTCAGCTTCCAACTTCTCATACTCATGGTCCATTGATACGTAGTGCCACAACTGAAGGGGCATATCCTTCCTTAAACCGAAGTCCGATTTCATTATCACCAGGTAAGAATAATATTATAATTAACCAAGAATTAATCCGAAATTCTTAAAATGACTACATATAATAATCCTTTACATTTTAAATTGTTACTAATAATTTTTAGGCATTACGGGGAAGAGGAAAAGCATGTCTCTTGGTGGTTTCTACGGTACAGTATCTGTCTCACGGAGGTAACTAAATACTGTCGACAAAAGAATTCTTTCACTATGCACTAACTGGACCAATTATTCAGCTGCCAGTCAGTCACTTTCATTGGCTGCAGTTCTGATTTTCACTTTCGCTATGTAAATCCATATTAGTTATACAATTTGATTAATTTCCCGAGATATTGTAAAGATATTATATATTATTATATCTAGGCCAGATTAGATCAATTTGAGAAATAACTTTATTAGTTAATATTGAAATGTTAACTCACCAAAAAGCCGTTTCTTTCCCAGCGAACTGATTGGGAAATTTGCCCAATCAGTTCGCCGGGAAACCCTACCTAATAACTGAAAAATTATTATTTGAGAAAGGGTTCAAAAAATATCACCAAACTACGAATGAAAGCTCAAAAACAAAATGCAGTGAATTACTTATACGAATTTACATAGAAAAAGTAACAATCATAACTGTAACCAATGAAAGTCCAGTGAGTGTATAGTGGAAGAGTCGTTTTCTGATTCTATTTCGGTAATTTCCTTGCAGATTTCCTTGCCTGTATATTCTATGTGGGGTCGGAACAATTAGGAGACAACGATTTCGGTTCCTGGGACAAACAACAATTTTTTTTTTGCGTCCACATCCGCCCCTGCTTTTTTTATTTATTTTTATTTTTTTCCCCATGAAAGATTTCGTTCATCTGTAAATTGCCTCGTAGGAATTCATCGTTATCTCATATACTGCTGCAGCTCTGAGTCTAGGTCACTACGGTATTTGTAAATGCCTTAGAGCAACGATGGCGAGCCACTGATGTCAGCTGAACTGTCTGCAAGTAGTAGAAGTACTGGGAAGATTCAAATAGTTCCTAGAATGACCTATAAATTATTATCCCGACAACCAGAAATTGTATATTGTTGAACTGTATTCAGTTGAATACAGTTCAACAATATACAACCTTGTATAATGGTTCCCTGTACTAATAGTGATTAGTATATAGAGATTTTTTGTTATTATTATTTTTGTACACTGTCATTTTAAAATACTAAACTGGAGAAATGCGAAATTTGTGTTTGAAGGACATGACTGCAACAGCGATCAATGATGATACCCTAGTAACGCTTGAAATACTCTGCTCCAGTGAATTCCACTTTGATTTCGAAGTGGAGTCAGAGCGTCATGACCAAGAAATAACAATTTCTGAAACTCAAGAAATTTCCCGCTGCCCAGTGATCCTGAGGGAATGATAGAAATTCTCACGGAATATAGCGGGAAAATTCACAGGGAGTGCAGAGATTCATTCACAGGCAATGATAATTTGCTGTGATTGGTTAAAATGCATGCGTTCTATTTCTCAGGAATTAAACATTTCCGTAATATGTTGTAAAAATGGAAGTCCTGAAATGATAATAGAGCCCAAGAAACACCACGTAGATCTGTAATACTGATGTGAAATACTGACAAGAGCCAGCGTTTTGAAACGGTTGATTACTTCGTATCGCTATCAGACCGTATTGCTTCTGAGTTTTGAGCAGCGTTTGGTCGTAAGCAACCTCTAAATGTTTTCACAACACGTAAAGAGCTTCATGTCTTGATTCCATGGAGGAGCTGCAGCTAGCAAGCCTTTGATAAAAACAAAAGCACACCTATGGATCACTGGAAATCGAGTCTGTTCAACAACGAGTCACGCAACATACTCATAAGTTTCTTGGCTGTGTTTGGGCGTGTAAAATGTCACGAGATATCATATTCTGGATTTATCAGTATGGACTACAGCTCTCAAGCCTTTGTTAACAAAATGCATTCTAAATATTGATATAGGATGGTATGCATTTTGTTATTAAAGGTATTCTAAATACCTTACATTGTGGAATTTTTATGGGAGCGGCCAATATAACTTCCAACACGACAGCAATCCACTTCATAAAGCAATGATTGTGAAGGTGTGATTTGAAGAAAGAGATAATATCGGAACATTGCAATAGTCAGCATATAGCACCGCCTGAGCCCAGTTAAACATTTTCGGAAATGAATTGGAACACAGAATGGACGCAAGGCCGAGACATTTTTCTCCTCATTGGAGCTTTATTTGAAAGGGAAAAAGAAGCAGATATAGCACCAGCTTTCCACCAGAAATTAGTAAGAAGCCTTCCTCAATGCACTTCCGCATTGAAACAGTTATTGCTGCCAAAGGTGGACCAACATGCTATTAATTTATTTGAATAAATATATGCTCTTCTCATGAATTTTAAGAATGCATTGAACGTTCATTATATTTTCTGGAAGTAGCTTACAGATTACGGTATGTTTAGAAATTAGCGGAAGGTTGACAGCGCCAATCAATTTTCAGTACATATGGTGACCTTCATATGGTTTTCTTTCATTGATAGTAAAGTATCGGTGAATGAGTAGTATATCTGTAGGAGCAAGATGAGAACTGGATGAAACACATCAACGTGTAAAAGAAAATCTGCAGTTTGTGTTCATGTGACTGCTAAATGCGGTGATGTTCTTAAATCATCTGTCTTGTGAACTCTTCTGATCGTACAACCTTCCGGAATATGAACAGAAAACAGAAATTGTATTGGTTTAAACAGTCGCCAGAACAGATGCAAAACTATGCTGTAACGAAATTTAATATAAACTAATATTAAAATTTTGACTAAAACAATTGTGACATAAAAGCGATAAAAACAAATACAAATAAACTGTATAAATTAAACTAAATAAATTTTTAATTAGCATATTTTATATCAAACACTCCAGGACTAATAAGGAATAAAGGAGTGTTATTCGAAAGCTCCGGTCAGTTTTATTTATACAGTGCATTGGTATTTGTTTAAAAATATGTGTTACAGTTGTTTCAAATGTTTTAATTATATTTTATATGTGAATGTTATTTTATGTTACATTTCTGTAAGTTTAGTTTTTCTTCAGTTTGCTTTTTTTCCTACTCACTGTTTATCCAAAACGGTATTACTACCTTTCTTGGCAACTGTACGTTGAAATCCTTCGGCCTTTGGGTAGTGCATTCAGCATAAAAAGGCAGAGGATAAAACATTTTCTGAAAAGCTGTCATTTTAAAGATGCTGACGAAGTAGAATCCCGCTGCCTGCTATGATGAGGCGCTAAAGACGATAGCACAATGGACTGTTTCCAACAACTGACAGTTGCGGACAAAAATATGGTGCTACACAACAATTCTGCTTTGAAAGAAATGTTTAAAAACACGCCCATTCACTCTTTTTAGGAAAGAAAAACTCCATTTATCCTGTTGTAATCAGAATCTCATTTACACTTAGAATAATCAATAAACAATATTTAATTGTATATTAGTCATATACAGTTATTTTTCAGTCTGCAGTTTTTAAAAAGTTTTACAGTAATGTTGGTGTGGAAAATAAGTCGGATGCTGTAAAATCAAATTGTATGGCTCGTAATCATTTAGTGCTGTAGCGTTGTTATGAGATATTTAGTAGTTAATAATACAACCTTATGAGGTATTTATTATCTTCATTTCGTTTCTAAGAAGAAACGAATCTGGAATTCTCCTGTAAAGCAAAGTCAGATGTGTACGTGGGAGTGTAAGGAATAGAGGTCTACTATAGTTATAAGGGAACAGTACAAATAAGGAATAAATAAAACAACTAAATAAATATATAAACAATCATTTTTGTTTTCCACCCCCCACAAAGGGATCCTGGTATTACTGTAAGGAGGTAAATGATGGTATGTTATGGACAAAACTGGATTATGATAAAGAAATATAGAATGACAATTTGTAGAATTTATATTAAGAAAATATGGATATATATATATATATATATATATATATTATACAAAGGGTACTAGGAAAGTTTTGCAATATGACGCAACAATGAATCACAGGAAGCTGCTTGTTGCTGCATGTTGAGACATGTTCATACGTGCATAGTAGTCGCCGTGCCAAGATGGGCTCAGTTATTCATTAGTAGTGAGAGTGTAAAGTGCTTGCGATGGCATCGTGGTCACGAAATGAGATAAGGACAGTTTTGCGGTATAATTTCGTGCGTGGTTTAACCATAGACCAGTGCTTAGAAGAAATGACTCTTGCACTAGATGATGATTGTCCACATCGTACAACGATATTCAGGTGGTATAGAGAATTCCAAAGGGGAAATTTCACTCTGGAGGATTCTGAGAGGCCGGGAAGGCCACGAACGTCAGTTACGGAGGAAAACGTTACTGCTGTGAGGAAAATGCTTGACGAAAACAGGCGAGTGACCTACCAACAGATAGAGGATACTTTGGGCCTAAATGCACCAGCAATTCGTTCGATTCTGCAAGATCATTTGCACGTGAAGAAACTTTGTTCTCTCTGGGTGCCGCATCAACTGACTGAAGAGCAGATGACACGACGTGTGACTTGGTGCCGGGAGATGTTAAAAAAGTTTGATAAGGGACAATCTCGGTATGTCAACAATATCGTGACAGGTGACGAGACTTGGCTGTACTATTACGATCTGCCGACCAAGGCTCAAAACAAAGTTTGGGTCTTTGATGATGACGACACACCCGTAATTGTCAGAAAATCCCGATCTGTAAAGAAGAAAATGATAGCTGTATTTTTCAAATCGAGTGGAATTGTGGAACGTGTCGTTTTGGACACGCAGAAGACAGTCACAGCTAAGTGGTATACTGAACAATGCCTGCCTAAAGTCATTGGATCTATGAAGAACCTGCGGCCAAAGTCAAGAATGGACACCTGGTACCTCCATCACGAAAATGCTGCAGCTCACCGCGCCAAAGCCTGCACCGAATATTTGACTACGACAGGACTGAAACTTCTGGAGCACCCTCCCTACAGTCCAGACCTTGCTCCTTGCGACTTTGCACTGTTCCCGCATGTGAAAATGGAGCTAAAAGGGAGGCGGTTTTCCAGTGATGAGGACCTTCTACGGGCTTGGGATAACGAGTGTGCTTTACTCCCTAGTGAAACTTGGCAGAACTGGTTTAAAGATTGGTTTCGGAGGATGGAGAGGTGTATTGAATGTAGAGGAAATTACTTTGAAAAAATTAAATAAACAAAGCTGTATTGCAAAACTTTCCTAGTACCCTTTGTATATATATTTCCAGGTCAGTTAATATGGCCTGTGGTTTCAATTAAATTCATTTTCTTCGGCAAAGTATTCATATCTTGAAACAAACGTTTATAACTTTCTTCACTCTTATTCGTCATCATATATATATATATATATAATATTTAGTATAATATTGAAGATAATAATATAGAAGATAATTCAAGCTGGATTTAAAGAAACGCAAGGGATATAAATATATATATATATATCCCTTGCGTTTCTTTAAATCCAGCTTGAATTATCTTCTATATTATTATCTTCAATATTATACTAAATATTATATATATATATATATATATATATATATATATATATATATACAATATTATACTAAATATTATATATATATATATAATATTTAGTATAATATTGAAGATAATAATATAGAAGATAATTCAAGCTGGATTTAAAGAAACGCAAGGGATATATATATATATATATATATATATATATATATATATATATCCCTTGCGTTTCTTTAAATATAATATAATATTATATATATAATATAATATATATAATATTTAGTATAATATTGAAGATAATAATATAGAAGATAATTCAAGCTGGATTTAAAGAAACGCAAGGGATATAAATATATATATATATATAAAGTAGGGATAAATGTAAAAGTTTTTTCCAGATCAGATTAATGCCATGAATAGTAGATTGAACATTACATCGGTCTGTAATCTAGTTATTATAGTAAAAGTATAATATGTACTATTATAGATACTGAATATATGTATAAACATAACGGTATACTGTGGGCCGTTAGGCCAAAATAACTTAACTTTGAAATCTATTTTCTATATATTCGTTCGAAGTTATCTGTCGGGCTAAATGTTATCTTGCCTGTTTGCTACTAAATTTATAACCAAATTAGTCTTATGTTAAAGTTTAAGAATTGGACTTAAACAGGCAGATAGCAATCAGAAACAGATAGCTCTGTTAATTATTGGTTGGATGTATCGAAAGGGTTAGCCCTTGAAAAATTCCCTTTCAATATATCTGTTTATCAGTAATTATCTACATAATCATTATTGTATTAAACATTTATATATTATTACTAATTATATGTTTATTTCCAGGGTATGGCATTGTAGACCTACACAGGCTATCATAGCCTTTATAAGTTATTTTGGCCTAATGGCCCGCAGTATACCGTTATGTTTATACACATATTCAGTATCTATAATAGTACATATTATACCTTTACTATAATAACTATATATGTATATATATAAATAAAACTTATCGCTGTCTACCCACAATCTAGATGACTTCAACTGGGGCCAATCACCCAGGCTGAAGGCAAAAAACGACAAGGAGTTCTCTATTTCTGTAATGATCAATATCTGCTAAGATATATAAAAATTCAGAGATATATAAAAATATAAAAAGTTCCGGTCAACTATTCCCCATCTCTTCCATCATGCAGTATGACTGATGACTTTTGAGGTTATGATGAACATCGTGGCGCGATCCAATATTCCTTACATTTCGAGGGTATAGCTCTAAAACGCTGTTCGCAGGCCGGCCGCTAGTTAGTACACCGGACCGAACCTATTGGTAACTCTCTAGGAGGCTTCCGGATCAGCTAGTATATAATCTTGCTACCTCTACTCTGCCAGATAGTGATTGGAGGGAGTCCGAGTAGTGTGTATGCGGGGACATTATGTCAAGGATCTGGGTATATTCTTGCCATGTGTACGCCATATCCAAAAATTTCATTACTTCATACAGCATGTCCTACCGACTTTTTCTTACTATTGAATACACCATGAATTGTCAAACTAATAGAGCAAGCTTATCTGCGAAAAGATCTAAACCTCCCAAGAACTTCCTAATTCATTTCACAAATATACGTGGTCTCAATTCTAATCTCAACGATGTCCATTTCCACTTGCAGTCTGCCAAACCCTATGTACTTTTTCTGACAGAATCTAAGTTATCGGTTGATTCAACTGCATTAGCATTTAGCATTAGCATTAGTAGAGGCATTTGATGCAAGAAAGCAAGCTTATGCAGCATCAGCCAAAAAAAAAAAAAAAAAAAAAAGTAACATAAATAAATAAAAATAACCACTTCCACTTCACCCCTCTGTTCGTTCGAAATACCTGTCCAGCTGAGCCTTAAACTTATTTAGGCTATCAACTTCCACGACAAGGGATGGAAGTCTGTTCCACCCACCAACCACCCGCTGGCTAAAGGCAAATTTCCGCACATCTATCCTACATCTGTCTTTCCTCAATTTGAATTTATGCCCTCTCAGGTGATTTTTCTGAGCTAGAGGAAGAATCCCATCAGCATTGAGCATGCTCAAACCATTCAAGGCTTTGTACACCTCTATCAGATCACCCCGCTGGTGCCTAGTTTCCAGACACTGTAATTTGCAAAACTTAAGCCTTTCTTCGTAAGAGAACCCCTTTGTCCCATTCACCAATCTAGTTGCCCTTCTCTGTACTCGTTCCAGCAGCTCTACATCCTTCCTGAAATGAGGCCTCCAGGCCTGTATACAGTACTCTAGGTGTGGCCTGACCATTGCCTTATACAAGGGAATAATCACCTCCTTATCCCTGCTAGAAAAATTCCTATATATCATTGACAATACACCATGAGCTACTCTTGCAGCTCGTCTGCACTGCTCAGAGAACTTCATATCTGCCTGCACCACCACCCCCAGGTCCCTTTCATTCTCTACCACTGTCAGTGTAGTACCACAGAGTTGATACGTTGCTCTGGGGTTGCTGTTTCCCATATGTAGTACTTTACATTTGTCAATGTTAAACTTCATTTGCCACCTCGAAGCCCATCTGCTCAACCTTTCCAAATCCTGTTGCAGCAGCATAGTGTCAGTAGTGTCCTTGACAACCCTGCCAACCTTCGTATCGTCTGCAAACTTGGACATTAAGCCTGATATACCATCATCAATATCATTTATAAATACAGAAAACAATAAAGGCCCCAATACTGAACCCTGAGGGACTCCACTAATAACATTAGTCCACGATGAGCAGTGTCCATTGATTACCACTCTCTGTCTTCTCCCCCTCAACCACCCCTTTATCCATAGCAGCAACTTGCCTCCAATGCCACACTGCTCCAATTTGTGCAGCAGTCTTCCATGTGCAACAGTATCAAAAGCCTTTCTAAGATCCAAGTATATAATATCAAAGTTATTCCCTGCATCCAGTTCTTTTGTGACTACATCATAGTATCCAATCAAATTGGTCAGGCAAGACTTCCCCTTAACAAAACCATGCTGTGTCCTAGCTATAACTGAAGTCTTGTCTAGATGATCCTGCAGTGCTTCTTTCACCAGTGCCTCCATTAATTTTCCGGGAACAGAAGTTAAACTCACAGGTCTATAATTACTTGTGTCAGCCTTTGATCCCCCTTTGTGAATTGGGGTCACATTTGCACATCTCCAGTCAATGGGTACCTCCCCTGAGTCCAAGGAAGCTCTCATAATTATGGCTAAGGGTTTGCTTACCTCCTTTGCTGCCTCCTTTAATATAACTGGATAGATCCCATCCACCCCAGGTGCCTTTCTTGTGTTTATCTTCAACAATTTCTCCTCCACTTTGCTCTCAGTTATTACAAGATTCTCTAGCTTACTGCTAGAGTTGAATACACCTCTGGCATTCCCCTCGCTGAATAACTCCTCATGTGTGAATGTCGATGCAAAATATTCATTTAGTTTGTTAGCTACCCGAGCAGGGTCATCAACAGTTGACCCATCGATCTCAAGTGGACCAATCTGATTCATCCCCTTCCTTCTAGAGTTTACATAAGTAAAGAACTCTTTGCTGTTTTTCTTCGCATCCCTTGCCAAGGATCTCTCGTAATCTGCCTTCGCCTGCCTAACCTCCTTTGTAACTTGGTTACAGATCAACTTGTATCTATCATAGGCATCCGTGTCACGTGTTAATTTGTATGTATCCCATGCATTTTTCTTCTCTGCCATATGCCTCATTAGTTCATCTGACAACCATTTAGGCCTAAACCTTGAACAATATTTCTTAGTTGGTATGTAAAGCCTAGTAGCTTCCACGATAAGTTCTTTGAATGCTTCCCATTTTGAATTTGCTGTTGGCAATATCATCAGTTGATCCCACTGTATAGAATTTAAATACTGTCTCAGTCCATTGTAGTCGCCTTTACGAAAGCAATACCCCTTCCCTTTACCCCTAATGGTAGTTACCTCTTTGAGTAACTCCCACTTCAGCACACTGTGATCACTGCCACCAAGTGGTTCATTTATCTGCAGATTCTTAATGCATGAAGAATCACTACTGATAATCAAATCAAGAGTATTACTCCCTCTAGTTGCCTCCCGAACATGCTGATGTAGAAAACAATCATCCAATAAATCCACAAAAGCCTTGCTACTGTGTGAGTGACCAGCCCCCAAATTCCAGTCAATATCTGGGAAATTAAAATCCCCCATTATAAGACTCTCTGATTTACTGGCCCACTCTATTTCTCCGAACAGTTTCTTATTATACTCATCAGAGTCATTAGGCCTATAGCACACTCCTACTCTCAATTTTGATCTCCCAATGCTTATGTCACACCAAACTGACTCGACACTGCACTGTCCAGCGATGTCGACTGGCTTCACTTCCTTGGATTTTATGTGTTTCTTAATTAATAGCATAACCCCTCCTCCCTTCCTATCCTGTCTATCCTTTCTGTACACATTGTACTCCCCAAATTCCAGTTCTGCATTTCTTATATCTGTGTGACACCACGTCTCTGAAATCCCCACAATATCTGCCTTTGATGTTTTGAGCAATACCTCAAATTCATCAAATTTATTTACTAAACTCCTAGCATTGGTGTACACACAAGTATACATGCACCTGTTCTTTTTCTTAGCTACCCTAACACAACCCATGTGTTTACTTGTACCCCAATGATTCCCAGCAGTCTCTGAAATATCCTGCATCTTATTTTCCAGGCTGCGGCTCATTCCAATAGAAGCAGTGCAAGAATCACTTTCACCTCTGCCAGTGGCTACTGTTAATCTATTAGTCCTTGTATCCCTCCAATCTAGCAGTTTTCCGACCCACCTAACATTGCCTCGATAGCATCAGCAAACATTCTTGCACCCTTTCTATTTAAGTGTATCCCATCCCTGTAGAAGCACTGCTGCTCATATCAGATGCCCAAATTATTCGCTGTATGATTCCTTTCGCTGCAAAGGTGGTACTTGTGCATATGTCCGTTCTGATATTCCCTGTCAGAGACTTTAACAATTTGGAATCTCCTCTCTTTGATTTTCTCTGGCTTAAAATCTCTCTACCTCGTGTCAAATTCATCTGTTGTCTCTACCGTTCTCTCAACTCAACTAATCACTTGGAGCTCTTTGCAACTTGACTTTCTCCAGTCCAACTTTCCTAACAGTGAGGTAATTTTCCTTGTGATTTTAATGTTCACAACTCCAGCTGGCTTCCGTTTTCTAGCCACACCGACCCAGCTGGTCGAGATGCTGAGGCTTTTGCAATTACTAATGACCTTGCACAGATTGTTCATTTACCTACACGAATACCTGACAATCCTAATCATACGGCCAATACGCTTGATCTCTTTCTCACAAACAACCCTTCTAAGTACACGGTCGAAGTGAGAGGTCCTTTAGATCACAACTTGGTGATTGTCTCTTCTCCAATGGAGCCTTTATCTCATGGCTATTCCTCGTGTTGTTTGGCATTCCAAGAATGCAAAATGGGATGACCTGCGAGATTTCTTTTCTTCTTTTCCTTGGTCCGATTACTGTTTCTAAGCTTCTGATATCAACGTTTGCTCAGATCGTGTCAGTGAAATTATTCTTGTATGAATGGAATCCTTTATCCCACACTCCACTTTAAAATCTCGTCCTTTATCTAAACCTTGGTTTTCCAATAAATGTGCTAAGGCTGTCCAAGAGAAGAATGTTGCATATCGTAATTGGCTTGTTTCTAATTCTTCAGTTTCATTCTCTGCCTACACCAAAGCTCGCAACAATTGTAAAACAGTTATTAATCAGTCTAAACTAGACTTCGAACAGAATAAATGTAGAAAACTTGCTTCTTGCCTTGATGGTAGTCGAGAATTCTGGTCTCTTGCCAAAGCTATTGGCCGCAACTTTTGCCCATCTCTGCTCCTACCTCTGTCCAAACCAAATGGTTCTGTTGTCACTTCAGCCAAGGATAAAGCTGACCTGCTAGCATCCCATTTTTCTTCCAACTCATGTATTAATAATCTTGGTAAAACCCTTCCCACCATTCCCAACACGCTCCATTCAATACCTGCTGTGGTCTTCCGTCAAAAGGATGTCAGAAGGATTTTGACGAATCTTGATGCTAAGAAAGCTCCAGGTCCCGATGGTATTTCTCCACTTGTTCTCAAAACCTGTGCTCCTGAACTTGCTCCTATTCTTTGCCGCCTTTTTTTACTTTCTTATTCCAAAGGTGTTTGGAATAAGAAAGAGAAGCAGAGATGTTGGCAAATGATTCTGCTAACGCATTGGCAACTTCTTCGGACATAGTCATGTCTTTTCCTATCCATATTACTACGTAAGATTAATAACTGAAGTTTCGTTTATCAGAACGTTATCAAAAAGTGAATATTAGTCTTCACAATTTGTTTCTTTCTTCTCCCAGTAAAAAGCCAAAAATCGTTTTTTTAGTAATTTTATGCCAAAATTACTAAAAAAATTGTGAAAAATCAAATTTTATTTTGTGAGTTTTGAAGAACCACCTGTCGTGATGGAAACAAACAGAAGTGATCTTTGAAATCAGCATTATAAAATGATTCAGAAACGTCATTTTCTGAGAAAACATCAGTAAATTTTTTTCCCAAAGTTCTGAGTAATATTATCCTTAGAAAGAGGGAACCTTACTGATGTAGATAACGCAGTGAAAGAAACCAGTAAAATGAAAGTAAAAGGTGTATTTTTACTGGTAGAAGAGACAAGAACCAGGCTGCTGGAATATAAAATGTTAAGGAGAAACAGAAGGCCGAATCCGATGAAGTTTATCTTCGGGCAGGATAGTGTGGATTACTGGAGTAAATTAACACCCATAGTTGCTGAGGCGGATTTTAGTACAGTACGGTGGAACTGGTGGTCACTTTATAGCGGTAGGAAAAGTAGGAAGGAGTGCGATTTTTTCATTTGACGGACGCAGAAAAAGTTTGCATTATTTTGCCATTCCAGTACTAACACGGTGTTATGAATGTTGTCTTATTTGATACAGACACGTTGGGATATTTATTGCTGAATATCTTCGGCATTGCAGTGTTTGTATGCATGGTAATGGGAAAAACTCACATTACATACAATACCAATAAATACTGTACGGCTCCTCAAATAATACTGCTTTCGCAATCACACTGCTTCTTGCCACCCATCTAAATTATCTGACTCCTTATCTGATGATATCATGTGCTGTGGAGCAATGGTTACCGACAATAATATATGATATAGAAAATTAATCAAAACGATGTTTAGATTTAAAATCTGAAATGTGTTTAGAAATTAAGATTTGGTATTTTTATTATTTTCAGGTAAAATTCCTCATATACCTGACAGTCCTATCCCAGTGTCCAGCGAGATTCCATTATCTCATCGTGCTGTTCTTCGCCTTATGCAAGATTGGGCTCTAATTTGTCGCCAAGACGTTACCTACGCTTCCTCTGTTTGTCGAGAACTCAAAGAATTTATGGTTCATATTGCATGCTTAGGAGATCAGTATCAGTGCTGGATAGAGGAAATATGCACAGTTCTTGATATACAGGTACGATTTGTGTGTGTGTGTGTGTGTAAAATGTTGTGTTAATTTTTGTGAGGTAAGTTATTTAAAAAGAAGTTCAGCTGGAATTTTTGTTTATCTTAATACTTAATTTATGTTTCACTTTAAAGTTTTGACTTTGATTATGGGATAATTCTTTGCATTCCCGTTGAATTTTTGTGCGAGGTAGCATTCATTTATCACGTGTAAAAATATCACGTGGTCATTCTCTGTGCTAAATCTAAAAGTTTCATTCAGTAGTATTATTTCCTCACGCCTCGCAGAACTTGAACTTAATAACCAATTAGTGCACAGCTCGGTCACGGATCACTGGGTATTGCGTGGTGCCGGTTTTCAATTCAACTTTCCTGCATTTTTCGTAATCTTCGCACAATTTTTTTTTCTTTCGATTTTTAATTAATAAATATGAAAGAGGACATTAAACTGTGTGATATTAATTTTTTCTCATAAGTCATAGATACGACGTTGCTGTTGTAGAGTTTAGGCGCATCAGCAACTTACGACTTATTTCATGTACAGTATATAATTTGTCTGTAAATCGACTGTGGTCGATATGATGTTTGCTGGACGAAAAGCCGAATTTTCCCGGAGAAAAAAAACCATGATGCCTTCGCCTGAGAACGACTAACCCAATCACATTGTGAAAAAAGCTCATAAAAATTCCTCGCTTCATTGACTAGATTCAAACTCAGGTCTTTTCTAGCTGGTGTTGGGAAGACTGGGTGTTGGGAAGTTGGGTGTTTGGTCCTTGAGGTTGTCACAGACATTCTCTCAGATATGCCAGACAAGCTGTTCTTGCTACCTGGGAGGCTAAAACGCTGATGGAACTGATATTCGTGTGACACTCAAGTCAAAGTGGACCCAATTTCGGCGAAGTCCGGACGGTCTATGACAGCCAAATCCTCTGCTTGCACCTTCACAATGGTGGGACTGTTAGTAATCCTGGGTATAACCTTCATGCACAAGTACATGGTGGGTGACCACCCAGGTGTGAACCAACGTAAGCAGGGGTCGAGGTGTGGCGCCCACACCACATGGAGGAACGCCGCCCCTCTATGTTACCAGGCAGTACTAGGTGGTAGATGACTCTCATCAACCGGTGAAATACCACCACTTTGCTTATTGGAGGCTTGAAGTGGTGGAACCCATGTTTAGTCTCTAGAGCTAAGTTCCGGCCAACCCTTCCCTATCTCTTCCATCATGCAGTATGATTGATGATTTTTGAGGTTATGATGAATGTCGTGGCGAGATCCAATATTCCTTACATTTCGAGGGTACAGCTCTAAAACGGTGTTCGCAGGCCGGCCGCTAGTTAGTACACCGGACTGAACCTATTGGTAACTCTCTAGGAAGCTTCCGGATCAGCTAGTGTATAATCTTGCTACCTCTACTCTGCCAGATAGTGACTGGAGGGAGTCCGAGTAGTGTGTATGCGGGGAGCATTGTCGAGGCCACGTTATGTCAAGGATCTGGGTATATTCTTACCACATGTACGCCATATCCAAAAATTTCATTACTTCATACAGCATGTCCCACCCACTTTTTCTTACTATTGAATACACCATGAATTGTCAAAATAATAGAGCAAGCTTATCTGCGAAAAGATCTAAACCTCCCAAGGACTTCCTAATTCATTTCACAAATATACGTGGTCTCAATTCTAATCTCAACGATGTCCATTTCCACTTGCAGTCTTCCAAACCCCATGTACTTTTTCTGACTGAATCTCAGTTATCAGTTGATTCAACTACTGCTCATCTCAGATGTCCAAATTATTTGCTGTATGATTCCTTTCGCCTCAAAGGTGGTACTTGTGCATATGTCCGTTCTGATATTCCCTGTCAGAGACTTGGCAATTTGGAATCTCCTCTCTTTGATCTTCTCTGGCTTAAAATCTCTCTACCTCATTGTGTAAAATTCATCTGTTGTCTCTACCGTTCTCCCAACTCCACTAATCACTTGGAGCTCTTTGACTTCCTCTCTTTGCAAATTGACTTTCTCCAGTCCAACTTTCCTAACAGTGAGGTAATTTTCCTTGGTGATTTTAACGTTCACAACTCCAGCTGGCTTCCATTTTCTAGTCACACCGACCCAGCAGGTCGAGATGCTGAGGCTTTTGCAATTACTAATGACCTAGCACAGATTGTTCATTTACCTACAAGAATACCGGACAATCCTAATCATACAGCCAATACGCTTGATCTTTTTCTCACAAACAACCCTTCTAAGTACAAGGTTGAAGTGAGAGGTCCTTTAGGCACTTCAGATCACAACTTGGTGATTGTCTCTTCTCCAATGGAACCTTTATCTCATGGCTATTCCCAACCTCGTATTGTTTGGCATTACAAGAATGCAAAATGGGATGACCTGCGAGACTTCTTTTCTTCTTTTCCTTGGTCTGATTACTGTTTCAAAACTTCTGATGTCAACGTTTGCTCAAATCGTGTCAGTGAAATTATTCTTGCAGGAATGGAATCCTTTATCCTACACTCCACTTTAAAATCTCGTCCTTTATCTAAACCTTGGTTTTCCAATAAATGTGCTAAGGCTGTCCAAGAGAAGAACGTTGCATATCGTAATTGGCTTGTTTCTAATTCTTCAGTTTCATTTTCTGCCTACACCAAAGCTCGCAACAATTGTAAAGCAGTTATTAATCAGTCCAAACTAGAGTTTGAACAGGCTAAGAGTAGAAAACTTGCTTCTTGCCCTAATGGTAGCCGAGCATTCTGGTCTCTTGCCAAAGCTATTGGCCGCAACTTTTGCCCATCTCTGCTGCCACCTCTGTCCAAACCAGATGGTTCTGTTGTCACTTTAGCGAAGGATAAAGCTGACCTGCTAGCATCCCATTTTTCTTCGAGCTCATGTATTAATGATCTTGGTAAAACACCTCCCACCATTCCTAATACGCTCCATTCAATGCCTTCTGTGGTCTTCCGTCAAAAGGATATCAGAAGGATTTTGATGAATCTTGATGCTAAGAAATCTCCAGGTCCTGATGGTATTTCTCCACTTGTTCTCAAAACCTGTGCTCCTGAACTTACTCCTATTCTTTGCCGCCTTTTTTCACTTTCTTATTCCAAAGGTGTTTTTCCTTCTGCTTGGAAATTTGCTCATATCCAGCCAGTTCCTAAAAAGGGTGACAAATCCCTCCCATCCAATTATCGTCCCATTGCAATTACTTCTACTCTTTCTAAAGTAATGGAGAAATCAATTAACCGCCAACTCTTAAACTACCTAGAAACCTTCCGTCTGATCAACGATCGCCAGTATGGATTCCGTCAGTGTCGATCCACTGGTGATATTCTGGCTTATGTTACCAATTTATGGACTAATTCAATGGAAAGGTTCGGTGAAACACAAGTAGTTGCTCTTGACATCTCAAAGGCTTTTGATCGTGTTTGGCATAAAGGTCTTCTAAACAAGCTTCCATCTTATGGTTTGCCAACTGTTTTTAGTAATTGGTTATCCAGTTTCCTCTCTGATCGCTCACTGAGGGTGATGGTAGATGGCTCTCTGTCTTCTTACTTCTCCACTAATGCCGGTGTCCCCCAAGGTTCAGTTCTTTCCCCCACTCTTTTCCTCTTGTATATCAATGACCTTCTTCCATTGACTGGAAATCCTATCCATAGTTTTGCTGATGATAGCACATTGCATTCAACTTTCCATTTTGAGAAACCTTGTCCAGCTCAATCAGCTTCAAGTTCTCGAAAATCTGCTGCCAATTCCTTAAATGCCGATCTTCAGGTAATTCTCCAGTGGGGCAAAGACAACTTAGTTGATTTCAACCCTTCTAAAACTCAGTCTTGTCTTATATCTCGCAAAAAGGATTCTTCTGCTCCTATGCTTATCTTTAGTGACACTCCGATTTCTAGGCAAAATGATATATCTCTTTTGGGGATTACCCTGACTTCTAATCTCTCTTGGCACAAGCACATTACAAATATTGCTTCCTCTGCATCTAAAAAACTTGGTTTCCTCTTTCGCTCTCGGCGTTACTTTTCTCCCAAACAGCTGCTCACTCTGTATAAATCGCAAATCCGCCCTGCCATGGAATATTGTTCCCACATCTGGGGTGGTGCCCCCAAAACCTCTCTCAGGCTTCTTGATTCCATTCAGAAGAGGGCAGTTAGGTTAATTAATGATTCATCTCTAACAGAGTCTCTCCACTCGCTTTCTCATAGACGCACTGTTTCTGCTGCATGCCTCTTCTACAGATACTTCCATGGGCACTGTTCTTCTGAATTGGCTTCTATAATTCCCGCTCTCTCTTTCAAAACAGTCCGAACACGTGCCGTCACCAGCCAACATCCATTTACTGTCCAACTTCAAACCCACAGAACCAACTTTTCATCTTCCTCATTTATTCATTCAACTGCCGTTTTCTGGAACAACCTTCCTTCATACGTATTTCCTGAAAATTACAATCTACAGAAGTTCAAGTCCAATATCAACAAATATCTTCTTTCGTCTTCTCAACCTCCAACCCAAGCACGGTACTAAGTACTATAGGTTATAATACCTCTCGTGTTTGGGGTTCTCATAAAAAAAAAAAAAAAAAAAAAAAGACGGTGATTATACCCACTGTGCTACTCACGAAGGCCAAATACCATGTCACATCATCGGAAGTTTCTAGTAGGCTTACCATGAACTGCTGATGCAGGTAGACGTTTGCTGAACAGTATCTTTATTGGATTTTGAGGTTCCAGTGCTTCTGGAACAGCAAAAATGACCGGGGTTCAAGCCCGTGACCACTGAATACGGTGCTGTTTCTTGTATTCTATCTATCTTGTGAACTCCTCTGACCGTTTGGTCGTCCCGGAGTATAAACAGAAAATTTATTTATTATTTATTTAAATGATATGTTTAGTTGAACTGTGATTTTGAAGTTTGTAGTTGTTCCATCCAGACTATTGATTATTAGGGTTTGTTTGGTTTTTTTTCTCTGCCTGCTGGCTCCCTGGTATGGGCAGGGAGCGGGATTGCTGGCACCCACTGGTATTACAATACCTCCACTGGGTGCGGAATTTCATGCGCGAATTGCGCTACAGTAAAACCAGACTCAGGTAATTCAACATATTTTGCCAGGCCTGCTTTGTAAAGACTTTACACTTTCACAAGTTTTCAAGGTGGATTTGGGTTATGGCTGGGAGCCACACTGATCAAAGAACACACACGCGCGCGTGCGCGTGTTTAATGATATATACAGAGCATCTAATTATATGTAAATATATTTTGTATATAAATCATGTATATACTTTGATGTGCATAATCTTGAGACTGTATATTGTGTGTAATTAATTAATAAATGAATGAAATGATGCAGGTAGAAAGTGATTGCCTCTACATGTCCCTTCGGTGATCTTAGATTATTGTTGTCTCATTTTTTTTTTTTTTTTTTTTTTGTATCTACATCGTTACACTGCTCTGCACTGCATTACAGGCGCCACTCCTGCTTCCATTCTTGTATCTTGTTTTGGGTAAATAAAACGATTCAGTTGTTTATATAACAAAAAGCATTCCGTTCGAATTACCTTATCTCAAAGTATTTGTAAGAATATACTGGGATATATTCTTCTATAATATTAAACGAAAACTATCATACGGAAATTGTAGCATGTGATAGGTTTTCATTTAATTTGGCAAGTTCTGACGAGTTTCATTTAAATTTATTATCTCAAACATTCTAATATCCAGATTTTGTGAGGATGCAAGCCGTCGTAAGAACTTAGACATCTTCCCCCATTTGCGCCTTTTTTTGTAGCAATAAAATTACAGTTTCACCTGTTATTCTTAATTCTGATACTTGTTGCTATTCTTCTCGAGACTTCGTGGGTAGCACAGTTGGTAGAATCAGCGTCCTCCTCACACCGGGTGGAAAAGAGCCAAGTTCGAGTCCCGTCGATGACGTGAGGAATTTTTATGGACCTTTTTCACAACATGACAGAGTTAGTCTATCTCAGATGCGGTAGCATGGTTTTTTTTTCTCGGAAGCTCGAGTTTTTCGTCCAGCAAACAAAAAATTAACCGAAGAACACACGCAATTTGTAAACAGTACATACGGAATAATATAGCCTTAGTCGCTGATGCTCCTGAAACCTACAACAACAATAATAACAACATATTCTTCCTAGAAACTCAGGTGTTCATCCTGAAAAACAGGCAAACCAATCACTGAATATACGGAAGCATGTTTTTTTTTTTTTCTTTTTTTCTCTCTCTTTTTCCTTCCAGAATTTACAGATATTATATACCGACGCCTCATGGCCTCAGCTATCTCGGCGGTAATTTGAATCAAACCGAACATTATAATTTTTTATTATTATTTTTTTTATTTTCACATTTAGATTTTGTATAGGTTTTTATTTCATTGCTAGTTTTCACCCTGCTTTTTGTCTTTATTCTTTGAAAAGAAGAATTTAAAATTTTCTGCGAAGTTTTAAATCTTTTGGAGTTATTTAAAGTTGAAGAAAAAGATATGTTGTAATCGTGTTTATTTTATTTTATTCTTTATTTATTTATTTTATTATTATTTTTTTTTGTAGGAATCCGAAAATAACGAAACCAGAGCGAATGATCCTGAAAGTGTAGATGATGAATATGAAAAGGTAAGCTAAAAAAAAAAAAAAAAGTTTAACTGCCTTCTTAGTACTTCTGGCCTCGGCCATGTGGAGAATAAACAGTAATTTATTATTTATTTTATAATTAAGAAAGAAACAGTTGGAAAATGTCAGAAATATTCACTTCGCTAAAGCTATGCGCATATATATTTTGAAATAAATTTTTAGAATATTTCGATTGCTTCTTTCTTGATTACAAATTAATTATATTTCTCTCGTCATTACATTTTAAGCTGGTACTATATAAAGCGATGATGCACAAATTATAGAAAATAGCTCTCTTTACTGATTATATTTATTTAAAAAAATACTTGTGCAATTGATTTTTAATATCATAATATTGTAAGTACTGGTTCTTTAGTAACTGCAATACAGTACTGTGGTGGACAGAATCGAATGACTTTCGAAAATCGATGTGAAAATCGTTTACTTAGCATCGTTTATCCACGATTTATAATTTTCCAGCGTGGTAAGATTCATTAACAAGTATTATCGGTGTATTCCGTAAAATCGGCACATTCTTTGATTTATGGTTATGAAGGAATTCGGATAGTTCTTCACCACTTCAAATATTTTAATCAGTCAGAATTAGGGACTCACTTCTCCTGTGGACAATGGTCCTCGATGAATTCCTGACGACGGACCTGGGTTCTGTGGTAGCGCACGCCTTCACGGACGACTTGACATTGACGGTAGAAGCGGACTCCAGGGCCCAATTGGAGACGCTGGCAAATTAGGCACTGCAGCGGCTGCAGCAATGGGCATCAAAGAACCAGCTGAAAATATCGTCAAACAAGACCTCATCGATCCTCTTAAAGGGGACTCTACAACTACAGCGACCCCCCCGCAAATTAAAATCAACAATGTACCATCAATTTGTGAGCCAACTGAAGTATCTGGGCGTTATCCTAGATAAAAACCTGACGTTCCAACCGCATATGAAATACATAAGAAGAAAAATCAGAGGATACTCCGGACTGGTAACCAGAATCACAAGGAAAGATTGGGGACTCAAGAAAAAAACACTGATGCTTTACTATAAAACAACCTTCCTGCCAGCAATCACCTACGCAGTAGCAGTGTGGTATCCAAAAACGACACTGGTAGTCAACAAAAGAACACTAGAAATGACCCAAATGACCATACTGCTTGCAGCACGGTAAGTACCCCAGCATTGCAGGTACTTGCTGGAGCGCTCCCTCTGGACCTGGAAGCTGTTCGAGCGGGGCTACTGTTTTAGCTGGCCAGGGGAGTGGCCGCTACCCACCAAGGATACACGACTGACCCGGCGGGCAACCTAAAAAACGAAAAAATTAGGCTACAGACCCACTTCCTAGACCTTTGGCAGAGAAGGTGGACGGAGACTGCAAAAGGTGAAGTAACAAAAATTTCTACCAGACCTCCGGAAAATATACCCAAAGGCCTGGTACTTTCCAGGGTACCATATGACAACACTATTAACCGGACACGGACCCTACAAGGAGAAGTTGTTTGGCTCCGGACTCATTGAGGACCCCAGCTGCATATGTGGGAAGAGCGACAGCTGGAGCCGCATAGTCTATGATTGTCAACACTATGACCTCAGAGGGCTACTAATAACAAGGTTGAGATACTTCCCAAAAGGACTGGAGCACCACTTCCTGGACACTGAGGATGAATATAGGATGCTCTCCCAGTATGCGCAAGACCTATTCACCAGGAGAAAAACACTAACTACAGCAACATACATAGTGATTGATAAAAATCGCCTCCAAATGTGACAGAAAACTGAAATCGCAGGGGACCAGTACTTGGACAAGAAGAGTGCCGATCACACGGAAAAGAAAAGCAGGTACGGGGGCTTACCCCATGTGTGTCAAAACAGAATAGACTAAACGCAGTGCAGATAACGTACTAAAGGCAGCACAGCTGCAAACAGCCTGATGGCGATCTGAAGAGGGCACCCTAGCCCTCTTCACCTATTATTCCCACTTCCTTGGGGGGGACGTTCTATGTCCCCTCTCCTCCACTCCCAAACTTCTACTCTGGTGGGGCATGGGCATGCCCCATTGAAAACTGGGCCTATCTACTCTGTTGGCCCTATATTTCTGTCTTTCCCCCCAATCTTCGGTTTCGTCCTCCTCCTCTCTCTCTCTCTCTACCTTCATCATAGCGAAAGCCCCACACATCAAAATCTTAATATTATAAAATTATCTTACGCCAAAAACTCAGCCTGGCAAATCTAAGCAATATTACCCCAACGATAGCGCAGATTTTATTATTATTTTTTTATTTTTAGGTCCTAGCCGCCGAAATCCCAGGAAATTAAGCGGTAGGACCAGCAGAGTGAATCTACTGGGTTCCTGGTCTGCCTCCACGGGGCGTAAGTGGGGCAACGTTGGGCCTCAATAGGGGTCGAAAGGTTAAATGACCAGATGAACAACGATACAGGACACTACACATAAACAATTCTCACACACTTTTAAATCTCTGGCATTTCCCAGTGAACTGGTTCACCACAATGAAAACAACGCGGAGATGGGGGAACCCCTGGTGCCGTATGACAACAACACACACACACTTACTTACTTTCCCTGAATGCCTAATTCGGAGTTGTATTTTTGTCCTTTTTTAAAAAAAAAATGAAATTTTAATAAATGAGCTCTAAGACAGCATCTTCCAGTAAAAAGCTGAATAATTGAGTGAGGGGAATCGAATAAAAAAATCTGCAACGGCCCTCTAAGTAGACAGTCCCTCACAAAACACTTTGCTAGTGTTTTTTGGGGGATTCTGTCTCGCAAAGAGTTGGCTTGACGTTCCATTACACGTAAACTGTGTTTCCTCTATACGAAGTACAACTGCTATACAGGGTATTTCAAAAATGATGGTCAATAATTTAAAGGTGAAAGGTACAAACTAAAATAAGCAAAGAAGTTCCAGTGAACATTTGGCCGCAAATGAACCGTTTTCGAGATAATGCACATTTTCTGTTAAGGTTAAATGACTATGGGAGCACTAGTTTAACAAAAATCTGTGAATCCTTTGCTAAGGGTGGTTTTATTAAACATAAGATAATACATTTTTAATTTCTGGTTTCGACACCACAGGATTTTACAGATGTTACAAAAGATGTTCAAAATGCTGTCCTTGCAACCTTACGCGTCTTTGTAGTCTTCTCTGCATTGAGTTGCGAATCCTCTCAAGCATTTCTGGGTCATTTCTGATTTGCTAAAAGGCTCCTTCAACCCGACACCGCAATTCCTCAACTGTGTTAATGTCAGAAGTGTACACCAAGCTTTTTACATGACCCCAGATACAAAAATCCATAGGATTTAAGTCTGGTGATCTGTGAGGCCGCATTACAGGCCCACCTCTACCTATCCACCGTTTACCCTACCTTCTAGTTAGATACCGAGTCACGACTCGAGCAAAATGTGCCGGTGCACCATCATGCATAAACCACATGTTCTGGCGTTGCTGAAGTGGAAAATTATCATCATCAAGGAGGTCTGGAAGAACATTCTGCAGGAACTGAAGGTACAGTCTCCTGTTAGCCTGTTTGGCAGAAAGTGTGGTCCAATTAGACGGTCTCCTAGTAGGCCTGCCCAGACATTCAACGAGAAACGTTGCTGATGTTGTGACTCGTGAATTGCATTAGGATTTTCGCCGGACCAAACGTGACAGTTATGAAATTTAAAAATACCATTATGAGTAAAGCTAGCTTCGTCAGTGAACAAAATGTTGTTTAAAAATTGGGGGTTCAGGACGCACTGTTGTTGCATCCACTGGCAGAAGTTCACTCTGGAATGGTAGTCTGTCTTGCTGAGACCTTGTACATGCTGGATATGGTAGGGGTACAGTAATTGGCGATGTCAATTCGCCACACACTGCTATGACTCAGTACACGCTCTTGCAGAGCAACCCTCCTTATCGAAATTCCGGGATTTTGTTCTATTCTTTCTAACACCCTTTCCTCAACATCAGGTGTTATGCTTCTGGGCTTACTTGCTCGTACTCCATGTGCGAAACGCCCATGTTCTCTAAGGCGTTGATGTACCCTGTGATTGTGCGCTTCTTGGGCTGCCTTTGGCGGGGAAATACGTCTTGGTACAAACTTGCAGCCTCCAGTGCACTGCCGTTGGCTTTACCATACATGAAGTGCTGTAACCTCTTTCCATGTTGACTATCCTTTCACAAGTACTAGTATGCCTGCTACGTCTCAGAGCATTGAGAGAGGGGGGGGGGGGAAAGGGAGAGAATGAGCATAATCTAACTTAAACAAACAAGTCAGTGGTGGATCCCAACTCTGTACAGTTTACCTTGTCAATGGTGGATCCCAACTAGAAATGTGCAATATCTCGAAAACGATTCACTTAAGGATCCATGTTTACCAGGCTTTTTTTTTTTTGCATATTGTACTCTGTACAGTTCACCTTTAAATTATTGACCATCACTTTAGAAACACCCTGTATAGTGACATTTCACGTAATACCGTATCTAGCAACACTACTTCAATTTTTACGAGGTATGCTTACATGCAACTTCACTGAATACAGCGGGATGATCCGGTTTTACTATATAATGGCTTTGCCATAGATCACTAGTTCAAATCGGTCTGGGTATCGAATTTCCAGACTGGATATATATATTTTTTGAAGGCTTGGTCAATCGGTGCTATTGTTAGCGCCGCCTGACGAGGCCTTCTTGTTTCCCTGTGAGTAATTCTTGGTTTTTCAGCCAGTATAGCGCGCAAAACTTTCCTAGTGCGCATATTCTCCGCGGTAGCGCAGTGCTATCGTCACCGTCTTCCCCACACCGAGTGGAAAAGGCCCGAGTTCGAATCCCGTCGATGACGGGATTTCGATGCTAGGAACGTTTATGTTCCTATTTTTCACTCCGTGGCTGAGTTAGTTGGTGTCCAGCGTAGATAGCAAGATTCTCCCCCCACCTCCCCACCGGAAAAACTGGGATTTTTCGTCCAGAAAAGCAGGTAAATCGACCACAGAGAACTCAAGCAATTTACAGACACACAAAAAAATAAAAATAAAATAACTATATTAGGATCACCCGGTAAATTCTTACCTATACCCATGTGTATTGTGTCTCTAAATTGTATGTGTTTTCTGGTCGATTTGCTCGTTTTGCTGGACGAAAAAGCCCGTTTCTGGGGGGGGGGGGAAGAAATCTTGCTGTTTACGCATGAGACCGATTAACTCAGCCACGGAGTGATAAAAGCCTATTAAAGTACCTTGAGTCATCGACGGGATTCGAACCCGGGCCTTTTCCACCCGATGTGGGGAGGACGGTGACGATACCACTGTGCTACCGCGCAGACAATTTTAAGACACAATACACATGGGTAGTTGAAGTGACATTCTAGGTGACCCTAATATAATAATTTGTCCAAGTGCGCATATAACTAAATAGTCGATCTGCCAAGGAAAGGAACCGGAAAACAAATAAACAACAAACCAACCAACTACATTTATCAGATCTACATAGGTTAAATTGCAAAAATCTACCAAAAATTGCCTTTCTCAAATATATTTTTACAGTTATCTTGATTATATTTCATTTAGCTACTAATAATTATTGACCATATAATAAAAGTTGCATTGGAATCTATTTGATACTCAAATAGACTTTATACTTAATTGAGAGTTCTGGACTTTATATATTTATCATTAATTTCCTTGGATTAACTTTTCAGTGTTGTTTTAAATAACACTGAAAAGTGTTGTTTAAAGTTGTTTACCACTTTACAAGTTTAAAAGTTGTAAAAGTTTATACTACTTTATGAAATAACCAGTTATATAGTTATGGTAACGAGTAATTAAGTAGAAGTCGATAAATATCAGATATTATCGAGACATTCGGCAAGCAGGGGGCTGACAACAGCTAATACTGTATATGGTCTGATGATGGGTACCGGCAAGGTTCCCGAAACGTCACCTTAATGTATAGGAATTTAGTTATTAATTGAATAAACCATCTTAATATTCACATGGGTAAGAGTGGTGATTGCTAAAAGTATAATTCTTCGATGGAGGAAACTAAGCTCAGGAGAATATATGGCAAATTACCATCATTCTATAAATAACATAACAAAATTTATTTACAACAAAACTCTTTTATATTTTTTATATTCTGTTTTATGTTATTTTGTATTGTCTACAAAATTATAGTTTCTATCATCTGGAGCGCATACGCTCCGGATGTACGCTTCATCAGTCACAAAACTAACCCTACAATTTATACTGGATTTCACTTAAAAAACACACTATGGTCCCTCTAGCTTATTTTTAGGTTTTGGCGATTTGTCGTCTGGACCTTTTTGTCCCCGTTGGGTGAAATTTTCGAATTTGATGGTAAAATTGGACTAACTATGTAATACTATTTAATTTTCATTCTTTCTAAATTAAAAAATTGTCTAATCAACTGCTTTTTCTCAGTGGGAAAGTTGTTCTCCGTTCAGTCAAAAACATCACAGATGTACTCCTGAAAAAAGGTTAATCATTTTATTTTCAGAAGGAAAAACAACAATTTTATCTCTTACGCCGACGATTTAAAATATTTTGTCGTCTCAAACGAAAGAGCCCTTGTGACTGATGTCAATATGCATTCCAATACAAAGCTTTATGAACTGCATTTATACTTTGGTAAAATAGGTTTATGGCTAAACTATGACAAGTCAGCACAATTGATAATAACTAATAAGAAGATTAAGAATCAAATTGAGTTTTCTATAAATGGAGCATAGGTTTAAGAAAGTCAGCTCATATACTGACCTAGAAGTTGACGTGGGATGAGGGGCCTCACCTTTCAAAGGCACTTTCAGAACACCAGAACAAAAACTCTAGCTGCCATCTGGGCTGTAAGACAAGAGATAACTGGGATTCGAAACCAACAACTAGTGACTCAGTACATCCAAAGATGTATTGTTCCTGTTTTCCCTCTATGCCTCAATTATTTGGTCCTCTGTCCCAAATACTTATATTAGGAAGTTTCTCAGCCAGGAATACTGGGTACTCCTGTGGTTGAATAAGATTGCCTCGAAGCCCTTTACCATATCTAAAGTCATACTATATGCAAACTTCAGCGTAGCTCCCTGGATTCAGATAGTCATCATACGTAATATCTCCACTCTGGCACAGCTTCTGACTGGGCGTTTTCTATAAATATCTTCACTCTGGCACAACTTCTGACTGGGAGTTTGGATGCTCCTCAAATTGAAAACCTTTTGGTCAGGCCTCGCCCTGGTGACAGGCTCGACTACCCTCATAGTCTTCGTAGTGTCCTCCATAACACGGAGGGACTAAGGCGGCTGTTTCCCGCTAATACTCTGGAGCTCTTTGGGGACTTCAAAATCGACCCGAACAGGTTCTGCCATGACAAAACCTACAAGAAACTCATTGCAGCGGAAATGTACACCAAACTACAAATTTAATGAAGACATTCAGGATTGAAGAGTTATCACAACAAGAGACTTTGAGCGCCTATAAACTCCCAGTAATCTATATAGAATGTTAAATAGTGTCTTCAAAAGATTCTAAATGGACTGAGGAATACCTTTCAACAGAATTACTATGAGACTCAATTCATTGTGCTAATGACTGTATCTATGTAATTTTTCCTTGTTATTTACTTTTGTATTTTCTGATATTTTATTCTATGTTGCTGTCTAATTTGTTTTGTTGGATGTATATATGAGCCACCTCCTAGATATTTTCTGTACAGGGGTGTTAAAGGCGCTTGTACTGAAGAGCGATATCACATCCAACCGTTTGTTTTAGTTCTATTCTCGACAATAACTAGACGAATTTCTGAAGTCCTCGTCAATCGAGGTTGTAATTATTCGAGCTCGAGTAGGGGGAGGGTCTCCCCGTGAGTTATTACGAATTTATCTGCCGGTTAACACACATTTCCACAGATGTAATTCATAATGGCGCAATACATCTAAGTCTTTGATTCACCTAAAGCCCTACAACAACTTCAACATAATATTCGCTTTTTGTAATGTAATTTACTTTAAATTTCCTTCAGGATTTTAATAAAAATTGAAATTCAACACTTATTTCACTCTCTGTGACTTAATAAAATAAACAAATAGCAAACACACACCACTGATCACAGTATGCCGTCAACATACTAATAATGTACTTTACTCATTTCTTCCTGAATTTTAATAACAACTATTTCTTATTATACTAACCACAGCAGGAAGGTAAAATACGTTTTATATTTCAGTGAAAGAATAAATGAGCAATATTTAAATGTTCAGAAGAAAAAAAAGCTCTCTGTCGTGCATAATTCATGATTTATATATTTTGTAAATTGATAACACAAAATACGAACTCCGAAGAAAGCAACGAGGTTTATGCGCGTAAAGAGAACATTTTGTTACTGTATATCCGCCATACTGCCCATTCATTCCTTCAGTGAGCGCACGGCAGCAAATACAACATCCTGCTCTTCAGCTACAGTATATTGTCTATGTAATATGTATAAAAAAAAAGCAGTATAATTATCGGATTTCTGTTTGTCCGATTTTTAATGAAATTTGACATCTCTCGACAAAAACTTTCTACAGAAACTAAATATAAAATTTCTGAAAAATGTGTCCATTGGGAGTAGTTGTTACATGCGAACAGACGGTCCAGACCGGTGGAAGAAATGCTGAAGACATTAGGCTTTATGCATATATATGCGAAAGAGCATAAAAATTAGTTCTTCAAAAAGTAATGACTTCCACGTCGCGCTTAAACTGAGAATTTTTTCTTTCTGTGCATACGTCATATTGCCCATTCATTTCTCCAATAAGTGTACGGAAACAAATAATATCGATCACTGTAGCTACAACATATATGGATAAACTATCCATTTATTATATATTGATATCTATGTATGTATGAATTGAGATATATATATATATATATTTATGTATGTATTCATTCATCATATGTATGAAAAAAAGGAAATAATAATTTCTGGATCTGTTTGTTTGTTTGTTTGTTTGTTATTTGGTTTTTAGGAGCATTAGCAACTAAGGCCATATTGCTCCGGGATATGCGGTGGTCATTCCCTGACCTTTCCGCATCCTCCGTATTTGGTGGTGACGGGTTCGAACCCCGGTCTAATCAAGAAGCATGTACTACGCACTGCTGCTCCTTCCCACCTGGCTACGGAGGCGCGCCTCTGGATCTGTATTTGTTCGATTTTAATGAAATTTAGTCTGCTTGATAAATCTTTCTATAAGAACTAAATATAAAATTTAAATATAAAATTTTATAAAACTTTTATGCATATAGAAACGTTGTTGTTCATTGTAGCGACAGCTCCTATGGCTATAGTGTGCCTATCACTGTTTGCTCTCTGTAGTCAGCATCTATCTTACTGTGGTTTGCTTATGAGATCTTGTTTTACAGGTTTCATGGAGAAAAGTTTTCGTTGACCCTATTTGTTGTCCTACATTGAATTACGCTATACAGTAACAATTTATTAATTTTAGATAGTCAGTCTTCCGATACATTATTTCCATTGGCCAAAATGTGTTGCAAGGTAAGTGTTTCAAATTTGAATCAGTTACTTAAAAGCTATTTTTCTTTATTTTGTAAAGAACAGATAGTCTAGAATCAAGTGCTTGACTACGGTGTGAGACATGAATTGCATTGTGGCTGACGTTCTCTTCCGAGCAGGAAGGAGAGGATTTAAAGATGCATGTATCCTATTTGTAATGTGGTGAGAATTACTTCTTGTCTGATCGTTCTATCGCTGGAATCAAACCGTTGTAATAATGATTTAATTTGGGGGGGGATTAATTTTGAACTTGGTCTCTCTCTCTCGCCACTGATTTTAATGTATTTACAGTCTGCACGTGTCACACGACACCTGCAGACTGTAAATACATTAAATACAATACTTTTATAGCTATATATTGCATTTTAAGTATCTGCCATTTTACTGATGCATCTTTCATTACACCGTAATTGTTTTTGTTGTATCTATTTTGCTTTAAATCTTTAAATTAAATTTAAAAGAAAAATTAAAAATCAACTCCGTTACTTAATTTTTCTTTATAGTTTTTTTAGAAAATAATTAAAGAAAAAATGCTGCTGTTCTACCTAGCTCCGTAACCTCCCATGTTACTCCACTTAACGTAATTTTCGATTGGGTTCGCTTCAAGTAGACGATACGTTTTACCAGCTGACAAACCTCTGAAACCAAATACTGTATATTTAACAGTTCATTCGTGTATATTTTCACAGATCAATTCGCCCTGTTTTAATATAATATAATATAATTTGTGACCTCACATACATCATGCAGTTGATCACCTTTCAAAACGTCACTGACAGCTTGGTCTGCCCTGCCGATGGATACATGTGTTAAATGATTTGATATTCTCAAACGCAGAAGCACTACGAACTGAATTTTTACGAACTGAATTCCTTACTCTAATAATCTTCTGAGAGTCTTATTTACCAATACCATTTAGCAATTTTGAGTCCTCGGAAGTACAGTAAATTTACTTGTACAGTACAGCACAGTAAGTTAAATGTAATATGTGCTGTTCAACTCTTCTATGAGTCTCTTCTGTAAATACCCTTTTGTAACCCTAGATTTTTTTAAATCCAGAGTTTAATTCGCTGTAAACAGAGCAGCGTAATCTGACCCATCTAACGCGTTGGTTGCCTTGGAGCGTTTTCTGTACTGAATAAGTGATTTCTGTAAGAAAGATTTTGTTCCGACTACTATATGTAATGCAGTTTTGTGAAATGTTTCTCCTTTGTTTTCCTCAGTGTCTTTACCAACACATACTTGAACCACTTCTCACATTTATTGCTTTAACGGAATGTGCGAACTTTCGTTAATTTGTAATTGTTTCTCTATTAAACCATTATTTTTTTAAAATCCAGAACACGATTAAATAAGGTGCACATATACGGCTACAAAACATGGTTACGCGAGGACAGTGTTTTCCGACATGAAATTTGTGCAGTGTTCTCATGTAACCAAAAAGATCCAATAGTTATTTAACTTAGAAAATAATCCCAGAAGGTATCACATTTCAAGGATAAACTGCTTAGGAGTAATAGGGAGTTAAGCACAAATTATTTATTTCACGATCAAGCAGAGTAATTTTTGCTCCGATATAGGGTAAATACAGATATGCATGTATCATGTTTTTATATTTTTACGGATATATAAACCTGAATCATCATGAGAAAAAACCGTATACCTCTGCCTAAGGCTAACTAAATACATCCACGAGTTTTAAGGCATTTAAACGTTTAACCAGTCATCGACGTCCTTTCTAAATGAGTGGTGAAGTAATTATACCAGTATCTACGGACTGCGGGCTAAATACCAGAAAGAAAATATGCATGCATTAAAATTTAAATTCAATTAGATTCACATAGATGGATTCCGCTTTCTTTGAGACACTTTCCGAGGGAAATATGGTTATAGCACCTGCTAAACTCCTCACTGTTTGCGAAAGGGTTCCCCCCTGCTCGATTTGGCCATAGCAGTCCTTGGGCCAAAAATTCCACTCCAACAACAACCCTCCCCCGCTCTCTCTCTCTCTCTCGAAGCATGTGCAAATCCAAATGGTATTTAATTTACACAACTAATATAGTAGTTAGAAGATAACTTTCTTGTTATAATCATTTTATCCAAACCTGCTGCCAGAATATAAAATCATACTTTATCCGGCATTCGAAACATTAAATATGAAGTGTAATAAGAAAAGCTTAAGTTGGTTTATTCAAATTCCGCATTCAACATGGCAGTTTCCAATCGATTCCTGAGAAAAGTTTGAATATATCTGAAAGATGACTAAATTGCATGAGGGATTCTTGGTTCGTTTCGTGATCATTCTAAAACTGAAAATCTCTAGACTGGATGCTATGAAAATAAAAGTGAAAGAAATAAAAAAAAAAAGGTGAACCGGACAAGAAACATTTTCTCAGTTTCCTTCATTCCTTGACCTTCCAAAAGTCATGCATAGCAGAGTTGCAGGTGAGAAGGGGGAAGAGAGAGTGGAGCTCATTTCAGCGAACGTTTTGTGATATTTTGTTGTTCTTAAACATGTAAAAATGGAAATAAAATGCGTCATATAATATATTCATGGTAAGCACAAGTTCCCGTCTGTCTGTATTACCAAAATTTTAATTAACTTTTACGTATTTTTGAATTACTGCAGAAACTAAGAACACTGCATTAGTATTATTCGAACACTGTGCAAGATATAAGTAGTAAATTTAAAAAAATTGCCACTGCGGTGTTGGAGGTTACATTATAATAATTCAAGAATTTTTTTTTTTACTTGCGTGATATCATACAAATTGTATATTAAGAGGAAAGTATTTTTAACTCGTTAAATCGCTTTGTCTTCTCCGGCAATATAAATCAAGGCTATTTCCACCATGATTATTATTCTGCTGACTCTATATCTGTACTGCATAAAAGTTATCATTCCACCTGGCTTCCGGACGTCCCCTTGCTCTTCTACCATTTTATAATATCATGGAGGAGGCTACATGTTATAGGGTGTAGTGGCCTCGACATTCGTTGTCACACAATTGGCAAAGGTCTGAGGTTCGATTCCCGTAGCAGACCGGAGGAATTCTGTATAAAGGGTTTTTTAAACTTTGGAATATAGTCAGGTGGTCTCAGGTGAAGAATTTTTCCATACATGTACCTACTGACCGTCCTAGAATACACGGAATTTACAGACACAATATACTGACTCCTTCTGTGCTTACACGCGTCGACACTTACCTTAAATAACTTAACCCTGCTTTTCTAGAATCCAGTCTTAGAACTGCTGTTATCTGCGCGCTCTCTCTCTCACTAAATGCAAGGTCATAGAGGCCTATTCCTGTCTAGCAGTTGTTATGTGCTAGAAGATTTTGAGTTAACTGTCATAGTGAAGATCTCAATACGGACTTCTGCCAGCTTACTATTTTATGTTCACTTACAACCAGTATTCCCAGTCTTCTTTTAACTAGTTCAGCCCACATAATCATAATACTCTCTCAACTTAACAGCGTGACTTAAAAAATTTAAATTGCCCAATATTTGACAGTTTTGAATACGTAAAAAAAAAAAAAAAAAAAAAAAAAAAACCAGCTAAATCCGTAAAGCCGCGATTTCTATTTATATTATTATGTTATTTTTTCTGATAAAGCTTCTGTATACAAATTATGTCACCAAAGAGAGTAAACAATTTTTAATTCTTGAAGAATGGTATATGCTATCATTATAACTCTGTGAATGCTATCATTATAAAATTAGTTACTCTAGACATTTCTATACGTGATCAAGTGAACAGGCCCCTTTTATTTATTAGCAAATATTAAGTTTATTAATACTATCATTTTAGGGGGGGTGGGAGGAAGGAGGTAAGTTGAAATGTTCGGTAGTTACATCGTGTCTTGTTGGACATGTGAAAGTTGGGTTTTACGGCGCAATGGCAAATAAGGCCTTTATGTTCCAAACGAAGGTAGGAGCTATGTGAAAGAAAAGAGTTGCTGATGATAAAACTTGGAACATTCCCCCACCCACACTTCTTAAAACTATTCTCTCTTTAATTCCATTCTGTTGCAGTTCCAAAAATTATCCCCATATTTCTCCATTCAAAGATGAAGCATGGTGTGTGTGTGTGTGTGTGTATATATATATATATAAAGAAAGGACGAGTGGGGGGGAGGGATTCGGTGTAGCCCTACATAGCAAAAAAACGTAAAAGAGTTCTAATAAGTGTGTGCAGAAATGCCTCCCTTCCGAGTTGCAGCTGTTTTCTTGTTTTTGAAAGTGTTGGGAGAAAGCGTTTCTGAAGATCTGCTCTGAAGTGCAAGAAAGATGCTGGTTTTCAATTGGCCTTTCATCATGCTAAAAGCAATCACAGAAGTGGCTTCAATCCGGCAACACAACTAGCATCGACTTGACAGTGATTAGCACATACGGTCAAAAGTCCCAGACGAGTTCTGAATTAAATTACAGGGGATGTCTTCTTCGCGTTTCATAGCAGTTTTGTACACCAAAGGGTTTTAAGGTTCCTCCATAAAAAAGAAATCCAGATAATTCAGACCAAGGGATTGTGCGACCACGTCACGCAACCACCATTTTCAATCGATTTCTTCTGGTACATCGCAATCTGATGGTTACAAGCTACCACGCTGTGGGGTGGGGGTCTGATCCTGGAATTTCATGTTCTGGCGGATACCTGTCAGATTGGGTTTGATCATATTTTTTTAGATTACACTGACAACAAATTTTGGATATCTTGTTACTGGTATGAAAGTAAGTTTACTTTACTGATTTTGGGGTGAACACGGAAACAGTGCTTAAAATGGCAGATTGCTCTTGTTTTCGAAAAAGGTTGTTTTTTATATTTATAAAAGGTAATTTTTATATATATGGCAGTAAGATGTAGCTACGAACGTACCTGTATCAAACACGGGACCATTTCGCTTGTATTCAGCTTCGGGAGCATCCCTTTTCACCATCCAACAATAATCGGCTAACATGGCGGCATTCTATTTGCTTTTGTACCTTTTGTTCCATCGCTGCGATGTCTTGATGAAAGCGTTCATCATGTTCGTCGCTGACGGCACCACAGTTTGGCGGGAAGAAACCAGGTGTGAGTGCAAGAAATGCATATTCAATGACACGTGCACTCCATTTTTTTGTAAGAAGGAATGCAATCTTCCACAAGCTGCCTGTAGTTGCCGCCTTTAACATTTCCTAGAAAAACAGTCGAAGCATTTCGAAAGGCTTTCCACGCTGATCTCTCGCTATCACTAAGGGCACATTCGACTGTTCGTCTTTGAAAAGTTGCCTTAGTTGTGGACCAATGAAAACGTCTGCCTTAATCTTCTCTGTACTAAATTTTGAGAATTTCTCTTGCAACTATGTTCACGAAAGTTTTTATGAGCCCCAGTTTGATGTGGAGTGGTGGAAGCAAAACTTTATTTGGATCTGCCTAAGGTTCAAATGCTACGTTCTTCATTCCAAGTGTTAATGATTTTTTTGTTGAAGCTAGTTCTTCTTCTCGTAGTGCATACCCTTAGCACAACTATCCCACTCACAGAGAAAGCAGCAATACTTAGTGTAACCCTTTTGTAGTCCTAATAAAATGGCGATTACCCTTCAATCACCTTTAAATCTGCCTCACATACTTCTGATAGTGTACACCTAAGAGGATGTTCTCCATGTTTGCGTATGTTTCTTTTTTGGGGACGGCATGCGCAAGAGGTATTGAAGGCGGCATATTTCCTATTTCCATTTGTGTAATAACACAGCCTTAGAAGCGTCTATAAATATTCGCCATCCTTCGGGAACGTGCCTCATGTTCATTGCTGCCATTCTTGTAACATCCTTACAAACAGTGAGGTTTGATAGAATTTATTATAGTCTTTCTTTCGAGTACGAAATGTCACTTTCACTGAATGATCTAGAAGATTCCACTGTTGTAGCCTCGAGGCCAAGGGGCCTTATTCTTCGCAATTCGAGATCCCTGACGAGGTCATTATGATCACTTTCTGTGATATGTGGTTTAGAAGGATAAAGGTTTGGGCAACGTGGTGGACGTAGATGGCTGCTGTACTTCTTCGTGTATATCAAGTTGCTGTACTTCTTCGTGTATATCAAGTAAATATGCGAAATCTCCAATATTTACATGCCACAGAGAAAAACGGTAAATAACTATAGGGATATATTAGGGTGGGTCGTGGAAAGCAAATGACAAAACTTAACTTGTCTGTGATATTGTAAATAAAAGCTTCTAGTCAGAAACATTTCTTAAGATCTAAGCTGAGGTTGAGTTTGTATGATCCGAAATGATTAGTTAAAGATGATAGTGGAAGTGTTTTACAGTCCAAGCGGTTCCGAAGAGTACGTGGGGCGACTTTAATTTCCCTCTTATAGATGAAATCTTAGGCATGCAGTACACCTAGCTGGACTAGTTTTTGAATCAACTAGATGACTGCTAATTATTTCAGCACGTTTAGAAAGCACAAGGGGTCAAAAATCACTGTTCTAGTTCTCAACGAGGATGGATTCAAGCAGTATCAAAAATGACAGTTCAGAAACCGATAGCGGTGAGATCATGATGTAATAAAATGGTTAATATCCAAAGAAATTTCGGTGGACAAGGGTCAGAGCTTAAAAATTACAGGAAGGAGGAAACTACAATGTATTCGGGCTCTGTTTACTGAAATTATTACTATATGCTATTTGATACCAACACATTATGGGAAGTGTTTAAGGGATTTATCCTGGAATGGATCACAATAGAGCCGAAACACTAGTTTGAGCAAAAAAAAAAAAAAAAAGAAGAAGAACCTGGAATAGTTACAGGATATAGGGTGACACTGCTCCATGCGATAACTACAATCAAATATGTAAAAAAGCACAGACGGGGGAGTAGCATCTATAGAAGCTCAGTATGAAAAATCGCTAGTGAAAAGCGTTAAGAACGAGGGAAAGGAGTTCTAATCATATAAAGGTAAACAAACAAGAATAAATTAAATAGGCCCCTTGCTAGGTGAAAATAGTGATATTATCAACAATCCAATCGAAGTGGCTGCCCGAAGTGAGTAAGTATTTTGCCACCATCTTTACTGTTTAACTCATTGTGCTAATGGGAACACTGATATCATAACGCTAACAACCATAATTAATGTTAATATAGTTAGAGATTATTCCTGTGGGTCGGAGAAGTGTCAATTTCTCCCCAATTCATAAGGGAGGAGTTAAAGAACTAGTGTACATTTATAGATCACTGAGTTTGATTTATGTGGGTGGTAAGATTATCGAATCCATGTTAAAGGCACACTTACAGAACCATCTCGAAAGTATAGTACCCTGTATGGACCTCAGCATGGTTTTGAAGGGAAGCCCTTACCTGACTCATATGGTAAATTACTATGATAACATTATAAAGCAGTTGGATGCGTGAAATAATTTTGACATATAATGTGGATGATTTTAATAAGACTTGATACAGTTCCTCATGAGAGTTATTATGTAAATTACAAGCCAGGGTAACATGAAAGATAAATCAGTGGATTAGGGGTTGATTGAGCAGGAGACAGAAGATGATAATAATTGGGAAATCTTCAAAATGAACTTGAGAAGCAAGTGCGGGTACCTCAGGGATCGGTGCTAGAGCTCTCTTGTTCCTTATCTTCCTGAATGATATGGTTGAGGAACACAGGGGAAGCTGTCAAAAATGAAACTTCAGAAACCGATACCAGTAAGTGATCATAACGGTAAGACGATGGTGTGACCACACTTGAAATACTGTTGACTTATAGATTTAGAGGGCAATTTAATAATCACAATTGGGCTATGCTGCTTCAAAAATATTTAGACATACTGCAGATATGGACTAAAAATGAGAGAGAGAGAGAGAGAGATACTGCAAGAATGGCACATGGTGTTCTATGATTTATCGGAATTTTGGAAATAGATAGGGAGGTCATTATCCTTCCCTGTATAAAGATGGTTCGACTACACTTGAAATGTATTCATGGAAATTTACTCTGAGAAAGCATATAAAACTTCTAGAGAAGGAGCACAGAAGATAGACTAGATTGGTGGATAGCACTGTACATTATCCCTATGAAGAGTGGTTAGATGTTGTCAGGTGAGCTTAACAACCAGACACCTTAGCGGGATTTCATTGAACTATATATCATAATCCCCTGATGGAGATTAGTAAAATGAATGAGGGAGGAATATTCTCACTGGTGAGTGTGACAAGAATCAGAACTATAAAATCTAGAAGGTATAACTATAAAATCTTAGGGAAGAACAGTATAATAGGCCTTATGACATTTTGCTCCTCGCAGGGCGTTTTAAAATATTGGAAGAAGTTGCCTGCATGGGTAACCAAAATTGATGGAGGAAGGAATCGTATAGACACTTTTTTTTTTGACAATTGGAATGATATGAGAAAGCATGATTTTTTTTTTTTTTTCGCCCAGAAGATGTATAATACGTTCGCTTCCTTGCATTAATATGCCATTTTAATACTATTCCTATATGGGCAATGGTAGGTCCCATTAGGGGCTAAATAGAGAGGTGGGCACTATACCCCCCAAAACCCACACACTTTTAAATCTCTGGCTTTAACAGTGAACTGTGACACACAATATTATACAATATGCGGAGATAGGTGGGAACCCCTGGTTCCGTTAAACACGAACACACTTTACACTTATACTAATCCTAGAGAGAGAGAGAGAGGGGGGGGGGGAATTCTGTCTCTCTCTCTCTCTCTCTCTCATTGCAAGCTTTTTTCCGGCAAATTTTTCAGTATTATGACGGATTTAATTATTTCTTTTCAGTATAGAAAGATGAAATTGTATTTTGTCTCTCTTTTCGAAAGTGCATCATTATGCCATTTTAATACTTGAACACCGAAAACAATGTGGTGTCCTGCTTAAGAATATTGTGCAGTGAAGCAGGTGTCTTTTTTTGTCTTTCATAACAATCATCCAGCATATTAATTTTAATAGTATTAGACTTATTTCTAAAGCATGTTTAGAATTTTACTATTTCATTACGCTGAAGAAATCAGTTCTGTGTTTACGAATTGAGCTATCGCCTAATGAAATAACTGATTAGGTTGATTAAGTAATTAGTTATTAATAGTGATTATTATTAATTGATTAATCGTGTATTACTTGATTAATTAATAACTAATTGAAAATAAATGCATCTTTGACTACAGACAGCTTTTAATGCTTTTTTGAGTCTTTGTAATGATTTTATCCTTAAAATATAAGGTAAATATGGTTATAGTAAATAACGAGCATCAGTAAAACCAGATTCCCTTTAGTAGTTTATGATATTACTTTCATCCTTTTACATTTTTGGTCATTATTAATCATCAAGACTTTCATCCTATTACATTTCTGGCCATTATTGATCATCAAGATTCTCGTACCTTGATAATCCATGATAGCTGTCCTGCTGGAGACACAAGACAGCTGTAAGGTGTCCTTCTTAATAATATTGCGCAATCATGCCCGTTGCTTTTTTTAACTCTTACATAAGGTTTCTGTCTAGCATTCTATTTGTTCAATTCGAGAGTCCATTTGACCATTACAGATCAAAAGAAAGTGTATTAGTACTACTGCTCTAAATATGACTTCAAAAAAACATCCTCTGTCTTTTGAAACGTTTCAGAAAAACATCCTCTGTCTTTTGAATATTTAATATACAAATGAAAATGTGTATATTATATTAAGATTTAATACATAGCTACAGTATTATTAATAGAATTATCTGACTACTGTTGTTTGTAATAATTTGTATGTATGCTTACGATGCTGGTCTTTATCTGCAGTATTAAAGTTATATACAACGAAAGAGTATGAATGCTTCAATATAAATTGAATACATTATTTTGGTTTCTGTATATAACGATTACTCATGATTTTCGCAGTTGGTTTCTTTGACTAAAAAGCATTTTCATATTAGTTGTTTGCCTAAGAAAATATATTATGTTTACTGCAAACGGTTATAATTTCTTTCGGTGATAATTAAAAGAGGAGAACAACAATATTCCTTAATGAAAGCATATTCTCATCTCTGTACAAAATATTATGAATGCACTAAAGTATAAAATATTCATCCAGTAAGTTTATAATTTATTTCTCAGAAATCCACGCACATCCTGTCCTCCATTGAAGTTGCTTTTAGTATTTGACCATGAAGGATACCGCCAAATGCAGCCATTAATTACAGGGAAACCACAATTTGTAAAATTCTCTCGAAACTTTGATGTACTTCCGGAATGTACGTAGGATCTATGAAAAGATAAAAGAAAATGCATATTGTGAATGTAGATGTAATGGGCCCTCATAGATATAACACGCCAGTTCATATGCTATTCTTAATGTATTCCTTTATTGGCAGGCGGAAACGGATGACATTTCCCGAGATAGCAAAGCAATAAATGATGAAAATGCCTCACGGTATCTCATCATTAGTTCCTTTTTGTATAAGGCTAAATGAACTGTATCATGAAGAGACGCTTACTACTTGTTTCCAAATATTTATCGCTGTTATTATGTAGATAATTTTTATAATACTGCGCTTTTTCTAGATTTTTGCCTCTATTTCTCGTTAATCATTTTCTGTTAATGAATTCTTCTACCACTGCTGACATGTATGGTTTATGCAATATGGGTGCGAAAGCATACATTTTTTTTTTATTCATCAGTTTAATACAAATCACCGCACCAGAGCCATAAAAAGATAAGAGGATGCATGACAAATATTTTACAATTTCTTGTTTATACATTTTTTTCTACTTTAGAATAATTTTTCATAAAATTAATGTTTACAACTTTTTTCCTTCATTACTTGTTACCAAAGACAAAATTACACTGCGTTCCTTTCCTTTCCTTTTATATTAAAGGCCTTTTAAAAAAAATGTATTTTTTTTTAAAATACTGTACAGTCGTGTTATTGCTGTTGTTTAATTCTGTAATTTTATACGTTTTTCCGTATTTCTTTTAGCTTCAAATGCATTAATTTGGTCCTTTTCAGGCTTAAAAAAATTAATGCATAAAACGTTAAAACATAGCACATAAACCGTTATAACATAATTAAAGCGTACATTATTTAACTTTTGCATTATTAAATTTATATTCTTAGTTGTTTAAAGAGCTCTTTCCTTAGTCAAGGTAGTAATTATTAGCAGTACTTATCTTTTTACGCCTATAGAAGGCCTTCAAATTTAGTGTCTACTATTTTTTTCTGACAACCCGAAGATAAGTCTCAATGAACATCGTGTCCACCTGTGCTTCCCGTTATAACTTCATAACACCTTTCCTGATGTTTATTCGGATATCTGGAGTCTCTCAAATTTCATTACATGACTTTGTATGTTTCTCTAAGTTATGTCCCCTTCTATACCCTTCGTCCTCATTAAATTTTCTTAAAACTTACCTTAAACTAGTTTACTAAACCAACTTTATATGCAGGGAACATTCTCTCTATAGCACTCATTCTTTTAAATTCAATTTGTTTATTGTTTCTTCTGTTGTTTTCTCTGAATATTTCATTCTCTGTCAATTGCTATATGCTTAGGTTTGGTACATCAACTTGTCCGTTACTAAGTTTTGCGAGTGTATTTAGCTTTATTTCTTGTAATTATGTTTCCATGGCTGAAGGTTGAGTTTAATGTGCAACATCCATCTCTGCCTGGTGTTTTGTTTGTGCCTCACTTTGTTCAGCCATTTCAGTAGCCAGCACTCCGCTGCCAAGATCTTCTAAGTCTGTTTAGGTGGAGCCGATTACCATATAACGGCTTCATTTGTAGTAACCGGATAAAGTCTGCCCCATGTATGGAAGTATTAATTGGTTAGTCATTAGACCTGTCACTAATTGTTTGATAGTCCATCTGGCTTTGTATAAGTTTCTCTTTAATTCTTCTATACAGCGCCGTTTCGGAGCTTATTGACTCCTTATCAGTGGGCGGGCAAAATATGAGATATACTTAATGCTGCCAATTTATAACTACTTAAGTAGTTGGCTATGTACTGAAATGATGCAATTGCATTAAATTGTACATTAATTAACTCTTTACATAACCTGGGGCTTTAGCCTTAAAGTATATCGTAATCTAAATTGCTCCACACCATCAGACATCTGTCATATTGTGGATTTATACTTCACACAACTGGGTTGTCATCATTGCAACACCAGGGCCAACCCACTGATGAGGAGCCAGTAAGCTCCGAATCGGTGCTGTATGGGTGATGGTATCCGCTGAGAATAAGTAACAATAGTCTTCTCCTATGGTGAAGTGTTACTTATTCGAGGTAATGCAATATCATGGCAACTCGTTGTGAAGGTATTCACAATTGCATTAACTTGTACATTCCTCTATATGCTTATTGAAAGAAAGTTTTAAGGCCCAAATAAGGCATAGATCCTTATATTGGTGAACCCTATCAATAAGCTCTCCATTGATTGCAACTTGAAGGAGGATTGGCTTCTTAATTTATTTAAATGTTGATTAACGCCGACTCCTGTGTGTCGATTTTTAGATTTAATTCTCTTAGTTGTTTTTCACTCTTTAGAATGTTTGGTGTTCCACTACCCGACGCGACTTCTGATCTGTACTTTTTTTATCTGTTTATTATATAAACACTTTCACATCGTTTGCATATGTGACAATATTATCATATTCACTTAACTTGGGTTCTGTTGCAACCGTAAAAAAAAGGAGACCGGGGAGAGAGAGAGCTTTTTGCGGTATGCCAGAATTTAATCAAATTCCAACGTTTACTCCGTTATAACTAAACTTTAGTATTCTCTTTGACATGACCTTCAGTACCATTTTAAGTAAATTCTCTTTAATATGAAAACATTCTCTAAGAATTTGACCAATGACGACCATTAATATTGTCATAAGCTGTGGACATATCCATCTGTGTCTTGTTAAACAGTGCCGTCTGGATCATTTTAAATGTTGCTAGCGAATTCGTAGTTGCGGATCTGCCCTCTATCACTGAATGGAGATGTTGCGAGCGATGTCCAAAGCAGTGAACCACGAGCGCCGGCTTTATTGATTTTTCCAAGATTTTTGGCAAGGAATTACTGATTGATATTGGTCTGATAGCTTGTTACTTTTGGTTGTTTTACACAGTAGCCCTGGTATTTTTATGAACAGTACCCCCAATTTATTCCTATGTGAAACAATTACTGGTGTATCTATAATCTCTCCTTTTAGGAGGAAGTCCACAAGCAGGATGCTTTGTGTATCCCTTGTGAGATATAAGGATGCAAAAATAAATGTCGAAATTCCAGGGAGGGTCAGTTGCTCCCCTAAATTTTAGACTACATTCATTTTTACGTTATTCCATATCGTTTTCTAGACTCGGAAGACAAATATTGACTTTTATAACGTAGGTCACCCTCCCCATGCGCATAAAATCTTGCGTTCGTGTTTGAAAAGTTTATTCCTAATTTCCATGGGTTTTCATACTCCTTTGCAGTAAACATACTTGCGCTGAATATTTTGTCTTCCTTGGTAAAGCGTAATGTGCTGTTTTCCTCAAAATGGCAATGGTTAGTTTCAGATTAAAAAGAGAAGAAACTAAATAGTTGCCTCAGGAAGTTATCTGGCGAATATACGTTTTGCAATCACAAGTTGAATCTTGATTATGAAACACTGTAATCCATCTTCATTTATTTATACAATATTTCTTATATAAATCGCGTCATTAGGTCAATTCGATTATGTTTTAATGGTTTTCCATTCCAAATTAGAAAAAGAAACACTTAATATCGCCAGCTAATTTGCCAACACTTAATATGCCAACTATCAGTACTTTTATACAAAGTATCTTCTGTACTTTGTTTAAAAGTACTGTACTGATATGGCTTACGTTTGAACAAACTACTATATTTTACTTTTTTTAAATATATATTTTATTTCATGTTCTTATAAAGTTTTGTTTATTAACTATTTGGCGTTTTTGAGATGTATTTCGGCAGTGGCATAACAATAGGACTTATTTTTTAATTGCAAACTACCACAGACGGAATGTCCCCATTTCTGACTTTTTATTTGTCAGGAGGGAGTGCCATCAGTGAAATTTCGCCTAGGGCGCTTCTACCTATACAATTGGTATTCAGACCTACAGGCGTCTTCCACACAGGTAAACAGTCTTCCTCCCCAACATACCAGACAAAGATCATTGCTCCTAATGCAAGAAACTTGTAAAATTTTACTTTACTCTCTTGAAGTCAAGGATAATATGGCATATGAAGTGTTTTTATGTCTTATTTCGATCTCTTCTTTGGCTCTTAAGATCTAAAATACTTATTTCATGCTTTTAGATTGCGGAGATTGTGTTTTGATTTTGTCATTTTTCGCAGTTGCAAGAAAAATTCCATGAAAGTTAGCGTTTTATCCCTGTGGATTAGTAGAGTATTAAGTGAGGGGGGAGCAAATATGTCATTGCAAAAAAATAAAATAATAATAATAAATAAGTATATATATATATATATATATATATATATATATATATATATATATATATATATATATATATATATATATATATACTGTATATATATATATATATATATATATATATATATATATATACTGTATATATATATATATATATATATATATATATATACTGTATATATATATATATATATATATATATATATATATATATACTGTATATATATATATATACTGTATATATATATAAACTCTTTATTAAAGATTTATTAAAATTAATAATAAAAGATATTTTGAATAGTCTATTCTTTATATTGGCGATACAGATTTTTTATTCAATACATATAAATGGACATAAACATTGTAACAGCAAAGTACAGTATACAAGTATTAGTTAAAAGGAGGCGAATTTTATGAAATGATATAAAAATTGAGTAATATTGTATTAATGTAGGAGCTGTACTGTTCTACGCATTAAACAAAAAATACATAAAACCGAATTGAATAAATTACAATATTGCACTATCTGTATTTTAAAATTGTTTAAAAACTATTTAGCATCAAACAGATGTTATATTATTCCGATGCATTAAAATCATGGCACTATCTAATGGAGTATCTCTTAAGTTTCAAAAAAATTCTTGGTATTGTTATTCACTTCCCAGAACAAGAAAACTTTTCCATCCATCATGCAGTTCGCATACCAAGTTATTAAAAATACACTACGCATCATAAATAACAGCATTTTAAATGAAGATATCATAAAGTTTACACTTGGTATGCTTATATTATGACCTATAGTTATGTTATGTTTCCTATACTTTTAGAAAAAAGCTTTCGTCCTACTTCAAAGCCCAGGCAAGAAAAAAAATTAAATTCTAATGAAAATTTAATAAAAAAATTATTATTCTTAATAAATGTGCTCTTATTCTTATTTAATGAAATTTCATTAAATCACCATACAATCAACTTGCTTTTTAACTGGATAAAAATGTGCAAGAAAGTTAGAGCCAACTTTTCCGATGTGCACGAAAATTGATTGAATTCGATCGAAAATTTTTATAATCATTTCCTGTACCAACTTTTAGCAAAACTGTTTCTGCGAAACTGCTATATTCACACGAACAGACATACAGCTTAGCGGACGGACAGATCAAGTCTAACTCGCTGGCATTATTGTAAGGCGTAACATTGCATGATACGGTGCATTTTAGATGTGCACTTGTTGTTTACACAAATATGTTTTAAGTTTTAATTCTGCGGACATTATATATATACATCTCAGCGTTTATTATTATATATAAACGCAGAGACTTAGATTCATTCAGCTGTAGCAGGCAGTCCTTTAATTCTTGTATTTTTTATGTTTCACTGATATTCTACGTTCTGTTAACTGAAAAACCCGAATCTGGAGAATTCAAATTGTGTAAAGTTTTAACAAAGTTTCTGTTGTTTCGAAGAAATTGTGCTACTGATGGCGTGAAAAACAAATGCTACTCATCAGAGAATACAGCGTTATTCAGCATTCCCTCCCCCCTTCAAACATGGATTGTTCCAGCATAATTGATAATGTTGCCAAAGAGACTGTGCTCTCGTGGCTCAGCGTACTCCTCCTTACTCCGATGAAAGTAAGCCACTTTAGGACTATCTTGGCTCGTCACACGCTGCTTGCATGCGCATAGTAAAAAGTGAATATGTATTGGTTGACTGACTACTATTTGTTTCGTCACCGGCTGGCTTGCCGCCTGGATCAGTGACTTTGTCTTTGTGAAAAATCCTAATGGACGTGCAGTTATCAATGGCAAAGTAACTATGGGATAAACGTGGGTAAATCATCTACCATATTGTTTCCTTAACATTGCAGGAAAATTTTATGGTAAGTCTTAAGTTTTTTTTTTAATTCAGTATACTGTGTTGTGTTAATTCGTGTACACGCATACACATACAATACAAAGGTGAGAAAAATTTAAATACCATGAGATATTTGATTGGTTTAAGAGAATTTTGTTTATAATCTTTACCTTTGACCACCACTGTCAAAGTAATTTTTATCATATGCTGATTGTTAGCAGTAATGCTGTGTAAAGTTGTAAAGAAAGTATTAATTTTCGCCTTTAAGTTAGCGATGACTTTCGCCCACCTAGTCTACGTATTGCCACTAAATTTGTAAATCATTACTGAAGTGGCCTTATGTGGATGTCCTCGAATATAAACAGAAACGTTTTATTTATTATTTATTTACATATTTGAAGCTGTTGATCTTCCTAGTTTAGTGAATGGCTTTAAAGTACTGGAACACCTTTACTGATCGGCTATCAAAGCAGGATATAATGCGTAGTGTATATACGCGAGTCAAAAACATATAGAACGAAATTCTTGAAAGTTTCACTTTGGGCATTAAATAATTGATAATTACTATCTCAAAAACGTTGTAGTCTGTAACACTAATAATGTCGCATTTAAGCTTATTTTTAACAAATGACAGCAAATAAGGTTCCACCATTGTACAAAATTGTATTTGCATAAAAAGAGAGAAAAATGGACGGTCAGATAAAGATTTCATTCGATTAGGTATGGCAAATAATAAATACTGATATTTCTTTAATTTATCTAAGATGTAAATACATAAAATAAATATTTAAATACAATTTATTTAAATTATTTATAGTTTCTTATTGGTTTTGGCTTGATTATAATGCAAAACATAATAATAATAAAATAAAATAAATATGCTGTTTTATTTGTAACAATTATAAATAACTACGAGTACTGTTATTTTTTGCCGTATTCCAAGTGTGACACGCTCTCTTTATCTTTATTTTTTCCCCTTTATCTTAAGATGATTATGAGTAGAGAAAATACACACCCCTTGTAACACATGTGATTTACATTGTTTCATCGAAGGCCAGAGTTTACCCATGTCATAGTTAACATCCCAAATCAAATTACAATTTTAATCAGAAAAGATATCATTTGATCGGTGTGCCAAAACAACACGGGAGAAATACTTATCACTGCGTATTAAATGCGTGATAGATCTATAATATTTTAAATTATTTTGGGATATAAAGCTCGCTTTACGTTGTTTTTTCCCCCTGAAATTTATTAAAACATAACTTACTTTTACGCACACAGAGAGTGGCCACGTTATTAGGTACACCTAACTTTTCATGAAACGTATTGCACAATCCATTTCATGAAAAGGATTGTGCAATCCATTCAGTGCGAAAATTGAGAGGATTTAGTTGATTTTGAACATGACATGGTAGTAGGTGCATCTACCACCTACTACCATGCTACTTACTATTTCGAAATTGCAACCCTGCTGAAGTTTTCACGCACGACAATGTCTCGGGTATATCGAGATTGGTCCGATAACCAAATAACAGCCAGAGAACGGCGATCCTGTGGTCGGAAAGTGCTCGTTGATTCGAGACGCTAAGGAAAGCTGACGAGACTTCTATTCAGGTAACACAGACAGAAAGCTACAGTCAGTAAATAAATTAACAACCCGATACAACAATGGTAATCAAAGAGACATTTTAGAACACACAACTTGTCTTATCCTGCTACGGATGGGGTATCACAGCTAACGACCAATTCGCCACTCGTCACAAAAAACCAAGAAACTGTGATTACAATGAGCTAAAGAACACTAACACGAGAACGTTGCTGGTCTGACGAAACTTGACTGCTGTTGTTTTATGCTGGGAAGTTCACTGGGAAGTCTAGAATATGGCATGAACAGCACGTCTGTGGAACCATTCTGACAAGTCTCAATAATGCAAGTTGGTGGTGATGGAGTTAATGTTGTGTATGTTTGGATGGTGTACATTCGGTCCCTGGATACCACTGGAAGAAATCTAGGTGCCACAACTAATCTTAAAATTGTTTCCAGATGTAGGAACAATATTCCAAGGTAGGGCGAATTTGCAATTTTTACAGAGTGAACATCTGTTTGGAAGAAAAGTAACGCCGAGAGCGAAAAAAGAGAAAAACCAAGTTTTTTAGATGCAGAGGAAGCAATATTTGTAATGGGCTTGTGCCAAGAGAGAGGGAGATTAGAAGTCAGGGTAATCCCCAATAGAGATATATGATCTTACATAGAAATCAGAGTATCATCGAAGGTAAGCATAGAAGTAGAAGAATCCTTTTTTTTTTTTTCGATATATAAGAGAGTTCTGAATTTTAGAAGAATCGAAATAAACCAAGTTATCTTTTCCCCACTGGCGAATTACATGGAGATCAGCATCTAAGGAATTAGTAGCGGATATTCAAGAAGTTGAAGCTGTTTGATCAGGGAAAAGTTTCTCAAACTGGAACGTGGAATGCAATGTACCATCATTAGCAAACTATAGATAGGATTTCCTGTCAATGGAAGGGGATCATTAATACACAAGAGGAAAAGAGTGGGAGAAAGAACTGAACCTTTGGAAACACAAGCATTAGTGGATAAGTTAGAAGACAGACACCATCTACCATCACCCGCAGTGAGCGGTCAGAGAGAAAACTGGATACCCAATTACATAAAACAGTTATGACAAACCATAAGGTGGAAGCTTATTCAGAAGACATTTATGCCAAACACGATCTATGAAATGTCAAGAGCAACTGCTTGAGTTTCACCAAACTTTGCAATTGAATTTGTCCATAGATGGGTAACATAAGCCAGAATATCACCAGTAGATCGACATTGACGGAATCCATACTGGCGACCGTTGATCAGATGGAAGGTTTCTAGATAGTTTAAGAGTTGATGGTTAATAGATTTCTGTATTACTTTAGAAAGAGTAGAAGTAATTGGAATGGGGGGGGATTTGTCACACGTTATAGGAATTGGCTGGATATGAGCAAATTTTCAAGCACAATGAAAAAACCCTTGAAATAAGAAAGTGAAAAAAAAAAGGCGACACAGAACAGGAGTAATTTCAGAAGCACAGGTTTTGAGAACAAGTGGAGAAATACCATGAGCACCTGGAGCTTTCCTAGCATCAAGAGTCGTCAAAATCCTTCTGATATCCTTTTGACGGAATACCACAGGCGTCATTGAATGGAGCGTACTGGGAATGGTGGGAAGTGGTTTACCAAGATCATTAATACCGAGTTGGAAGAAAAATAGGGTGCTAGCAGTCAGCTTTATCCTTAACTGAAGTGGCAATAGAACTATCTGGTTTTGACAGAGGCGGGACAGAGATGGGCAGAAGTTACGGCCAATAGCCTTGTCAAGAGACCAGAATTCTAGGCTACCATTTGGACAAGAAGCACGTTTCTGCTCTTTGCCTGTTCGAAATCTAGTTTGGACTGATTAATAACTGCTTTACAATTGTTGCGAGCTATGGTGTAGGCAGAAAATGAAACTGAAGATTTGATAACAAGCCAGTTACGGTGTGTGTGTGTGTGTGAGAGAGAGAGAGAGAGAGAGAGATTTTGGTGTGTCACGGCGCATTAGCAACTTTGGCTACATGGACAGACGCATACACTGTAAAAGTGTACACTGTATATATAAATAGATCTGATCTAGTGAAGAAATGGCTGGTGATATCAAGCAGTATGAGAGTGATACAGTACACGTTCGAAATAACGGCACCTTCCGGGATTCAAGGTGCCGTTATTTTGATTTTTCTGTTATCTAGAAAGTTTTATTTTTAATGTAGTATTTAGTGCAGAAATAATGAAGCCAAATAAGAAACAGAGAGATTAAGAATACGATTTTCATTAACTGCACATAAAAAACATAAACATGTTGATGATCCAGTGTTATATTCTGCCATTAGTACACTTCTGCTTACGACCTGTTCCATTTTCTTTATTATATCAAAAGGCCGGGTTCGAATCCCATCGATGACGCGAGGAACTTCTGTAGGCTTTTTCACTCCGTGGCTGAGTTAGTGGGTCTCAGGCGTAGATGGCAAGGTTTTTCCCCAGAAACGGGGGTTTTTCAAAAAGTCCAGCAAAACAGTCAACTCGATCCTAAAACAGACGCAGTTTACAGACACAATACACATGGGTATATGAAGTAACATTCGGGTGACCCTAATGTAATAGTTTGGATTATATCAATGTTCTTGTTTTCTTCCCTGTGTGAGGTTTGTTCACTTTAGGAGCCTTAAAACTGCAGCCATTATCAACCCACTGCAGGATGGAAGCCCCCTCAACAATTCATGCTGAGGGAAATGGACCATAATCTGCCACGCTGGTCCAGTGCGGATTGGCAGATCGACCCTATTTAGCAGTCAGGGGCTTGTTATTTTTTATTTGGTTTTTAGGAGCATTAGCAACTAAGGCCATATTGCTCCGGGGATATGCGGTGGTTATTCCCTGACCTTTCCGCATCCTCCGTATTTTGGTGGGCAGCAGTCAGGGGCTTGAACCCCGGTCTACTCAAAGAGCGGGTGCTACTGCACTCCCGCTCCTGACCACTCGGCTACGGAGGCCTTAGGAGTTTTTAATTTAAAATAAATGTAAAACAGCGGTACAAACTGTGATATCAGTGTACAGAATTCACTTTGAAAATGGCGAATGAAAACAAATACAGTAATCACGTGACTTACCGTTTTTTCCTTTTTCCACACTGGAAGACATATGCACTGTATGTATACATCCGATCTCAATGTACCGGCTCAACCCATACAAGGCTTTGATTGTGTTGAGCACGCTGAATTCTGATGGGATCCTTCCACTTGTTCAGATTATGAACCTAAGGGGGCATAAATTCAAATTAAGAAAAGACAGATGTAGAATAGATGTGCGGAAATTTGCCTTTAGCCAGCGGGTGGTTAATTGCTGGAACAAACTTCTATCTGTCGTTGTGGAAGTTGATAGGTTGAATAAATTTAAGGAGGAACTGTACAGGCATTTGGAGGGAATGGTGTGATTTTTTTTTTTTTTTTTTTTTGGCTGATGCTGCATAAGCTCAAACACTTTGCTTTCTTGCATCACATGCCACTACTACTGCTACCGTTATTTCGACAGTCTAGATTGTATTAGTTAATGTTTGTTTGTTATTTGGTTTTTAGGAGCATTAGCAACTAAGGCCATATTGTTCCGGATTACGCGGTGGTTTCCCTGACCTTTCCGCATCCTTCGTATTTGGTGGTGACGGGCTCGAACCTCGGTCTGTATTAGTTAAAATACACTGCATAGTTTTATAGAGTTTATTTAATTTTTGGATCATTTTAATATAGTACTTTAAAATTTGTAGAACTGGTCTGGATATTTCAGAAAAAGTTTTTTTTTAAATTTGCAAATACTTTTATAAGCAAAAGACTGAGAGAAGGAATTCAGACGCAGTGAGGAATGACGCATATCTACAAGGTACCTTTATGCAAAACAATAAAGGCACCTTGTAGGCACTGGGCTGTCCCCCCCCCCCCACACACACAAAAATTAACAATAAATAATTGTAGACAGTTATTTTAATATTTTGCAATGATCAGTGAAAACATAATATAGATTTTGAAATTAGAAAAAAAAATAAAACCCTATAACTGTGTTTTAATACTACAAAAAAAAATTTGTTTAATCTGAATATTTATTCTCTTACTTATAATTTACGGGCTTAAAACAAATTTTGATGATAATATAATGGGCTAACTTTTTAGTAATATTTCTAGTCAAATACAAAAAAAAAAGCGAGAATAATCGTTCTCGTTTTTATTTTTTACTTATTTTAATTCTTAAAATTGGTAAATAATTAAAACTCCGGATAGTGCCCAACTTGACTATTCGCCTTTGAGCAGTGCCGAACCTCCACATCCGCAGCTCTGTCAGGAGCGATAAACTGTGAAAGATAATACCGCCGCTAAAAGTCTTTAATGATATGATCTCTGACTTAATTAACTAATCAAACTTACTGTGGGCAAACAGTAGATGCAGACCTTAATAAATCCCAAATTCGTAACATCTCTAAATGAGCAAATGCCCAAGACAATTTAGGACCCTACTATAGGTTCCAAAAATTCTCTAGAGATTTAAACAAACTTTAAAAAATGGAAAAAACGTTTTGTTTTTTTTTTATATAAAAGCTCACATGTGAAAAGCGACTGGAGATATCGAAAAAAAATTTTACTGTATTTTAAGGAGTGGTGACACTATAAATTCTGAATCCGCCATCCGCACATTGCGGAAGCGGCCGCATGATCTCGAACAACCATACCAAATCAGTCATCGGGTTCCCTGACTCACCGATATCCAGTGGTGGCGGAATGACATTATGGTAGTTTTCCATTGAGTATGTTCAAACTCCCGTAAAATTATAGTTCTTAGCAGACATTTTAGCATTCCCAATAAAATAATAATATTAGATATGCAATAATAATTTTAGCGATAATACTTGACTTTTGGTGGTGTAAATAATACTAATTACAAAAATTGTGATAATGATCGCTTTGTGCATTCTGTTTTCAGTTGAGTTATCATCTTTAGATAAACTGAAACAGTTTTATCTAAATATTACGACACAATTTTCAACTTAAAAGTTGAAAATCAGCTTTCTGCTAAAGATCTCACAAGCAATAGTTTATCAGTTCTTGTATTTTCTGAAGATGGAAGATCTGATAGTCTTACGAAGAAAAACATAAGATAATGAAAAAGTAACGCACTTAAAAAGTTTTTCTGAGAACCTTTATTGAATCTTCAGTTGATTATATCGAGAGGTCATGCCAGAGTGGCTGTATTCATTTGACAGAGAGAGATATCGTTCAAGAGTAGCCTATTGTTTATCTAGAGACGCATAAATCACTTGGGCGACTGGACATAACAGCAACTACTCACGGTTCGGAACAAGTCAGTAGCCGTACACTCGCACTATTCAACTTCGACAGCACACCGGAAGTGTTTGACTGAAAGTAAACAAGGAGTCTTACATAGTTTAAGAGCTGAGTGGGCGTGTGGCTTCTTCTGGAATGATTAAGAAAAAGAAAACCGTGACATAAGCATTTGTTACGTATGTGTTAAAGCATTTCATTAGTACAGAAACTTAGCCATCAATTCAGGTTTGAGTAGATGCTATCAATGGCGTAAAAGACAGGGCTGTGTAGAATATTTAGGGAATTTATAATTGGTTAAATAAATATTAGTTAAATATAATATCATCTTGCATTTCATACAGCGAAATTTCTTTATATTTTGTTTTATAAACATTGTGTCAACGTCTGTAAACCAAACGTCATGATAAATAAAGCATATAAATTCGTAATTATAGTAATTATGTACTTACTAGGGTCAAATGAAAACGAGATTTTGATGGTCTTAATTTAATTTACGCATTGTTATTGGGTAAATTTAAGGATTGGTGCTAATGCTTCTCCTAAATAATAGGGTACGTTGGTTGCCCTATATGCACGGGGAGTGATGCGCAGCAGTATGGCATTCATTGGTTAATGCCATACTGTCTCTGTTGCTACTACTGCAGTGATTGGTGCTTTCAAGATAGCGCCACGCAGTTATTCATTTTCACAAATAGTGGGGATCGTCTCTCCAGGTATTCACTGGTGTGTGGAAAAGATATACAAAGATAACTGCAATTCACTTCCACGAGTGTACGAATGAACAAATAATTACCATAAAGGGTAAAAACAAACTCTGGATGACTCTTGCCTAGGACAAACTCGCACATTTTTCAGAGAAGAAAATGTTATCTTGGCACACAACCTTCAGGACGAATCAGAGTACGATAGTTAATGATGTGTCCAAGGAATTGGACACCAGTCATGGGTCTGCCTACCCCACCATCCATGACAAATTGTAATACATTGTGCATGTAGATATGTATAGTATCTTATGTGTGGCTGCTCCAGAACTTTAGTTCAAAACCACCGTGGAATGCTGTAATGATATAGAACCCTGTAAACGCCCAGAAGTATGTGTAATGCTGTGTTTATGCAATCAAAGTGTGTGTGTGTTGTGTTGTTTAGTTATTCTGGACACTTAGTCACCAGGAAGGCGAACACCTAGAAATCTTGCCCAGCATACGTCTATACCGCGGGAAGGTGGGCCACAACTATGTATGTACTGTAGCCAATCATTACAATCTCGTACAGAAGATCCAAAGTGAGCAACACATCTGATAGGATAGGCGAAAATGAAATTGCTAGGATAAGGAGGAATCCGCATGAGCAAGCCTGTGCCAACAATAATCCCACCTCAGATGCAGTCTGAGGCCAGAATTGATGATGGAGAGAAGGCCTAGAAAGGATACAATAGAATTCAGCAGATAGAGTTGTAGCTCGGTAGCAGACGGTAGTGTAGATTTCTAGATAGGTAATTTCTTCAACTGGGACCTTCAGGGGAGATGGAAGCCGGAGCAGAGGAATCACTGGAGTCTCGAGAAAGCGTAATCTGTTTACGGCGGGTAAATGTCTTGCACCAAAGTCCTGAAGAAGGTTAAATATTTCCTTTGATATCAGAAAAGAAATTTCGTTCCCTGGAGAAAATGAAGCGCAACAGATAAGAAGAGACTGACGATGATCACTAGAGAGCGGACAATTAAAGAGGACATTCTCCCAGACCTTTGAAAGTACTGGACCATCGATCCTGCCACAGCTGGACAAGGTAGTCCCAGCAGCATTTCTTTTCAATTTTACGGTCACAATGAGTATTTAAAGTATATCCAAAAAAGATAATTGTTCTTGAGTAAGGAAGATGGAAACGAAATCCACAGAAGATTATCTGGAGGTCCAGTGGAAGACAGGCATTTATCACCTGAAGCGCAGCTGCTGAAATTGTACGACAGGTTCGATTCATCACTAAAAGCATGCATTGCTGAAGTTGTTGTTATTGGATTTTAGGAGCATCGACAACTAAGTCCACGTTGTTCCGTGTATATTGTCTGTAAATTCTGTGTGTGTGTGTGTGTGTGTGTGTGTGTGTGTGTGTGTGTGTGTGTGTGTGTGTGTGTGTGTGTGTGTGTGTGTGTGTGTGTGTGTGTGTGTGTGTGTGTGTGTGTGTGTTCTGAGGTCGATTTTCTGTTTTCTGGACGAAAAACCAGAGTTTCCGGGAGAAAAAAAATCATGCTACCCTCGCCTGAGACCGACTAACTCAGCCACGTTAGGAAAAAGGTCCATAAAAATTCCTCACGTCATCGACGGAATTCGAACTTGGGTATTTTCCACAGTGTGGGGAGGACGGTGATCCTACCAGCACAGCCCACGAGAGCACATCGCTGAAGAGATGATATTTTTTTATGAAGGTGAACATTTTAAACGTATGAGAATCAGGCGCCAGCGCTATAGGTACAGAGAGGAAGAAACACAACTTTATACTGTATAAGAGACGGAGCGTACGATGATTATGACCCCAAGATTGGTCAGAGAGGCGGACAGTCGTAGATGTGTGTTTTATAATTTTATCATGGTGATTCGAAATATGTTTAGGAGCTAAGTTTACAGTCTAATATAATGCCCAAAAATTTATGAGAATCAACCATTGAGAGGGGACGTTCGTAAAGCCGTGCAACAGGAGGCTAGATGTGGATGGAATACCTTTGAAAAGCTTTTATTTATTTTTTCTGCGAAAGTGGAAAGTTTATAACAGTTAGCCCAAGAATATCAATAAGTCATAATTTTGTTAGCAGATATGTCTAGGGAGGAACGTGGGTTCCCATAAAAAAAAGGGGTAAGATCGGCTTAAGCGACTCTTAAACTGTAAACAGTAGAGCGAAACCGCCACTCGTTCAGGACAAAATCTCAGACGAGTGGGCCAGTGACAGAACCTTGAGGGCATCCTCGTGGAAAAGAACGGAAGATTTTCTGAGTACCAGAAATAATTTCAACTGAACGGTGACAAAAATAACTACGGGTTAGATTGTAAATCTGTAATGAACAGCTCTAAGGCGAGAAAACAAACTCTTTAGGGAGTCAAATGTCCCAGAGAAATCAACAAATATAGCCATTACATAATTGAAAGTGCATCTGGATCATACCGGTTGCGGTACTGATGGTGTCGAACTCCTTCCACGAGCAAGGAGTTCAACACCATCAATGAAGTGTGTGTGGTGGGGGGAATGTTCCCATGGTTACGAAAATAAAGTGACAAAAGTGATAGTTTTATGTACAATTTGTCAATGCACTGGTACGTCTAAATTGTACAATTGTGCTCAACATGAAACTTATTCGAAGCATAAATCTAAAACTGTTGGTTTGAATCAAAATACTTTATCATCCTCTGTACGTAGGCCTGACCAGCTGTACAAATTCCAAAACGGCTGTAAAAATTCTGGAAAACATTAAACAAGCTGAAATTCAGCTTGAGATAGCAATGCCTTGTCACTGTGCAATAATGGCTATTGATCACTTCAGCAAAATAATGAAAAACATGTAGGAGGCAGTGTGCTTGGCAGCATTATAATGCACCGGACTAAATGTATTCAGTTAATTAAAAATTTGGTTGATGTTGCACTACAGGAAGATTTAAAAGAAAACGTTGATGGTAAGAAGTTTGCTTTACTTACTGATAAATCAACTGACTTCACTATCGAAAAACATTTATGCATAGTAAGATTTTTTTCTGAGAACTGGTGTATTCGAACAGCATGTTTTTTGATTAGTTCCAGTATCATCGGCAACAATGCAGTAAATTTATGTATTGAAGACTGAATTGAGTAAATGTGATGTGAATTTAGAAAACTGTATTAGATTCGCTAGCGATCGGACTGTTCTGTGGTTGGAAGCAAAAAAAAATTCTGTCTGGATCCGAATAAAAGAAGTAGCTCAGCTGTCTGTAAATGAAGTGCACTTGCCACCCATTGGTACTGTACATTTTTTTTTTATTCAACAAGCATTTGCAAAACTTTCATCCAGTATTGCATTCCTCAACTGATATTCCACTCTGGTTCTTCAATAGTGATTTACAATAGAGAAGAGTATAAATCTATATTTGATGCAGAAAATGAATCTGAAAATAGTTATCAGAAATCAAAAAAATAGTTAAAAGGGCTTCTAAGGCTAGATGGCTTGTCAGAGGGAAAATCATGCTTAATATTTTACTTAACTGGCATGAATTTAAAGCTTATTTTTTCAGAATACTTTGTTTGCACTGAACAAAGTACAAAGCCAGAATTTTGAAAGAAATGCTGTATAATGATAATGAACTGTTGTTATTTTATTTTGTGTTTAAAGGTAAACTGCAGCCATTATCAGTCATCTGCAGGATGGAAGCCTCCTCAACAATTTATATTGAGGGAAATGGGCCATAATCTGCCACTGAGGTCCAGTGTGGGTTGGCAGAACCACCGTATTTAGCAGTCAGGGGCTTGAACCTCGGTCTACTCAAAGAGCGTGTGCTACTGCATTCCCGCTACTGACCATCCGGCTACGGAGGCCATTTTGTGTTTACTACACCAAAAAGAATTTGAAATTGTAAATGCAGTTTCAAGCTACTAATATAAATCCTCATTCTCTCTGTCTCTCTCATGAGATGGTGTTACTCAAAAAAAAAAAAAAAATTATAGATTCAAATTTAATCAAGAAGTTGGAGCATATTTAAATAAACTGAAAGATAGTCCATATGAATGTAAAGTTGTTGAGGTAAAAAGAAGTTGCAGAATGTTAATTGTTGAAGCAATAGATCAAGTAAATAAGAGATTGCCTGACTCAGCTGAAATTTTCAGACAACTTTCATTGCTTAATCCCCGCGTCATGCTGAGTCAAACATCAAATGGTAATTCTAATAACCTACCTATGTTGCATTTAGCTGCTGATAATTTGGGCAAAATTGTACAGTAACACAGGAATTGCATTGCTGTTCTAATTGACTGGAGTTAATTAATTGACTTGAGACAAGAAAATATTTTGAACACAATGAAATTCCAAAATATACTGTAGAATTTTGGATGGGTGTCCCTAAGCACTGCAATTTTAAGCAGTTGGCAACATCTGGCATAATGCACGTCTGGTCACACCAGTAAGTAATGCTGTTGTTGAAAGAATCTTTTCTTTGGTGACTGCTGTCAAACAAAACCAAAAAATAAGACGTGGTGTATGATTATAAAACTAGTATTCCCAGTAGTAGCTTTGCTAGTCCAAAAAAAAGGAGGGGGGCAACTTGCCTTACAGGAAGAAGAAGGAGATGAAGACTTAATAATTTTCTTGTGATTTGAAGTGAGTTATATTTAAATAAACGAAAACGAGATTAAATTCATAGTGTATTTAAATTTCGTTTTAATTTTTATTATATATTATAATAAATTTCATAAAATATGATATTTTAATACAGTTTTTGTGTTATAGTAGTGTTTTCTGTGGAGTTTAGAGTTGGGCTTTTTTACTCATTAATTTTGCTATAAATCTCCTCAACCATCTGGGCAACCTTGGTTCAAACTGACCATACGATCACTAAGACATAAGATCCGCGATCCCAGAGCGGCATTGCCGACTCTTAAATTCTTAATTCATGAGTTTTTAATTTAAAAAAAAAATAATAACATAATATCAAAAGAACTGTTGCATAATATAAAAATTTACTTTGACAGATTGCTGTTAAAATACAATTTTTATATTGTGTGGATTTTTTACACATAAATGATTTTGGGTGCTCTTAACAATAAACGAGGTTAAAGATTCCAGGATATAAGTGTAATAGAACAACGCTATTAACCCTTAAGGAAAGTTGCAGCCAACTATGATGAGTGAATATTGTTGGATTTTACAAAGGGAATACGAAACTGTACATAAGAGAAAAAATATGAATAGTTTTTTATTTTATTTATTTTTAGCCTTGAGAAAACTGTGTGCGTTGCAATTTTTAGTTCTTTCGTATTTTCATGATTAGCTTAGCGATTTTAGTTGATAGTAGCATACTTGTATTTTAAGCATACCAAGAAAAGTTAAGATTTGTTGTAAACAAATTTTGTAAATTGTAAACAAATACCAAAACCACAACAGCTTCTTAATTCGCACTGCTTTTTAATTTAACGTCACTGCTCATAAAAATAAACTCATACACTTTTAATATTATATACGATAAATAGCTTATTACGATACGATTAAATTCCGATAAAATAACGAATAAAGTCTAAAAAATAAAACATTATTTTTATAACAATAGATCGGTTGTTATAAACAATAAATTGGTTGGGGTGGAAAATTATGGGATAAAATTTTTGAAAATAAAATAGAACTACGAAATACAAATAATATTAATACACTACAATTGCTTTTGATCCTCAGTATCCTATTTTTCACTGATTACCCAGCTTTGTCGTCTAGTCCGCTTTTCTTCAACACTACTTAAGTCACATGCCGTGGTGACCTGTACTAATTTATACAATTGTAAACCAAGAACCCGTTATTTCCTTTCGCAATCAGTTTAACTTAATACTTTTGGCCGTGTCGTGATATGTGGATATTGTATATTATTCCTGTAGATTGTGTTATTGTCTAATGCATGGGTCCCCAAACTACAGCCCGCGGGCCGGATCCGGCTCGCGAAAGAATTTTATTCGGCCCGCAGTTATTTCAATTTATCTTAAAAATTAATGTTTATATTAGATCACAATAAAAGTTATGAAAAACACATTTTGCAGATTATTTTAACATCCGTCGGTTGATTAATAGTGGTCATGCTTCTGTGTCGTCAGCTAAGTCTTGTTAGATATTAATTCTGTTATTTCCACTCAAAGCTATTCTTAGAAACATCGTTAAAATGATCCGTTTATTAAAAACCCTGTCATTAAATAGCAATAGGCGTTAGGGACAGTAATTAGGGATTTCCTATTCCCTTGCCAGCCTGCACACCAACCCTGATGTGCAAGTGTGGGTGCAAAGGTCACCCTATGCTTTCACTACACAAGAATCCCGGATCCAGGATAAAACCTGTCACCAGCAGCATGGTCTGATGATTGGTATCGGTAATATCCTGAACCAGCCTGTACATGGATCCTGATGTGCAGAGTATGGGAGCAGAGGTTACCCCTGGCTTCTACTATACAAGAATTCCAGATCCAGGATAAAAACATGACACTACCTTATTGGTTAATGGAGTTAATACCTCTGCTATAAATTAACTGCTGGCAGCCTGTATGCACAAAGTTTCTGATAGCATCGGCAAGAGGAGACTGTCGGTAGGTATGAATTTAATCACTTTGTATTATCTTAGATTTCCTGTTTTCTATTGTAACAGCAATTCAAACCTTAATACAGTACTTTAGAATCGTAATTTGAAAATTGTAATATTGGTAATTGTAACTGCAATATCCTAATATATTCAAATTTGTAGCCCTTTCTGTTCTCCTCACCTTATTAAACTATATTATAATTAATAATATAGTTTTATATTATAATATAAAACTATAGGTTTTATATTATAATATTGTAGTTTATTAGGCAAATAGCCTAATAAACTACATTAATTTCGAGGAGCTTTGTGACAGAAAAAACTCCAGAACTAATTCAAACTTTTCAGTCAACAACAGAAGATTAGAACTTTTACTCATCAAAATTGATATGCAGTTAGAGCTAGTTTTCGAGCCTCCCAAATCATTGCCGAAGAAAGAACGGCCTTTACGGATGGGGAATTTGTTTGACAATTGCAGAAGTATGTCCTGGGAAAGTAAAGAATTTTGCGTCTGTAAGTTTATCTTCATGAACTGTAATGAGAAAAATTGAAGATTTAGGAGCCGATGTCAAAATCAACTCGTAGAAAAAGTTCGTGAATTCACACATTTTTCAATAGCAATTGATGAGAGTGAAGATACAAGCCATACAATTCAATAATTAATATATATATCCGAGGTGTAAATCAAAATCTTGCAGTAACTGAAGAGCTAGTTGCATTAAAAAGCTTGAAAGACAACAAGTGAAAATATATTTTTGAGTGTGTCAGTAGCAATTGACGGTCTCAAATTGAATTGGGATTTGCTCTCAGCGGTTACGACGGATGGCATTAAAAATATGGTCCGTACTAAAATTGGGTTCATGGGTCAGCTTCATAAAGATATATGAAGATATTAAAAATCCAGTGCAATTGCATTGTATAATTCACCAGCAGTCTTTGTGGGGAAAATATTTGGGCATAGATTCAGTAATATCAACGGTAAATTTTATTCGCAAGACTGGTCTGAACCATCGGGAATTCAAAAAATTTCTTGAAACTGTTGAGGCTGAATACGGTACTATTGAAACTATTGAAGCTGAATACACTAAAGTACGATGTTTGAGTTGAGTCGCGGTAACGTGTTGAATCGATTTTTTGAACTTAAGATCGAAATAGATCTATTTTTGAAAGAAAAATTGAAACCTGTTACGGAACTGTGAGATCTCAAATGGTTGTGGAACCTTGCCTTTTAAGAGATATAAGTGAACACCTGAATTTTCTTGATATTGAACTACAAGGACGAGACAAACTTGTAAATGAATTGTATTATAATGTTAAAGCATTTGAAACAAAACTGGAGTTATTTAAAAGTCCACTACTTCGAAATAATTTTTCACATTTTCCATGTTGCGATAATTTATCTAAAATTATGCCTAGTTGTAATTTTATCACTGAACATTTTGTTCAAAACGTTAGTTTGTTGCCGGAAAATTTTGCTGGTAGATTTTCTGATTTTAAAAATAATTCAAAGAAGTTCGAACTTTTTTTAAAAATCCGCTTTACGTACCCGTCAACAATGTTGATGAGAATTTACAATTACAGTTGGTAATCTTCAATCTAATGATGCACCACTGAAGACAATATTTAAAAATGAAAATCTAATTCAATTTTATTAAACATTATCTGAGTCAGATTATCCAAAATTTTGCAAGAAAGGTTACATCACTTTTCGGAATGTACATGTATATGTGAGCCGACTTTTTCAAAAATGATATGTGTAAAATCAAAAATACGATTACGTCTAACTGACCCGCATTTACATGACTTTTTAAGAATTGGAACTAGTACTTTAAAACCCGATATTACGAAACTTAGTCGCAATCTACAACCACATTCATCGCATTAATTACAATTTTGTTGTATTACTAGCTATATTTTTTTGATTAGTACAATGAATAAGTATTAATTAAAATTTGTTATAAACAAACTGGTATATTTTATATTACATATCCATCGATTTAATTTTGAATCTGTAGATATAGGTAGGTATAATATTTGCTTCTCTGCATAACTTTAATGTTATGCAGAGAATGTAGTTTTCAGTAATTAGGAATTTTCTCGGGCCCGACAAATATTCCCAAAATTCCTGTATTCCCCGCTTCTCTAAAAGTTTGGGGACTCCTGGTCTAGTGCAGTGGTTTTAACCACGGCACCCTGGTTGCCGTAACTACGTTCCAGGGGCGCCACGTGAGTTGGGTTTAAGTTACTTAAAGCTATTTTTTTTTATTTAAGTATTTATTTCATTATAAAAAGGTATATCCTTAGTGACAAATGGGCCTGGAGTACTGGGGTCCATAGTTTAACAAATAGATATTTATTTAAAGTATACCCAGTATAAAATAAAATAAAATAAAATATTTCAGTAGCTTTCGGAACTCGTGTCCCTTCGTCAACTGACAAATTTGAATACATTACAAGCAAAGTGGCACGTTACTCATTCGTCATTGTTGTAGCACGGACGTGTGCTGCCTTGCGCCAGTGATCATCCATCAATAAAACGGTTGTCTCCAGGATTGGATGTATACGCATTGCCTTTCTGGCGATTTAATGCCTTAGGGTTGTTCATTATGTTTAGTGACTCTAGCCATAGGCGGTGGCGAAAGTGTCGCGCGTGGTCCACTATCTCAAAGTCGCGCTTGGGGTCAAGATCGTGGTTGGTAGCCCAAAAATGTTCTGCAAGCGCGGACTGGTCAGTTTCGGCAAGCCGGATTGCTCTGTCGTGTTCCGTGAGGCGATCCTGGAGACGTCACGATGTCTCACCTACGTAGCAACTGTTACAGGCCCTACAGGTGATACGGTACACTACATTGCTGCGTAAGACAGGTGTGACAGGGGTCTTCACACTGGAGACAAGTGAACGTAGGTTCCTACCTGGTAATTATACACATTTGATGTTGTAACTTCTCAGGATCTTCGAGATACGTCCTGACACTCCTGGATAGTACGGAATGTAGGCGGATGATATGCCGACTTGCTTCGGAGGTCTTGGGTTGGAAGTAAGTTCTTGTGCCTGTAACAAGCATCTGTTTAGTACATGGGATGGATAACCGCATCTGGTTAGGTCCGCCTTCACACGGGAGATCTCGTTACGTCTAATTGTGTCGGTGCTGGAATGGCTCCAGGCTCTGGAGAACAGGGTGCGGGCAGTGCTATTGAGATGGCTTGGAGCGTGGCCGGACCCGTAGTTGGTGAATTGACCGCACCACATGGGTTTGCGGTATACTGAGGTCTCTAGATGTGGGCCTACGCGATGCACTAGCACGTCCAGAAACGGGAGCGAACCGTCCACCTCTGATTCTACGGTAAACTTGATGAAATTGGATAGAGAGTTGAGGTATTCTAGTAGTACGGTTTCAGAACCACGTGGTATTATGGTAAAAATATCGTCGACATATCTACACCACGTTGTAATAGGTGTAGGTGGGTTCTGGTGTATCTGCTTCTCCAGATCTTCCATGGCGATGTTAGCTACTACGGAACTGACAGGGGCACCCATAGCAGTGCCATGTACTTGTTTGTAGAGTGAGTCTTCAAAGGTGAAGATGCTGCTAGAGAGGCATAGGTTGAGGGCGGTACAGATGTCATCAGTGGATAGTGACGTCCTGGATTGGAGGCTTAAGTCGCTCTCAAGGAGCCTTCTGGCGCAGTGCACGGCCTGTTGGACGGGAATCGAGGTGAATAGAGAAACCACGTCAAATGATGCCATGACAGAGTTATCAGGGATTGAAATGTCCTTAATGGTGAAGCCCCTCTTCACAAAAAAAGAAGAAGAAGCCCCTCTTCACAAAAAAAAATGAAAAAGGCCCGATTAATTTGTTGTAAGGAGCATGTCAAATGGACCTCCGAGCAGTGGAAGTCAGTTATTTTCTCGGATGAGAAGAAATTCAACCTGCATGGCTCTGATGGGAGAAAAAAAGATTCGCCGTAGACGTGGTGAAGAATACCATCCAGACTGTATGGTGTCTACAGTGAAATTTCCTACAAGCCAAATGATATGGGGGTGCATTTCGTATCGCGGAGTAGGTCGGCCACCTGCAGTTTATAAAAGGTTCCGTAAATGCCCGTGGATACTTGGCTATACTGGAAGGCAAATTGCTGCCAACCATTAGAGACCATTTCAACCTGCCAAGTAACTGCATCTTTCAGGACGACTCTGCTCCTTGTCATTTCGCGAAATGTGTAAGTAGACATTTCTGTAGTTACTTTAGCTTCATTTCTGCATTAGAGCTTCGACAGGAACCTCTACATTTGTTACAGGTGAAAAAATGATCCATTACAACTCTTAGCTGGCCAGGAAACAGCCCGAACCTGAATCTTATAGAGAAGTGTTGGCATCTTGTAGAATCTGCAGTTGCCAGAAAGTAACCAACGATCCTTTGTGAACTTCAGGAAGCCATAATTCGTGTTTGTAACTTAGAACTGTCTGTTGATTATCTTCAGAAATTGATCTTGTCAATGCCTCGACGGTGTGCTACTGTCATCAGGGCCAGAGGCGGTTCAACTAAATATTAGTTTGCACGTGGCGAACTTTTTATTTTGTTTTCCATTTAAAATGATAAACTGAAGCAAACAGGGATTCTGATAACATTTCAGCCATAATTGTCGTGTTTACCAAAACTGTTGTATAAAGGTTGCAAATGCTCATTTTGGAATATTTTGAGAGCACCTGTCAAATATTATTTAGCTTTGCCTTAACTATTAATAACTATCTTTTGTTTATATTTCTATTTGTGATGATAGTCATTAATGTAACATACCATCGCGAAAAAGGGTTAGAAATGTGAAATTCCTAGGTGATGCACTTTCTTTGAACACCAGTGTGTGTGTGTGTGTGTGTTTGTGTATATATATATATACACACACACACACTGGATCTAGCGTGCAGAAAATTTAATAGTGGCGCCACAAAATAAAATAAATTACTTAAGGGTGCCATTATTAAAAAAAGGTCGAAAAACACTGGTCTAGTACTTCGTGTAAATGATTTGCGAATTGAAAACCAATGCGTTCCAATAACATTATCTAAGAAACTTTAATTTAAACACAGGTTAACTTCATCGTAATTTTTTCCATTATGAATGAACGCGAATCCAGAGTATTTCACGAACACATTTTTCCAATATACAAATGGGGTGTAGGCTGCCTGAAATAACAGAAAACCAGTTGAATTTATAATTTTCGAGTAAGCAGCTAACGCCATATGTCGTCTCTGTATAATACTTGTGTTCTGCTATTTGTTTTCTGTGTTGTGGAGTAGAAAAAAATGGGGGGGGGGGAACCAAAACAAACCTAGTTTCTGCTAGAAAAACCTCGCCCGAGACCGCTGTGTGAAAAAACTATAAAACTTCCCTTTGGTCATGAAATCCGTATTTCTCAACTTTGACGTACTATGCGAATCGAACCCATCCTTTTGTACGTGATGTGAAAGAGCAGCTGTTCTGTCAACTTCTTTACCGCAAGGGCCAAAAAAAAAAAAAAAAAAAGTGGGGGGGGGGAGTTAACAATTTATTAATTTCTCAAATTGCAATATATATTTACTTAAATGATATTATCTAATCCATGAGCTCAGTTTTAATCTCAGTTAAGTCTGTTTCCATCTACGATTCTCTAATTCCAGTGCTCGAATTGGACCAGAAGATAGTGGAATGCCGTTCCGGTTAACGTATTTACATTTTAAAAATTAATCTGAAGAAGTTCCGGTTGTCCAATTTCCCAAAAAAAAGTTTTCCAAAATGTTGAGCTCGGTATTGCTCATTACAAGTCAAGCGTAATTAATGACTTAGAATCCTGTCAATGACGTGCGGGGTTCTCGCAACATGGCAGAGTTAGTCGTTCTCAGTTGAGAGTTATATGTTTCTTTGTTTTTTTGTCCCAGAAACTGGAATTTTTGCAGATACATTATACTGCCTCATAGCCTTAATTTATTTGACTCAACGCACACCTAACTAAAGAGAACTGGTGAATAAATGAGTTGCATAATTAATGAGTTCGAATCTCGTCAGTGACGCAAGGAATTTTTACAACAAGGCTAAGTTGGTCTCAGGCGAGAGTTGCTTCTTCTCCATGAAACTCCTGTTTTCTGGAAAACTACAATCTCATATTCTTTTAATAATTCTTATAAACTTTTAAAAGAATTTTTATGCTGATTACTTACTGATTTTCTCAACTACCACTTATTTCAATCAACCTACGTCCACTAGCCAAATAATTAGAAACTTTTGCAGTTGGCGTCAACATATGGAGGGGTTTAATGGCGCATAAGTTGCTGTAATTCGCGTCAACGTATAATGAAGCAAACAGTATCCAAAGGTAAATTGTCACATGGTATGATCAGAAATTCCTTAGTATCTATGCAACAGTGGAAAAAAGATTGTGTTCCAAAAAGATCATGGCGAGTCACGATTTACACTTACACTTTTTTTTTTTTTTTCGCACCAGTGGTAGGGTGAGAACGTGGGGTGTACCTCATAAAGCCATGCAACCAGAGTATCTCGTGTTCACCACCGAAGCAGCTGGAGGTTGTGTTTTAGTGTATGGGGTATTTTCTGTTTGTATGGATTGGGTTCTTTTATACTGTTAGAGGGTCATATTACCTCCAGTGAATCCCTATCTTTGGTATCCGACTAACTTCACTCAGAAACTGCCTTACAGACGAGACGCTTGGTCTCTAAGGCTGTTTCTTCTGGCTTCCCAGCCTTCAAGGCTGCTACAATGATTATGATTTCTGTTCTTTCACGCTGTATCAAAAGGGCATTTTTGTTATTGACTAATTTGACCATAGCGCTCCATTTCATGTCTTTTGCTGTATATTATCGCTTTACAAAAGTGTGTTCACGGGCCGTTATACACATTGAAAAATCCGAATTGAAAATTAGTTGAATATCCCAGAATAACTCGCAAGTCAAAAAACCGTATTCTTTAACCTGAGATCGGCCAGCTTCATCCTCGATGAAGTGGCGTTTAGGTATTTCTTTCGTCTCCAGCGGGTTTCGAATCTGTGAGTCTCCAAAGGAATGACAAATAGTGAAACTTCTATGCTATCATGTAGGATTGTGAAAAAGAGGTCTTAGTTTGAGGGAAACATTTATGTGAGCTTTTCACACTGTAACCGACCCTGGTCCGTTTTGGATGCAAATGTTTTTTTTTTTCCTCTTTCTGTCTTTGTCTCCGAGAAACGCAGGTTTTATCCTTCAGAACATTAAAACCAACCATACAATGTGCATTTTACGGACTCTCAACTGTTAACTCATTTGTGCTCTTAAAATATACTGAAACACTATTCCATAAAAAAAGGGAACTGGTGTTTAGAGTATAGTACTGTCCAACGTTGTGATTGCTTGCGTTAATTTCATTAATTGTGTTCATTATTCTTTGTATTTTTTTTTAAATTGGTTGAGTTTAGTTGGTGGCAAGAAATAGTGAATTTTGTGTCAACTAGATGTCACTGTGGAGTTAATATGGCCGCCATAGGAGCAGCCATATTGTATTGTTGGTCTAATATACTGCAAACAGTAAGAAGATAAAGTGCTGATTTGTGAATCCTGGGTATACTGTTGGAGAAGTACATTCATAATAGGATTTGAAGAAGCTCCTGCAGCTCCACAGGAGCTGAAGAGTGACAAAATTAAACCAGGTTGATAAAGTTGGAGATACTGTATCCAAGTATATCCAAGTAATATTATACTGATTGTCTGGGTTTTTTTTAATTATCTTTTTTTATTTAATTTTAATTATTTTTTTTAATCAGCGGAATTAGTAATATCGATTGAAATTGCCTCAGACAGTCACGAGTTTAAGTCAATTTCGTTATGGCAATGTTTTAAGTAAGATGCAGGCTAAGGTATCTATACTGCGGGCAGCTTACAAGTCATTTAGTGGAGTCCCGAACTCAGTATATTGAGAAAGTTGGTTTATCAGGCACGACGAAGATATCAGAGACAACGGAGAAGGCCCATTGTAGAGGTAGAATGGGGTTTATCTAAGAAAATCCTACATCTTTATTACAAAGCAGGTGTGTCGTTCCGTCGTGTACCGTTAATGAGAAATCAAACAAAGTTGCTTTCCATTCAGAGATCTGTGTTGCTTACAATGAATCGTGTTTGTGGAATTGTGCCGACTGCTGCCATACTAGTCCTGTCGGAAACCATGCCACTAAACATATGTGTAATTTATAGATGGCTTGTATATGGAATTAAAAGACAGATTCCTTCTAACATTCTTGTTATGGAACTTGATTTGCATGCGGATCCTAAACTAGAACGGCGGAATTGTTTAAACTTATTGGTTAATAAGTTTAAACTTCTTTGACTGAGAGTGTGGCGCCTCCGTAGCGGTGGGCATGAGCAGCAGTGCTTAGTACACGCTTCTTGATTAGACCGGGGTTCGAGCCCGTGACCACCAAATACGGAGGATGCGGAAAGGTCAGGGAATGACCATCGCATATCCCCGGAGCAATATGGCCTTAGTTGATAATGCTCCTAAAAACGAAATAACAAACAAACAACAACTGAGAGTGTGACTAGGGAGTTTGTACCGGAAGTAACTTTTTTAATGGATGATACGAATAGAACATGATTTTCAATGCGTATGGAGACATCCTTTTTTTGATAACAGCGCACGGGTCATTAAATGAGAAGTTATTTATACTAGGTTTACAAGACAATGATGTGTGTATATGTGATCATAAAGAAAATTGGAAATATGTATTGTGTGATTGTCGTTAATATGATGATTGTAGTACGTACTTAGAAATATTATAAGTACACTACGAATGGGATTGAAGGCTCCCTCTTGGAGGACTCTGTTACCTTTCAGTCTCTACAAAATGATGCTGGATGTGTTCAGAAGAACACATCCATGGTGTGTGTGTGTGTTCATACATACATACATACACACACACAACACACACCATGGAGAATTTTCCCTCTCTGGAGTGGGCCCCCAGAGGAATCTAGTTCATCTCTTGGTAACACTAGGTGGACTAGATTCTCGAATGCTGACTCTAGAATGCTAGACTCCAGGACAGCTGCTTCCAGGTAGCCAAGAGGCCAGAACAATATAACACATACTACTCACTCAAACCTGCATTATACACATATCTGGCCCGGTTACAGTTATCTATATCTGGGCATGATATAGGCAAGATTTGAACATTTATTATTTATAAGTCATAAAACATACATGCATATTCCATAGTCCTCGTGGGTAGCACAATTGGTAGAATCGTCGTCATCCTCCCCACACCGGGTGGAAAGACCTGAGTTCGAGTCCCGTCGATGATGAGAGGAATGTTTATGGGGTTTCCCACAACGTGACTGAGCCAGTCAGTCAGTCTTAGGCCGCTACTCTGGAGTTCATAGATGCCTTAAAGGAGAAATATAGCACAGTAATTACCAGCTTGCTACCATAAAATAGCAGAAAATCTAGCGCAACGCACTGATGGCAGTTATTACTGCTACAGCTAGGCCAGTATGCTATTAATTCTTTGTATAAATACAGTTTTGTTTTCATAACTATAAATATCTTATGACATCTAGTAGGATAGGGTAGTGTAGTGTAGGTTTCAGCAAACGTCCCTAACAAAGAAAAAAAAACAAAAAAAAACAGAAAATCGACCGTAGAACACACTCGATTTACAGACAGTATATACGGAGCAACATGACCTTAAATTAAAACTCTGCCCTCGTGGTTGCACAGTTAGTAGAATCGCCGTTTCCCCTCCACACCGGGTGGTTCGAATCCCGTCCATGACGGAAGAAATTTTTATGGGTCTTTTTCACAACGTGGCTGAGTCAGTCAGTCGAGGGTAGCATGGTTTTTTCTCCCGGAAACTCTGGTTTTTCGTCCAGCAAACAGAAATTCTACTACAAACACACGAAATTTACAGACAGTATACACAGAGCAATATGGTCTTATTCGCCAATGCTCCTAAAACTTTACTAATGTACTATTGCTACTAAAAATATTACACTAATTTTCAATTAAAGCATTACTTGCACCAAATTTAGAAAAGTGCCTAACAGGTTAATGACCGTATATCTTAAGAACACGAGCGCAATTCAACAGAGGAAAATCAGGAGTTCTAATGCATATCTTTACTCGCAAATTCAGCAAGGGAAAATCACATACAACCTCAGAAGTCATAGGTTCTTAGCAAGCTGGATCCAACCGATTGGCTGCACAGCATATTACTAGATTCAACGCGCCTGCAGAACAGCTGCATCGTATTCTACGCCCCGACCACGTATCACAAGATATCTTACACACCATCTCCATCTTCACAGATCAACTGATAGCAGCAATAAATTCACATCCAGCGACTACCATTACCTGTAACTCCCAAACTGCCACAGTTCATGATAAAATGTCTTAGCGCCCTCATAGTCCGGCCCCTGTGGCTTGTCTTCAATGGAATTTTGACCACAAGAACTTTTCCTCAAGCCTGGAACAGCTATCTGCGAGACCACATCCAAAAACTCGAAACCCCAATGTACTATATCTAATTCTCAATCCTCCTCCAAGTCCTGGAAAAAAAACTATACTGCCCATCTTAATGAATCAATTGCTTGTTGATAAGCCACCATTACACAATTCAAACCGATCTACAGTGATGAGCCTCCTTGCAGCCACACATGTATTGCCTGCTTTTGAACGGTCCACATTAAGAACTCGTTATCACTTAGTTAACTAGAAATGAAGCTACCTTTGATGCCATCGATGTGTTGGAACTATTCTGTTAGAGGATGCTACCATGGATTCACGTAAGTAAATCCAAGGTAATATCTTCTGGTTGATGGTATCCCTTCTCTAACCCTCGTGGGTAGCACAGTTGGTAGAATCACCGTCGTCCCCACACCTGGTGGAAAAGACCTGAGTTCGATTCCCATCGATGAAGTGAGGAATTTTTATGTGCCCCTTTCACAACGTGGCTGAGTTAGTTGGTCTCAGGCCAGGGTAGCATGGTTTTTCTCCTGGAAACTCGGGTTTTTAGTTCAGAAAATCGACCTCAGAACACACGCAATTTACAGACAATATACACGGAGCAATATGGCTTTAGTTGCTGTTGCTTCTAAAACCCTACTAGTACTTCTCGTTTCTCCATTATAGGTACAATAGGTTGATACAATCGCACAAGGAAACCATCTGTGCTAATGTTCACCAAGTAGAGAGCCTTATCTGGCTTTTTATTTATAACCGTCATTGCACCTCACTTCCGTGAAAACCAGAAAATCAGAGACTATTTAAAAAATTCTGCCTATTGCTCCCTTGAAACCACCACAAAAGGTGGCTTCTGATTCTGCGAATCAGAAGCCACCTTTTGCTGCGAGATTCTAGCTCCTCAATTGGGCTAGCTGCAAAGTTTGTCTCATACCACAGGAAAGAACAATAACTTCAGCTACGTCGATAAGCAAGTAGCGCCTTCCTCACATTATTGAAAATCCGTGACTAATAGCTACAATTAAAGTGGGTACAGACCAAATCTCAACACTGCTCACCTGGGATTCGTGTTACTGCGAATACCCTCTCCAGAACTCCAGACAACTCCGATCCTCTACACAGAGCGTTCGAGACTACATCTATCAGACCGCTTTCTCCCAAAATAAATGCTAATTCAAGTACGGCACTTTGATACCGATTTGAATAAGTTTGTCCCTAGGAAGGAAGTCTTAGCAGCTCGTTCACATCGCACAAGTCTGTAAGAGTAATGGTGTGCTACCCTGCCTACCACTTAATGTCTTCTGTGTGTTTATGTTCTATTCTCATGCGATAATTACACTGGCATGCAAAACTTAAGGACCAACACTATTTCTAAAGGTTAGAACCACAAAATCTTTACTTAAGGTACTCTTTACTAATGAGAGTAGATTCAGTCTCAGCAGCGATTTTGGACGTCAGCTAAACTGGCGAGAGGTTGGCACGCGGTATCATCCCTCAAACATCACTGAAAGGGATCGATATGGCGGTCGAGGTGTTCTGTCTGGGAAGGCGTTATCTTGGATGGACGTACACAACTCCAGATACTGAAAGGCAGTATTGTAACTGCTAAAATGAGGTAATCCTTCCCCATGTGCGCCTGTTCCGAAGTGCCATTGATCCCGAGTTCGTGTTTATGGATGATAACGCCACACCCCATCGCACTGCAGCTGTTGATACACTTTTAGAAAGTGTGAGGACATTGTTCGTATGGATTGGCCTGCCCGTTCCACCGATCTAAATCCCATCGAACACATATGGGACGCTCTGGGGAGATGCCTAGCGGCACGTCCACATCCACCAGAAAATGTTCACCAGCTGAAGATGGCGATGGCAGAGGAATGGACGATGTTACCGCAAGAACTTATCAACAACTTTGTTCTAAGTATGGACAAGCGGCGCAAAGTCTGCATCGACATTAGGGGTGGCCATATCTCCTACTGAAGACCACTCTTCCCTTTGTTCCATCTTTGGCAGTGATGCATCTGTATAATGGCAGCTAGTTTTATGTTGCCATTTTTGAATAAAGTTCCTCTGTACCATTTTGTTTCCATTGTTGTGTCGGTGTTGTTTCCTTCATTATTTCTGTACCTCATGATGTTCCTTTGGTATGCTTTTCCCATATCCAGGCCACTCCTATGAGAAGCTCCAGGTGAAAACCTGACTGGTCCTTAAATTTTGCACACCAGTGTATAAGCCTACACGACAAAAACTTATTGATACTAGACTTGCTTATGCCATAGCGTTGAATATAGTCCAGGTCCATGGCCATCATCGTGAAGAGTGCACTGCGTTGCATCCTAGTGTTTGCCATCTGAGCGTTACTCATTAAGCACTGGAACAACACTACGCCTTACTCTGATGATTACCGACCATTATCCACTCTGAAAACTAATATTAAACTTTATTTAAACCCTAGACAATCCGTTGTGTCTGGTAATAAAAACCGGTTGTTGTTTTATGGGGAAGTCTCATCATGCCCATGCTTCTACAGACTAGAGCTCTTCTGTGTGAATACCATTCATGTAAATATAAACTAACATTATGTACAGTTGTAAGTTGATTGATTGGTTGGTTGGTTGTTTAAGGATTTTATAGCGCATTAGCTTCTAAGGCTCTAATGCTCCATTGTAAGTAACATAAACACTAGTAAATGCTATGCATCATATGAGGAATAATTACAGTATGTTAACTTTATTTTAATCTTATAAGTAGTGTTCCTAATTAATTCATTCTGATGTGATCGTCTTTCTTCTAGCCGCGATGGTTGCAGTTGCAGCATTAAGCAATCCTGTATTGCACTCAATTGCAATACTCTCCCTAATGATTTTTAGTCGCACGTTTATTTTATTTATTTATTTTCTTTATAAATAAATGTTGTTGACTTCCACTCTACTGAAATCACGGGCAGACACAAAGCTCAACTTTGACTGCAATTTTCAAAAAATTCCAAATTCCTGGTGTGTAGTGGTAAGTTAGCAGAGCATGAAGACGATACATATTTTACATAAATAACAATTTTTTAATGAGACTTGTATAAACAAAATTTACATATATACATAAAATTCCAAATTTAAATTTACGTAGATAGGAACTATGATACAAGAAAATTCACACACATCATCAACTATTCTCAAATCTTCCTCATATGTATACATAATTGACGTTGGTTAAAACAACCTTTCTTTCCTTTTCTCTTTTATCTTATTGGTAATCTCTCACACACAATAATTCCAACTATTGCTTAGGAAAAAGTGCGGCTCTTCCTTTACAGGTTTACACACATATCGCTTTACATCAGTTGTCTCTTACTTAGTACACATCACCAATGTCTATCAATTGGCCTATCTATCAAGCTAGGCCAATTGATATCAAATCACCTATCAAATCAATTACTATTTTCATCGCATTACATCAGTAGTGCTTCTACAAATCATTTATTTCTATCCAATCACTTATCTATCAACACATATCAAATCAATTACCATTTTCATCACCTTACATCAATATGCTTATTACAACCTCACCCACGTGTGGACATGTGGACATGTGTGTGCATAGGTAGGGTGGCTCCTAGAACGTCCGTTCAAATCCACCTCGTTTCTTTGTACGTTGAACAGACTCTGCAAAACAGGCCAGCGTGTAATATAGTGCAATGTTCGTGTAGTTTAATGCATGTTATGTTGTTGTGTTATGCTGACCTCTTGGCTACCCAGAAGCAGCTATCACCAGGAAGGCTGCTTCTAGATACTCGTCCACACCACGGGAAGGTGGGCCAGTTCCAGTAGATGGGACGCATAAGGTCTCAGGTTATGAGACAACAAAACTTAAAAAAAAAAAAAAAAAAAAATCCTCTGGGGGCCCAATCCAGAGCTAAAAAAAAAAAAAAAACACGATCCCACAATCATCTTTGTTACTTCCTTGTTCTGATACAGGATAGGGTTCCCCTTTTCTCTCAAGGTTTCTCAATAAAATATTTTTTTCCCCGCACATTAACTCATTACCTATAATCTTAGCTGTTATATTGTCATCTGCTAACACATTGTCTAGAATAATATTATAGGTAACCACATTCTCATCCTACTACGCCTATGATTTAATCTATTATTAATTCCCTTATATTTATTTTTCTTCTTTACCCTTTTGTACCCTTACATCATTTCATGGTCTTTGGAACTTAATCTATAATCTAACTCAACTTAATAAATTAATTGTGGATTACAATTAAAAAAAAAAATTCTTTGAAAGAAACCATCAAACAATTTCTCAGAATTTAGCTTATAAGTCTATTAGTTTGGGGTTGAATAAAACTGGAACACACACACATTCCGAAATGGGCCACTATTTCAATTCTTTGGCACACTGGTTTCCTCCATGGAAGACAGGCTTCTGACATACGTTTCAAATCTTTCTGGCAGCGTATCTCTCCTTCCGGGGGCTCGTGGACTGGAGATACTCCTTCTCACATACATTTCTCGACCCACAAGTCTGCGTACCTGGCTCACTCTCGACGGGAACGGATCTAGATGAAAGCGTAGCTTCCTACATGATTATACTTCAGAAATACGCATGCGATTTCGTTGCCAGACACGCCAATCAACCTACTGGCCAACACTACTTTTATTTTAACTGTAGCATACATGTTTCTCGCTCCCAAAAATAGCACCTTCAATCTGCACATCTTTGCCCATTCCTACTTTCCCTTCTCTGCATCTCAATCTCAGATCTCTCACATTCCTGTTTATTTCCGAACTACAACTCTAAAACTCTCCATATCCTCACCTCCTCTCTGCCTCACTCCTCACTGCCTTCTTTTTTTCTTCATCTCGCTTCCATGAATTTCGAACACGGAACTTTAAAACAACTCTAACAACTCTACTCAGGACTCCCCCGAATTTATATCCCAACCCTTTTTCTCCTCAGCAGTTTGAACCTCCTCCCACAGGACTCTCAACCAATCCCAATACTGTACTTAGTTTCTTACTCTTTCCTATTAGTTTAAAAAAAAAAAAAAAAAACTTACCACAACTCTCCCCCTCGTGCGACAAACCATCCCTCTCTTGTTATTTCCTTGTTTTTCCTGTTTACTTAGTACCTCCGCATTACAAATATTTCATGTATGCCGATCGCTTCCCACAATACCTATTTTCGTGTTTACACTGAATTTCGAACAAACGTCACCCCTTACCTCAAAATCCGCCCCAGTGGCTCTGTTTTCTTGACACAACCTCAAACTGTCCACACATAACTGTTTGCTTGCTGTATTCATTCAGCTTTGCAGCATACATCAAATGTTTTTAATACCTGTGTTCACGGTCCCATTGTTTCCCTGATTCTAGTAACCCTTTCTCGCCTGTTCGCAAATGACTGCTCCTTCCCTAGTACGGGCTACTGTTTTGTTTACTCTCAGTTCACCCTCTTTGACGTACTTGTTACTTCTTATCTCCATTGAACTATTATTTATTTCACGCATCTGTAACCTCCCTATTTCTAAAATCTAGTATTATTCAAACCTTAATATCTACCATATTCAAAAATTCCCAATTTTCATTGAACTACATGAATTTGTTTCAAATAAATAATATATTCATTATATTTGTAAGGGTGTATTCTTACTACCAGCTAATATAGGGGTAGTGATTACTGGAGCTGTTCCAATAAACATCTTAAATGGTAACATTAAGTACTATTATATCGTAGGTAGAACCCGTTATTTCAAATATGGGGAATGTCTTAACTATTTCTGATTCCTTGTTTTTTTTCCCTCAAATGTCATTCCACTTTTGTTGCCCGCTATAACGGTATAGCGCTTCGACTGTCATAAAGATCACATCATTCAAAAGAAAAGATCCGTATTAAAATTCCCTTAACGACCAGAGAAAAATCTTAAGGTTTAAGACCTTTTCTCTTGAGAGTTGTTATTAGCCAATTTCAGACGAAGGTATCCGGTTCGTCACCCCCATACGATAGATATCCCGGGTAAACAAGCTAAAGCAAGTTTTCATCTTGCAAAACGTGTAAGTGGCCCCCATTTACAGTCATAATGCATACTTACAGATCTGGAGCTTATGTTGCTTTCTTTGGTTGACTACTAAATAAATAGGCGAAATTCGGCATTCAGTAAACAAAGTGTTAGTCTCACACCACCTGATGCAGGTGATCTGTCAATTACTGATATAGGAAAATCTCGTCCCTTTTCAGGATTAGTATCTACTTATCTCGCCTCCGAAATAACAAAATGCCTTTCGTTCGGTAAAAGGAAGAGAAGGGAACATATCAACGGTTATCCATCATTTCCAAACGTGTACCAGATTGTGACGATCCGAAAAACAAAATAGATCATAAATTCCATCTTCTTACCCTCTTTTAATACATAAATAATCACACACTTGTATGATTCTAATTAAGTTTTTTTTTTTTTTTGTTTTTTTGTAAAAGATCACCTTTTAAATATTGATACATTGCAGTCAATTTAACTTTTCCATGTTCTGGAACAAAATACTGTATAAATTGTAAAAGTAAAAGTTTCTTATTATGCTAATATTCTTAGATATAATGTTATTTACTGTTTGTATCCTATTTAATGGTTTCTCTAAGCTCTTAAATTTTAATATATGAAATGATTTTAGAGATTTAACTAGGATTGTTAGTAGTGTCTCTTTGTGTCTGTTTCTATCGGCTTAGGCATTCAAAACTCACTCATAATTCATCTACGTTTCTTATATTGGCTGCCTTTTGTTTATAGAAAGTACCGTAGTGTTGATATCGTGTCATATTACATTATATCATAACTAAAGAAAAATTTAAATAAAACTTGACGTAAACGAGAAGCAGTGGTTCATTGAGTAGAGAAGAAACAAAGACTAAATTGATTAGACAGTGAGTCAGCAAAATTCCATTACACGGTATGAATGGTATTAGAAGACAAAACACGTCTTCAATTAAGAAAGAAGACTTACAGTGAACGATTATCTCAACCATTACGTATGACTGTGAAAAGTGGTGTGGGATTGTTTGAGGTCAAAAGAAGAAATAAAAAAACAGCAACTAGTTAGGTGGCAGCAAAAAAAAAAAAAAAAGGGAGTCCCCTGCTCAATGGAAATGAGCCATCTTGGCTCATTTCCAATGAGCCAAGCAACATTCACAACAAGTTATTTAATTTGTAAACTATGTAGTGTGTGACTTTTTAAAGATAAATGGTGTGAAATTACGTAGTCTTAAAGGTAATAGGCTTATAGCTGGTGGGTGAGTTATTTCTGTTCTTATTTTGCTTAGCTTATAAATTATTATCACAAAATAATTAAGCGTTGCATATAAATATGTATATATCTGGAAAAGGAATAAACGCTGCGAATTTCTTCCCAAGGTATGTTGTGAAAGGTGACGAAGAAATAGTTGATTGACTTCAAGGTAAACTACTTGCGGTAATGTGAAAAATGTTCCTCTCATATTGGGGGGGGGGGGGACTGTAGCTAGCCACATGTTCTTGTAAGCATAGTGTAAGTATGAAGTTCTTTCCATTGCTATTTAGAATCTGCATTATCTCCAGATGCACTACGGGCACTTTGTAAAAAGTGCAGTAGCAGGATTTACTTTTTATTATATATTATAAATTTATAATATATAAAAACTTTTTGTAAATTATAAAAAGGTAAATCCTGCTAATCGTTATATTAATTACCTGCCTGGCTATATTGGTTTATACTTATCTACTAAATATTTTCGTCTTGAATCTATGCGCGTGATAATTTAGCACAGATCCCTCTTCCTCCCTTCCTGTAAATTTTATATTAACCATAACCAAATTCTGAATCCAGTATATCAGCGTGACATCATGTTTCTGAAATTCATATCCACGTCTGCTACCTTAACCAGCATCTCTAATTCATTTTTAATAACTGCGCTGTTAGCAATTAATGTGCTAAGAGGCAAGGGTCTGCCTTCTTATGTTCGTTGTGGTTCATGCTATACCCCATGTATCTGTTTATGACGATGTTGCTTTCTCCACAAATTTTTCAGTTGGTTATTAAACTAGTTTTCGTGCTATTGATTAATGCCCTGTAACTTTCTGACGTTAGATATACAGGGTGTCCCCTTTTGAACGTCCCTGATTTTAAAAGTTGGTTAAAATTCATCTGTTGTACGTATGGCAACATAGTGTGCCAGTATAAGGAGATAGGGTCGGGATTTTAAAAGTTGGTTAAAATTCATTTTTTGTATATATGGCAACGTAGTGGGTGCCAGGATAAGGAGAGAGGATCAGGTTTCATTGTTGATGTTTTGAAACGTTCTGTGACCGAGGCTGTGGCGCTGCTGTCGTTTGCGTAAAAATTGCATAAATGCTGTAGAAAGCGCAGGCAGTGGCGTGATTTGCAGTTAGCAAATTTGTAGTCACGGTTCAAAGGCAATGTGTTCCACAAAGATGCACCTGATCCAAGTCCATATGAAGATGGTAGAGAACATTTTTAAAACACCTGTAGCGTGCAGAAGCGACACGAAATAGGTCGTCAAAGCATCTCAGAAGAGCGAGTTAAAGAGTTACGTGTTGCCTTTGTTCGTAGCCCGCGGAAATCAATCAGGCATGTATCAACGAAATTGAACATGTCCCGTGCAACTCTGCACAGGGTCATATACAAGCGGCTGCGTTTGTACGCCTATAAATTTCAAATTCAACTTATAGGCGTACAAGAAATCAAGCCGACTGACAAACCACAGCGACAAAACTTCGCTGTTGATATTCTTGATCGCATCGACCAAAATCACAATTTCTTGAGTCATTTTATGTTTTCCGGCGAGGCAACATTTTGAGTTTCGGGAAAATTTAACCAACACAGTCTTCGAATATGAGGTCTTGAAAACCCGAACTGTGTCCAAGAGCACATTCGAGACCGCCAAAAAGTGAATGTTTGGTGTAATCTTACGAAGGACATGATTATCGGACCATTCTTCTTCTTGGAGAATACCGTTACGGGAATCACATACCTAGACACGATGGAACAATACGCATTTCCTGAAATTGCACACCTACAGCCCACCATAATCTTTCAGCAAGATGAAGCACCACTTCATTGAAGCTTACAGGTATGCATTGCCCTGAACATTACATTCCCCGACCATTGGATTGGGCGTGGTGGACCGTTATCATGGTACCTCTCGTTCACCTGACATAACTCCCTTAGATTTCTTCTGCTGAGGCTAGGAGAAAGGCATGGTTTATTCCATCAAGGTGTCTGACATCTCCACCTTACGTGCACGCAAGCAATTGCCACCATCAGTGCAGATATGTGGGAGTGAACTCGGTCTGAAATCGAGTATCGTTTGGACATGCTTCGCTGCACCAAAGGAGTTCATGCAAAAGTCTACTGACTTTTATTGTAAACTGTTTGAGTTTTCTTTCCCAATAAAAGTTATTAATAGTTCCTAGTGCACTGCGTTTTTTTTTTTTTGCGTTTTAAAAAAATCAGAGACGTTCAAAGGGGACACCTGGTATATGAAGATTGGTATTAGCTGCCCTCAATTGTGCACTCATAGCGTTAAATGTATTATGTCTGTAGAAGTGTTTGTGTTTTCACGGGTTGATTTGCTTGTTGTGCGGGCTGTGAAACCCTGAATAGCTCACTGGGGTCACCCTCTGCCCTCGGCCTGAGATCAGCTAACTACAGCCTCGAATGGAAAGGACTTCAGAAATTCCTTCTCCAAACGAGTGGCAGATGGAAACGTATAGTGCAGACTAGGCTTCCACCGAGGGACGTTACTTTCTGACAGTTGGGCCGCACCCACCGGTATAGCACTTCCTCTGGTAGGTGCGAGATTTGTGCAATACAGCACACACAGGGAACAGTATGTGGACATGTGTTATTGTTAAGGCAGCTCCTAGAACGTCAGTTCAAATCCGCCTCGTATTACTGTAGGTTTTAACAGACTCTATAAACTAGGCCAGACTTGGAGTAGTGTCATGTTTGTGTATGTTGTGTTGCTGTGATGTGCTGGCCTCTTGGATACCTAGAAGCAGCGATCGCCGGGAAGGCTGCTTCTAGATACTCGTCCACACCACGGGAAGTAGACTCACGAGTTATTCGAGGTCCAGGGCCGCACAAGTGGGTAGGCGAGGTAAGCATCGCATACAGGCGGCAGTTCAGGAGGGCGCCAAATTTTTTTTTTTTTTTTTTTTGACACATACAAGTCGGACCTCCGTTTAACGAACTTCTTAATAGCGAAATTTTGTATTTAGCGATTTTTAGTTTTATTAATTTCCTCTTAGTAATTATATTTAATAAATATTGACTCAAATATATCATTATCAATTGATCCAGGTAATTGGCCAGAAAACCTGACAATGAAACAACGTGATTATTTTATTCAAAATTATCCTACACAAATAAAAATAGAGAATATCCTTCCGATTAAGTCAAAGAAATTTTTCAGTTGTTTATTATATGAAAATTCTGAAAAATTGGAGAAAAAAGTCAAAGGTTACTTTATTCTTTATCGCGAAATTACGTATTTTGCTTTAGTTGCAAGATATTTGGCGATTGTAAAAACCAACTAAGTAAACAGTTTGGATTCAGTAATTGGAGAAATTTATCTGTTATTTTAGGTAAGCATGAAACAAGTGCAGTACATATTAAAAATCATAAAAAAATGGTTAGTTATGGCACAGTCACTAAAGACAAACATTACAATCGACGCTAGAGAACAGCGATTATATGATATAGAAAAATAGATATTGGTATTCAGTAATTGAAAGAATAATATACAGTATATGATACTATTTTTAGCAAGGCAGTGTATAGCGTTCGGGGGATCTTCAAAAGATTTATACGAAAATAACAATGGTAACTTACTGAAACAATTGCTAAATTTGATTCAGTTATGGCAGAACATATTCGCCGTATTTCAGAAACCTGAATAGAAAAATATCGGCATTATTGGGTGATCAAATACAAAATGAAATTATTGAAATAATTTCACGAAATATTATAGATAAAATACTAGAAATGACTAGATACTGTATTTTGCTATGATTTTTGATACAACGTCCGATGTAAGTCATGCTCAACAGATGACTGTGATACTTAGATTTTTATTTAGAGACATAAGTAGTGTGAAAGTTGAAATAAACGAACATTTTCTTGGATTTTGGCCTGCGCGTGATTCTACCAGATAGGGATTGTTTGAATACACAGTATATCAAATATACTTATTGAGTAAATGTAAATACAGTATTCAGATTTTACCTGGCCAGGGCGCGGAAAACGCAAAGGTTTACAAAAAAAAAAAAAAAAAAAAAAAATACTTGAAGTTAATCCAGAGAATTTTTCATTCCATGTACCGCTCACACCCTAAATCTTGTTGTAAGCGACGTCACTTAGACTTCCTTTGAAATAGTTGATTTTTTTCCCAGGAAGTATGTTCTCTCTCTCTCTCTCTCTCTCTCTCTCTCTCTCTCTCATCATCAACTGATCGTTGGAACGTACTTCAAAAATGCATAACTAATTTAACACTTAAACCTTTGTCCGACACCCAATGGGAAAGTAGAATAGAGGACAAAACCGCTGAGAAGCCAAATAGAAGAAATTTACGATGGTTTACTTGAAATCATTGAAAATGAAAATAGTTATGAATATAAGGAATCATGCTAAATCAATAGCCTTAAAAATAACATCTTATGTTTCTTTATTCAATTATAATTTGGATGATATTTTAAATAAAATTAATCCGTTAAGTAAAATGCGCCAAAAAAGGAATTTTGATATACATGGAGTTTTTGAATGTCTACAAAATATTACGGAATATTTTAAGAAAATAGAACAGAGGAAGCATTTCAAAAAATTCTCGATTCGGCTAATAATATGGCTACTATCATTGGCATCAAAGCCAAACAAAATTTCAACATTACATTAATTTTTTCTTTCCAATTATGGACAAAACAATTTTCTCGTTAACTGAAAGGTTTATAAATATGAAAGAACATGTAGAAATATTTACATATTAAATTAAGTGACATTGATTATGAGTCTGATATGGATGATTTAGCATTATTTGAATAATTAGATTTAAATGTATATTAAAGACAATATTACTCCATTTGTAGTATTATAATATATTTTTAAAAACGATTTTACAGAGATATTTTTCCAAATGTAGCAGTTGCACTAAGAATTTTTTCAACTTTACCAGTTTCACTTGCCTCAGGTGAACGGAGTTTTTAAAAATTAAAATTAATCAAAAATTATTTACGATAGACAATGTGTCAACAACAGATCTCTAATTTGGCAATAATTTCAATAGAAAATGATCTTTTGGAACACAAAAATAAATGAAATAATTAATAAATTCGCATTTCTTAAAGCAAGAAAACATAAATTTCTATAAGTTTTTTAACTTTATATTTTTCCTTTTATTTTATTATTGTGAGAGAGTACGATTACTATTATTTAGGATTTAAAGTTTATTTCCAGAATTTCAGAATGATTTTGTTATTTTTGTTTGTTGTTTCATTATATTATATGTGAGATATGTTGTAATTATTTTCTTTTTAAATAAATGAATAATAATTATTTACGCCTTATATTATTTTTTAATCTAAATATTTCGGGGCGGCAAATTTGATTTCGCTTGCTGGATGCACATAGGGTTGCAGCGGCCCTGTCGAGGTCCGCCGTAATATGTAATGCGCAGTTGTGGCCCACCTCCCCGTGGTGTAGACGGACATTGGACAGGCTTTCCAGGTGATCGCTTCCTGGTGACAAAGAGGCCAGAAACAACTAAATCAACATAACACTACACATATTACTGGCCTTTTACAGAGTTCTGTATCCATCACAGTGTACTAAGGCGGGAATGAACTGGTTCAGGTGCCGTCCTACACAAGATAATATACATGTTTACGTTACAGTTGGGCCAGAAGTTCCAGTTTTTTACTGTATTAATGTTATCAGAGTAGGCTCTCTACTTCTCTTACTGCTTTTAACTGACATTGATCTACTCTCCTTCTGTTTTCCGAAAGGTAATGTATTCGAAGCTATCATCTAACCCTGCCTCCTTAACATCAGCAAATATTATTGTATCTTTATTCTGTACACTTGAATAGAAATTCAAGTTATTCCGTCTTTAATAAAATGCAGGTGATCCTGAGAATAAGCCCTGGACCGTCTCCTCAGAAGAATTGATTGACAAGATTTTTCATAAACTTTCTCCTATCATGCTTTGATAAAATTCTATATCTAACTTGTGACTTTTTCTAAATATCACTTTGTAACTCCAAAATTGAGACCTCGAATTACCCATGCTTGATATCATTAGTACATAACGGCATGTATAGTAATACTATCTTTTGTTCCTAAAAAAAATGATAAATGTTCTTTTGGGGTCATTAAATTCTTCGGGAACTTATACGCACTTAACAGACATAATACAAGTATATTGACGGCTCCCAGCCTTAGTTGCTTTAGCGCTTAACACCTGTAACCTACCTGCCATGTAACCCTTTGTATTAACCATTACTTCCCAATAGTGAGATGCACCAGTGCGTGCTGGAGATAGTGTATGGTTTGTGTTCTTATTTGTAGGGAGTCTTTTTATTTAATAATTTTTGCGCCAAGAAAAGAAAAGTACAGTAATTAAATTAAGAAGAAAATAAAAAATAATTCAATAGTGAAACCAAACATTGTTGTGTATGTGTGGAAAGTAGTCACATCCGCAAGCAGTCCATATATAAAATAAAATAAGACAGAAGAACCATATATACTGTATATATATATATATATATATATATATATATATATATAGTGCAATAAGTCCAGTGACTGTAGTATGACTTCATTTTCTTTTCTCAGAAAAGCCCCAGCAGTAAATTGTTACGAAATCCGCTTTGTTAGATTGCTTCTTAAGAAAAGAATTGAGAATGGAATCAGGAAATTATTTCGCCCTTGAACTGTCGATTGCCTGCTTATTTCTGTTGTTATTCAACGAACACAGGTTCTTAGTAGAGAAAAATACATACATAAATTACGCCGAATATTGAAATAGAAAGTAAAAATAGAAATAAAATTTTATTTCTATTAAGTTGAATTATGAATTAAGTTATAAAGAAATTTAACGAAAACGTTTCCAATATCTTACGTCAGTCACACTGCATGTTTTTAGTAAAAATTTAGAACAGAATATGGTAATAAAAATACATTACTTAGCTCACTTATGTTGTTAAGCTAAGTTTAACTCTTAACTTAGTTGCATTTATTAATCTGGAAACTTTTGATAGTTGGTTGGCCTTCAAGTAAATAATACGTATCTTATGTACACGCTAATCGATTACTGGGTCCAGTAGTTTTATTTTCAGCATAAATTTTCGAGTTTTATTACTTTAATGAGTCCTATAGACATTGCTATGAGAATAAGCTCCGTAGTGAATATTTTTAATTAACTTTCATCTGCTAGTTTAGTGTCTGACAGACGCCACTTTTATTAAATTTTTCTGTCATTTTTTTAAATAACAGAATATACTGTATTTTCTGTTTTCATTTCGATATACTGTACTATAAATTACGACACATGAAGTTTTTTTTTGGCGTTTAACAGACGTCAGGTGACAACAGTCTACGTTTCTTCTAGGCAGCTCCCATTTTAATCTGGATTCTGTAAGACGCAGGCAGTATTAGAACCTGCGATATTCAATACCGTACATGAATTGAAGGCTGAGGAGATGAAAAAAGATACTTGTTGACATTGGACTGAACTTCTGTAGATTGTAATTTTCAGGAAATACATATGAAGGAAGGTTGTTCCAGAAAACGGAAGTTGAATGATGAATAAATGAGGAAGAAGAAAAGTTGGCTCTGTGATTTTGAAGTTGGACAATAAAAGGATGTTGACTGGTTGCGGCACGTGTTCGGTCTGCTTTGGAAGTGCAGGAATTATAGAAGCCACTTAAGAAGAATACTGCCCATAGACGTTCTGTTTCTACAGCATGCAGTAGAAACAGAACGTCTATGAGACAGAGAGACTGTTAGAGATGAGTCATTAATTAATTAATATCGGGCTCTATTGAATGGAATCTAGAAGCCTGAGAGAGGTTTTGGGGGCATCGCCCCAGATGTGGAAACCGTATTCCATGGTAGGGCAGATTTCCGATTGTACAGAGTGAACAGCTGTTTGGAAGAAAAATAACGCCGAGATCGAAAGAAAAAAACAGTTTTTTAGATGCATAGGAAGCAATATTTGTAATATGCTTATGCCAAAGAGATTAGAAGTCAGGGTAATCCCCAATAGAGATATAAAATCTTGCATCGAAGATAAACACAGGAGCAGAAGAATTCTCTTTGCGAGATATAAAAACAAATCTAAAGTTTTAGAAGGATTGAAATCAACTAAGTTATCTTTGCCGCACTGGAGAATTACCTGGAGATCAGCATTTCAGGAATAGTAGATATTCGAGAATTTGAAGCTGTTTGTGGAGGGCAAGGTTTCTCAAACTGGAAGGTGGAATGCATTGTACTATAAAACTTGGATAGAATTAACGATAAATGGAAGAAGCTCATTAATATACAAGAGGAAAAGAGTGGAAGGAAAAACTGAACCTAGGGAACACTAGCATTAATGGGGAATTTAGAAGACAGAGCGCCATCTACTGTAATGAGCGGTCAAAGAGAAAACTGGATACCCAATTACAAAAAACAGTTGGCAAACCATAAGATGAAAGCTTATTCAGAAGACCTTTATGCCAAACACGATCAAAAGCCTTTCAGCTGTCAAGTGTAACTGCTTGAGTTTCACCAAACTTTGCAATTGAATTTGTCCATAGATGGGTAACATAGGCGAGAATATCACCAGTGGATCGACACTAAGGGAATTCATACTGGTGACGGTGATCAGATGGATGGTTTCTAGATAGCTTGAGTTGGCGGTTAATATATTTCTCCATTACTTTAAAAAGTGTAGAAGTAAGTGCAATGGAACGATAATTGGATGTGACAGATTTGTCACCCTTTTTTAGACACTGGTTGGATATGCGCAAATTTCCAAGCAGAAGGAAAAAACCTATGGAATAATAAAGCGAAAAAAGGCGACACAGAATAGGAGTAAGTTCAGAAACATCGGTTTTAAAAACAAGTGGAGAAATGCCATCAGAACTTGGAGCTTTCTTAGCATCAAGATCCCTTTGACCGAAGACCACAGAAGGCAGCGAATGGAGTGTACTGGGAGTGGTGGAAGGTTGTTTACCAAGATCATCAGTACAAGAGTTGGAAGGAAAATAGGATGCTAGCTGGTCAGGATTATATTTGGCTGAAGTAGAAATAGAACCATCTGGTTTTGACAGAGGTCGGAACAGAGATGGGCAAAGGTTGAAGTCAATAGTTTTGACAAGAGACCAGAATGGTCGACTGCCATTTCTACAAGAAGGAAGTTTTCTGCTTTGGTGTAGGTGTACGAAGAAAATGAACCTGGAGTTTTTGGATACAAGCCATTTACGATATGCAGCATTTTTCTCTTAAACAGCCTTAACACATTTATTGGAAAACCGAGGTTTAGATATAGGATGAGATTTTAAGGGTGAAGTGTGGAATAAAGGATTTCACACCTACAAGATTAATGTCACTGACACGATCTGAGCAAATGTTGACATCAGAACACTTGAAACAGTAATCCGACCAAGGAAAAACAAAAGAAAAGAAATCTCGCAGATTATCCCGTTTTGCATTCTTGTAATGCCAAGCAACACGAGGTTGAAAATTACCATGAGAGACAGATTCCATTGGAGAAGAGCCCATCACCAAGTTGTGATCCGAGGTGTCTAGAAGACCACTCACCTTGACTGTGCGCTTAGAAGGGTTGTGAGAAAAAGATAGTTGTTGATTGCATGGTTAGGATTATCTGGTATTCTATTAGGTAAATGAACAACTCTGCAAGGTTATTAGTAATTGCGAAAGCCTCAGCATCTCGACCAGCTGGGTCCATATGACTAGAAAACGAAGCCAGCTGGAGTTATGAATATTAAAATCACCGAGGAAATTTACCTCACTGTTAGGAAAGTTGGACTGGAGAAAGTCAAATTTCAAAGAGAGGAAGTGAAAGAGTTCCAAGTAATTAGTGGAATTGGGAAAACGATAGAGGCAACTGATGAATTTGACAGAATGTGGTAGAGGATTTTAAGCCAGAGAAGATCGAAAAGTGGAGGTTCCAAATTACTAATTCTCTGACAGGGAATATCAGAGTGGAAATATGTACAAATACCATATTTGAAGCGAGAGGAATCAGAGAGCGAATAATTCGGAAAAGTGAGATGAGCAGTGGTTGAATCAACCAATAACTGTGATTTTGTGAGAAAAATTACATGTGGATTGGCAGACTATAAGTGGAAATGAACATCATTGTGATTAGAACTGAGACCACGTATATTTGTGAAATGAATGAGCAAGTGTTTGGGAGTTTTAGATCTTTTCGGAGATAAGTTTGTTAATTTAACAATTCATGATTTATTCAGCAGTATGAAAAGGTGAGAACGACATGCTGTATGAAGTAATGAAATTTTTGTATATGGCATACACATGGCAAGAATATACACAGCTCCTTCACATAACGTGGTTTACAATGTCCCCCACATACACACTACTCTAGAGGGAGTGACTAGAGGGAGTAACTTGAAATTGCGGAGCCGTAGCAACTTGCGCCTTGTTGCATCATGTTCTGTAACTCATCCAGGGACATAACGCATAAATTAATTGTTTATCTCGTCAGACTGAGTTATCGCTTGTTGAATAAAAGGTATTTTTTGTGTTTCGGCGCATTTTAAAGATACTACCTATAGTTTAAAGTTATTAATTTTAAAGTAGGAGGGTACAATATACTTCCCTGTATGTTCAATAATCTGTTTACCTTGATCGAGATTCGTACGTGAAAAGTGAATAAATAACTCAAGATTAGGGAGAGAGAGAGAGATTGATTGAGTGAGTCGATATTTAAGAAGAAAATTGCGTTGGTGACTATGATAAAAAGACGAAGGTAGATAATTAATTGAAAATTAAAATTAAAATTTTAATGACTTTAGCGACAACACTCAATATGACAGGATCATAACTATGGGATTATTTCAGTCTCCCGTGTTTTGTAAATTGTAATTATTTTATAAATTAGTAAGTCTTCATAGTGTTTATCGTTCCTTCGAAATGGTTAAAATAGGACGAGAGAGAGCACTTAAAAAAAAAAAAAAAAAAAATACAGTCGACTGTCGAAAATAACGGCATCCCAAATAACGGAACATTCGAAATAACGGCACATTGAGGTCGGATGTATACATACAGCGCAGATGTCTTGCTGGATCAAAAAAAGAAAAATGCAAGTAACATGATTACTGTATTTGTTTATATTCGCCATTTTGAAAGTGAATTCTGTAAACAGCGGTATAATCCTCGGTTATACCGCTGTTTTACCTTTATTTTAAATTAAAACCCCCTCAGTTTGGTTCCTGAAGTTAATAAACCTCATACAGAAAATAAAAGAACAACATTAAAACTTAGTGACAAACTTGATTTAATCCAAACTATTACGTTAGGGTAACCCGGAAAGTTAATTCATATACCCATGTGTATTGTGTTTTTAAATTGCGTGTGTTCTCTGGTCGATTTGCCTGTTTTGCTGGATAAAACTCCAGTTACTGGGAGGAAAAAACCTTGCTATTTTTTTTTTTTTTTTATGAAAACCTCAAACACGAGTGTATTAGAACCTATAGTACTTAGTACCGTGCATGGGTTGGAGGTTGAGAAGACGAAAGAAAACATTTGTTGACATTAGACTTGAACTTCTGTAGACTGTAATTTACAAGAAATACGTATGAAGGAAGGTTGTTTCAGAAAACGGCAGATAATAGACGAGAAAGATGTAAAGTTGGTTCTGTGAATGTGAAGTTAGACAGTAAATGGATGTTGGCGGGTGGCGGCACGTGTTCGGACTGTTTTGAAAGAGAGAGCGGAATTTATAGTAACCAATTCGCAAGAACTGTGCCCATGGAAGTATCTGTAGAAAACGCATGCAGCAGAAATAGTACATATATGAGACAGAGAGCGGAGAGACTGTGTTAGAGAGGAGTCATTAATTAAACTGCCCTCTTCTGAATGGAATCTAGAAGCCTGAGAGAGGTTTGGGGGCACCGCCACAGATGTAGGAACAATATTCCACGGTAGGGCGGATTTGCGATTTGTACAGAGAGAATAGCTGGTTGGAAGAAAAGTAACGTCGAGAGCGAAAGAGAAAACCAAGTTTTTTAGATGCAGAGGAAGCAATATTTGTAGTGTACTTGTGCCAGGAGCGATTAGAAGTCAGGGTAATCCCCAAAAGAGATATATCATGTTGCCTAGAAATCGGAGTGTCATCAAAGATAAGCATAGCAGCAGAAGAATCCTTTTTGCGAGATATAAGACAAGACTGAGTTTTTGAAGGATTGAAATCAACTGAGTTTGTCGTTGCCCCACTGAAGATCGGCATTTAAGGAATTGTTAGCGGATATTCGAGAAGCTGAAGCTGATTGAGCAGAGCGAGGTTTCTCAAACTGTAAACTGGAATGCAATGTGCTATCATCAGAAAAACTATAGATAGGATTTCTGGTGAATGGAAGAAGGTCATTAATAAACAAGAGGAAAAGAGTTGGGGGAAAGAACTGAACTTTGGGGACACCAGCATTAGTGGAGAGTTAGGAGACAGAGAGCTATCTACCATCACCAGTGAGCGGTCAGAGATAAAACTGGATAACCAATAAGAAAAGCAGTTGGCAAACAATATGGAAGCTTGTTTAGAAGACCTTTATGCCAAACACAATCGAAAGCCTTTGAGATGTCAATAGCAACTGCTTGTGTATCACCGAACTTTTCCATTGAATTTGTTCATAAATGGGTAACATAAGTCAGAATGTCACCAGTGGATCTGCACTGACGGAATCCATACCTGCGATCGTTGATCAGACGGAAGGTTTCTAGGTAGTTTAAGAGTTGGCGGTTAATTGATTTCTCCATTACTTTAGAAAGAGTAGAAGTAATTGCAATGGGACGATAATTGGATGGGAGGGATTTGTCACCCTTTTTAGGAACTGGCTGGATATGAGCAAATTTCCAAGTAGAAGGAAAAAACACCTTTAGAATAAGAAATTGAAAAAAAAGGCGGCAAAGGACAGGAGTAAATTCAGGAGCACAGGTTTTGAGAACAAGTGGAGAAATACCATCAGGACCTGGAGCTTTCTTAGCATCAAGATTCGTCAAAATCCTTCTGACATCCTTTTGATGGAAGACCACATGAAGCATTGAATGGAGCGTGTTGGGAATGGTGGGAGGTGTTTTACCAAGATCATTAATACATCAGTTGTAAGAAAAATGGGATGCTAACAGGTCAACGTTATCCTTGGCTGAAATAACAATAGAACCATCTGGTTTTGACAGAGGTGTGAGCAGAGATGGGCAAAAGTTGCGGCCAATAGCTTTGACTCGAACAGAATTCTCGGCTACAATTAGGGCTAGAAGCAAGTTTTCTACTCTTAGCCTGTTTAAAATCTAGTTTGGACTGATTAATAACTGCTTTACAATTGTTGCGAGCTTTAGTGTAGCAGAAAATGAAACTGAAAAATAGGAAACAAACCAATTACGATACGCAACATTCTTCTCTTGAACAGCTTTAGCACATTTATTGGAAAACCAAGGTTTAGATAAAGGACGAGATTTTAAAGTGGAGTGTGGAACAAAGGATTCCATTCAAGCAGGAATAATTTCACTGACACGTTCTGAGCAAATGTTGACATCAAAAGTTTTGAAACAGTAATCCGACCAAGGAAAAGAAGAAAAGAAATCTCGCAGGTCATCCCATTTTGCATTCTTGTAATGCCAAACAACACGAGGTTGGGAATAGCCACGAGATAAAGGCTCCATGGGAAAAGAGACTATCACCGAGTTGGGATCTGAGGTGCCTAAAGGACCACTCACTTCGACCGTGTACTTAGAAGGGTTGTTTGTGAGAAAAAGATCAAGCTTGTTGGCTGTATGTTTAGGATTGTCCAGTATTCTGGTAGGTAAATGAACAATCTGTGCGAGGTCATTAGAAATTGCAAAAGCCTCAGCGTCTCGACTACCTGGGTCTGTGCGACCAAAAAATGGAAGCCAGCTGGAGTTGTAAACATTAAAATCACCAAGGAAGATTACCTCACTGTTAGGAAAGTTGGAATGGAGAAAGTCAAGTTACAAAGACAAGAAGTCAGAGTTCCGAGTGATTAGTGGAGTTGAGAGAACGGTAGAGACAACAGATGAAGTTGACAGAATGAGGTAGAGAGATTTTAAGCCAGAGAAGATCGAAATGAGGAGATTCCAAATTATCAAATCTCTGACATGGAATATATGAACGGATATCTGCACAGTACCATCTTTGAGACGAAAAGAATCATACAGCGAATAATTTGGGCAACTGAGATGAGCAATGGTTGAATACACCGATAACTGAGATTCTGTTAGAAAAAGTACACGGGGTTTGGCAGACTGTAAGTGGAAATGGACATTGAGATTAGAACTGAGACGACGTATATTTGTGAAATGAACTAGAACATGTTTAGGAGGTTTAGATCTTTTCGCAGATAAGTTTGCTCTATTAGTTTGACAATTCATGATGTATTCAATAGTAAGAAAAAGTGGGGGGAGATCATACATGCTGTATGAATAATGAAATTTTTGGATATGGCGTACACATGGTAAGAATATACCCAGATCCTTGACATAATGTCGCCTCCAAAATGCCCCCCCCCCCCGCATACACACTACTCGGACTCCGTCCAATCACTATCTGGCAGAGTAGAGGTAGCAAGATCCGGAAGCCTCTTAGAAAGTTACCAATATGTTCGGTCGGTGTACTAACTAGCGGCCGGCCTGCGAACACCGTTTCAGAGCTGCACCCTCGAAATGTGAGGAAGTTTGGATCTCGCCATGGTGTTCATCTTAACCTCAAAATACATCAATCATACCGTATGATGGAAGAGATGTGGAAGGAATAACTACGCCTGAGACCATCTAACTCAGCCAGGAAGTGAAAAAAGCTCATAAAAGTTACTCGCGTCATCGACGGGGAATGAACCCAGGCTTTTTCCACCCGGTGTGTGGATGACGGTGCGATACCACTGTACTACCGCGCAGACTAAACTTGGTGTAATAAAGAAAATAGAACGGGGCTTAAGTAGAAGCGTATTAATAGCAGAATATAACATTGAATCGTCAACATGTTTATGTTTTTTTTGCGCAGTTAATAAAATTGAATTCTTAATCTCTTTATTTCTTATTTAGCCGTATTATTTCTGCGTTAAATATACTAAAAGTAAACATTTCTAGATAACGGAAAAATCAAAATAATGGCTCCTTGAATCCCCGATGGTGCCGTTATTCTGAAAGTCTATTGTAAATAGGAATTTGAGTAGTCTCGAAAAAAACGTGAATTAAGTTATGTTGATTGGAGGACTAAAGCCTTCAGCTTTTGTTGTGGAAATGAGCAGTTGAATGAATTCAAGAAAGAACGAGACAAATTGTTGGATGGGTGAGATTTTTTTTTTACATTTGCCACTGCTAATACTAAAACTTCCCCACCCTCCCTACGTGCGATAAAATGATGTCGGTTTTTTCATTGCTACATGATAACTAAAGATTTTCTCAACACTGCTGTAGTCGCCCTTTAGAAACTTCTAGGACTACCCCTGTGCTGAGTGTGTCAATCCTTTGAAGAATAAAAACATTTTATTAAAACGTTTTTAAATGTGATATATTAATTTCCCATCAGGTTATACCTGTTACAATCGTTTTAGGTGTTACAGTTGACCCACACCTAGACGCAAATGTTACAGTGCGTTTTTTGAAAATGCGAGGTGTGGCAATGAAGTTTTAATTAGTATGTAAATTTACATTACACATCATTGTATCCCCCCCTAGTGTGTGAGAAAAAGATGAATGAGTGTGAGGAAAAATAATATATATATTTGTATATATATATATATAAAACTTGGAAAAAAATATATATAAAATATAAGAAAAAAAAAAGTATAAAAAAAATGAATGCAAGTAAAGTGAGAATGCAGATTATGAATAAAGTAAATGTGTGTCTCTCCCACCCCTTCTCCTGGTGGGATCCCGCCGCCAGCTAACATATCCCACCCTCAGAGCGGGTTGGGCAGTTTGACCTTCTTACCGGATTCGACACTACATGGACATGACAACCATCACCGACGAAGACATACTGCGGCTTTGCTGCCGTCACGCCATTTGGCGATCTGAACTTGGTATTCTAACGAGGTTCCTTTAAAACCCCATCCCCAGGGACGGGAGGAGACAGAGACTTGGCTCCCCTGCTCCCATACTTCGCCTGGTGGGGGCTCGTCTCCACTGACCTCTTTGGGGATGCCTACTCTATCGTCCCTATTCTTCTATCTGTTTCCCCCCACAGCCTTCAGTCCCTCTTCTCTCACTAAACCGACCGAGTACACCCCTTTACAATGCCGCCAAATTCTAATCAACGTCTAAATTCTACCGCTTTCATGTAAATCTCTTTCGGCTAAATTCTAGTGTACACCTCCCCCCCATTTTTTTTTTTTTTTTTTTTTAATCTACTGGGTGCCTGACCTGCCTCCTTTTGTGTGGGCAACGGTGGGTCCCAATATGGGACAACTAACACTTATCTTTCATCTAGCCGCTCTAGCGTATAGCCTCACGTCTAAATTTAATAACATCAAAATTTTCCCTGACCTATTAAACCGTTTAACACCTTTCTAGCGTTCAACCCCAACCAGCGATTTCCTAACAGCAATCCCATTAAGCATTAATGTCAAACGCGTGATTTTTTTTTTTTTTTAATAGGCCTTAGCCACTGAAATCCCAGGAAACTAGGTGGCAGGATCTGCCAGAGCAACTTTTCATGATTCTGGACACACCCGGCTAGTGGGGCAACGTCGGGGCCCACTAGCGGCCAATAAGTCGGGCAAACAATGTGCGTAACATATTACACTGCACAGACATGGCCCACACACTTTCAAGTCTCTGGCTTGACAGTTATACTGTCCTCGATACAGCGAACACACGCGGAGATGGGAGAAATCTCAGGTGCCGTCTGATACGAACATACCTTATGTGGCAATGAAGTAACTGGACCGGTGTGTTTGCGATGTTGTTCGATGTGTTTGAAAATAAACGGAAGTGGTATGTCGTAGTTCAAATTTCCTCCAATAAATGGTGGTACAGAGGTTGTTCACTAGGGTAACAACCAGTTTCAAATAAGTAACAACTAGTTTCGTTAGTTACATTAACGTTCCTTATCACGGTTAACGAACGAATATCAAATTTTACTTTAAACTGAAAAAATTTGCAAAAGAACGTATCAAATGTTAAAAACTATTTATCGTGATTAAATTTTAAATTGTACCAGTGTGTTTCAATGGTATAAGTGGTTCAAAGATAGTGATTGTGAACATCCACATGTGTGATGCAAGGATGTTTACAATGACCCAAGAGGTGCGTGTCCGTCAATATCTATAAATGAGGGCAGAGTTATTATTATTATTATTGCTCTTATATTATTTCTCCCTGATTGGGGGTTAACCACTCCGTGACGGGTACTGCTACCAAGTACACAGGATGGTTGTAATGTCTGGTGTTATCTTTGGTCGAGGAATTCTCTGACTATCCTACAGGTGTTCAGGATTGCGACTTTCTGAAGTTCATTGTAGGTGTTCTCTTTATATTATTTCTCCCCTATTGCTGCTAGGCTGTTTTGTACGGTCTTTGGCACCATACCTGTGGTTCACACGATGATCGGGATGGTCGCTATTTGTTGCATATGCCACTTCTCTTTGTCTCCTGTCTTAGGTTCGCGTACTTTCTGATTTTTTCCCCATGGGTTTTTTGCAGGTTGCCAGTGTTGGGTATCGCTATGTCAATCAGGTAGGTAGCCTTTTCCTTCTTGTCCACAAGGGTTATGTCCGGTCTGTTGTGCGGGATTGTCCTATCCGTTATTATGGCGCGGTCCCAGTACAGCTTGTAGATTGGGATCTCTAGTACTGCCTGGGGTTCGTACTTGTAGTACAGTACACTTTCTTCGACCAACTGGTATTTCCTTGCTAGCTTCTGATGTATTATCCTGGCTACCTGGTCATATCTATGAGTGTACTCAGTCTGGGTGATCACCTTGCATCCCGCGGTGATGTGTTGGATCGTTTCTGAGGCCAGGTGGCACCGTCAACATGTGTCATTTAACACTCCGGACTCCTTTGCGATGTATTTTCTATAGTTCCTGGTGTTGATTACCTGGTCTTGGATGGCGAGCATGAATCCTTCAGGGTTGGGGAAGAGCGTCCCGCTCGTGAGCAATGCATTGGAAGCAATTTTATCTATGTGATCCTGATGGAGATCATTATAGTGTCTGCCATGGAGTGTCTTGTGTGCCCATCTTTCTAGCTTCGTTTGTATTTCTTCGTTGGTGGGGGGGACTCCTCGCTTAGTTTGAGTGGGATATACGGCTTGTCTATCTTCCTTATGGCCTGGTAGAGTGCTGCTGTGTGTTTCTGGAAGTAATCCTTCAGGTTAACGATCGCTGTCTTCTGTTGCTCATTGAGGTCTATCAGGCCCCTTCCTCCTTCTTCCTGGGCAATTGTCAGTCTCTCCACGTCAGATTTCGGGTGGTGTTGGCGGCTCTTGGTCATCATCGTCCTTGTGTTAAGTATGATACCCTCCAGCTCGATATTAGTCAAATCTATGACCCCGAAGGAGTACGTTAGCACTGAGACTGCATAGGTGTTTATGGCTTTAACTGTGTTCCCTCCGTTCAGCTTTTCTTTCAGTAGGCTTCTGAGTCTCTGATGGTATTTTTCGGTCAGTCAGGCCTTAATTTCCTTGTGCTGTAACTGCTGAGCCTGTATCATCCCCAAGTATTTGTAGGCTTCTCCCTCTGCCATGGTTTCGATATCGTTACCGCTCTGCAACTGGTAGTTTCGGTTAACTACTTTTCCCTGACGCAAACCGTGGGTCTTGCATTTGTCTAGACCAAATTCCACCCTAATATCGTTGCTGAATTCTTCGGTGATCTGGAGTAGTTGCTGAAGGTGCTTCTCGGTTCCCGCGTAGAGCTTGATGTCATCCATGTACATCAGGTGGCTGAAGGTGTACAGGTTCTTCCTTCCTTCTTTGAGGTTATATCCGTACTTGTTACTGTTGAGCCTTGTAGATAGCGGGTTGTGCTTATTATTATTATTATTATTATTATTATTATTATTATTATTATTAGCCATATAGTAGGAGGAAGCGTGAGGCTTTTGCTGCACCAGCCAAAAAAATAAATAAATAATAAAATCCCGAGTTACCCTGAGAGAGAGAGAGAGAGAGAGAGAGAGAGAGAGAGAGAATAAAAGGGAATCATCAAGAAAGAGAAGAATGATGATATCAGCTCAGGTCCCTGGGTTTGCCAAGCAAAGATTTCGGAAACTGTGGCAAGAGATTGTCATTTTACCCTCAGAATGATGGCTAATGAGATGATTTGTCAAATTCTGCTTGAAAATTTAGGGAAACGGAGGGCCTGTACAAATTTTATGCTGGACAGTTTCGTGAATGAGCAGAAGCAATGAAGAGTGTTATCCTGCGAAGACTTCATTTAGACCTGTCAAGACAATCCTAATTTTCTCTACTGTATTGTCACTGGAGATGGGCTTTGGGTGTTTCGGTATGACCCAGAGACGAAGCGGCAGAGCATGCAGTGGACTTTAAAATCATCACCAAGGTCCAGAAGGTGTCGTTTACAGAAGTCCGGGATCAAGATGATGCTGTTTTTCGAAAAACAGGGCCTGATTGACAAGGAATATTTACCTGAAGAGGAGAGAATCAGTGCTGTTTCTGTGTTCTACATGTGTTTCAAAGACTATTGAAGTGCATTTCCTAGGTGAGGCTGCAATTTCGAGAGAAATGCAGCTGGTTCTTGTTGCACGACAAGGTCTCCGTCCATTCTGCACTTGTTGTGAAAAGATTTCTGAGGAAACATGGCATTGTACAGATCCGCTCTTCCCCCACCTCCGATCTAGCACCAGAAGACGTCCGCCTCTTTCCCAAGGTGAAAACTGCCCTTAAATGAAAGAGGGATATTGGGAACAGAATGTTGAGAACATAAAGAAAAACATAACTACTGAACGGACATCATCTCTTCATATACCTTTTCAATCTTTTTTTTTTTTAGAAATTTAGAACGCTGTAATATGTACATTCAGTCAGATAGTGATTACTTTGAATAAAAATAAAACCATTTTTCAGCTCCGCTTTGTGTTCTTTTTTATTGCAATAGTCCGGGAATTTTATTCTTACACCTCGTCTTGACAACATACAACAGTTCTTTGAATCGCCTTCGTAGGTTGCTTCACTTACAGTTCTTTTAAAATCTATAATCAGAAAGTGCACTTTTTGATTATAGATGTATATGTGGACAGCTGAGCTGAAGACGGTACTTTGGTCCAACAATTTGAACTAACATTTTAGAAGAGTTTCAACATTTCACAAACGTTCACCATATAAAAACAACACACATAAGTGGTTCAAGCAATTCAAAAGAAATATATATTATCCAAAAAAGAAACGCAAGCCCTGATCCTATACCATCCTACTTTTTTTCTTTTTTTTTTTAAGTGGGGTGGGTGACACATTGTCAACAACGAAAATATTGTAGAAATGGCTCATTTCTCCGATAAGATGAAGAAGCAAGAAGAAGCCACCACTAGAATTTGAAAGTATTATGCCTGAGATTCTTTATGGAACATATGCAGAAATTGAGTGTCAACATACCGTTGTTGTTGTTGGGTTTTGGGAACATCGGCAACTAAGGCTATGTTGTTCCCTATATATTGTCTGTAGATTGCGCGTGTTCTGAGGTCGATTTTCTGTTAGCTGGACGAAAAACCGAGTTTCCGTGAGAAAGAACTCAGGTCTTTTCCACCCGGTGTGGGAAGGATGGCGATTCTACTAACTGTGCTACTCACGAGGGCGTGTTAGAATGTTTGTAGTGGTGCACACGGCGTTGTGAAATACTTTGACAAGCATTTCGAGATTAATTACGTTAACAAAAATACAATGTACAAAAAGTTGACCAATCAAAAAACAAAAGTATAATGTACAATAAGAAACATTTTTTAAATCCGCTTACAAAATTCACCATTTATTTGAATACTCCTTTATTAAAAGTTCAAACCCCAAATCATTTTGAATTACGGTGCTATCTATTTATCTATCTACCACATTCGGTCACCACCTCTGTCGCTGGACTGATTCCCAAAAAAGGGGATCGCACCAATCTACAAAACTGGCGCCCGATTTCCTTAATGAATACGGACTGTAAAATCATCTCCAAAGCCATCGCCAATAGATTAAAAGCCACTCTCCCTGATATCATCGATCACCAAAAACATACTCTGTACCTGGTAGATTGATTCACGACAATCTACATCTGATCCGAGACCTCCTCTCCACTGCAAACAGCCAAAGAGAATTCCTAGCACTAATTAGCCTTGACCAGAAAAAGGCATTCGACAGCGTTGAACATAGCTACCTATTTCAAACCTTGAAAGCCTTTGGATATGGACCCTACATCATCGGAACAATCCATCTGCTATACAAGGAAGCCAAATTCTGCCTGAAACTCAACAACCAGCTCACCTGCCACTCTGCGTATTCCAGGGGGATAAAACAAGGCTGCCCACTCTCTGGACAACTCTACGCAATTGCCATAGAACCATTCCTTAATAAAATTGCCATCAGTATACAATCCCGAGGAACGCTGCTACCAGAACCCCACCTAAATATAACCTACTCAGCATACGCAGATGACGTCACAATTGCAATACGCCACGAGAGCGAATTTGAAGTCATTCAAAAGGCTCATGATCTCTATGCTCAAGCATCAGGCGCAAAACTCAACCACTGTAAGACCAGCGGCCTGTGGGCTGGCAACTGGAAAACTAGAACCGACTCCCCCATCCAATGCACATGGTCTAGCGAGGGACAGAAATACCTAGGTGTGTACCTCGGAAATACCCTCCTTTTCTCCCAGAAGAACTGACCCGAATTGCTGAGTCGTTTCAACAAAGTACTCGGGAAATGGAGAAGCGTGTGCGCCACATCTTCGCTGAGAGGGAGAGTGCTTGAGGTCAACCATATGGCGGCAAGCGTTCTCTGGCACACCTTCAAAATTCTCACTCCACCTGTTGACTTCCTCCACCAAATCCAGGCATCTGTCCGAAGCTTCCTTTGGAACAAAACTAACTGAATGTCCTGCTCCAAACTTAGCCAGCCACTTACTCACGGGGGTCAAGGGTTAGTCTCTCTTGATGACAAAATCACCGCATTCCGGATCACCCTTCTTCTGAAGACGCTGCAAACAAAATACCCACATTCCAACACAAACTACTAGCAACAGCCACTAGAGGACTATCTCTTTCAAGAATATTGAGAATGGATATGGCACCACTCAAACTACCGCCGTTTTATAAAGACGCACTATACCGCTGGAAAAAGCTAAACCTTCACCATAATCTTGAGAGAACATCCCTTCTCGGAATGCTTTTAGAACCGCTCTTCTACAACAAAAGAATAATAGACCCTGCAAATGATGATATTCTCTTCTTCTCTACGTGGAATTGGGCAGGAATAAGAACCATAGGCGACCTCCTGATACCAAGCCTTGAATGGAAAGGATCAGAAGATTTGCCATTAAAACCATAAATGCAAAGCAGCAACACATACATCTAAAATCAGCGATCACACAAGCTCTTCCAGACATCACTACAACTAAAGGGATTGGAAATGTCACTGGATCCTTGCCTACAGAGTACAGAGTATTTTTTGGGTCTAACGGCACCAGGGATTTACCCCATCTCCGCGTATGTTCTTTGTATCGAGGACAGTACGCTGTCAAGGCCAGAGGTTTAAAAGTGTGTGGATCATGTATTGTGTAATATGTTGTGCCCCTTGTTCCTCTGGCTTGTTAGCCGCCAGGCCCCAGATGGGACCTGTCGTTTACGTACTCGCCACGTGGAGGCCAGCCAGGTGTTCCCTTATAGTTTGCTCTGGCAGGTCCTACCACTTATTTTCCTGAGATTTCAGTGGCTAGGATCTAAAAAAAAATAAAATAAAATAAAAAATAATAAAATAAAATAAAAAAATAAATAATAATAATAAAATAAAATAAATAAAAAAAAAATAAAATAAAATAATAATTCTTCTTTTCTTTTGGGCACAGATGGTACATTATACGCAACTTAGAGGGGCTATACGAGATAAGCGCTGGAGGTAATAATATTTCCTAATGGGTCGGGCATGAATTTTGGTGTTTTAAATTTGTACGTGTGGGGCAAGCGCTGTTGTAGGATCCTTGCCTACACCAACCTTCATCATCACATCACCAGAAGACACGGTACCTCTGTCTCCTGAACCCTCCAAAAAAAAAAAAGTCTATCAGCTAATTATTTCTCGCCATACAACCACGATTTTCCCGTCATCCACCTGCCAAGCTGTCCCTACACTCCTCTCCACTCGCCACAAGCCACCATCAAACTTTCAGTGGAACCTTCCGTACAGGACGAAATGTTCCAAATCGGATGCAGACATCCAGTGGAGACTGTGACACAACATCCTTCCCACCCCAGTCAAGCTACAAATCTTCGAGTTACGCTCCTCAAACTACTGCCTCTTCTGCGCCACTCCAGGTACCCTGGAACACGTATACCTGGCATGCCCTGTGAACAAGGAGCTCGTCAAATACGCTTTGGATGCAGCAAAGCTTGCCTGCAACCACGCCCACACTCCGGAGGACTACTAGTACCTACTTCACTCTGAGTAGACAGCACACACCACCTGCAACTTCCTATTCGTTGCGGCCAAGGCCGTCATTTACAACTTCTACTTGAAGTACACAAGAAGCAGTGACGACGTGCCTCCTGTCGACACATCGGCGCAACATCTGAAGGGGAGCCTACGGAGGAAGTTGCAGAGCAGACTTCTACTCGAATTCCACAGCAAAAAACCAGAAACTGTGGATCATTTTAACAGCGAATGGAACAGTGGCTGTCACCTCTTCACCATCACTCAACAGTCCATCACCGTCAACGTGTGACACTTAATATGAGAATGATCCAACGCCAAGAAACTGTTTTCTTAATTCCTGAAATTTAAATGTTGAAACGTTTGTATTTCATTCTAAAAAGTTTTCTTTATCTTTCCTTTTTGCTTTGTACATAGAATGTAAATAGTTGTTGTTGAAAATGTGTGTACTGTTCACATTTTAATAAAATAAAAAATCTATCTATCTATCTATCTATCAATCATTGCTTTGCTTTGCTTTCTTACTAAATTCGTGCGAGATTCATTATCTTCTTGAGATCTGGTATAAAAGGATTGGAAAATGCAGTTTGACATAATAGCCTGCCCATTGCGGAAATATAGTGTATCTCAAAATGTTGACATTAGAAAGACTGCTTCGTGATCAATACTCGTTATTATTATGTTACAAACTTTTATTTCATCTCCTCTCAAGGTTTATGCCTTAGAACCCATTATAACTTTCTCTTTCATGGTACTTTTAGAAAAGTTAGGTGAGATGTATGGGACACACTCCTTTTATACGACGCAATATATTGCTTTATGAAAATTTCAACATCTTTAACATGGATCGCAAACTTAATGATTCGCTATAACCTACTCACGAATTTCTTCCCGTATGCCTCAAAGTGATAAAGGGTGACTAGATAATACCAGCTTGAACGTCGTGAGAGTGGTGAAGCCCATACAGCTACACTTATTCGTTGAAAGCAACCATAAATATAACTGCCACCTGAAAAGTTCTGTTATTCAGTACGAGTTTTTCCTCCTGTCTCTCGTTTTTATCTGTCTTCGTGATCAATACCTGTTTTTTTAAAAATACAAACATAAAAATTTTGCGAAATAATTCTATGATTTCCTTTCTTTTTTTTTTTTTTTTTAATTTTATTTCGAAAGCTGTTTTCCTTAAAGTTACTAGGAATTTTTACGCCTAGCCAAATATCAAAGATGTGCCTTGTTTTCATAAAAATTATTAAGTTATAATTATATTATAATATTTAAATTATAATTAAATTATTATTCATAACATTATACTTTTATATATAAAAATCGAGGCTTTTATAATAATTGATTTACGCAATAACAGTTGTCGAATTTTTAAAACAAATTATAAATTGTTATTCTTCAAATTTTATTTCTCTCGTGGTAGCACAGTTTATGGGATCGCCGACCTCTCCACACCGGCAGAGGCGGATTTAACGGCGGGCGCACCGGGCGCGCGCCCTGGGCCCCGACTTCTGAAGGGCCCACGCAAAACCCCAACAAATTAGTTGAACATATTAGTTCAAAACTTTGTGATTATTATTATGCTATTATTAATTATATTATACATATATTATATTCAAATTTTATTGGAAATAAAACATCAATAGTACATAATATTTTTTATTTATTTTAAAAAAATGATTAACATGTATTTTTATTTTCCCTGTCTCTCTCTTTTTTTAAGGGGCCCAATATTTTCTTCTGCGCCCGATGCCTCAACCGACCTTAATCCGCTCCTGCACACCGGGTGGAAAAGATCTGAGTTCGAGTCCCATTGATGACGCGAAGAATATTTATGAGCCTTTCACAACGTGGCCGCGTTAGTCGGCCCCAATTTTCTCCCGGGTTTTGCTTCCAGCAAAACAGAAAATCGATCTCAGAACACACTCAATTTACAGACAGTATATACGGAGTAATATGGCCTTAGTTGATGATGTTCTTGAAACCCTACAACAACAGCAACGTCATCCAATGTTATTCTTTAATGCCGTTTTAATCCCATGGCTGAGGCCATACTATAGTTATGCCTTTGTGTTCTATTATTTCCACTTTGGCTTGTTACATTTATGGGGTATAACAGGGAAACGTAATGCCTTTTATTTGTTTATTTATTAATGGGCTTGGCACACCCAGGGTCCTGAGCTGGATATCATCATTCTTCTGTTCCTTAGTGATTTCCTTCTACTTCTGACTCTCTCTCTCTCTCACAGAGTAACTCATAATTTTTTTTTTTTTTTTTTTTTTTTAGCTAGTGCAGCAAAATCCTCAGGCTTCCTTGCACCATATGGCTAATGATAATAATAATGTTCCAAACTTCAATTTCTAAAATGTAGACGAAGTTGGAGGGGGCACTTGTCTACTCGCATCCTTGGAAATTGAAGCATTTGGCTCTATTTGAGGCATCATCATCAAAGTAAGATTAGCTAATGCTAGTTAGTCTTACTGTGCAGACAGTTAATATTGAAAGAATAAAAACAGGTGACAGTGGTGGGTTTCTTGGTCTGCATTTCAAACAAAAGTGAAACTGTAATTCTGGGGCTTCTTGTCGGGTGCAGAATGGCCCCCACTTGATCTTTAATAGTATATGAAACCAGTTGCCGAGAACCTTACTCCTATCCCCCCCCCGATTGTGACCTAGCAATATAGTTGTTTCGGCAGTGGTTTCAAATGAATCGAAACATCGAACAAAAAATTTCAGTGCGCCAACGTAATTATTCACCACAGTTTTTAATGTTAACCTCACTGATCAAACAGAAATAATGTATTCATTTAGCTAGAAAAGATAATAGTCATTGTAACCCAGTGATTTTATTTTTCTCCTAAACTGCATTCCATTCAGTTTAAAAAAAAAAAAAAAAAAAAAGCATGAAAGAAAGTACATGAAATCTAGCCTGAATATTAGAAAGACAGCTTCGTGATCCTTATTTATTATATCCGTTTTTTATATCCGTTTTATTTCATCCCTTAAAGTTTATGCCTTGAAACACGCTGTAACTTTCTTTTTCGTCGTATTTTTTGGTGATGTTTGATTTTCTCTGTTGAACATGAAATGAATTTAAACAAAGATATTCGTACAAAATGGATGGAACATCTGCTAGACCAGAGTTTCAAGAACTTCATAGAGTTCACCAAGAAAAATTTGGTGATGGTGCTTACTTTCCTTACAATATTTAGGAAATATTTTAATAAATGTTTAATTAAATATTTAATGAGATTTAATAAATTTAATATTTAATAAATGTTTAATTAAATATTTCAAGATTTAAAATGATCTGAGTACGTTATTATTTTTACTTTTTTTAGTGCCCATATTTTTATTTATTTGTGTCTATTGATGAAACTTTCATACAGCCACTGAAGTGTTTTATTGTGCAGCCATTGAGATCTCTTAAGATTCTCATGCAATTGAAGGTGGCATAGTCCTATGAGTGCTTGCTCCTGATATAAAGAGCAGAAATATACTTACAGAATTTTTGTTTCCCTATCAGAATAAGGGGTAATCTGGTTTATATACCAGCAGCATTATTGTGCCCTTCAATAATAGTATTTCATTTAATAACTAAAACTTTGTTCCTGAACTCATTTTTTTTATAGATTAGCTCACGTCAATCATAAGTAGCGTCTCTCTCTCTCTCTCTCTCTCTCTCTCTCTCTCTCTCTCTCTCTCTCTCTCTCTCTCTCTCTCACATATATGTTTATTTATTTTGTTTAGCTTCAGCAGCTAGTAATACATGGAGACTTACCATGTTCCAAGGAAGAAGCTGCTATTTTGGCTGGAATTCAGTTAAGAATTGAAGAGACATGGCCCTCTGTAAAGAAACCGTCAGCCATATCTAGCAGCCAGCGGTTGAAACTTAGACCAATCACTGAAGATGCAAAGGTGAGCGAGCAAAAATATTCTTTTTTTTGCAGAGACTTTGGGAAGTGGTGGTTATGTTTACTTTATTATGCAGATTTTCTTGATAAAGCTTATAGATGTTTTCTTTCCTCTATCATACCAAATTTCACCCATAATTGATAAAAAATTATATATTCATAACTTAATTAATCGCTTGTACAGGTAAGTTATATTTATCATCACTGCTCTCTCTCATGCCGAGTGGAAACAGCAGTCTAGATTTCATTCCCATCACTGAAATAGAGGGACAGTTCCTGTTGAGATTGGTTGGGGCAATCCTAAAAAACCTCAAGAATTTCCCACATCCTACCAACCTATAGCCCTGTTATCCGTCCTGAGCTAGATTCTTGAATACTTCATCTGCAATAGACTTAAAGTCCACTATAACAGCAAACTTTAGTTCAGCCAACCAGTATATCTGCAAACAGGAATGTTCCATGGTTGATGCTCTGCAAAACCGCATTGCAGCTGCTATAAACACTACGAGGGGATATTTCCTTGTGGTTTCCATAGACTTTGAAGGGGCATTCGACTGACTTTGGTGGCCGAGCATCCCAGCCGCCAATGTAAGAGCAATTTACCTGGCAGTTTCTACAGAACCATCCAATGGCTACCTCACCGGCTGGAGCATCACTGTAAATGTCCCATACCATACAGTCACCTGTCTGGTCCATAGGAGCTGTCCCCATGGCTCTGTACTGCGGCCATTCTGTAGTGTGGAGGGTACTGCCCACACTCCTACGATAACACGTGCTGCGAGCCCTGTAGTTATTTAAGGCTGTACCACGACAAGTTGTCTTACTGTTGATAAAGGAGGTGGTCACGTCTGAAAGCTACGATTGTTTTTATCGCTTTTATTCCATACAGTGTAATTGCTGTTCTTTATATTTTATTTTTTTATTTTTATTTATTATTTTACTGCTTTTATTGTACAATCAGTGTATTTCATTTTATCATTTTTAATTTGATCCGATATTATATTATAATATTATTTCTTTTTTTTAATAAAGTTTCAGTTATATGGTTGGTGTATTACATCCAGTGGCGACTCGTGACTCTGATATTTGGAGGTGCTGCGTCTTAAAGTTACATTAAATTGCCTTGGTTGTAAGACATGCACAGTAATAATAATAAGCAAGTTAAAAATACTACAAAACATAAACTAGACATTTACCATTAACAGACTTGAACTTTTATTTAAAAACAAAATCCATTCTTCAGTTTTTATTTGTAGAAAATAGATTAATAAATTTTTCATTCAAGTTTGGTGCCCCGTTGACCAAGCTTTTCTCTATTGAAAGCATTGATTGAGCTTTTAGCCTTTCCTGATGCATAGTGCTCCTTAAAAATGTTTTTATTCTTTTTAATGTCGAATGGCAGCGTTTGGGCTGTGAAGTAGTCATCGGAATGGTCAAAAGAACTTTTATGAGTTTTGTAAGTTCACCAAGAACTTCAGCTAGATTATTTTCTGAGATAAATTTCAGCAAGTCAGTTAATTTGCAATAATTATGTAGACCATGTCTGCTATAGAAAACTTGTAATTCCGTAAGAAGTTTTTCTCTTTCAATCATGGGATATGCCTATGATTGAAAGAGATATTCAGTAGTCTCCCGTACCTCTTCCATCGGCATTTTCATACGAAAAATATCAAAGTTCTCCTTGTTAAACAACTTTGCACCAATTAATTGCTTTGTAAAAGAATATTTCTCACCTATGTCAACACTTATATAGTCGCATACTTCCTTCGCTTGAATCATGAGTGTTTTTGAAGGATTTTCACAGTACATTGAATTCCTGATTTTTAGAATGGCATTCTTAAAGTTTCCTATATATTCACGTATTTTAACTGCCTCAATTTCTCGAGATTGCATTTGATTATAAATAACTTCCACGTGAGGCATTATCTGATTGAAAAATTCTAACCAGAACTCGAATTTTTGATTACTCAAGATGTGGAAAATTCCAGTTGCTTCTGAAATCGTCTTATCTGCGTTTGCTGTCGCTTGTAGTTCCTCCATGCACTTTTTTAAGGATTCAAAATTTTCATAAACGCTGTTCACGGTGCGTATATTTAAGTTCCATCTTGTAGGAGAAAGTCAGGCAACACGGCTGTCCATATGCTTTCTGAGAACAGAGAAACGCTGTGGTGATAGAGAGAAAAATGTTGGTATCGACATGAGGTTCGAAAAGAATATCCTTGAATCTCAGGTACTACTTGCTGCATTTCTCATCATCAGATTCAGTTAGGGTGCATTTTTGTACACTTCTTTTATTTTAGCCTGAACTAAAATAACCCCCTTTCTTGCCTTTCATCACAGGTGCGCCATCAAATGTCTGAGCAACCAGTTTTTGAGTATTTCCTTCGAGGATTATGTCCAGTGGCGTAGCTGCCATGTAGGCAGACAGGGCAATTGCTTCCGGACCCTTTAGGGGCCCGGCGTCTTTGCTGGCTTCTCTTTTTTGCAATTTTAATTAATTCAGTAGGTGCCCGAACATGTTCTTTGTCTCCGGGGCCGAAAAACGGTAGCTACGCTACAGATTATGTCTAACTGATTTAGAATGCACTTCGATATTCCGTCTGCCGTTTGGTTTTCTTTAGTGGAAAAAACCCCAAAAACGCTCCATTCAGTTCATATCGCAGAACAATTACCATTTGTATATGTTCTGAAACATCTCTTGTGTCATCAGCTATGCCAGCTACGAATGAAGCTTTCTCTTTTTATTTCATCCCTGAATATTTGCAGCAAACAGTCAAGAATATCATTCTGAATAGTTTTTGAAATGCGTTTAAACGCTACATTACTTTCTAAATGGTTCTTTAAATTGGAATCTAATGTAAGGCGAAATTTATTAATCCTCTGAATACCCCCTGGATTTTTAGAATCGTCGTTTTCGTCATGTCCGTGTAAAGGAATTTACAACTGTCCACAAAATTTAATGCTGTCTATTATTTTAGATAATACCTCACGATTCTTGGTAACTTTTCTGTTGTTTGCAGATCGAAAGTCTGTAGGCCTCACAAAGCTGTTTTTTAATATTTACGCTTCCTAAAAGTGATAGTGAAATCACATTATCAATATGTTTCTTCGAACTCCCATGTTTTAGAGTTTTTTTTTCTTTCATTCTGTTTTTGTTTGTAAAGCCACTTTTTGTCCACGTTAAGTCACTTCCGAACAGTAAACATGGAAAACAGCACAATGCATTTTTAACTTCACAACCACAAAGCCAACTTTACCTTTGGTACCATTCAGTTTTAAAACTGCGAATATATTTCTTATTATTGCTTATTCCCCAAGAAATTTTAATCTTTGGTGTGGAGCGGGCTTCCTTTTTAATCGCATTTTTTTTTGGAAAGATAATTGTGAAAAACTAAGTTGCTGAAGTTTATTCACTGTTATGCGATTTACTTAATGGAGGCCATGATTGAATCAAATTGCACAAAATCGTTTGTCGTAGAAATAATGCTTTACTTACACATCACCTCATAATATAACCTCAACTTACCAAGTTGAATTGCAATTCGCAATTAACTTGAAATTACGTAATTACACTGTTGAATGTTGAGTATTGACTTAACACTGCATCAGTGTTAATTCAAAGGAAACGATTTCGTGTTTTTATTCATTTATTATTGAAAAGATTACTGGAAATAGAGGATGGAAATAGAGAAATGGAAATAGAGGATGGAAATAGAGTTAATTTCATATAACTCTGTATATGTAGATTTAAATCTACTGTATATGTAGATTTAAATAGCTGGGGGGTGCTGCAGTGCCTATGGATGAGCCACCCATGATTACATTGCAGTTATTATGGATCTGATCCATAATAACTGCAATCTGGCTGTGGTTGCAGGTTCCAAGGCTCGGCTCGAGACTCAGGCAAACAGGTCTCTACTACTCCTGCAGGAATGGGCTAACCTCCATAATCTCTAGGTTTCTCCTAAAAGAAAAACTCAATCTGAAAAGTCTCGCAGAGATCAAGCTTGATGGAACCAACCAGGGTCCACAGAACTAAAATGCGTTGGCATAGTACTGGACTCCAGTCTCTCCTTCCTACCACAACTAAAATATCTGCAATCTAAAATTACAAACTACACTGCCCTGGTAGCCAGAGTTATGCATGGCTATTGGGACCTCAACCACACGCTCTCGCTCTTCTACAGGGTAGTCTTCTACCTGCAATAAACTATGCCTCAGGCATTTGGTAACATTGAGCTGCTCTAGTAACTATCAGGAAAAAGCCAGACGCCACCCAGAAATCCATCCTGCTCACCATCACACGGGCCTGCTGTACAGTGTGCACCATGCGCTGCATGTGCTGGCTGGCATCCTCCTGCTAGGCTTGGAGGTGGTTCAATGCAGACTCCTTTACCAACTATTTTAAGGGTACATCAGTTACCTTTGTGAACTTCACCACAGACCTTGCCAACAACCCAAAAGCAGAGCCTATGGATGAGCCATCCATGATTACATTGCAGTTTATGGATCTGATCCATAATAACTGCAATCTGGCTGTGGTTGTGGCTGTGGCTGCAGGTTCCAAGGCTCGGCTCGAGACCCAGAGAAGAGACTCACCTCCCACTTGCAGCAGACCTGGCAGACAAGGTGGACAAATTCCACCAAAGGGGAAATAACAAAGAAATTTGTTCCCTATGTAGACAAGGTCCAGCATAAATCTCCAACATGGTTTTCCCTCCAGCCTTTCTTCTGACAGGACATGGTTCCATAAAAGCCAAACTCACATCATTAGGAATCACTGAGGATCTGTACTGCCTTTATGGGGCTCTCGGGAGCTGGCACGTCTGATGCATGAGTGTCCTCTCTATGAAGATCTATGATTACAAGACTGACCTTCCTCCCAAAGGACCAGAAACATCGTATCCTGGATAGCAATGAAGAAAATAAAGTCTTTTCACACTTTGCCCAAGAGCTATCCAAGAGGAGAAGATCCTTCACATCTGCTGACCTAATGATTTAATAAGAAATCCTTACTTAATCCCTATCAGGAAGGATAACAGCTTAGAAGACTTGATGTGCATCCTGGAGAACCCATACAAGTTTGTTCTGCCACTATCCACCTTGCGAAATGGCAGTCAGGACCAGGCGCTCTAGTCTGGTCCACTCTGCTTCCCCATCCCTTTACCCAACTCACCTGATGGAGTCCTATGCATCATCCACTGGGATACCTTCCTTTACATTCCCAATACTTCTTACTTCCCTCCCTTTCTAGACTGCTTTGCTTCCCACACACTAATTTTACTACTTCTTTTTTAGTTCTGTTTAGGAAGCTCAGGTAATCCTGGCAGAGACAAACCAGAGAATAATGGACTTCCTGGCTACCTCCTAGTGGTGTGTGTGTGTGTGGAAAATATGCAGTCTCACCAAGTGGCCCTGTGGTCAAATGCCAGAACCCAACACAACACTACACATTCAACATAGAACATGTTTCTGGCGTTTACAGTACTGTATTTCTTCATAGCATATATATGGTGCAGAAGTGGGAAACCACCGATGATGCCTAACACTAACCCCCCGTTTTCAAGCTGCATCGCTTATCACTAACTTAGAAGCAGTAGCAGTTTGTCCTACAGTAGGTTTCCTCTCAACTGTTTGCTCCATCTGTTTCCCACCTGGACAACATTCCCCAGGCAGACTTTGTTGATCTCATTAAGCAAATGCCATCTCACTTTCTATTGTAGAGGATTTCTCTGGACAAAGTGCTCTGTGGGGTAATGCTGACATTAGTATAAGTGAGTCAAACTATCAAGCATATGCTCAAAAACAATGACCTGGCCTTTCTCAAAGTGGATTCTAACACTTTATTCCACATTTCTACTCACACATTTACTGCGATTGATCTCTCGCTCTCTCTCTCTCTCTCTCTCTATATATATACAGTCCATTCCAGCTATTTGGGACACATCGGGACTAGTGCATTTTGGCCCGATTAAGCTTCCCCAGTTGTCCGAAATTTCACGTAAATAGTTAAAAATACAATGTATGCCCCCTTTACAATTAGTTCACTGTACAATCAAATCACGTTACGACGAACTCACCATAGTAATGTACCGTTCACTATACGTTGTTTAGTAAGCACCGGTCATTGTGATCATGTTTGTGAATTGAATTTTAATTCTATTAAACAGCGATTCTAATTAGAGAAAATAGAAGGAATATTATCCACAGGCTATAAAAGTAAAGATATATTAAGCACAAATTTACCCTTTATTACCTTACCAATTAAAAAATTAAATGATACGTGAAAATCGGAATAATTAATACGTACTGTAATATGTACATACGAACTAGTTGACATTTCTGTTCATTGACATTTGTGGTCGGGGTTAAAATTCAAAACAGTAAAAAGATAAGCAATCAATAACAAAGAACACGGCACCCACAAATTGCAAGTAACACGATACGTGCAAGTGAGAATGGTGTAACGAGTTACAAAGCTTTAAAAGTAGGAATGAAGAGTAGATATGAAAATAAATTTTTTTATATGATTGAAGATTTCATGGAAGTGTAAACACATTTCACCACAGAATTCCAGCTGTTGGTATTATTGCAAATTCAGGAAGATCGAATTTACTGTCCGTTTATGATAGATTTCACTAACAGAAAAGCCCAATAAACAGGTGACTGCTAATTGTTTTTATTGTTTTATGGTTGTGACCTCCAGAATTTCGACTGAACCACGTGGTACTGTCGGAGACAATCGTAGGGTAATCTCCAGTGCTGCGGTCCTGCCCCGATTAAACGGCATGCTGTCCCAATTAAGCAAAGTAAACTCTGGCTATTTTCTCGATTGGTTTCTGTTTTTTTAAGATTTGCCCCAAATAAACGGCTGCCCTGATTAACCGATGGCCCAAATAACCAGAATCCACTGTATATACGCTCCTGTTTCCCCTGTCTGCACATGGGAGGTTGACAACAATCTTTATGGTAGTGATTACTTCCCCGTGATATCCACCCATTGTAAAGGGAGACTATGCTACCCATCTAGGATATCATGCTGACTGGAATGCCTTCAGACATCTGGCAACATTTAAGGCGCTAAATAATAATACAGTTAACTACATCACAGAAATTATTGTCCACACAGTGGCAATTGCAATTCCGAAGAGATTGAGTTGGTTTCCACCATTGTCAAAACCGTAGTAGAATGCATAGCAGCAAAAAAACACTCAAAATAAGGCATGGGTACAGTGGTGGATTTCCGCACAGGTTCACGAGGCGCGCACCTGGGGCCTCTTAAATCGAGGGGGCTTCAAATTTCAGGTCTCAAAAGAAAAAATTGTTTCATTTAAAATTTTTACACTCATCTTTATTACCGTTACTGAATAAAACTATAATTTAAGATGAGAAGTTAGTAAACTCTTATGCGAATATCCCTACATATTATATGAAATATCTATGCGAACTAAGTGAATCTGAAGTAGAATACATATTATCATTAATGCTTAAATTAAACACTTTCAGTTTTTTCCTAGTGGAGGTAATTCCACTAGTGAAGAACCCTGTGACGATATTGCTCAAGAAACGATATTAGATTTGTTCGCGAGGCAGTTCAAAACTATTCGCAAATAATTGGGAACCAATAAGCAACCGCAGTAGTCTTTTAAAGCCTCTGAAATCACTACTGCGCTGGCTCACATGTAACGGAGCATCGTCTTTTTTAATAGCTTTCCGAACTAACATATCACTGACGAATCTGTTACAAATTACTAGAGTTTGGTGTGGTTGGTATTTTAGTGTAGGAGTATTTTTGTTTTGTTATCAAGTAAGTATCTGTAATATCTTATGTATTGTTTATGTATTTATCAAAACTGAATTGTTTGACGAGGCGTGACATTTATAGAAAATGATAATTGGGAATTAATTTTTTAATTCTCAATTAATAAAATATGTATGAAAGAATTGCGCAACCATAATGATTAAAACCGCAACACCAAATCTAGAGTGCGTGCTATAGTAAAAACGTGCGCGTAGAATGCGCACACTGTAGTGGTACCGAAAATATTTAGAGGGGGGCCTCAAAATTGAATTGTGCGTGGGGCCTCTCAAGTGCTAAATCCACCACTGCATGGGTATACACTGAGTGATCACTGAATTATGACCACCCCTATGAAAACTGAATGCGACCCATTGACCATGTGAGGTAAGAGAGTGCGGAGTTAGTTGACCTACGTAGCATAGATAAGGTGTCAGTGGTTCAGTAGGTAGTAAAATTCCAAGTGTGATGGCTAAAAGGAAGGATTAATTGGACCGATGAAGGACATTATGGGTGCTCGACGAGCTGGTGCCTCAATTTCCCAAAAGGCTGAACTGGTGGGGTGTGTTCGAGAGCCGCTGTAGTTAAAGTGTACCAGGACTGGCGTCAAAATGGTCAAATAACGACCCAACTGCAAAACTGCAAAGGTCAGCGAAAGGTTGCTGTTAGAAGTGAGCGCCGGGTCCGACAACTCGTACAGGCGAACAGGCACAGCACTGTTAAAGAGTTGACTACCTGATACAACACAGGCCAACCCGGAACAATATCTGGCATGTGTCACACGCTTGCACGTATGGGCTATACCAGCAGATGACCCTTATGGCATCCTCTCTTAACCAAGGTTCATCAGCATAAAAGACTCGCCTGGTGCAAAAAACATGCAAGTTGGAAAGACTGGAAGAAGGTGTGCTGGTCGAATGAGTCACGTTATTTACTCCACACCATGGATGGTCATGTACGGATTTGGTATCAAGAACATGAAGCTCTTGATCCATCATGTGTGGTATCAAAAATGCAGGCCATTGGAGGCAGTTGTATGGTATGGGGCATGTTTCACTGGCAGGAACTTGGATCCCTGGTGCATGTGGAACAACGTGTCAGTTGTCTCTGCTATCATCAACTGTTTGCTGACTGTGTACACCCCACTATGTTAAACTTTTTCCCGAATGGCGATGGTAGTAGTAGTAGTAGTGGTGGTGGCATGTGATGCAAGAAAGCAAGTGTATGAGCTTATGCAGCATCAGCCAAAAAAAAAAAAAATTTACAAAACAATTCCTACTAAATGTTTGTCCAGTTCCTCCTTTAATTTGTTTAACCTATCAACTTCCACAATGACAGCTGGAAGTTTGTTCCAGTGTCTTCCAAGATGAGAATGCACCGAGCCATTGGGCACTTGTTGTGTAGGAATGGTTTGAGGAACACAGTTCTGACTTCCAGCATATCAATTGGCCTCCAAACTCCCTTGATATCAATAATCCCATAGAGCGCTTGTGGGACACTATGGAAAGGCATATCAGGCTTCTGGATTCACCAATCACCTCCGTACCTGCATTGCTGACCGCATTACACACAGTGTGGTTGGCCATAACTCCCGAACACTTCCAGCATCTTGTTGAATCAATGCCACATCGGATAGCTGCTGTAATGAGGGCAAAAGGACCTATGGAGTATTAGGTAGGTGGTCATAATTCAGTGATCACTCAGTGTGTATTGTTGATATCCTGCCACAGAATATCTAATAGCCTTCAAACATGCACATACCAAAGCATGTTAAATTAGACTTTAGAGTCAGAAGGAGTCTTGGATCTGCTTCACATCTTCCATCGGCTGGCCACACCAAAAATCATCGGGACTAAGTCCAGAAAATAAAGGACAATTATGCATCAAAACCTTCATCAATCCTAGAGCATAATGGTTGTGCAATTGTAGACTAAACTTCTATTGCAAACATTCTTAGCAAGATATTCATCCACTGAATTGTCTGCTAAAACTTCTTATATCCTCAGAGTTTCTGAAAAGTATAAATCTGAAAAACAGCAATTGAAGCTGTCCAACCTACAATCATTTTATACAATGGGATTCACGTAAGGGAATCCAAGGTCGTATCTTCTGGTTTATGGTATCCCTTCTCCAGCCGTTGTGGGTAGCACAGTTGGTAGGATTACCTTTCTCCCTACACCTGGTGGAAAAGACCTGAGTTCGAATCACATCGATTATAGGAGGAATTTTTATGGCTTTTTTTCAAACGTGGATGAGTTAGTCAGTCTCAGGTGAGGGTAGCATGGTTTCTTCCCCTGGAAACTCGGGTTTTTCGTCACGCAAACAGAAAGTCGACCTCAGAATACATACAGCATACAGACAACATACACAGAGCAACATGGCCTCGGTTGCCGATGCTCCTAAAACACAGTACCTACTACTAATCTCTCTATCCGAGGCAAGTGCCATCGGGCCAGACAACAGCCATTATTGAATGATTAAACATCTTTTGTCAGAATCTGTTTATTGTGTGCTCTGTCTCTACAACAGAATCTATCTCTCAAAGAGCAGTTTCTGGACTCTTGGAATAAGGTAATCATATTTGCCTATCACAGAGCAGGAAAGGATCCAAAAATGCTGAATCATTATCATATAGCTATGACCAACTGCTTGTACAAGATCCCGGATAAATGGTCAATGCTCAAATTATGTGGTATTTAGAAGCTAGCAACATCCTTTCCAGGATATAGTGTGGCTTCTGAAGAAATAGGTTAAAACTCAACCATTTAATTCAACTGGAAGCATCAATTTGTAATACTTTCCTGAAACACGAGCAACAGGTGTTGGTTTTCTTTTATATGGAAAAAAAGTGTATGACACAGCTTGAAGATTTAGAATTTTAAAATATATTTACTTGTCCTAGGGGACACTTTGACATTTTTATTAAAAACTTCCTCTCAAGCCAGTTATTCCAAGTTCATATAGGATCCCTCCCCTCATATTGTTTTATGTGTGTGTGTGTGTGTGTGTGTGAGAGAGAGAGAGAGGGGGGGGGTAAATATGTGATGTAAAATTTTCAACCTTTTGGTTGAAATTTTTACATCCCATTTGGGCAAAAAAGGCCAGTACATGTTACAGGCTATATCCTCCAACCAGTGATGTGCAGATCATAGCACATTTCTACATCTTTATTGTGCACTCCAGCTCACTGTGATGCGGCGCCTCCGTAGCCAGGTGGGAAGGAGCAGCAGTGCATAGCACACGCTTCTTGATTAGACCGGGGTTCGAGCCCGTCACCACCAAATACGGAGAATGCGGAAAGGTCAGGGAATGACCACCGCATATCCCGGAGCAATATGGCCTTAGTTGCTAATGCTCCTAAAAACCAAAAAATAACAAAAATAATAATAATAATAGCTCACTGTGATGGCTTGACCTTGTTCACTATCAGGCCATTCAAATTGCTACCGGAGCAGTCCAAACATCTACTGTCAAGAATCTATACGTTGAAGCAACTGAACCATCCCTGTTTATTTGACAAAAGTAGTTGTCGTTACAGTAAACTAAAATCCCTGAAAGCCCACCCCATGTGGGCATTTGGTTTTGAGCCATGTTGGGGAAACTTCTATAACAGCTTCAAGACTGCCAATTGGCCCTCTGGTATTCGTATTCAAGATTTACTAATGTGGTGGAGTAATCAAGGCAGTCACTTCCACCCTGGCATGCTAGAATACTGTCATGTGACTTTTCCATTAATAATGGGAGAAAGGCCACCATTCTAAACTCTGTGTTGCCCACGAAGCCTAAAACTCTGACTTCTTGCCTATCTCTCACTGATGGCTCGAAGTCCGGGTCATCTGTGCAGTGTGCTGCTGTCTTCCAAGGTAACACTATATCTGTGAGGATATCTGCAGTAGATTGCTCTCCCACTGTTAATGATGGTAGCATGAGCAGGTCATGAACAAGCTGACCTTGTTCATGATAAAGAATTCTTGCTCTCTTCCGCATAGGATACAGTTATATTATGCATTCATTCCTGCTCAGGGCAGAAGCCACCCCTATGTGTGACTACTGTGACACCTTTAATCATATAATATATTTTATATGGTTTGCTCATGTCTATAAGGTAAAATATATTTTACCTTATAGACATGAGTGGGTTTTATATTTTACTGCATTTAGTCATCTGACTGAGGCCTATATGCTCAGTCAGATTTTATCTGACAATGACCATGTGTGTCAGCTAATTCTTGTTATTCAAATTCATTAAACTTTTTTTTTTTCACTCTTATCTGAATTTAACTTTTTATATTCTATTTTTGGCATAGTGATGTAATTGGTTATGTTATATTGGCACCTTAGCCTTAGTTGCTAATGTGCCAAACCAACTAACAGCTGCAATTTATAATGCAATCAAATAAGTCTTGGATGATGAAAATTTGGTTGTGCATCTGATAAGAGAATAGTTATGGATTGTTTCTTGACTTACATTATTATATTGCTTCATCCAAAACTTGGAAATAATTAGTCCATTAATTAGATTAGAATATTGGGTGTTAAATTTTTGCGCTTAAATAGTCATCTGCTATCTTCAACATTATGTTGTCAGCTTGTTGAAATGAAAAGTTTGCACTTGTTGACCAACTGATAAAATCCTTTCCAAGATTTTATCATGGATTTCATGATTACAGCCAGGCCTCGCATAACACGAGTTCGATTAACGTGATTTTCAGTTAACGCTATTTGAAAAATTATACCACTTTTCACTTTACAGGATGCAAATTTCCAGTTAACGCGATCTTTTTTTTTTATGCGATAGTTGAAAAAGATTTGAATTGCGCATTAAGCTTACCGTGAGTCGTACGGTCAATAAACAAACGTTTGCCTGCTGCCCGCCTCGGTGTGTTCCATCAACCATCAGAAGAAGACATGTTACTTGTTTGTCTCCTGCTAATAAAGACAATGCACACTTGCATAAAAATTCAAATTTTTAAATGAGCCAGATGAAAATGTTACCGCGAAGGAGATAACGCTAAAAGAACTTGATGAAATCTATCGTATCGCACAGAACCTCAAACAAAAGGTTTGAGGATCTCTACGATATTTATTTTGCCAAGGCCCAGAGAAGATTGTTGTTGGCTGTCGGAAATTGATTGATGAAAAGAGAAAGTCAACACTGTTCAAATATTTCCACAACAGTCATTTCTTCATTGTGTATTTTATGTCAGAGGTTCCCAAATTTTTCTCGGTTCATGGCGACTTTAGTGTCTCAGTAATTTTTTCAAGGTGCACCCAGACCAAAAGAAATACTTAACAGTTCCGTTTAGTAGTTAGGTCCAAACAACTTAATAAGAAATGCTGAAACTGTGAACTACCTCGAGCTAGTAGTTCGCGAGGCGTCCGACAGATGTTGAGTATCACTGTGTTTCCCTCGAAAATTTAAAATATTCCACGGCGCACAGTTTGGGAACCTCTGTTTTATGCAATAAACATTTAATTCCATAATTATTTTCATTATTTTTTACATTGTATACAGTTAAAAAGTTATTTAAAAGGTATTTTTAAAATTCTTTATGGACATTGCACAAGGTCAAGGACCAATTATAATTTTTCCTATTGATTATTATATTCCATTAATGCCTTTCCATTTTGTGCGATGCGTTTTTGGGATGAATTAATCGCGTTAATCGAGGCCAGCCTGTATATCAAGGTTTCAGCTTTGTTCAATGGAGATTTCTCTGCCACTTAAATGTCGTTCAAGTCAAAACTCTCTGTTGACCCTTTAAAGCAGTGTTTCTCAACCTTTTTTTTTTAATTATTGCCCCCAAAAGGGCCTTTTTAGTTAATTTCTTTTTTCTAATTGGTTCCCGTGAAATTTTAAACAAAAAAATACTCTATACTTACTCTTTTTATTAATTGGGATCCCTGAGCCTGATCCTTCTTGGCTAAAAGTTCAATGTACCGTATGATGTTAGCAAGTTTAATTCTTATGTCTCCCCTATATATCAATTCTGTTTCTTTCCTTTGTTAATATTTAATTTACTGAACTAAAACTAAAATCAACCATATAAGATGTTGGAAAACTTTGGCCAGTTCAGACCACATTGTTGGATAAAGAAGTTTAGTTGTTTTTTATCTCCACAACTTAGATATTCAACCTTTTTTTGAATTTATATTTGCATTTTTCATTATATTTTAATTTTTTTTCCCTTTTTTTTTAATGTAAACCCCAAACAAGAGAGGTATTAGAACCTATAGTACTTAGTACCGTGCTTGGGTTGGAGGTTGAGAAGACGAAAGAAAATATTTGTTAACATTGGACTTGAACTTCCGTAGACTGTAATTTTCAGAAAATACGTATGAAGGAAGGTTGTTCCAGAAAACGGCAGTTGAATGAATAAACAAGGAAGGTGAAAAGTTGGTTCTGTGAGTTTGAAGTTGAACAGTAAATGGATGTTGGCTGGTGGCGGCATGTGTTCGGACTGTTTTTGAAAGAGAGTGCGGGAATTATAGAAGCCAATTCAGAAGAACAGTGCCCATGGAAGTATCTGTAGAAGAGGCATGCAGCAGAAACAGTACATCTATGAGACAGCGAGTGGAGAGACTCTGCTAGAGATGAATCATTAATTAACCTAACTGCCCTCTTCTGAATGAAATCAAGCAACCTGAGAGAGGTTTTGGGGGCACCACCCCAGATATGGAAACAATATTCCGTGGCAGGACGGATTTGCAATTTATACAGAGTGAGCAGCTGTTTGGAAGAAAAGTAATGCTGAGAGCGAAAGAGAAAACCAAGTTTTTTAGATGCAGAAGAAGCAATATTTGTAATGTGCTTGTGCCAAGAGAGATTAGAAGTCAGGGTAATCCCCAAAAGAGACATATCATTTTGCCTAGAAATCGGAGTGTCACTAAAGATAAGCATAGGAGCAGAAGGATCCTTTTTGTGAGATATAAGACAAGACTGAGTTTTAGAAGGTTTGAAATCAACTAAGTTGTCTTTGCCCCACTGGAGAATTACCTGAAGATCAGCATTTAAGAAATTGATAGCAGATTTTCGAGAAGTTGAAGCTGATTGAGCAGGACAAGGTTTCTGAAAATGGAAAGTGGAATGCAATGTGCTGTCATAAGCAAAACTGTGGGTAGGATTTCCAGTCAATGGAAGAAAGTCATTAATATACAAGAGGAAAAGACTGGGTAAAGAACTGAACCTTGGGAGACACCGGCATTAGTGGAGAAGTTAGAAGACAGAGAGCCATCTACCATGACCCTCAGTGAGCGATAAGAGAGAAAACTGGATAACCAATTACTAAAAACAGTTGGCAAACCATAAGATGGAAGCTTGTTTAGAAGACCTTTATGCCAAACACAATCAAAAGCATTTTAGATGTCAAGAGCAACTACTTGTGTTTAAGGTAGTTTAAGGATTGGCAGTTAATTTATTTCTCCATTACTTTAGAAAGAGTAGAAGTAATTGCAATAGGATGATAATTGGATGTGGGAGATTTGTCACCCTTTTTAGGAACTGGCTGGATATGAGCAAATTTCCAAGCAGAAGGAAAAACAGCTTTCGAATAAGAAAGTGAAAAAAGGCTGCGAAGAATAGGAGTAAGTTCAGGAGCACAGGTTTTGAGAACAAGTGAAGAAATACCATCGGGACCTGGAGCTTTCTTAGCATCAAGATTCGTCAAAATCCTTCTGATATCCTTTTGACGGAAGACCACAGGAGGCATTGAATGGAGCGTGTTGGGAATGGTGGGAGGTGTTTTACCAAGATCGTTAATGTATGAGTTGAAAGAAAAATGGGATGCTAGCAGGTCAGCTTTATCCTTCGCTGAAGTCACAACAGAACCATCTGGTTTGGACACATGTGGAAGCAGAGATGGGCAAAAGTTGCGGCCAATAGCTTTGGCAAGAGACCAGAATATTCGGCTACCATTAGGGCAAGAAGCAAGTTTTCTACTCTTAGCCTGTTCAAACTCTAGTTTGGACTGATTAATAACTGCTTTTTAATTGTTGCGAGCTTTGGTGTAGGCAGAAAATGAAACTGAAGAATTAGAAACAAGCCAATTACGATATGCAACATTCTTCTCTTGAACAGCCTTAGCACATTTATTGGAAAACCAAGGTTTAGATAAAGGACGAGATTTTAAAGTGGAGTGTGGGATAAAGGATTCCATTCCTGCAAGAATAATTTCACTGACACGATCTGAGCAAACGTTGACATCAGAAGGTTTTATACAGTAATCCGAATTTATCTGAATAAAATCACAGGTCATCCCATTTTGCATTCTTTTAAAGCGAAACAACATGAGGTTGGGAATAGCCATGAGATAAAGGTTCAATTGGAGAAAAGACAATCACCAAGTTGTTATCTGAAGTGCCTAAAGGACCTCTCGCTTCGACCGTGTACTTAGAAGGGTTGTTTGTGAGAAAAAGATCAAGTGTATTGGCTGTATGATTAGGATTGTCCGGTATTCTTGTAGGTAAATGAACAATCTGTGCAAGGTCATTAGTAATTGCAAAAGCCTCAGCATCTCGACCAGCTGGGTCGATGTGACTAGAAAACGGAAGCTAGCTGGAGTTGTGAACATTAAAATCACCAAGGAAAATTACCTCACTGTTAGGAAAGTTGGACTGGAGAAAGTCAAGCTGCAAAGAGCTCAAAGTAATTAGTGGAGTTGGGAGAACAGTAGAGACAACAGATGAATTTGACACAATGAGGTAGAGAGATTTAAGCCAGAGAACATCAAAGCGAGGAGATTCCAAATTGCCAGGTCTCTGACAGGGAATATCAGAACAGACATATGCACAGTTACCACCTTTGTGGCGAAAGGAATTATACAGCGAATAATTTGGACATCTGAGATGAGCAGTAGTTGAATCAACCGATAACTGAGATTCTGTCAGAAAAGGTACATGGGATTTGGCAGACTGCAAGTGGAAATGGACATCGTTGAGATTAGAATTGAGACCATGTATATTTGTGAAATGAATGAGGAAGTGCTTGGGAGGTTTAGATCTTTTCGCAGATAAGCTTGCTCTAATAGTTTGACAATTCATGGTGTGTTCAATAGTAAGAAAAAGTGGGTGGGACCTGCTGTATGAAGTAATGAAATTTTTGCATATGGCATACACATGGTAAGAATATACCCAGACAATTCGAAAATTGTAGATCTCTTAGAGTACCATTTATAACTGACACAATATAATAGCATAGCTTAATATACCCAGATCCTTGACATAACGTGGCCTCGACAATGCTCCCCGCATACACACTACTCGGACTCCCTCCAGTCACTATCTGGCAGAGTAGAGGTAGCAAGATTATACACTAGCTGATCCAGAAGCCTCCTAGAGAGTTACCAATAGGTTCGGTCCGGTGTACTAACTAGCGGCAGGCCTGCGAACATCGTTTTAGAGCCGTACCCTCGAAAACTAAGAAATATTGGATCTCGCCATGATGTTCATTATAACCCCCAAAAGTCATCAATCATATTGCATGATGGAAGAGATAGGGAAGGGTTGACCGGAACTTAGCTCTAGAGACTAAACCTGGGTTCCACCACTTCAAGCTTCCAATAAGCAAAGTGGTGGTATTGCACTGGTTGCTGAGAGTCATCTACCACCTAGTACTGCCTGGTAACATAGAGGGGCAGCATTCCTCCATGTGGTGTGGGCGCCACACCTCGACCCCTGCTTACGTTGATTCACCACACCTTGGTGGTCACCAACCGTGTGCTTGTGAAAATAGGTTATACCCAGGAAATACTAACAGTCCCACCATCGTGAAGGTGCAAGCAGAGGATTTGGCTGTCGCAGATCGTCCGGACTTTGCTGAAATTGGGTCCGTTTGACTTTGTGTCATCTGAATATCAGTTCCATCAGCGTTTTAGACTCCCAGTTAGCAAATACAGCTTGTCTGGCCTATTTGAGAGAATGTCTGTGACAACCTCAAGGATCAGTTCTTGAATTTCTTTAATAGCAGACCCGCCATCGCATCCAATTGGATCTAACTTCCATGGCTTTATTTCAAAGGAAAATAAATCTGAAAATCTATTTTTCATTTCACCTTTTAAAGAACACGAATGAACTGAATAATTCTTAAGATCATTCTCGGTGAGAGATTCATCGATTTCAGCTAACTCTTACCTAACTTGATATTATATTCTCATTAAATTTCTTGAATACTTCCAGTTTTTCAGTGAAGGCTTGTAATAGCATTAACATTAGTAGAGGCACATGAGGCAAGAAAGCAAGCTTATACTCACCAGCCAAAAATATTTAAAAAAAAAAAAAAAAAAAAACGCTTTCCCATTTCGCTGATCAATTGATACCAATTATTTGTCTAGCTGTAAATTTATTTAAGCCATAAACTTCCACAACAACAGATGGAAGTTTGGTCCAACAATCAACTACCCACTGGCTAAAAGCAAACTTCCGCACATCTATGCTGCAACTGTCTTTCCACAGTTTGAATCTATGCCCCCTCAGGTTTGTAATCTGAGCAAGATGAAGAATCCCATCAGCACTGAGCCTGCTGAATCCATTCATATACACCTCAATCAGATCGGCATGCAGGTGCCTAGTCTCCAGAAGCTGCAATCTGCAGAATTTAAGCCTTTCTTCATAAGGGCACCCCTTTGTTCTTTTCACCAGTCTTGTTGCCCTTCGCTGTACTCATTCTAGCAACTCTACATCCTTCCTAAAATGAGGCTTCCAGACTTGTATGTAGTACTCATGGTGTTGGATGACTGTTGCCTTATACAAGGGGATAAAGACCTCCTTATCCCTACTTGCAAAATTCCTGTATATCATTGACAAAACCCCATGACCTACTCTGGAAGCCTGTGTGCACTGCTCGGAAAACTTCATATCTGACTGCACAATTACCCTCAGGTCTCTTTCATTCTCCACTATCCTGAGTGTAACACCACCCAGTTGATATATTTCTCTGGGGTTACTGCTACCCTTATGCAGTACTTTGCATTTGTCAATGTTAAACTTCAGTTGCCACTTCTCAGCCCATCTCCCTAACTTTTTCAGATCCATTACTGCTCCATTACGCACTGCTCCATTACGCAGCAGTGCGTAGCATTTGCGTCTTGATTAGACTGGGGTTCGAGCCCGGGACCACCAAATACGGAGGATGCGGAAAGGTCAGAGAAGGACCACCGCATATCCCCGGAGTAATATGGCCTTAGTTGCTAATGCTCCTAAAAACCAAATAACAACAACAACAACTGTCATTACTGTTATTAACAACCATGCCAACCATAGTATCATCTGCAAACTTTCACATTAAACTTGATATACTATTATCAATGACATTGATAAATAGACAAAACAACAATAACATTAGTCCACATAGAGCAGTACCCATAGATTACCACTCTCTGTCTTCTCCAACTCAACCATCCTTTTATCCATTGTAGCAGCTTTCCCTTAATGCCATACTGCTCCAATTAGTATAGTAGTCTTCCATTTGCAACAGTGTCAAAAGCTTTCCTGAAATCAATGTATATATTATATCAAAATTATTTTTTGCATCCAGTTCCTTTCAAATCATAGTATCCAATCAAATTGGTCAGACAAGATTTCCCTTGACAAAAACCATGCTGTGTCTGAATTATTACTGCTGTCTTGTCTGGTTGATCCTGCTATGCTTCTTTAACTAGTGACTCCATTATTTTCCCTTAAACAGAAGTCAAACTAGCAGGTCTGTAATTACTCTTGTCACCCTTTGATCCCCTTTTGTGAATTGGAGATACATTTTCAGTCCGTGGGCACTTCCCCCAAGTCCAAGGATGCTCTCATAATTATGGCCAAGGGTTTGCTTTCTTCCTTTGCCACCTTCTTTAATATAACTGTATAGATCTCATCTACCCCAAGTGTCTTTCTTATATTTAACTTCAACAGTTTCTCCTCCACTTTGATCTCAGTTATTACAAAATCCTTTAATTCCCTGTTAGAATTTGATAAATATCTGGCCCTTTCCTCCTTGAATAACTCTTCATGTGTGAATAGATGCAAAATACTGATTTAGTTCGGCATCTATCTGAGAATGATCATCTACAGTCGAACCTTTGATATCAAGTGGGCCAATCTGATTCATCCTCTTCCTTTTAGAGTTTATATAAGTAAAGAAGTCTTTGCTGTTTTTCTTTGCATCCTTTGCCAAAGAATTTTCATAATCTGCCTTTGCTTGCCTACCTCCTTTGTGACTTGATTACAGACTTGCTTGTATCTCCCATAGGCTTCTGTGTCGCCTGACAATTTATGTGCATCCCAAGATTTTTCTTTTCTGTCACGATTCTCATTAGTTCATCTGACATCCATTTGGGCCTAAACCTAGAGCAGTATTTCTTAGTTGGGAAAAAAAAGCCTAGTAGCTTCCAAAATTATTTCCTTGAATGCTTCCCATTTAGAATTTGCTGTTGGAAACGTCATCAGTTTGTCCCACTGTATAGAACCTTAAAAAAATCTCTGAGTCCAATACAGTTGCCTTTATGAAAGCAAAAACCCTTCCCTTTACCCCCAATTTTAGTTATATCTTTAAGTAATACTCATATGCAGTCTATCACCGTAATTAATTTTCCTTGAAGTGATACCTCATTAACTTTTTGAAAAATCCAAGCCATATAGTATATGTTGTTTTTGTGTTTGCTGAGCCCCTTTGCTAAATCTGTTCTCCTTCGGTTTCTAAAAAACTAATTATCGTATCAAAAATGTTTACAAATCTTTTAAACAAATCTTTAGAAAACCATCTGACTTCTGTATGTAAAAGAAGCCTCACGTACTGTTCTTCATTATCAGCACAAAAATTTTCTGAAAAGGCAATCATATTTGCTATGGGCTTTATTTTATTGATGGTTTTAATAACTATACTGAGAGATTGAAAAAGAACTGGACTAATATTTTTTGCTATCAGATGACGTCGGTGCACAATGCAGTGTATTCCAAGAACTTCGAGATATACTTCCTTTAGTTGAGCTATAAAGCATTTATGTCTTCCAACCATGGAGGTAGCACCATCAGTGGCACAGGATACCAAATTTTCCAATGGTACTTGTTTTTTCATCACAATATGTTTTTACAGCAGCACAAATGGATCCTTCAGTGCAGTCAGATTCTGTACGTTTTACAAACAACTTCTCTTCTATCAATTTACAATCATCATCGAAATAACGAATGAATGCCATTAGAAGCGCCTATTGTTAGTAACTGTGGATTCATCAACCTGAATAGAAAAATTTCTCATTCTTCGGTTGTCAATTAGCTCCTCCTCAATGTTAACTGACATCTCATCAATTTGTCTTCAAATTCAATCGTTGCTCAATGGGAATGCTTTTAAAATAATGGAAGGATTTTGATGCATTGCTTTCGATATTACAGTCTCTAATGCATGTCATATAAATCTCAGCAACTGAATGAGCAATACCAATTTTTGCAATTATTTTTGCACTTTTCTAAGGCACAGTCATTCCATTATCTTCTTAAATAAAGAAGTAACACTGTTACATTGCTCACAATTTTTAAAATATTCGATATGTTTACCAACTTTATCAGGATATTTCCATTTTAAGTTATCTAAAAGTCTCATTTGAAAAAGAACTATTATACATAAGAGAAATGGGCTGTCTTGAGTCGAATCCCATCTGCATTGAAAGCCTATTCGGCTTTCAATAAAACCATAAGCTAGATATTAGCATTAGCAAAGGCACATGATGCAAGAAAGCAAGCTTATGTAGCATCATCCAAAAAAAAAAAAAAAAAAAAAAATCCCTTATTTCACCCAACCACTCGCTCCAAATGTTTGTCAAGTTCTGCCTTGAATCTATTTAAGCTGTCAACGTTTACAACAACAGATGGAAGTTTGTTCCACCCATCAACCACCTGCTGGCTAAAGGCAGACTTCGCACATCTATCCTACAGCCGTCTTTCCTCAATTTGAATTTACGCCCTCTCAGGAGATTATTCTGAGCAAGGGGAAGAATCCCATCTGCACTGAGCATGCTCAAACCATTCAAGGCTTTATGCTCCTCATTCAGATCACCTCGCAGGTGCCTAGTCTCCAGACACTGTAATTTGCAAAACTTAAGCCTTTCTTCATAAGAGCAACCATTTGTTCCATTCACTAATCTTGTTGCCCTTCTGTGTACTCATTCCCACAGCTCTACATCCTTCTTAAAATGAGGCGTCCAGACCAGTATACAGTACTCAAGGTGTGGCCTGACCATTGCCTTATACAAGAGGATAATCACCTCCTTATCCCTGCTAGAAAAATTCCTGTATATCATTGACAAGACACCATGAGCTACTCTTGCAGACTGTGTGCATTGCTCAGAAAACTTCATATCTGCCTGCACAATTACCCCCAGGTCCTTTTCATTCTCTACCATCAGTGTACTACCACACAGTTGATACATTACTCTGGGGTTACTGCTTTCCATATGTAGTACTTTACATTTGTCAATGTTAAACTTCATTTGCCACCTCTCAGCCCATCTGCTCAACTTCTCTAGATCCTGTTGCAGCAGTGTACTGTCATTAGCAACCCTGCCAACCTTCGTATCATCTGCAAACTTGGACATTAAGCCTGATATACCATCATCAATATCATTTATAAATACAGAAAACAACAATGGACCCAACACTGAACCCTGAAGGACTCAGGGTCCAGAGTTTCAGCAATTTGCATAGCAGCAATTTGCCTCCAATGCCAGAATCATCCAGATACTGTCGGCACTTTTTCTTTTCAGCACTTGACATGGCTTATACAGCATCAGCCAAAAAAAAAAAAAAAAAACTTCCCATTTCACCCATCCATTTACTCCAAATGTTTGTCTAGTTCTGCCTTTAATTTATTTAAGCTGTCAACTTCTAAAACGACAGATAGAAGTTTGTTCCCTATGCTGACTAAAGACAAATTTCCATTCATCTATTCTACAACTGCCTTTCCTCAATTTGAATTTATGCCCCCTCAGGTGATTAATCTGAGCAAGAGGAAGAATCCCATCAGCATTGTGCTTGCTCAAACTATTCAAACCAGATCATTGTTGAGGTGTTTTATACATCTCACTCATGATCTGATTGAGGTGTATAATACACCTCAATCAGATCACCTTACAAGTGCCTCGTCATTAGACACTGTAATTTGCAAATCTTAACCTTTTCTTCAAAAGTGCAACCTTTTGTTCCATTCACTAATCTTGTTTCCCTTCTCCGTAGTCGTTCCAGCAGCTCTAGATCGTTTCTAAAATGAGGCTTCCAAACCTGTATACAGTACTCAAGGTGTGGCCTGACCATTGCCTTATACAAGGGGATAATCTCTTCCTTATACCTGCTAGAAAAATTCCTGTATGTCTTTGAGAAGACACCATGAGCTATTCTTGCAGAGCATGTGCACTGCTCAGAAAACTTCATATCTGCCTGCACAATTACCCCAGGTCCTTTTTATTCTCTAGCACTGTCAGTGTAATACCACACAGTTGATACATTACTCTGGGGTTACTGTTTCCCATATGTAGTACTTTACATTTGTAAATGTTAAACTTCATTTGCCACCTCTCAGCCCATCTGCTCAACTTTTCTAGATCCTGTTGCAGCAGCGTACTGTCATTAGTGTCCTTAACAACCCTGCCAGCCTTCGTATCGTTTGCAAACTTAGATATTAAGCTTGATATACCATCATCAATATCATTTATAAATACAGAAAACAACAATGGACCCAACACTGGACCCCCTGAGGGACTCCACTAATAACATTAGTCCACGATGAGCAGTGTCCACTGATTACCACTCTCTGTCTTCTCCCATTCAACCATCCCTTTAATCATAGCAGCAATTTGCCTCCAGTGCCACATTGCTCCAATTCTTGCTCGAATCTTCCCTGTGCAACAGTATCAAAAGCTTCTTAAGATCCAAGTATATGATATCAGAATTATTCTTTGCATCCTTTGTGACCACATCATAGTATCCAATCAAATTGGTCAGACAAGACTTCCCCTTAACAAAACCATGCTGTGTCTGAACTATAACTGCAGTCATCTCCAGATGATCCTGCAGTTCTTCTTTAACCAGTGCCTCCACTAATTTCCCCAGAACAGAAGTTAAACTAACAGGTCTGTAATTACTTGTGTCACCCTTTAATCCTCCTTTGTGAATCGGTGTCACATTTGCACAACTCCAATCCGTGGATACCTCTCATGAGTCCAACGAAACTCTCATAATTATGGCTAAGGGTTTGTTTACTTCCTTTGCTGCCTCCTTTAATATAACTGGATAGATTCCATGCCAGAGTTTAATACACCTCTGGCATTCCCTTCCCTGAATAACTCCTTATGTGTAAATATAGATGCAAAATACTCATTCAGTTTGTTAGCTACCTGAGCAAGATTATGAACAGTTGAACCACTGATATCAAGTGGACCAATCTGATTCATACCCTTCCTTCTAGAGTTTACATAAGTAGAGAACTCTTTGCTGGTTTTCTTTGCATCCTTTGCCAAAGATTTCTTGTAACATGCCTTTGCTTGCCTAACCTCCTTTGTGACTTGATTATGGACCAGCTTATATCTACCATAGGCTTCACTGTCACCTATTAATTTATATGTATCCCATGCATTTTTCTTCTCTGCCACATGTCTAATTAGTTCATCTGATATCAATTTAGGTCAAAACCTTGAACAATCTATCTTAGGTGGTATGAAAAGCCTAGTAGCTTCCAAGATTAATTCTTTGAATGCTTCCCATTTAGATTTGCTGTTGTTAACATCATCAGTTGGTCCCACTGTATAGAATTTAAAAGCTGTCTCATACCACCACAGTCACCTTTATATGAAAGCAAAAACCCTTCCCTTCACCCTTGATGTCAGTTACCTCTTTGAGTAAATCCAATAAGAGCACACGGTGATCACTGCCACCTAGTGGTTCCTTTATCTGCAGATTCTTAATGCATGAAGAATCATTACTGATAACCAGATCAAGAGTATTACGCGCTCTAGTTGTCTCCCGAACGTGCCGCTGTAGAAAACAGTCATTCAATGAATCTACAAAAGCATTACTAGCATGTGAGTGACCAACCACAAGTTCCGTTCAATATCTAGGAAATTACAATCCCCCATTATAAGACAATCTGATTTACTGGCCCACTCTGTTACTCTGTACAGTTGTTCATCACATTCATTAGAGTCATTAGGCCTATAACACACTCCTACTCTCAGTTTTGCTTTTCCAGTGCTTATGTCACACCAAACTGACTCAACATTTCACTGTCCACCCATATCACCTGGCTGCACTTCCTTAGATTTTATGTTTCTTAACTAATAGCATAACCCCTTTTTCAAATTCCAATTCGGCATTCCTTATATCTGTGTGACACCATGTCTCTTTTATTCCAACAATATCTGCCTTTGATATTTTGACCAACATTTCAAATTGATCAAATTTATTTACAACACTCCTAGCATTGGTGTTCACACAAATATACATGCACCTGTTCCTATTCTTAGCTACCCTAACACAACCATGTGTTTACTTGTACTGCAGTGACTCCCAGCAATCTCTTAAATCTCCCGCACCTTCTTTTCCAGGCTTCTGCTCATTCCAATAGAAGCAGTGCAAGAATCACTTTCACCTTTGCCAGTTGCTGTTGTTAATCTATTTGTCCATGCATCCCCCCCCCAAGGTAGCAGTTTTCTGACCCACCTAAAACTGCCTTGATAGCATCAGCAAATATTCTTGCACTCTTTCGATTTAAGTGTATCCCATCCCTGTAGAAACAGTCTTTCCTGTTAATAAGCACAGACCAGGTCTTATATTTTAGTTAAAGTCTGAAATTTGGACTTTTAAAAATCTGATGGTAAAAATTCATGAATTGTGAATTACTCAAGCAAACTTAATGGAGATAGGAGCTATATATCCCCTATGCTCTTGTTTAAAAATTGAAAAATTGAATGAACCGGGAAATTATTATTGCTTTCCTGTATGCACTGTCCATTTATCACATTTTCTATTTTTAAACAAGGGCATAGGATGTTATATTCCTGATCTCTGTAAGATCATTGGTGACAGTAAAAAAAAAAGAAGCAGTGATAATTTCCTAATAAAGCTGATTGGGTTATGAAAATTTTGATTATTTTTGTCTTTTACCTAAGACAATGCTCACCTTTAAATCCTGGACTTTACTGTATCAGAGCATAAGAGTCTTAATTTCAGGCTTTTACAGTAATATATATGTATGTATATCACAAAAAATAGAATAATCATTTTATCTAAGTAGCTAGTAATTGGGAGGTAAATATCATTGCATGCAGCTGTAGTCTGTAAATTATAATTTACTGACTACAGGTCCATGCAACTTGTTATTACTTATACTTACTTATTATTTACAACCTTCAGGTAGCTTCTGTGCCCTACTAAATTTAACATGAAAATAATTACTCATTGTGATATATATTGCATAAACTGGGCATCCAGGTTACTGATATTTTGAATACATCAAAATTTTATTTTCATTCCTTAATATTCCTTCTAAATCACAGTTTGTCTTGTAGGTATGTCACCAAGAATGTGATAGATACTGACTAGAAGTTATATGGCAGAAGCTATGCGAATCCCAAAATTTGCTTTCCAAAACTGTAAAACAATTTTGGGTAATGAAATGGTGTAGTGACCTCCTAAAAAGGATTAGACTTATTCAGCTATTCCACCGTTTAAGTTAACAGTATATTTTGCAATTTGCAGAAATAGTGTAAATTGAAATTATTTATCTTGAGTATTTTCTCTTTTATTGATTTTCCATATTTTTAAAATTTATAGCTGTTAAAAGGTTTATAATTTTGTTCCTACTTGATTATGATCAAGTTTTTAAAATTGTAACATTTTTATTTTCAGGAGGCTTTTGTTTCTGATGTAGTGTCTGCTACCACTACCACCACTACTGCTACACCACCTATGAGTAAAATGGCTGAAGCAGCCAACCAAAATGAGGATGCCAGTAACTACGGTGATAACACATTTCACCAAAATAATACCTTTCTGAAGTCATCTAGAAGTGCAGCCATATTTAAACAGTGGATAAGTGCTAATGGCAATAAGCCATCCCTCCTCTCAACTGCAATTGGTCTTAAGGAGTGCTTACCGCCAATGTACCACAATGTGAAGAACATGACAAAGGCAGTCAAAGTATGTATTATTGTTACCTTATTGATTTATTTATATTTTTTCTTTATTTATCAAGAATCATTTAATAATCCAAATTTGAGGGTTAATTTGTTCCAGTTTTAAAGACTTAAAAAATTTTATTTTACAAGCCACCTTTATCATTTAGACATGCATCAGTTAGATACTTGCTTCAATAATCTGCATATACTGTCCACTCAAATCATTATGACCACCTACCTAATAGTGGGTATGTTTCCTCTTGCTACATGGCAAAGCATGGACTCTGTAAGGACTCTAGGGCCGGCAGAACACGGTAAGCCTGATAAGTAGGGCACGGAAATTCTAAAAGTTTTATTATAATAATATTTAATAAAAGTATCTCAAGGGCACAAAATGCATTTCTGCCTAGGGATGCCAAAAGCCCTAGGGCTGCATCTGTGTAAGGCCTCTGAACGTTGCAAGAGATGTGTTATACTATGTTGTCAGGATTCTCTCCCGCAGATCTGCAGAGAAGGATCCAAATTCCGGAACTGTTGATCCATGAAATCCCAGAGATGTAAGGTAGTGCCAGCAGTGTTGTAGAGCATATTATGTGCCACCCTTTAAGAAAGACAGTTGCTATGAAAGAGTGCACCTGATCAGCCACAATGGATTGGTAGTTTTTAGCATTCAGAGTGCATTTCAAGGGTATAAGAATTCCAAGAAATTTGGAACATTTCCCTTACCAAATTGCTGCTGCCACCTGCCTGTTTCTGTTGGACCATTATAACAGAGTGATTTCTCTCCACAGTTTATCTCCGTTCCCTCCATCTACTCCAGCACCATCACACAGCACAGCAGAAAAAGTTGCCTTTTCATTGGAAATTTTTTTTTTTATCCCAGTTATCAGTGATCCAATGGCACTGTTTAGATGCAAACTTTTGGTGCCATTGGCAATGGGTACCTTTCCCGGACACCTACTCCAGAAGTCCCTATGATGGAGGGTTCGTTGGATCGTGGTCTTGGAAAGACTGCTGCTTGTCCTCGTTAAAGTCCATGATCACTGTTTTTCTGCCTATCAGGTTGTTCAAGGTGGGACAGCCTACTTTCACCTGGCAATCAGTGAGGCCTAACTGCTTGCCATTGACCCAGCAACTGCTGCTCTGTTCGCTATCCATCCACTCTTGAACACCTTAACTACAGCACTCCATGAACAGCCCACAAGATTTGCAGTTTCTGTAATACTTACCCTTCAGCTGGTACCACAACAGTCATCCCTTTTTTGAAGTCCATTATATCATGCCCCTTACCAAAGTCAGTGAAGTACTTTGTAAGGACTGCATACCACAATCCTGTAATGTTACATTTTTCTGTTCTCACCATGACACATGTACCACCAGGCATTCATTCATTCATTCATTTAATAATCTCAGTACATCTTTGGTGTTTCCTAAGACAATATGTCTTATACACACCAGTAAGCTACATAAAATTTTCATTTATAATAAACATCAAAAATGGAGAGATTAGTTTAATAACTTAACAGAAATAAAAAAATGATTGAAGCTGAAAATTGGCTTATTCAGCCTACTGTTGCCAGTTGTTGCCCATCTCCACAAGGGAGGAACGGCCATTTGCTAAAACATGGGGGTGATCAGAATGTTTTGACTGGAGAGTGTGTTTCTTCGACAGCTGTTTTGAATTTAGCATACAAAATGAAAGACATTCTTTGAAAGTTTTTTTTTGATGGACAACAATACATCAAAGTCAGGTTTGAGCAGATTCAAGTCCTGAATCAGGTTGGTAGTGTGTGTGTGGTGTCCATTATCATGAAGTCGGATAATTCCAACTTTCGTTCCCACTGGTTGCCTTTAATGATCAGGTGTGAGTGATTCAAAGCTTCACCATACCATTCCAACTTAAGTTTGCCATCATTTTTTTGAAGTCTTACAGCAAAAGAATATGGCAGTTGAAGAAATTGTTTACTATAATTTTTTCTGCAGAAATCAGTTTGGTCAGTATTTTATCACTCTTCGAGACAGAAGATGGGCTTTTGTGGGTAACTCACCACCCTTTCACACCTTGTAGAAACTGCCTGGGTTTGAATGACCTCAATGACATGGAGAATTTTTATAGGTTTTTTTCCCCCCACAATATGGCTGTTAATTGGCATTGAGAGAGAGAGAGAGAGAGAGAGAGAGAGAGAGAGAGAGAGAGAATAGGGTTTTATAAGAACCTCAGGGGCTCACATCTAGTGCGTATGGGCTTGGCACACCTAGGGTCCTGAGCTGGATATCATCATTCTTCTTTTTCTTGGTGATTCCCTTCTATTTCTCTTCCTCTCTCTCTCTCTCTCTCTCTCTCTCTCGGGGTTATTCAGAAATTTTTTTTTTTTTTTTTTGGCTGGTGCAGCATAAGCCTCAGGCTTCCTTGCACTCTATGGCTAATAATAATAATAATAATAACCTTGGGTTTTTCATCCAGCAAATAGGTAAACAACTTGAAGAATACATACAAATGTAGACACAGTACAGTGATCCCCACTTAACTCACAGATACAGATGCACAAGAGAGCCTGAAAATGCTTCCATTGCATACTGGAACATTTAGACACTGATTATAAATAGTGATGCAGAGTTGTTTCCATGATAGCAAAAGAAGTGTTCAGGTGATAGTCCTGTTCACAAGTTCTGTACTTTTTTTATGTAACCACTGAGCTGCTAAAATAACCAAGATCATAAATAATGATGTCAATATTTTCTATACTGATTTTCAGCAGTTGTAAAAATTCTCTTGTGCCCTTTATGGTGTAACATAATTTCCAAGGTTCACCCATTTTTAGTTGATTTCATGTGTTGATTTCTTAAAGAAGCAAATTGTATCTGCTTCTCTCTCAAAACTTTCTTGATCACTCTGTGACAGCCATTTTTGATTAACAATTTCCTTCATACACAACTAACATTTTGAATTTTACTATGTGCTGATCTGTTTTGAATGACAATGTTTCAAATGCCATGCAAAAAAAAAAAAAAAAAACTAATCATTTGTTCAAAAATGAAACTAATCAAAAATCAATATGTTACTTATAGACTAGCATATCAATGTGTTAGTTTAAGCCAGGGATCAAACCAACAACTCCAAGCACACAGAACTGTGGGTCTCATTTTGTATGTTATTCAGTAAAAAAAAAAAAAAAAACAAAAGAAAAGAAAAGAAATATTTATAGGAAAGCTAATAATGTGCGCTGCAATCTTTAACTTTTATGATGGCATTCAGTCTATAAGGAACACTCTCCATCAGGTTTTTGTAAATATCCTCTGATATTTTCCACCATTCAGCCTTCAGAGCAGTGACCAGTTCAGCTCTGTTTTTTTTTGGGCAGTCTCTCCTCATGCACCCAGTGATCCAATTCATCCCCGAGGTTCTCTATAGGATTGAGGTCGGGGAAATTTTACAATAAGATGGCTGGGCCTGGCCAGTTCAACTTTTGGACCAGTACATCACAAACCGGGCAGTATGACATGGAGTGTTGTTCTGCTGATATAGGTGTGGGACTTTCCTGACATGCTGTCACAATTTAGCTAATGCATTATTGTTTAGGATCTCTAGATAGCCCTCAGAATTCATGGTTTTGTCCACAACAACCAACAGTCCCAGACTAAATCATAAAACATGGCCCTAGACTATTATGCTGCCTCTACCAGACTCCTTTGTCAAGATGATACAGTCCGGTAGTTATTTTTCTCTGGACAACTGCCACACCCAGGCATGACCATCAGACTAGTAGACCACATAATGTGACTTGTCACTCCAAAGCACAGCTTTACATTGGCTTATGGTCCAAGAATGGTGGGCCTTACATCTTATCAATGGAAGGGTGCCCAGATATTAATAGTAGGGCAGTATATCATTCTGGCTCTGTAGGGTATTATGCTATAGTTCAGAAGAACAGTGCCCATGGAAGTATCTATAGAAAAGGCATGCAGCTGAAACAGAATGTCTGTGGGACCGAGAGTGGAGAGACTCTGTTAAGAGGTAAAAAAAAAAAAAAAAACTGCAGCCATTATCAATCCACTGTAGGATGGAAGTCTCCTCAATGATTCACTCTGTTAGAGATGAGTCATTAATTTACCTAATTGCCCTCTTTTGAATGGAATCTAGAAGCCTGAGAGAGGTTTTGGGAACAACGCCCCAGATATGGAAACAGTATTCCATGGTAGGGGGATTTGCGATTTGTACAGAGTGAACAGTTGTTTGAAAGAAAAATAATGCTGAAACAATAGAGAAAACCCAGTTTTTTACTTGCAGAGGAAGCAATATTTCTAATGTGCTTATGCCCAGAGAGATTAAAAGTTAGGGTAATACCCAATAGAGATATATGATCTTTTGCCTATAAATCAGAGTGTCATTGAAGATAAGCATATCAGAAAACCCTTTTTGTGAGATATAAGACAGTTCTGAGTTTTAGAATGATTGAAATAAACTAAGTTATCTTTTCCCTATTGGAAAATTACCTGAAGAGCAGCATTTCAGGAATTAATCAAATTCTTGTAAATATCGGAGGATATTTACAAGAATTTGAAACTGTTTATGAAGAGCAAGGTTTCACAAACTGAAAGGTGGAATGCAACTACTATCATCAGCAAAACTATGGATATAATTCCATTAACAGTCAATGGAAGATTCTCATTAATATGCAACAGGAAAAGAGTGGGAGAGAGAACTGAACTTAGGGAACACTAGCATTAGTGGAGAGATTAGAAGACAGAGCATCATCTACCATCATCCGCAGTGAGAGATCAGAGAGAAAACTTGTTTCTCAATTACAAAAAAAAAAAAAAAAAAAAAAAAGGCAAACCATAAGATGAAAGCTTATTTAAAAGACCTTTATGCCAAACATGATCAAAAGCCTTTGAACATTCAAGAGCAACTGCTTGAGTTTTACCAAACTTTTCCATTGAATTTGTCCATAGATGCCAGAATACACCACATATGTCACAATATCACCAGTGGATTGACACTGACAGAATCCATACTGGTGATTGTTGATCAAATGGAAGTTTTCTAGATAGTTTAACATTTGCCACTTAATTGATTTCTCCATTATTATAGAAAGAATAGAAGTAACTGCAATGGAATGATAATTTTATGGTAGGGATTTATCACTCTTTTTAGGAATTGGCTGGATATATATGAGCAAATTTTCAAGCAAAATAAAAACACCTGTGGAATAAGAAAGTGAAAAAAGGTGACAGAGAACAGCAGTAAGTTCAGGAGCACATGTTTTGAGAAAAAGTGGAAAAATACCGTCAGGACCTGGAGCTTTCTTAGTATCAAAATTCAACAAAATCCTTCTGACATCCTTGGGCTGGAAGACCACATAAGGCATTGAATGGAGGGTTCCTGGAATGGTGGGAAGTGGTTTACAATGATCATGAATACACTAGTTGGAAGAAAAATCGGATGCTAGCTGGTTTTGACAGAGGTGTGAATGGAGATGGGCAAAAGTTGCAGCCAGTAGCTTTGGCAAGAGATTAGCATTAGCATTAGCATTAGCATTAGTAGAGGCATTTGATGCAAGAAAGCAAGCTTATGCAGCATCAGCCAAAAAAGCCAAAAAAAAAAAAAAAAAAACCACTTCCACTTCACCCCTCTGTTCGTTCAAAATACCTGTCCAGCTGAGCCTTAAACTTATTTAGGCTATCAACCTCCACCACAAGGGATGGAAGTCTGTTCCACCAACCAACCACTCGCTGGCTAAAGGCAAATTTCCGCACGTCTATCCTACATCTGTCTTTCCTCAATTTGAATTTATGCCCTCTCAGGTGATTATTCTGAGCTAGAGGAAGAATCCCATCAGCATTGAGCATGCTTAAACCATTCAAGGCTTTATACACCTCTATCAGATCACCTCGCTGGTGCCTAGTCTCCAGACACTGTAATTTGCAAAACTTAAGCCTTTCTTCGTAAGAGCACCCCTTTGTTCCATTCACTAATCTTGTTGCCCTTCTCTGTACTCGTTCCAGCAGCTCTACATCCTTCTTGAAATGAGGCCTCCAGACCTGTATACAGTACTCTAGGTGTGGCCTGACCATCGCCTTATACAATGGAATAATCACCTCCTTATCCCTGCTGGAAAAATTCCTGTATATCATTGACAATACTCCATGAGCTACTCTTGCAGCCCGTCTGCACTGCTCAGGGAACTTCATATCTGCCTGCACAACCACCCCCAAGTCCCTTTCATTCTCTACCACTGTCAGTGTTGTACCATAGAGTTGATACGTTGCTCTGGGGTTGCTGTTTCCCATGTGTAGTACTTTACATTTGTCAATGTTAAACTTCATTTGCCACCTCTCAGCCCATCTGCTCAACCTTTCCAGATCCTGTTGCAGAAGCATAGTGTCAGTAGTGTCCTTGACAACCCTGCCAACCTTTGTATCGTCTGCAAACTTGGACATTAATCCCGATATACCATCATCAATATCATTTATAAATACAGAAAACAATAATGGACCCAACACTGAGCCCTGAGGGACTCCACTAATAACATCAGTCCACGATGAGCAGTGTCCATTGATTACCACTCTCTGTCTTCTCCCCCTCAACCACCCCTTTATCCATAGCAGCAATTTGCCTCCAATGTCACACTGCTCCAATTTGTGTAGCAGTCTTCCATGTGCAACAGTATCAAAAGTCTTTCTAAGATCCAAGTATATAATATCAAAGTTATTCCCTGCATCCAGTTCTTTTGTGACTGCATCATAGTATCCAATCAAGTTGGTCAGGCAAGACTTCCCCTTAACAAAACCATGCTGTGTCTGAGCTATAACTGAAGTCTTGTCTAAATGATCCTGCAGTGCGTCTTTAACCAGTGCCTCCATTAATTTTCCTGGAACAGAAGTCAAGCTCACAGGTCTATAATTACTTGTGTCAGCCTTTGATCCTCCTTTGTGAATTGGGGTTACATTTGCACATTTCCAGTCTATGGGTACCTCCCCTGAGTCCAAGGAAGCTCTCATAATTATGGCTAAGGGTTTGCTTACTTCCTTTGCTGCCTCCTTTAATATAACTGGATAGATCCCATCCACCCCGGGTGCCTTTCTTGTGTTTATCTTCAACAGTTTCTCCTCCACTTTACTCCCAGTTATTTCAAGATTCTGTAACTTACTGCTAGAGTTGAATACACCTCTGGCATTCCCCTCGCTGAATAACTCCTCATGTGTGAATGTCGATGCAAAATATTCATTTAGTTTGTTAGCCACCTGAGCAGGATCATCAACACTTGACCCATCAATATCAAGTGGACCAATCTGATTCATCCCTTTCCTTCTAGAGTTTACATAATTAAAGAACTCTTTGCTGTTTTTCTTTGCATCCCTTGCCAAGGATTTCTCGTAATCTGCCTTTGCCTGCCTAACCTCCTTTGTAACTTGGTTGCATATCAACTTGTATCTATCATAGGCTTCTGTGTCATGTGTTAATTTGTAAGTATCCCATGCATTTTTCTTCTCTGCCATATGCCTCATTAGTTCATCTGACATCCATTTTGGCCTAAACCTTGAACAATATTTCTTAGTTGGTATGTAAAGCCTAGTAGCTTCCAAGATAAGTTCTTTGAATGCTTCCCATTTTGAATTTGCTGTTGGTAACATCATCAGTTGGTCCCACTGTATAGAATTTAAATACTGTCTCAGTCCATCGTAGTCGCCTTTACGGAAGCAATAACCCTTCCCTTTACCCCTAATGGTAGTTACCTCTTTGAGTAAATCCCACTTCAGCACACTGTGATCACTGCCACCTAGTGGTTCGTTTATCTGCAGATTCTTAATGCATGAAGAATCACTGCTGATAATCAAATCAAGAGTATTACTCCCTCTAGTTGCCTCCCGAACATGCTGATGTAGAAAACAATCATCCAATAAATCCACAAAAGCCCTGCTAGTGTGTGAGTATCCAGCCCCCAAATTCCAGTCAATATCTGGGAAATTAAAATCTCCCATTATAAGACACTCTGATTTACTGGCCCACTCTATTTCCCTGTACAGTTCCTTATTATACTCATCAGAGTCATTAGGCCTATAGCACACTCCTACTCTCAATTTTGATCTCCCAATGCTTATGTCACACCAAACTGACTCCACACTGCACTGTCCAGCGATGTCGACTGGCTTCACTTCCTTGGTTTTTATGTGTTTCTTAACTAATAGCATAACACCTCCCCCCTTCCTATCCTGTCTATCCTTTCTGTAGACGTTGTACTCCCCAAATTGCAGTTCCGCATCCCTTATATCTGTGTGACACCACGTCTCTGATATCCCAACAATATCTGCCTTCGATGTTTTGAGCAATACCTCAAATTCATCAAATTTATTTACTAAACTCCTAGCATTGGTGTACACGCAAGTATACCTGCACCTGTTTCTATTCTTAGCTACCCTAACACAACCCATGTGTTTACTTGTACCACAATGGCTCCCAGCAGTCTCTGAAATACCATGCATCTTGTTTTTCAGGCTTCTGCTCATTCTAATAGAAGCAGTGCAAGAATCTCTTTCACCTCTGCCAGTGGCTACTGTCAATCTATTGGTCTTTGTCTCCCCCCAAGCTAGCAGTTTTCCGACCCACCTAACACTGCCTCGATAGCATCAGCAAATATTCTTGCACCCTTTCTATTTAAGTGTATCCCATCCCTGTAGAAGCAATCTCTCCTGTTAACAAGTACAGTCCAGGCTGAAAAAAATTCTACCCTTTGAGCCTTGCACAATCTTTCCAGGGCCGAATTGATCGACAAGGCTCTCATCATATACTCCCTCCTATCGTGTCTGGGCAGAATTGCAGACACTTTCAAATTCAACCCTAATTCTCGGCTTTTGTTCAACAGTGACCTGTACTTGTTAAGTAATTCTGCCGGTCTCCTACTCTTAATATTATTAGTGCCAACGTGTACAACTATATCACCTTTTGTGCCCTTAAAAGATGATATTCGCTCTACAACGTCATCAACCTTTGCCCCTGGCAGACATACCCTGGTCCTGTTCCACCTATCTTTTTTACAAAGCATGTTCCCCGTTTCCCTGACAATAGAGTCACCAACAACTACTAGTTCCTTCGGGACCAGCGCATTCTGCCTTGGGGGTTGTCTCTGTGTCACGCGATGCCCAAGTGCAAGCTCTGGCGTTGATGTGGGCAGCTGAGAGCTTGATGGGCCCCTCAATTTAGTTTCTTCGAGGGCATCCACCCTGTCCTTCAAGCTCTCATATAGGCCCAAAAGAACGCCGAGTTGTTGCCTGATATCGTTACACTCCTTGCATCGCGCACACACAAAGACATCCCCCTTGGCAGTATCAAGTCCCGTACCCGATTGCTCTGCAAACATCAAGCAAACAGTGCATTTTATAAGGCTGTGAGTCAGAGGACAACTGCCCCCCTCAGTTCTGCTCTGAGCCACAGCACTTCCATTAGCTTGAGCCTTTGCTTTGCTGCTCTGGTCTGAGTCATGATTCTATTAATTTATTAATTAATTATGTTATGTTATTAATTATATTACGTTTGTAATCTAAGTCGTTATATGTATTTATTTAAACGTACAATTTAACTGCTAACGAAGTTCAACTAACGCTATCTAGTACGGTATATAACCTACGGTATATCTAGTACGGTATCACAATGGCGGGAAAGTTAATAACGGTAGCGGTAGTTACGAACACGTGGAAACCCTTACCGATACTTTTACAAGGCCGAGTAAAGAATAAATACACCAAATTAATCAAAAAATCACAAAATAATGTTATACTACTAAATTTAAATCAAAAGTTTTAGAAAAACAATAATTTCAAATCAATAAATAAGAAAAATCCACTTAGCGGCTTGGAACACGACCGTCACTAGTAGCCTCGTCAGCAGACTTATAGATAAGAATGCTCTGTTACGATTTGGACAAGTAGTAACTTTTCTACTCTGAGCCTCTTTGAAATCTAATCTGGACAGATTAATAACTGCTTGACAATTGCTGTGAGCTTTGGAGTAAGCAGAAAATGAACTTGGAGATTTGGATGAAAGCTAATTACAATATGCAACATTCTTCTCTTGAATGGCCTTAGCTCATATATTGGGAAAACGAAGGTTTAGATAAAGGATGGGATTTTATGGTGGAGTGTGGAATAAAGAATTCCATTACTAGAAGAATAATTTCACTGACATGATCTTAGTGAATGTTGACATTAGAAGCATTGAAGCAGTAATCTGACTAAGAGAAGAAAATAAATTTTGCAGATTATCCCATTTTGCATTCTTTTAATGCCAAACAACATGAGATTTAGAATGGTCAAAAGAGAAAAACTCCATTGGAGAAGAGACCATCACCAAGTTGTGATCTGAGGTGATTGGAGGACCACTCATCTTGAATGTGTACTAAGAAAGATTGTTTGTGAAAAAAAAATCAGGTGTGTTGGCTGCATGATTAGGATTGTAAATGAACAATCTATGTCATTAGTAATTTCAAAAGTCTCAGCATCTCAACCAGCTATTTCAGGTGAAACTAGAAAACAGGAGCCAGCTTGAGTTAGCTTTAGCATTAGTAGAGGCATATGATGCAAGAAAGCAAGCTTATATATAGCATCAGCGGAAAAAAAAAAAAAAAAACCTTCTCATTTCACACATCCATTCAATCTGAATATTTGTCTAGTTCAGCCTTGAATCTATTTAAACTGTCAACTTTCATAAAGACAGATGGAAGTTTCTTCCCGCAATCAACTACCCACTGGCTAAAGGCAAATTTCCACACATCTATTCTAAAACTGTCTGATCACAATTTCAATTTATGCCACCTCAAGTGTGGAATCTGAGCAAGAGAAAGAAGCCAATCAGCATTGAGCTTGCTCAAACCATTCAAGACCTTATACACCTCAGTCAGCTCACCTCACAGGTGCATTGTCTCCAGATTCTGCAATTTTCAGAATTTAAGCCTTTCTTAGTAACAGCAACCCTTTGTTCCACTCAGTAATCTCGTTGCCGTTCTCTGTACTCGTTTCATCAGCTCTCTATCTTTCCTAAAATGAGGACTCCAGACCTGTATGCAGTACTCAAGGTGTGATCTGACCATTGCCTTCTAAAAGGCGATAATCACCTCCTTATCTCTGCTATCAAAATTTCTATATATCGTTGACAAGACACCATGAGCTACTCTGGCAACCTACCTGCACTCCTCAGAAAACTTCATATCTGACTGCACAACTAGCCACAGGTCCTTTTTATTCTCTACCACCCTGAATGTATTACCACACAGTTGATACGTTACTCTGGGATTACTCCTACCCATAGGCAGTACTTTATATTTGTCAATGATAAACTTCAGTTGCCACCTCCCAGCCTATCTGCTCAACTTTTCTAGATCCTGTTGCAGTAGCATACTGTCACTAGTGTCATTAACAACGCTGTCAACCTTCATATCATCTGCAAACTTAGACAATAAGCCTCATATACCTTCATCAATATCATTAATAAATACAGAAAACAACAATGGACCCAACACTGAACCCTGGGGGGACTCCACTAATAACATTAGTCCTGGAAGAGCAGTATCCATTGATTACCACTCTGTCTTCTCCCACTTAACCATCACTTTATCCATAGCAGCAACTTGCCCTTAAGGCCACACTGCTCCAATTTGTACAGTAGTCTTCCATGTGCAAGAGTATCAAAAGCCTTCCTAAGATCCAAGTATATGATATCAGAATTATTCTTTGCATCCAGTTCCTTTGTGACCACATCATGATGTCTAATCAAATTGGTCAGAGAAGACTTCCCTTATCAAACCCGTGCTGTGTCTGAACTATAACTGAGTCTTGTCTAGATGATCCTGCAGTGCTTCTTTAACCAGTGCCTCCATTAATTTCCCCGGAACAGAAGTTAAACTAACAGGCTGTAATTACTTGTGTCACCCTTTGATCCTCCTTTGTGAATTGGCATCACATTTGCACATCTCCAGTCCATGGGGGCTCCTTTCAGTCCAAGGAGGCTCTCATAAATATGGCTAAGAGTTTGCTTACTTCCTTTGCCACCTCCTTTAATATAACTGGATAGATCCTATGATATTACAAAATCATTTAGCTCACAGCCAGAGTTTAATTCACCTGTGTCATTCCCCTCCCTGAATAACTCATGTGTAAATGTTGATGCAAAATACTCATTCAGTTTGTTAGCTACCTGAGCAGGATCATCAACAGTCGAACCATCGATATCAAGTGGACCAATCTGATTGATCTCCTTCCTTCTAGAGTTTACATAAGTAAAGAACTCTTTGCTGTTTTTCTCTGCATTCTTCGCCAAAGATTTCTCGTAATCTGCCTTTGCCTGCCTATCCTCCTTAGTGACTTGATTGCAGACTATCTTATATCTACCATAGGCTTCTGTGTCAGCTGTTAATTTATATGTATCCCATTCATTTTTCTTCTCTGCCACATGTCTCATTAGGTCATCTGACATCCATTTAGGCATAATCCTTGAACAATATTTCTTGGTATGAAAAGCCTAGTAGCTTCCAAAATTAATTCTTTGAATGCTTCCAATTTAGAATTTGCTGTTGGTAACATCATCAGTTGGTCCCACTGTATAGAATTTAGATACTATCTCAGACCATCGTAGTCGCCTTTACGAAAGCAAAAATCCTTCCCTTTACCCTTGATGGTAGTTACCTCTTTGAGTAAATCCCACTTCAGCACGCTGTGATCACTGCCACCTAGTGGTTCCTTTATCTGCAGATTCTTAATGCATGAAGAATCACTACTGATAATCAGATCAAGAGTATTACTCCCTCTAGTTGTCTCCCGAACATGCTGATGTAGAAAACAATCATCCAATGAATCCACAAATGCCTTGCTAGTGTGTGAGTGACCAACCCATAGTCAATATAGTACCAGTGTCAGTGTAGTACCACAGAGTTGATACGTTGCTCTGGGGTTGCTGTTTCCCATATGTAGTACTTTACATTTGTCAATGTTAAACTTCATTTGCCACCTCTCAGCCCATCTGCTCAACCTTTCCAGATCCTGTTATATGAAGATGTAACCTGTTATATGCAGATATGAAGTTCTGTGAGCTGTGCAGATGGGCTGCAAGAGTAGCTCATGGTGTCTTGTCAATAATATACAGAAATTTTCTAAAAGAGATAAGGAGGTGATTATTCCCTTGTATAAGGCAATTGTCAGGCCGCACCTTGAGTACTGCATACAGGTCTGGAGGCCTCATTTCAATAAGGATGTAGAGCTGCTGGAACGAGTACAGAGAATGGCAACAAGATTAGTGAATGGAACAAAGGGTTGCTCTTACGAAGAAAGGCTTAAGTTTTGCAAATTACTGTGTCTGGAGACTAGGCAATGGCGAGGTGATCTGATACGGGTGTATAAACCCTTGAATGGTTTGAGCATGCTCAATGCTGATGGGATTCTTCGTGTTGCTCAGAATAATCACCTGAGATCGCATAAATTCAGATTGAGGAAAGACAGATGTAGGAGAGATGTGCGGGAATTTGCCTTAAGCCAGCGGGTAGTTGGTTGGTGGAAAGGACTTCCATCCCTTGTTGTGGAAGTTGATAGCCTAAATAAATTTAAGGCTCAGCTGGACAGGTATTTTGAACGAACGGAGGGGTGAAATGGGAGTGTTTTTTGTTTTATTTTTTTTGGCTGATGCTGCATACACTTACTTTCTTGCATCATATGCCTCTACTAATGCTAATGCTAAATCGTCATCTGACCATTTTTTTTTTTAAATTCAGAAATATAAAACATTTTAAATATTTCTACATGTTCTTTCATAGTTGTAAACCTTTCAGTTAACGAGAAAATTATTGTGTCCATAATTTGAAAGAAAAAAATTAATTTTGGGATTTGTTGCAGATCCTGAATAGCTTCATCTCTACTTTCATAATTGAAATGATGTGCTTTTCCTTACAGTACTTACATCTGGAAAAACTTTAATGGCATTGATAGTAGCCATATTATTAGCTGAATCGAAAATTTTTTTTACTGCTTCCTCTGTTCTATTTTCTTTAAAATATTCTGCGATATTTTGTAGACATTCAAGCGCTTCATGTATATCAGAATTCTTTTTTTTTATTGCATTTTGCATATTGAATTAATTTTATTTAAAATGTCATGCCAAATTATAATTGAAAAGAAACTTATAAGATGTTATTTTTAAAGCTATTGATTTATGATCATTCCTTGTATCCATATTTTTATTTTTGTCTTCAGTGATTATAAGAAGTCATAGTAAAATATTTAGCTTCTCTAGTCATTTCTAGTATTTTTTCTGTAATATTTTGTGAAATTATTTCAATAATTTCATTTTGTATCTGATCACCCAAATAATGCATGATATTTTTCGATTCAGATTTCTGGATACGGCGAATATGTTCTGCCATAACTGAATCAAATTTAACAATTGTTTTAGTAAATTTTAAAAAGTTTCATTGTCATTTTCATATAAATCTTTTGAAGATCCGCTGAACACTATACATTACCTTTCTAAAAATGGTATCATATATATTATTCTTGCTGAATTCCAGAACATGGGTATCTCCATTGCAGGCTTGGCCTAAGAACAGAATGATTGTCCGGTCAAGTTCTGTGATTGGCTGATTGTTTTGAATGCATAATTTACCTCATTTTGCTTTTCTGATTGTTTACTTGGATGCAAATTTGCTTCCAATTTAGAGGGAAATGCGAAATTATAATTGTCATCGTGCTGCTCTACTTCCCTTCAGTTATTGCAGCGTTTCCCAAACTTTTTTAGTCATGGAACACTTTTCATCTCACAATACATTGACAGAACACAAACGAAACAAGTTTACTGGGAGCCAAAGAACTGTTTGTAATATTTTACAACACATGTAAAGCCGAAATTCAAATATCTGTCATCATACTTTTGTTTTGGTCTTTTATTAGTTGGTTCCTGTTTTTTTCACTTCAGATTTTTGGGGAACCAAAGGCTGTGATTTTCCATCCCCACTTTGAAGTGTGACAATATTGTGTTCCTTTTCATTGACCACAGTTGAAATACTAGAAGTACTTGTTGCTTGTTTTAAAGTCCTTTTTTCAACCACAAATCCATGGTCATTTATTTTAATAATAGTATTTCAAAATATTGATAATTATCAAAAAAAAAGGAAGTGAGTTTAGTATGATATTGGTTTGCTTCACTCTCTCCTTTAACCCGTATAATCCAGCCTAAGATTTCTTAGGCTGGATTATACGGGTTATTTAATGTAGTGATCTAATATGCCATTTCATATAAATGGCATATTAGATCGCTACATTGCTACTTTTTAGAAGATATCATTACCTCAATGCATATTTCTCTATGCAAAAGCCTGCCAAAATAAAGTGTTCCACAGTCTATTTGATTATTAGTCTATGCCAGCATATTAACAACAAAAAAAAAAAAAAAAAAAATGTTAAAAATTATAATGATACAAAAGTTGTGTCCACCCAAATATGCAAAAATTTCTTTATTTTATATATATATTTTTAATTATTAATTACAAGTTTTTGTGGAATACTTGTTCACATCTCACAGAACACTAATGTTTCGCAGAACTCAGTTTGAGAAACGCTGGGTTATTGTGTGTTATTTATTGTTATTCCATTTTTAAATGGATGGATGTAAGACTAATTGAATGGTGGATGAGTGTGAATTTGATAGCTTCGGAATACAAGCATTTTCAGCGTGGATGGCATATGAAGACTGTTGAGGTGAGTTTTTTTTTAAAGTTGTTTTGACGATTTGATGTTTTTTGCAGTAATTGTATGCGTTGCTAGTATCAGGTTCTGTTTATATTAGTGTGGCAGCAGCCCCCAGAACAAAAAAAGAAGCATTTCTGTTGACGTTCATGTGCCACTCTCATTATTAATGCTCGTGAAATCGCCTAGTAATGTACAGCCACAAAAGCGGGGATGTGGGGGTGCCATCGCCCAGAAAAAAAAAATTAATAAATAAAAAGCATTTCTGTTGACGTGGATGAGCAATTCTCATTGTTAATGCATGTGAAATCATCTAGTAATGTTTGGGTGAGAAGAATACTGGTTGTACGGGGTGTTAATTTGTTAGCTGTTTTAAAAAATTGTCATTTTGCCATTTCTTTTTCTTCATTTCAGTGCCAGCATATTGTGATGTCATGTGACATCTAATAGGGGTATAATAGCATATTGTGATGTCATGTGACATCTAAAAGTCTAATAGGGGCCCATTTATTGGGGGGGGGGTCATTATATTTGAGTATAGTATTATATTGCACCTATTTTTCAGGGGAGCCCACAGTAAATTTTGCATCGAGGCCCACTTTATCCAGTTACGTTACTGATCTGGTAAATGTTAATCAATCAGATGGCCAGTTCAACTTTTGGGTATGTGGGACAGCCAGTTGGATAGGCGAGTACCACTAAGTTGCAGAATGATAATCCCTTTGGCTCTTAATTCACGCTTAGTAGCAGCACTAATTGCTTCAATTGCTTGAAGGCCAGAGGTGCGAACAATGTGTTCCCAGTTAAGCTTTTGTAATCCATTCGTTATATGGAAATTTTCTTCATTCTGCAGAAATTATTTTAAATGTAATTACCAAGGAGAATTCAAAAAATATTGCTAAATAGAAAATTTCACTGTAAAGAAGTTCGTTAAACAGAAGTCTGACTTGTATATGTCAAAAATTTTTGGCACCCTCCAGAACTGCCGCCCATAAGCAATGCTTACCTCTCCTACTCACTTTCTACGGCCCTGTATATATACAGGGTGATGCACTACCAGTGCAACAAACTTGCAGGAGGTGTAGGGGGCACAAAAACGAATCGGAATCACATAGCATTGCAGGGTCCGAAATGCCTTCGTCATGCGGGAGGTCGCGCATGACGCAAGAAAAAGAACAGAAACAGCAACTCGTTAGTGTAACAGAAATCATTTTAATGACAAGTTTTATATTGGCAAAAAGCCATGGTACAGAAGGTGTTCGAAAGTTCAACTAGAAGCAGTCACACAGGCTTCACAGCGCTGCCGCATGGAATCCCTAACGTTCTGGAAGATTCCTGGCGTGTCTCGAATCTCCCCGGCAGCTACAGAGATGCAAGCGACGAGGTCTTCAACTGAATCAACAGGGGTCTCGTACACCAATGTCTTCATTTGACCCCAGCATAAGAAGTCCAGGCATGATATCTGGTGATCTAGCAGGCCAATGAACCGGACCACCACGACCTATCCAATGCTGTCCAAATGTAACATTTAGGTGTTGGCGGACGTCATTGGTGTAGTGTAGGGGAGCCCCATCATGCTGGAACCACATTGAGCGGCGCAACAACTGAAGAACATGTGCTTCTTCAATAAGTTCGGGCAAGACTTGCTGTAGAAAGATCAAGTATGCCGTACTGTCCAGACGAGGGGCAGAAGGTACGGTCCAATGCAGTGGTCTCCAACAATTTATGCCGGTCCAAACATTGACAGAGAAACGGTGTCGAGTTGCACGTGTTCGCGTACAAATGGTGTTATGTTGATTGAAGGTTCCCTCTCTTGTGAAACTTACCTTATCCGTGAACCATACGGATGCAGCAAATGCGCTGTCTGCCGCACTCTGTTGAAGAAACCAAGTAGCAAAGTCCTCCGGAGTGGATAATCCGCAGGCTCCAATGATTGGACGCGTTGCAGATGGTATGAACTCATTTGGTTTGCCGACAGTACTCCATACAGTGGATTGGGAAATATCCAATCGTTGGCCTATCACTCGAGTACTCGTACTCGGATTGCCTTCTGCAAGATGTAGGACATTCTCCTCATTGTTTGTCGTCCTCGTCATTCGCTCTCGATTCATGATACCTCTCGTGAAACAACCAGTCTCACGTAACCTTCTGTGCACACGCGTGAAAATCGTATGATGAGGAGCACGCCTGTGCGGGAAACGTTCCTGGTACAAGTGCAGAGCAGCGCGCCCATTACAGTCCGCAGCTCCATACGCGAGGTGTATGTCGGCCAGTTCAACGTTTGAATACTCATCCAACCTACTGCCTCGGGAACCGGTTCGCAAATGCTGACTTCCAGCGGGATCGCTGTTCACGCGACCTCCCGTTCAACGTCCTCTACCACATGACGAAGGCATTTCGGACCCTGCAATGCTATGTGATTCCGATTTGTCTTTGTGCCCCCTACACCTCCTGCAAGTTTATCGCACTGGTAGTGAATCACCCTGTATATATAAACTCACCATATCATCACAGCATCCTTTTAGATATGACAGGCTAGGGCTTGCTACCTGGCATAAGAATGGTTTCAAATTTAAGAAGGATAGTTGCAAATTTAAGAAGGATCGATGTGTGGAAATTTGCTTTCAGCCATCAGATAGTTGGTTGATTGTTGGCCAAAATTCCATTTGGTATTGTAGTAGTGGGAAGTGAATAAATTCAAGGAAGAACTAAATAAGCTTTTAGAGGGGATGGAGGTGCTATTGGAAGGTTATTTTTATTATTATTTTTTTATAAGCTTGTGTTCTTGCATTCTTGCCACTATTAACATTAATGTAATTTACATTGATTTCAAAACCTTTGGATGTGTTTCTTGGAGGTGATGTTACTTCTGATTGCTGTCATGCCTGGTACTTTGTTTTTCAGAAAATGTTTGACTTTGAAGGACACTGCTTAATACCGAATATTCACATCTGTCAAAAAAAAATTATGGGAATGTGATGCAAATTAAACAGTTTTTGAATTAAAATGGCTTCTTAACCTCTGTAATTTGACTAATGAAGTGGGAATTTAATTTCATTAGAATGAATAAAAGTGGAATGAGGTGTGCCTGCATGCATCAAGTCTCTTAGGAAATACTTTACTGAGACTAACAATTCCATTCTAAGGTAGGGAAGGAATATATATTCATTGTGATGAAACATGGTTTTATGCGTACAATGCTGCAACAAAGCAACAGTCTTTATGTTGGAAGAGTCTGGAATCACTGCCCCCGAAGTTGTCAGTAGGCCACAATCACAGACATTTACATTGTACGAACTCACTCAGTGAGAGGAGAATGCTAACTGTGTTTTCAGACATTGATGGTGTGCAACAACAGCAGTGTGAAAATTATTAAAACATACTGTGAAATGGGAGAGATTGGTGTTTGTGTCATGGCACTCGTAGTCATACTCTGACTGTAAAGGAATTTTTGGCCAAATTCCATGACTATTGACTCCTAATTTCTGTACTCCACAAATCTAGTAAAGTATGGCATTTTTTTGTTCCAAAACTAAACTTTTCATTGAAAAAGAAGAAATTTGATAACATTGTTGAAAATTTGAAGACTACACTTGCAGAATTCAAAACCTAAAGCTTCCAACAATAGCAGTCACTGGACTTACTCTAACAGTCAAAGTGAACTTCTTTGAAGGTGCCAACATGCAATTTCCCCCTAAATATGTTAGATAAAAGAAACACACATACAGTGTGGAAACTAAACTTTTTTGATCTCACCATGCCTTTAGTCATACTAAATTAAGAAATTTTCAAATCATTTATTTTTATGTTATTCATTTATCCTCCACTTTCTGCACACCAATTAGTGCACTCCTGTGGAAACATATGGACCTAATCTGCATGCCTTTCTTTCCAACTTTTTTATTTACGATTTTTAAAGCTATTCCTGACTTTTATAACCACTTATGCCTTCCTTTAAAATTGTCAATTACAAATGTAGAACTTCAATCAAAGGTATTTTCATACATTTTAATATCTTTATTAAATTTGATTCTTTGAGTAATTATTCTTTAGTGAACTTTCAGAAACAAATTGAAAGCTTTTATTTTAATTTGGAAATTACTTTGAAACAGGAACAGAAGAGGAAGTTGTTTCATTCTCCATTATATGAGAGTGAGTTACACCTAAAGAAGTTGTATGTTCAAACCTGCAAGCGGTTGCCCTCATATGGTTGTCGTATATTTCAAGTGAAAGAACTCCTCAGAGGGAAAACAAAGAAAAAGGTACATTTTATTATTCTTTATTCATTTTATTTTAAATAACAGAAGCTATTGGAAATTACTTTGAAACAGGAACAGAAGAGGAAGTTGTTTCATTCTCCATTATATGAGAGTGAGTTACACCTAAAGAAGTTGTATGTTCAATTGGCTGGAGTAGCAAACACGTTACATATTCACAAATAGACGTTACATATTCAGATCTGTACATTACTATAAAAGTATGTCTCATTGTTAACTGAGCCCCGTTTAGTGTTCGGGTTAGTTACCTAGTGATTTTCTGCATTATTGACTACTTAAGTCAGAGTGCACCAATTCATATAATATGTTTCTTTGTGTGATTTATCTGCTGTACTGTTCAGAAGATCGTTAAAACAGACTTAACGATCTTAGGAAATACTTTACTGAGACTAACAATTCCATTCTAAGGTAGGGAAGGAATATATATTCATTGTGATGAAACATGGTTTTATGCGTACAATGCTGCAACAAAGCAACAGTCTTTATGTTGGAAGAGTCTGGAATCACTGCCCCCGAATTTGGAAATTACTTTGGAAATTATTTTATTAACACTGAAGCTTTAAACTTTTTTTTAAGTGTGGGTGACTCAGGTTTTTCTTTTAATTCAAATAATTTATAATTGTCTTATAAATTTCTATAATATTAAATACCATTTTAAATGTGTAATAAAATATTAAAGTAACATTAACAATGTGCTATAGAAATTTGAAAAAAATAATAATAAATAAATAACTTTCTGGTATGTTTTTGATATATTTTTGCTTATGGTATATTCTAAAGTAAGGGTATGGGATAAATAAAATTGGATTCCACTGATGCAATACTAAATATTTATGGTAAAACATTCTTATTTTAAATCCAACTGAACATTAAAATGCTATGCTTTGAATTACTTAGAGAAATTAGAGGGATATGGAATTCCATTTTATGTAACTGCTATGTTCTCTAGTCTTGGGGTTATAATTTATTCTGTTCCATTGTTCTCCTCAGATTTAGAAAATTCTTGGGGTGTTTTGGTTGTAGAATTATCTTTCCACCTTAATTTTGCAAAGCTCAAAATTTTGTTGTTACAGGTATTCTGGTTGCTGAAAATTTATTTATTTTTAATTACAGATTCTGAAATACTTTTTTATATAAGTTTTACCTAATTTTATATATGCTCCAGTAAATCACTTGTCGGTTTCTAAATCTGTGTTAAAGCGGTGCTTGCTTAAGATTACTATACTGTATATTATGTTTTTGAATTATTAGTTAAAAATCTCCTGCATCTTTCAATGCATGTCCTATGTTAAAATTTATGAATCATTGCAGTCCAAGTCCAGTGGAGGATAAAAGTTATTTCATGGACTTTGAGTCCATGAAAACCACAGCTGGTTTCTTTGCTAAACAATTGAAGAAAATGGACAGTTTTTTTCTTAATTATGGATTGGCCCTGTGCAGTGGTGCAATAAATCTAAATATAGATTTGACACTTTTATTGATCATATTAAGATCATATCACTGGCCATTTATTAAGATAATGCTAGTTGTTTATGATGAATTATGTCTGTTAGAGTCAGTAGTGCAACTAGAAGTTGGGGTGCACGGCAAATTTTTACCTCTCAACAAGAAACTCTTATAGAGTATCTTACTGTTATCACTTCAAATTACAAACATCCTTCTTTTAGTTTTATTACTATCCACTTTAAGGTACTATCTAAAAATAAAAGGAAATGAGTCATAATTTTGTAGGTTAAAGTAGTAGTTATTTTTTGTATATGCAGTAATAATGAAACTAATATAATAGGTATGCATAATAATTTATGTATTAACAGAACAAAAACTTTGCACCCCAATACAAATTTATGGTTGTACCCTTGGTTCACAATATCATAGTCTTGATATTGTGAACGAAGATAATGAAAGTTATCTTGGTTAAATACACATGAAATGAATATTCTGATCAAGAAGAGCTTCTTTGAGCATGGTTAAGCCTGTTAAATTGATTAACATCATTTTGCATTCGGATGTAACTTTTTTCTGATAAAATGTTTCTTTGAACTTCCTAACCTAGCCAAATAAAAATATTCCGTCGTCTTAAGTTAGGAAGGTTAGATTATGATTTGAAACTGATTGCTTAGTAGTGTCATGGGAAAATAAGCATACTAATAAAAATCATGTATCAGACTGATTTACAAGTTAATATAAATAAATTTTAATTTCTAGCAACTGATACATTAGTGAAAATCATACACCAAAAACAAAATACACATGAAATGAATATTCAGTTAGTGAGCACATAGCACTAAAGCCAGTAGCACATTGTTTTCCATGTATTTTTCTTCAGTTTTACCCTTTGTTAATAAACCTAACTTAACCTAACTTCCAATTTCACGAAATAATTATTTTTGCTACATATGTGCCTAAAAATCATTATGCATCGTCCTCTCTACCTTTAACTAAAAACCATTGTTGCCACAAGCTGCCAATTGAGGAACATTATTAGCATGATTGACAGCTTATACAAACATTACTGGAATGAACGAATATTGTTGGAATAATCAACAGCATATATTAGCATTAGCATTAGTAGAGGCATACGATGCAATAAAGCAAGCTTATGCAGCATCAGCCAAAAAAAAAAAAAAAAAACCCTCCATTCATTCCAAATGCCTGTCCAGCTCAGCCTTAAATTTATTTAGGCTGTCAAATATGATTCTGAAATGCTTGTTACAGGTAGGATTTTTAACCTTTGCAAGGCTATTCCCTGATCCTCCCCATCCTCCCTCCCTACTGTTTATACGTTCTACTGTATATATAAATGCAAACTTTGGCTTGTATATATTAATTAATGATATACTCTGGAATTAACTGGAGTTAGCATTGTCTTAAAATATTTTTTATTATTATACTTATTTATTTTTTTATTTCAGACTACACGGTTGTTAGGGATTGGCTTAGAACACATAGTATTACTTGATAGTAAAACTCTCCTACCTACAAAATCACAACTTACATCTGACCTTCAGCAGTGGAGAACTGGTGGTGGACGCTCACATGATCAGTTGGTTTTAGAGTTTCGAGTGACGAAGTGGTCTTTCATTACACCATCTCAAGGAGCTTTGAGATCGATCAGCACAGTACTGTGGGAAATTATGCAGGATCTGGATGCTCATTTCCTTAATGACCACATAGTATCTACAAGTGAACAACTTGATATTCGTGAGTTATACATTTATTCAAAACTTCTCAACCTCACTGATAAAAACTGAATTTGTGATAAAATTATAAACATAATTGTAATCCAAGTAGAAATTCTATTTACTGAAAAATTGTCAGTTTTTCACATGATTAGTGTAATCATTAAAATTTTTATATAAAGATAACAAAATACCTTTGTTTCTGATACATATTGATTCATTGCAAGGATATATATTTTTTAAATAATAATTAAATAAATATTTCCTTAATAAAATGTTTTATAAAGTTTAGATTATAACTTTTTATGTATAACGTTTTGTACAAGTTAGTAATGACTCCCCCCCCCCCCCTTTTTTTTTGTTTGAAGAGGATTGAATTATGTTTGAAAATTATAAATTTTACCATGTTCAAGGTAACTTTAGAATAATAAATCAATTTTGTTAGAATGCAGTCAGTGATATTGGACTATAAAGTAGTTATTTTGGTAAGTTTCCCATTAAGAAAACGACTGGGATACTCCCTAAAAAGGAAGCCTTTGGCCTAACTTTGGTTCTCCTCTAATTATTTTAAGTGCTTTAGCCCTCCTCAGGGTGTGGATAGGGATAATCTCTGAAAGGAGTTTATTGCTAACATTATAATCTTCACTAATATCACTTGTGTTCTCAAGTATATAGACATCTTTTCTTAATTAAGAAAAGAATAAGTAATTAAACAGCATATGCTATTGATGAATGGATTGTTTCCTGATTATAATCCACATTAAATCAGTTTTATATAAATTTGTGCATAATGCAAAATTTCTTTAGGTTTGACAAAAAATGGAAGGTTTGTTCATATTAATTGCTGAAAGTTGGCAAGTTTCCTTTTTAGGTATTTAAAAATAAAAAACTTTCGCTGCTAATTCTGAAAACTATAAACATTTAATCCAGTCCATTTGTTTCTCAGCTGCTACCCAGAATTTTCTGGACTACCCTTACCAGGAAAAAATAGATGGTGATAATGTAAATAATGTAAAAAATAGATGTGATAATGTGTAAAATAGCACTGAAGTAAGCTAGATGAGTTTGGCTTACTTCATTGTTATTTTATGCTTCTAAATATGGTTGTAAATAAGAATAATTAACCTAAAGTAAGCCATATGAGTCTGACTTACTTCAGTGTTATTTTATATCTCTGAATAAGATTGTGTTAATTGCCCTTTATGGTTTTTGTGTTTTATCAGGATGACAGATTTAAAAGGACAACAAGTTTACATAAAAACTCCTTCCATTAGTGGTTTCAGTTATGAATAAAGGTTTGGAAAAAACAGAATTGTACTGAAAATACTATCTTTAAATAAATATCAGTTACATTTACTTTCAGAAAGAATCATCAAATTTTTAACATCATTTATTCTGATTTTCTTTTCTTTATTAATTTTTGTGTCACATGCAGGTCAGCCAGACTGAAAAACGCATGTTATTTATTTATTTTATTTGTTTTATAAAACAGATTATGGCTTTTTTAGTTCCACATTTTAAATTATTTAATCTAATTAATATATTTGATTGCATCCCTTTAATACAGGTATATCTATGTTCTTAAATTCCTTGTATTTTAATTCAATTACTTTTAAATTTATGATGTATTTTTACTTGCTTTATGTTTTAGTTTGTAATTGACTTTGTTATTTTATTTTTTATTTATTTTACTGTTTTGTATTTATTCTGTATTATGTGTTAGATGTATTGTATATACTGGTTTACGGAAAAGTGGCCCCCGCATTTCGCCCCCAGTAGATAATGAGTAGGCTACAGAAATGGAAATACTGTACAGTCAACTCTCGATAACTCGAATTTTTATTGAAGTCCCAGACCCTTTAGTGGAGATTCCATGTTAAACTCTCTTGATTACTCGAACTGAACTTCCGATAACTCTAACTTTTCCGAACAAATTTTCAAAATTACATTCGTGTACAAATTGTCACGTAGCTTTTAAACTAATTTCTCCCCTTTTGTATGTCTTCAGGGTTCTCTTTCCATTGTGAAAGGATTAACTAGAACTGTTAATCCTTTCACAATGGAAAGAATACATACTCGACCACGAGAGTCACATGGTTAGTGAGGACATGGGGGAGGGAACAGTGACTAATCTTATAGGAGTCTTTTCAGTAACAAGTGAATCTTGTTCTGATTTGTCTAAATTCAAACAATAAAAGCTCCTGCATCTGGCTCTCCTCACATTTCGTGGCGCAGTCGACAGCGCGCGTTTGCTGTTTTCGCCGCCTCCACAGAGAAGTAAGATACAGAGTGGACTCTTGCTCAATTCATCCCAGCGCCCGCACTTTCAGAACACGAAACTAACGCGGCGATCTGTGGCCATCAAAACTCAATGAGTAATAATGTGCGTGCCCAACGCTAAGTTGCTAACACGTGGGTTGCTTCTGTGTCTCAATTTCTAGTGTTCGTTAAATGTAGAAATTTCGTTTTAAATAGTCTTTTTTTACTATTGTTATAATTATTTGTGTATTTATTTTTCTATTATTATAATTATCTGCTGTCATGCACAGAAATAAGTGTTTTGTGTGAGATAAATCTGGAGTTCGATTGTACCGCTTTCCAAAAGAACATTTAAGATAATTTTTCAGAATTGATAGAACCTGGAAATGTTTTTTTAAAAAAATACTGAATAGCTAATTAATAACTAATTCATAACTTATTACACTAATTTATATGAATAGTGTATTGATATTAATCCAAGTAATAGTTTATGAAATAATTAAATTATTCCATAAAAAAATCTTCATGAAATATGTCATAACATCTTTACTGTTTCTGAAATCAAGTCAAGTCAAGTCAGCCAGTCTCACTGACAAAGTGAAAGAGTTATTTTTATGAATTAAATCAGCATGCTCTTTTTATATGTATTACAGGACATTTCATGTGAAGATATTACTAATTCAATTTTCATTGGACTACACATAATTCAAATATCCTTTGTATGAAATGAAAAAATTCATAAATAAAAAGAATTTCAATTATATAGTTTTTTTTTTTTTTTTTTGTTATTGTACTGCTAACTCAAATAATGATCTGAATGAAAGAATGCTAAATTCCTTTTGTTAAAGAAAATAACTAACTCAGCAAAAAAACAGTCAAAATTTAGTCACAGAGAATTATCTTCCAAATTTTTCATTCATTCCAGATTCTTTGTATTTCTGTGAAGTGTATAAAAAAAAAAAAAAATTATTAGTGGCTCTGGTTAGTAGGGAAATGATGCAGTGTTCATAAGATGCCAGACATAAAACAATAAATAAATAAAGGAAAAGAATTAAATAAAAATTAGAACCAAAGTTAAAAGCAGCTCAATTCATTCATTATATTGAAACCTAAAACAACAGTTGAGATCAGTCAAAATGACAGATGTAAATTTATGGAGTTAAAGTCAAAAAAGTAATATTTAAAAATATAATAGCCAGACATTGCCTAAAATGCAGCCTACAAGGATATTAAGATGACAGTGATGTGTGCCATTTGCAATAAACATTAATAAATACAGAATTTCATGTAAACACTACTGGATTGAGGTGAGTGAAAATAAAAAGGTTTTAATAGAGTGAGATAGGTGTACTGGCCTCATTGTACTCACAGAATTGTACCAAAATCTGCTATAGTTAGCCACCTGATTATTTACACCCAGTAGTGTAAATAAAAAAAAAATCTGTATTTATTAATGTCTATTGCAAATGGCATCTTAACCTCCTGCTCCTAAGGATGGAGAAGGATGGAACATCCAAACATTATGGATGTTTGGCCATTACTTATAAAAATATTAAATTTTATTAATAATTAAATAATTTTTTTTTAGGTGAAAACAAGTAAATTTCCATATTTAACCAGAGAAATGAATTGAAAGTATAAGTGGGGGGAGAAAATACCAGAAAATACTAATAAAAGTAAATTTCCATATTTAACCAGAGAAATGAATTGAAAGTATAAGTTGGGGGGGATAAAATACCAGGGGTAGGAAAACGTAGGATTTGAATTGCAGAAAGAGAAAACAGCTGCATTTCATGTTACCACACAGCCTCTATAACCAGTTGTATATTATTGCCGAAACCTTTACTTATGTTATGGTTTGCTAATCGTCCACCGTTCTTAGTGTTGCTATTTTTGGATTGGAGTAACAATAACCTATGAAAATTATATACTGTACTAATAATCTGCGAATTGATATATTATCTAACGCAATAACAAAACTTTAAAAAATACTCCAGGAACATTGCTAACTTCACAATGTTCAGGCCTGTTTCTATGTTCTGAAAGTGGAGCCTCCACTGTCTGTGCAATTTTAAAATGTAGCCAGAATTGCCATTGTCGTGTATGGGAGTGTCCCCTCTGTATGTTACTACTCTGTGGCCGCCTCATTATCAGCGGTGCATCGTGTGAACAAGCTGAGCGTCGCAAGCAATGCAATACAGTATATCTGCATATTATTTTTGCATCTTGATTGATTAATCCTGTGTGTACAATGGCAAAAAGTGTTCCGTAAATAAGAGGCAAAAGAAAATTGGTAGATGATGACAACCACCTTTTACGTGTTTTCAAAGAAAACTCTAGATGAACAACATGGAATCTGGGTTTGTGAAAAATGTTCCACCTGCAAAGGGCGTGTTTGGACAAGAGGGTTTGGAAGGCCCAGTTGTGAAAGTCGTAACAAAACATAACCATGCAGCTCAAGCTGCAAGGTCGGAAGCATTGCAATTGATTGGTCAAATATGGCAACATGCAACAACCACGAATGAATGGCCACAGCAAATTGTTGCATCAGTTATTGCAGAGGCTCATGCCAGTGTCACGGCATTACTTCCTAAAAAGGATACACTTAAACGAACCATTCGTCATGTTCGATGCAACAATGGTACTCCTGCTTTACCGAGCAATCTCCAGGACCTAGTAATTCCACAAAATTATCAAGAAATTATTATCGGTGGCAATGTACAACAGTTTTTAATGTATGATTCTCAGGACGAACTGCTCCCGGGTCGCATGCTTATTTTTTCCACTAGTAACAATCTTCAGTTATTGGTGTGTAGCCAGGAGTGGTTTTCTGATGGAACTTTTAACACAGTACCCTCACATATCCAGCAGCTTTATACAATTCATGTGGTTCAATTCAATGCAGTTATTCCAGTGGTATATGCTCTTCTTCCAAACAAAATTCGTGCCACATACGTCAAGTTGCTTCAAGAAGTTAAAAATCTACACCCGGGTCTCCAACCTCAGCAACTTATTACAGATTTCGAACAAAGTGCCATGCAAGCCTTCCAACAAGAATTTCCTGGTATTGTAAATACCGGTTGTTTTTTTCCATCTTTCCCAAAGCGTTTGGCGAAAGGTACAGAATGAAGGTTTAAAAGCTCGATATGAACAAGACCATGAATTTGCTCGTTGGATCCAAATGATTCCAGCATTGGCGTTTATTCCTCCTGCTAACGTTATTTAAGCATTTGAAGATTTAGTTGAGGCTGATGACTTCCCCATTGAAGCTATGGTGATTGCAAACTACTTTGAAGATACATATATTGGAAGAAGACAAAGGAGAGGCCAGCAATTACCCATTTTTGCCATCGAATTGTGGAATGTTTACACACGAACACTGAATGATCAGCAACATACCAACAACGGCGTGGAGGGATGGCACAAGGGATTTCAGGAAACTTGTGCTACCTTATTCCCAAATATTTACCAATTCATTGATTCTTTAAAGAAACAACAAGAGCTGCACAATTTCGAAATTACACAACTAATTGCGGGTGATTCAGGCAGTCAAAGAAACAAGAAGTATGCTGCAATTTCTGCTAGAATCAAAAGAATAGTCCGAGATTTTCAAAATCGTAATGTGATTGATTACCTTAGAGGCATTGCATACAACTTCGAGTTTTAAACAATAATAATGTGCATTTATTCTATGATTGATAACCTTTGATTTGATTACCTTTATCTTTGATTGATTGATTACCTTTGATTGATTCATTCTATTAAAACAAAATAAATTATAATTAATAAAAAATTAGGTGTATTATTTACATTTCTATTTTCTTTTGTTTTAAACAATAATAATATGCATTTATTGTATGATTGATTACCTTTACCTTTGATTGATTTATTCTATTAAAACAAAATAAATTAGAATTAATAAAAAATTAGGTGTATCATTTACATTTCTATAGCCTATTCATTATCTACTGGGGGCAAAATGTGTCGGGGGAGAAATGCGGGGGATGAAATGTGCCAGGGGCGAAATGTGCCAGGGGCGAAATGCGGGGAAGGCAATTTTTCCGGATTCCATATATACTGTACTTGGAGGCATATGACCTTCACATGCCTCCTGTTTCTGTGAAATTAATAAAAAAAAAAATACTTAAAATAAAAAATATATGATTGAATTTCAAATTGGATTACTCATGCTTGCATTTCAGTTGCTGTTAAAAAGAAAAAAAAAAAAAAAAAAAAAACCCCAGAAAGTGATAGTATATAAATGCAGAATAGCTGAATCATGCAAAAAAATTCATTATTATTATTAGCTATATGGTGCAAGAAAGCCTGAGGCTTTTGCTGTATTAGCCAAAAAAATTTTCTCAATTACCCTGACAGAGAGAGAAAGAGAGAGAGAGAAGAGGGAGGGAGGGGCTATTGTTATTTGGTTTTTAGGAGCATTAGCAACGAAGGCCATTTTGCTCCGGGGATATGCAGTGGTCATTCCCTGACCTTTTCGCATCCTCCGTATTTGGTGGCTCACGGGCTCGAACCCAGGTCTAATCAAGAAGCGTGTGCTACGCACTGCTGCTCCTGCCCACCTGGCTATGAAAGTGCCAAGGGGGGAGATCATCAAGAAAGAGAAGGATGATGATATCCAGCAACATTTTACCAGAAAAAAAAATTTACCTATTATAGATAATTTCTATTCATACTGAATATCTGTTATATATCAGTGAACACCTGGAAAATGCTTATGGACCACCAGTGTTGCACAGAACACAGATTAAAATTCTCTGCTTATATCAAAAAAGCATGAAAGAAACTGTAAAAGTGGATACCTTTATTTCTAATCATAAGAACATGGTACCTTATAATATTTTAAACATGCTTGAAGAATGTCAATAATGAATGCCCTCCCTCAAATGATAACCAGACATATTATTATTATTATTATTATTATCATCCATATGATGCAAGGAAGCCTGAGGCTTATGCTGCACTAGGAAAAAAAATTCCCGAGTAGCCCTGAGAGAGAGAGAGAGAGAGAGAGAGGGGGGGGATGGGGGGAGGAGAGAGAGAGAGAGAGAGAGAGAGAGAGAGAGAGAGAGTCAAAAGTAGAAGGGAATCACCAAGAAAGAGAAGAATGATGATATCCAGCTCAGGACCCTGGGTGTGCCAAGCCCATACTCACCAGATGTGAACCCCCGGGGGGTTTCGGAATGCAACTGAAAATTCCTTTGGTAATTCATTTACCAACTAGATGCTTTTACACTGACATTATTGATCCTTTTCTTCAGAGATTATTATTATTATTATTATTATTGTTGCTCTTATATTATTTCTCCCTGATTGGGGGATTCCACTCCGTGACGGGTACTGCTACCAAGTACACAGGGTGGTTGTAATGTCTGGTGTTACTATTGGAAAGGAAATCTCTGACTATCCTACAGGTGTTTAGGATTGCAACTTTCTGTAGTTACTTGTAGGTGTTCTCTGGGACACCTATTGCTGCTAGGCTGCTATGTAGAGTCTTTGGCACCATACCCATGGTTGACACGATGATCGGGATGGTCGATAATTCTTGCATATGCCACATCTCCTTGACTTCATATCTCAGGTTCGTGTACTTCCTAATTTTTTCCTCATGGGTTTTCTGGACATTGCTAGTGTTAGGCACCGCTATGTCAATCAGGAAGGTAATCTTTTCCATCTTGTCCACAAGGGTTATGTCTGGTCTGTTGTGTGGGATGGTCTTATCCGTTATTATGGCATGGTCCCAGTACAGCTTGTGGGTTCGGATCTCTAGTACTGCCTGGGGTTCATACTTGTAGTATGGTCCACTTTCTTTGGTCACCTGGTATTTCCTCGCTAGCTTCTGACGTATTATCCTGGCTACCTGGTCATGTCTATGAGTGTACTCTGTCTGGGTGATCACCTTGCAACCCGCGGTGATGTATTGGATCGTTTCTGTGGTCAGGTGGCATCATCGACATGTGTCATCTGACATTCTGGGCATTCATCTGACATTCGGAAAGAGGGAGGATGGGGCCTGTCTTCCTCATGGCCTGGTGGAGTGGTGCTGTGTTGTTCTCCTTGAAGTAATCCTTCAGGTTAACTATCGCTGTTTTCTGTTGCTCTATCAGGCCCCTTCCTCCCTCTTTCTGAGCTGTTGTTAGTCTCTCCACTGCTGACTTTGGGTGGAGTTGGCGGCTCTTGATCGTCATTGTCCTTGTCTTTCACATGATATCTTCTAACTCGGTGTTACTCCAATCTATAACCCCAAAGGTATATATGAGTACTGGACCTTTATAGATGTTTATGGCTTTAACTGTGTTCCCTCCGTTCAATTTTGCTTTCAGCAGGCTTCTGCGACTCTGATGATATTTTTCTGTCAGGCACTTCTTGATTTCCTTGTGCTCTAACTGCTGAGCCTGCATCATCCCTAGGTATTTGTAGATCTCTCCTTCTGTCATAGCTTCGATCTCTTTACCAGTCAGCAGCTGGTAGTTTCAACCAACTAATTTTCCCTGGTGCAGTGTGTGGGTCTTGCATTTGTCTAGACCAAATTGAATCCTGATGTCCTTGCTGAATTCTTCGGTGATCTGGAGTAGTTGCTGGAGTTGCTTCTTGGTTGCCACATAGAGCTTGATGTCATCCATGTACATCAGGTGGGTGAGGGTGTATAGGTTCTTTCTTCCTTCTTTGAGATTATATCCATACTTGCTGCTGTGGTGCCTCCATAGCCAGGTGGGCAGGAGCAGCAGTGCGTAGCACACGATTAGACCGGGGTTTGAGCCTATGAGCCACCAAATATGGAGGATGTGGAAAGGTCAGGGAATGACCACCGCATATCCCTGGAGCAATATGGCCTTAGTTGCTAATGCTCCTAAAAACCAAATAACAACAACAACTTGCTGCCGTTAAGCACGGTGGATAGCGGGTTGAGACAGATCCACAGTTAGCTCAGAGCATCTCCCTGAAAGATTCCTCTTCTAATGGGGATTGGCCTGGTTGTGATGTTCTCGACCTTAATGGTGGTACTCCATTTCACCATTGTTGCTCCTAGCAAGTTTGTCACTATCGGATCGACCTTGTAGATCTCCAGGGTCTCTATTAGCCAACTATGAGGTGCGGAGTTGAAGGCCTTGCGGTAATCGATGTAGGCTGTGTTATAGGTTGTGGTGCTTCTTGTAGGCTTGCTCCATAACTGCAGAATCTATGTTTAATTGCTCCTTGCATCCTTTGCTCCTCCGCTTGCATCCTTTCTGCTCTTCGGCCATTGTGTTCTGACTCTCTAAGTGGTCTGATATCTTCTTGGCTATGCAGCTGGTCAAGATATTGTACATCGTTGGGAGGCAGGTGATTGGTCTGTATTTCACCGGGTTTCTTGTATATTCATCTTTAGGCTTCAGATATGTGACTCCTTTGGTGAGAAACTTCGGGATTGTCTCCGGGTGTCTTATCATTCAAGTGACCTGCTCTGCTAGGTACTTGTCTTCAGGTAAGCTTCTAGAACCAATAGTTGTGGATGTTATCAATTCCTGAGGTTTGCCAGTTGTGGGTGTTTCTGAGTGACTGTTTTACTTCTTCTCGAATCTCCCACTCTCTCATCTCTTGTATGTCCTTGGTTTTATTCCATTCTACTTCTATCAAGGGTGCTCTGCTGTTATGTCTTACCTCACTGCTCCAGATATTTCCCCAGAACTCCTTAATCATCTTCTTCTCAGGTGGTCCATTTCCTGCTTTCTTATCTTCACCCAGTTTCTTGTAGAAGGCTCTTTAGTCCTCATCAACGATTCGGTTGTTTATTTTCCTCTGGGAGTGCTCTTTGTATCTGCATAACCTCTTGCTGAGTGCGAGGAGGTTCTGCTTCAGAGTGTGCAAGTATTCTCCTATTCTCTGATTTCTGGTCTCATGTTTGCTGTGGATGCTGTCTCTCTTGAGTATACTCTTCACCTTTCCAATCAATTTCTTACTTCTATTACCCTGTTAGGTCAACTGACCTGTCTTGACTCTTAATTCTTCAATCTTCTGCTGAAGTCTTTTTTCCCAAGCTGATGGTTCCTTCTGTTTTCGGTTCTTCTGCTTCTTTTTCATCTCTCATTTCTTTTCCATTAATCCTAGTAGCTGCGATGGCAGCACAGTATATGTCTGTACGGATAGCCTCCAGCGTTGCACCATTGTTGTCAAGGTAATGTGGCATTATTTGCCTATTGAGGTGGTATGTTAACAGGATTTTATTTGGCCTCTGCTTAGGTATTACGTTGGTTTTTGTGGGGTCCATTCCTTCAAATTCTGTTAGGGCCTTCTTCCACTCGTCTTCTTTTCTGGATATCATGACTTCATCTCTTTCCACTTCAGCTACTCTGGATTGTATTTCTTCTTGCTGTTCCTCCTCTTGTTCCATGGTATGATGTTCCTCCTCTGATTCCATATTGACCATATTCTTTGTGCTTTATAGTTGATTGCTTTATAGTTGATGACATCCTGCTTGATTTTTTCCAAGATGGCAGGAGCTGTTTGGTTCTTTGTGATGGTGGCCCTTCTTTGGTCTGCTAATTGCTGTTCGGTGACCTGAATATCTGGGTATCGTTCCAACCACTTGGTATGTACTCACAACCTGTACGTTGCCATATCGGTCTCTAGCCTGGTTATTTCATAGTATTCTTCCATGATATATGTATTCATTTCAATTCTCCACTTCATGCGTTGGCATTTTCTTCCTTCCTGGGTGGTCACTAGCGCAGTTGGGTAGGAAGCACTTCCAGTTGGTGGGGCTGGATGGTCATTCCCTTCTCTTGTGGTAGCCTTATGGGGGACAGCGCCACTTGCTCCACTGTCTTGCTTGTGAGACTGTCTCCAACTTTTCGAGCTGACCCCTCTGCTTAAGGCCTGAATGCGAGTGACTTTATCCTGCACCACACTCGATGCAGTATGAATAATATTTCTCTGCAACATCATCCATCTATGGAGGTGGACTTGTTTAGCTTCGGCTTATGTCCAGTGGTTTATTTAATTTATTTTTTAGTTCTCGCAAGTGACACCAGATGGTGCCACTATCTGCCTCAGCCGTTGCTCCGAATTATTATTATTATTGTTATTGTTCTTATATATTATTTTCCCTGATTGGGGATTCCACCTCGCTATGGGTATTGCTACCAAGTACGCAGGGCGGTTGTTGAGATTTCTGATATTACTGTTGGTCGAGGAACTCTCTGACTCTCCTACAGGTGTTTAGGATTGCGACTTTCTGGAGTTCCTTGTAGGTGTTCTCTGAGAGACCTATTGCTGCTAGGCTGTTATGTAGGGTCTTTGGTACCATACCTGTATTGGACACGATGATCAGAATGGTCGTTACTTGTTGCACATGTCACATCTTTTTGATCTCCTGTCTTAGGTTCGTGTACTTCCTGATTTTTACCCCATGGGTTTTCTGCAGGTTGCCAGTGTTGGGTACTGCTATGTCAATCAGATAGATAGCCTTTTCTTTCTTGTCCAGAAGGGTTATGTTCGGTCTGTTTTGCGAGATTGTCCTATCCATTATTACGACACGGTCCCAGTACAGCTTGTGGGTTGGGGTCTCTAGTACTGCCTGGGGTTCGTACTTGTAGTATGGTACACTTTCTTCAATCAACTGGTATTATTATTATTATTATTATTTCTCCCAGATTGGGGGTTCCACCTCATAATGGATATTTCTACCAAGTACACAGGTGGTTGTTGTCTAGTGCTGATGTGCTGCTGGTGTTTCTGGAAGTAATCCTTCAGGTTAACTATCGCTGTCTTCTGTTGCTCAGTGAGGTCTATCAGTCCCCTTCCTCCTTTCTGGGCAATTTTCAGTCTCTCTCAGGCTGATATCAGGTGGCGTTGCCGGCTCTTGGTCATCATTGTTTTCTTTCTCATGATATCCTCCAGCTCCGTGTTATTCTAATCTGTGACCCCGAAGGAGTATTATTATTATTATTATTATTACTAGCCATATATAGTGCAAGGAAGCCTGAGGCTTATGCTGCACCAGCGAAAAAAAAAAAAAAAAAATTATGAATTACCCCAAGAGAAAGAGAGAGAGAGAAAACAAGAATCAGAAGTAAAAGGGAATCACAAAGAAAGAGAAGAATGATGAGCCCTGGGACTCAATAGGTGTTTATGGCTTTAACTGTGTACCCTCCATTCAGCTTTGCTTTCAGCAGGCTTCTGCGTCTCTGATGGTATTTTTTGGTCAGGCAGGCCTTAATTTCCTTGGGCTGTAAATGCCGAGTCTGCATCATCCCCGTGTATTTGTAGGCCTCTCCCTCTGCCATGGCTTCAATCTGTTTACCAGTTTGCAGCTGGTAGTTTCGATTGACTAATTTTCCCTGGTGCAGTGTGTGAGTCTTGCATTTGTCTAGACCAAATTCCATCGTGATGTCCTTGCTGAATTCTTCAGTGATCCGGAGTAAGTGCTGGAGGTGCTTCTCGGTTCCCACATAGAGCTTGGTGTCATCCATGTACATTAGGTGGGTGAGGGTTTACAGGTTCTTCCTTCCTTCTTTGAGGTTATATCCATACTTGCTACTGTTGAGCATGGTGGATAGCAGGTTAAGTGCTAGACAGAACCACAATGGGCTCAGGGCATCTCGCCGAAAGGTTCCTCTCCTAATGTGGATTGGCCTGTTTGTGATGTTTTTGACCTTAATGGTGGTACTCCATTTCACCATCATTTCTCCTAGGAAGTTTGTCACTATTGGATTGATTTTGTAGATGTTCAGCGCCTCTATTAGCCAGCTATGAGGCACGGAGTCGAAGGCCTTGCAGTAATCGATGTAGGCTGTGTACATGTTGCTGCATGTCTTGTAGGCTTTCTCCATAACTACGGCATCTATGGTTCATTGCTCCTTGCATCCTTTGCTGAGCCGCTTGCAGCCTTTCTGCTGTTCGGCCATTATGTTCTGGCTCTACAAATGGTCTGATATCTTCCTGGTTATGCAGCTGGTCAGGATCTTGAACATTTTGAGTGAGAAACTTCTGGGATTTTCTCTGGGTACCTTATCAATCAGGTGAACTGCTCTGCCAGGTGGTTGTGTGTGCAAGTGAACTTCTTGTACCCATAGTTGTGGACATTATCTATTCCTGGAGTTTTCCAGTTGTGAGAGTTCTTGATCGACTATTTTACTTCTTCTTCCTGAACCTTGCACCCTCTCATTTCTTGTATGTGCTTGGTTTTCTTGCATTCTAATTCTATCCAGCTGGCTCAGCTGTTAAATCTTACTTCCCTGCTCCATATATTTCCTCAGAACTCCTCAATCGTCTTCTGCTCGTTCTTTTCCGTCTTCTCCGAGACTCCCGTAGAAGCTTCTTTGGTCCTCATTGAAGATTCGGTTGTTTATTTTCCTCTGGGAACTCTCTTTGTATTGGTGTAGTCTCTTGCTGAGTGCAAGGAGGTTCTGCTTCATTATGTCTAAATAAGTACTCTCCTATTCTCTGATTTTTTGTCTCATGTTTGCTGTGATGCTTTCTCTCTTAAGGATGCTCTTCACTTTTTCAATTAATTTCTTACTCCTATTGCCCCATTGGTACAGAGTCAATTGGCCTATCTTGACTCTTAATTCTTCTATCTTCTGCTGAAGTCTTCTTTCCCAAGTTGATGGTTCCTTCTGTTTTCGGTTATTCTGCTGATGGTCTCTCATTTCTCTTCCATTAATCTTTGTGGGTGCTACTGCAGCACTTCACGGCTGTGTGGATGGCCTCCAGTGTTGCACCATTGCTGTCGAGGTAATGCGGTATTATGTGCCGATTGAGGTGGTCTGTGACTCTTCACAAGGTCTATTCGGCTTCTGCTTCGGCATCATGCGAATCTTTGTGGGGTCCATTCCTTCGAATTGTGGTAGGGCCTTCTTCCACTCGTCCTCTGTTCTGGATATCATGACCTTGTCTCATTCCACTTCATCTGTGGGTTGTATTTCTTCTTGCTCTTCCTCCTCTGGTTCGATGGTGGTATGTTCTTCCTCCTCTGGTTCCGTATTCTTTATCCTTTTTATTTGATCGCTCACGTCCTGCTTGATTTGATTTTTTCCAAGATTACAGGAGCTATCAGGTTCTTTGTGACGATGGTCCTTCTCTGGTCCACTATTCACTGTTCGGTGACCTGAATATCCGGGAATCATTCTAGCCACTTGGTATGTAGTCTCGGCCTGTAAGTTGTCATATCGGTCTCCAGCTTCGTTATTTCGTAGTATGCTTGCATGATGCATGTATTCATTTCAATTCTCCACTTCATGCGTTGGCATTTTCTCCCTTCCTGGGTGGTCACTAACACAGTTGTGCAGGAAGCACTTCCTGTTGGTGGGGCTAGATGGTCTTGCCCTTCTCTTGTGGTAGCCATATGGGGGACAGTGCCACTTGCTCCACTGGCTTCCTCGGGAGACCGTCTCTGATTTTTAAAATGGACCTCTCTGCCTAAGTCCTGAATGCCGGTGACTTTATCCTGCACCACACTCAATGCAGTGTGATTAATATTTCTCTGCGACATCATCCATCTATGGAGGTGGACCTGTTTAGTTTCGGCTTATGTCCAGTGGTTGTTCTCGGGAATGATGCCAGATGCTAACTGGCATCATTAGTAACTTTCACGATGTTTATTTTATTTATTTATTAATTTTTATTACTATTATTATACCGGTTTCCCAGCGTGGTGGAGCTGGTTTGCTTCTGCCAAGGCAGTACTCGAACCAAGGTCCATCAGGCTGGTAGTACAATGTCGTAACCACTGGGCCATCGCAGCTATTATTATTATTAGCTATATGGTGCAAGGAAGCCTGATTGATTGTTGATTTGACCATTAAGCAAGGTCTATTTGACCAGTTTTTAATTACTATTAAAAAGTAATCAAGATTTTCAAATCAGGGAAACCATGGGTTTGAATAATTTCCAGACTTTGAAATAAAAGCTTTATTTAATGTAGTGTGCATTTTTTTTTTTTTTCGTATGATGTGAGCGATACATGAAGGAACCAGTTTTTTCCTGCTTCCTTTGTGTATCATGGCCACGAGATCCAACCAGATAGTGTGGCACCATCGTGATATCCAAGCCCGAGGTAGGATTTGAACCCGCGACCTTTGGGTTGCCAAGCAGGCACTTTACCCACCCGGCTAGCCCGGTCGGCAACATGCATTCTCCACATTATAAAGCATTGCATCAACATAAGTCAAATAAGGCGCCTCCGTAGCTAGGTGGGAAGGAGCAGCAGTGCGTAGCACACGCTTCTTGATTAGACTGGGGTTCGAGCCCGTCACCACCAAATACGGAGGATGCAGAAAGATCAGGGAATGACCACCGCATATCCCAGAGCAATATGGCCTTAGTTGCTAATGCTCCTAAAAACCAAATAACTAACTAAGTCAAATAAATGATATCTTGAATAGAGCACTCATCACTTTCATGAGAGTTTGCCTCAGTGAAACGCTAGCTCTCATATCAAGGTAGAGAATTGCCATTTATTACTGGGAAGTACAGTTTATATGAATTAATGCAATTTTTTCCATTATCAAATATATATAAAGTTCTTTACTTTCTGCATTGAAAGATTTATATTATTAACCACATTTTCACCTTTATGACAAGTTTCTGTTGTGGAGCACTTTTTCATGTTTACAACAATAATTGAGATAGCCAATATCACTTATAATTATTAGATTTATTAAAATTTATGTTTAATGCTTCCAGTATATATATATATTTCAAAATGTAGCTAAGGGTTTGTGGAAGTAAAATGAGAGATGAAAAAAAAAAAAAAAAAAAAAAAAGATAAACCATGGACACTGACTTGCACCTATTTTAGTATTATAATAAAGTCCCCATAAACCTGGAATACATGAACTGACATTAAAAATGCTAGAGATAAGTAAGAATGTTATTATTAGAAATGGTAACTTCTTTCAATATAGCTGTAACCGTTAACTTGAATCCCTCCCCCCCTTTTACAACACTGTTCTCCACTCTCAAGTTGTGTATAAATAAGTGGGATACTTATTGGATGGAAATTTAAATTGGACGGTAATAAAAATGTTAGAAATAGGCATTTTCTATATTTGTTGTGAGCAACATTGAAAGCTATATTTAAGAAGAAAAATGGACTTTCAATTTATAATTTAGTCATCTTAATTTCTTAAAAAGAGTAGTATAAGAAGTTAATTAATAATAAAATTAATATTTAGAAATCAAGAAAAGTTTGTCAGTTTTTGGAATAGAAAGAACTACGCTGTACAAAGAAGAACTGGAAAAGTTACAAGCTATTCTTCATTTCCCTGAAGAAGTTGCTCTGAGGTTAACAGAGACAGAGTATGACCTGTTCTATAAAGTTGCTCCAATTCACTACATTAGACAGATCACATTAGATCTTAGTCGAATTGTGAGTTCTTCAAAAAAGGAAGAATTTATTGTTCAAACTTTAGTTAAAAGATTTAACGAGGTGAGTATATTCCAGTTATTACTCATATCACATTTAAAATAAAAATATTTTATTGTAAAATGAGATAAAATGAGAAATTGTAAATGAGATAAAATGAGAGAGATATTATAAAATTAGATAAAAGGAGAGAGATATTATAAAATGAGATAAGATGGGAGAGATATTATAAAATGAGAAAAAAAATGAGATAAAAGTTGCAAATTTGAAATTCAGTTTTAGAAATAATTCAAATGGTAAAACTTATATTATTAGTTTACTTAAATATTATTAGAGAATGGATTTATTTTAAAATAAACCACAATTCCTTATTTCAGTTTTTGTTAAATAAATATTTCAGTGCTTTCCTTAGTTTTCATAATTTCAACCTTTAACTATTCATGCCAAATTGCTGATCTATCCATTTTGACCAATAAAGGGTTAATTAAACAAGGAGTGGACCAATTATTCAAAGAATGGGCAAAAGTAGGAATTTATTTATTTATTTATTTTTTTAAGGTAAAATAAATAAATATTACCCACTGTTTTGAATATTCTTTGTAATATTTTTTTCACTCAAAAAAAAAAAAAACCTCTTAGACCATGTGCAACTGGACTATGGTTAACCCTGAACTAGTATTCTGAATACCTCAAAAGTAATACTCAAGTTTCTGGATATCACACAAAAAAGTCAGTCAATTTTTGGAGTTAATGTGGTTGTAGAATATATATAATTACTTCCCATTCAAAATGAATAGGAGTAAGTTCCCCCAGTGTGCTATTATGAGGTATAGAGCTGTTTCTGATTAGATGGTGCCATGGTATTTTTTATAAGAGTAAGAACTTTTGCTCCACATTGCTTTACAAACTGGAGCAGTGTGGCATTCAGGGCAGGTTAGTGCTGTGGATAAAGGAATGGTTGAGTGGGAGAAGAACAGAGAATTTTTATCAATGGATTAGCTCTTTACTTAAATAAATCAAGCAGATTAATACTATCAGTGGAGTCTCACAGGGTTCAGTGCTTGGCCCATTGTTGTTTTCAATATTTATTAATGATATTGATGAAGGTATATCAGGCTTAATGTTTAGATTTGCAGGTGATACAAAGGTTAGCAGTGTGGTTAATGACAGCAAGTAATCAAGGTGAGCTACTGCAACAAGATCTAGGAAAATTATGTCAATGGGCTGAGAAATGGCAGTTGAAATTTAACATTGTCAAATGCAAAGTACTGCATATGTGTAGCAGTGATCCAGACTAACTTATCAACTATGTGGTACTACACTCAGAGTAGTGAAAAATGAAAAAGACATGGAAGTAATTGTGCAGTCAGATATGAAATTCTCTGACCAGTGCAGACAGGCTGCAGGACAGCTCCTGGGATTTTGTCAGTGATATACAGAAACTTTGCTAGCAAGGATAAGGAGGTGATTAGCTCTTTGTACAAGGCCATGATTAGGCCTCATCTTGAATACAGTCTACAGGTCTGGAAGTCTCACTTTAGGAAAGATGTAGATCCTCTTGAATGGGTGCAGAGAAAGGAGATCAATTGCTCTGGGGATATGCGGTGGTCATTCCCTGACCTTTCTGCATCCTCCATATTTGGTGGTCATGGGCTCGAACCCTGGTCTAATCAAGAAGCATGTGTTATGCACTGCTGCTCCTGCCCACCTGGCTACGGAGGTGCCTTGGGACAAGGAGGTGATTATCCCATTGTACAAGGCAATGGTTAGGCCACATCTTGAGTACTGTGTACAGGTCTGGAGGCCTCATTTTAGTAAGGATATAGAGTTGCTAGAATGGGTATAAAGAAGGTCAACAAGATTAGTGAGGGGAACAAAGGGGTGCACTTACCAAGAAATGCCTGGAGACTAGGCACCTGCTAGGCAATCTGATTGAGGTGTATAAGGCCTTGAACTGATTGGTCAAGCTCAGTGCTGATGGGATTCTTCCTCCTGCTGAGATTACAAACCTGAGGGGGCATAGATTCAAATTGAAGAAAGACAGTTATAGAATAGATGTACGGAAATTTTCCTTTAGCCAGTGGGTAGTTTATTGATTAAATTTAAGGTATTGATTAAATTTAAGGCTGGGCTAGATAGGCATTTGGAATGAATGGATGGGTGAAATGGGAGGTTTTTTTTTTTTTTTTTTGGCTGATGCTGCATAAGCTTGCTTCTTTGCATCGCATGCCCTGTAATGCTAATGCTTAATTCAACTTGAGGAAAGACAGTTGTAGAATAGATGTGCAGAAATTTGAATTAGCCAGCAGGTGGTTGATTGCTGGAACAAACTTCCACCTGTCAATGTGAAAGTTGATAGCTGAAATAAATTCACAGAAGAACTGGGCAAACATTTGGAGTGAATGGATTGGTGAAATAGGAAGGGTTTTTTTGGCTGATGCTGTTGCCTTCTTGCATCATAGCCTCTACTAATGGTAATGGGTGATATTTGTGTCCATTTTCACTTTCTTTTCAGCTCCTCCAGAGTGCAATGACTAGCGTTTTATTTCCAGGTCATAGTTGTAAATGCATATTTCAGCACCAGTAACAATGCCATTGATGAACTTAGTGTCCATTTCCACCTTTATTTTTAGCTCTTTGGTATAGTTATTGGCAGTGAACTTTTATTGATCAATCAATAGTTTTGAACTTAATTTTGATGTTACTCAATGTGTTCCAAGGTTTTCAATCAGAATTGTCTGGCATGATCCAAAGGACCACTGATGATTCTCATTTCGTTAGCAGTTTTTCAGATGATTCAGAATTAATTTTTTCTTGTACTTCAGCAAACATTTCACCATTGTTTGGAGTTGAAAGTTGACCTGAATGTTAACAATCTTCAACAGATTGTCAATAATTTTGAAAACATTTCATCAACCAATAAATAACCAATTCCCTGTACTGGTGTATCACTTTGGCCCTTCTATTTCTTATGTAATAAATAAAGTTATAGGATTTTTGATTAGACTTTTGACAGATAAGTTTGTACAGCTTTTATGATGTTCATTTTATATTATATTTTTATCAGAGCATTTGAAATAGACCACTTATTTTTTCTATTTATGAAACATATTAAGTCGTAACTATTTGGAAATCAATCTTTACATCTTGATTGCTTGAAAAGCTATTTGTTATCTTTCCATTTTTTTTGAAATTTATATTTTTGATTTCATTAAACATAATTTATAAATGTTTTCTTTACATTATATTTTTATAGGTAAGCTCTTGGATAACACATTTAATTATCTCTCAGCCCACTCATGAAGACAGAAAAGCAGTATTATCATGTATTCTTAGGGTGGCTCAAAGCAGTTGGAATTTAGGGAACTTTAACACTGCCATGGAAATACTTGCAGGACTTAAGTGAGTATACCAGTGTGATTTTATTTTATTAGTTTTGAAAACAAAACTTTTTGCCATTATTTCTTATCCCGGGAGATGAGAATAATGGTATTTATATTATGGAATAACTTTAATTGTATTTATATGTTTATTTATGTGCATCTCTTTTAGCAGTTTCCTGTCTGATCTGGCTATAGATACTAGGAGTCTGCAGTCAATCACTCTTGCTTTCCAGTTTGCATCTCTGTTTTTTAACTCCCCTCTGAGCATTTGTGTAAAATTTTTACACTCCTAGTGAACTTTCGATTTTTTCATCTTATAGTTTTTCTAAATGATTTTTTTCTTTCCTCTCATAATATACTATGCATATCATAATTATTACCTCTTATTTTAATGATTTTTTCCCCATCCTTTCATCTTTCTCATGACAAGAAAATGGATGTCAGAAATATTCAAAAATGTTTCTTTCTTCATTTTTCTGCTATCCATCTGATCATTATTAGTTCTCAAGTGGTAAAGCTTGGAATAGAGGCTTTGCCCTATTAGTCTTTCTATTGCATTGCTTTACTGAGCATGCAAAGGTATCTTTTCAAATTACCAAATCTCAAATGGGATTTGGTATATGACTTAGTGACTGTGCGAAAGCTGCTTACCATAGTCTAAAACAGTGGTTTCCAACCTGTGCTCTGCGGAGCCCTAAGGGCTCCGTGTAGGGACTTCCCAGGGACTCCACGGCCGCTCCAGGAAAATAAATTAGCTAAAAATTGAATGAAATTAAAGAATTAGAAACATAAATTAGAAAACTAGAAATCACATTCTGAATAAAAATTTGCCAAATTGAATTTTTTTGCCGATTCAAGAAGTTTTTCCCCCATTCTCAATCCTTTAAGAATTCCTGGAATCAGCTCGAAGCTTCTCAAAAGCTTCTTAAACCCAGCAGAATATGAGCTCCTCATTGATTTGACATCTCACAGCTAACTAAAAATCGCGTTTCAGAATCAAAGTCTACCAGAGTTTTGGTTGCATTTGCAAGATGAATTCAAAATCTTGTCTGAAAAAGCAAAATTAGTATTGCTTGCCTTTCTCAACTACATATCTCCGTGAAGTGAGATTTTCTGCCTATATGCGTACCAAAACAAAATACAGAAGTCGCTTAAATGCAGAACCAGACATTCGCCTGCAATTATCATCAATTGAATCTGAAATAAGAAAACTGTGCAAAAAAATACACCCACAGGTGTCTCATTAAATATTTATACGTTATTTTATGTTATGTCTTAATTTAGGCTTACTGTAAAATATAATTTTATCGCATAGACATTGTACAATTGTTTAAATATCTCTTTACTTTACATTCTCTTATTATCTATTCCCCCCCATAACATTACTCTTAAATGCCATTAGCTTGAAAACATAGGGTAAGCCTAAGGGGCTCCTCCATAGAAATTGATTCTAAAAAGGGCTCCGCGGGTCAAAAAGGTTGGGAATCGCTGGTCTAAAAGTTTTAAATAGTAATTTCCAAAGTTCAAGCAAAAAGAAGCAGGAAGGTATCACTAGGGTGAGGATAGAATGGTTCTCCCACCTGGAAAGGTCCAATTTACAGACAAGAATATACAAGAATACCCATTTTCTAAACAACCTAACCCAATAACTAGCATTTCAGCATTTAAAATAAATGCAGAGACAGTTGTCAACTGGATGTTTATACTCAATAACCATAGTGTTTTTTGTTTGAAGTGCAGTTACTATGATTGTTTAGAATAAACAATGAGGCAGCTATCACCAAAATGCATAATTATATCATGTGTTTATGTTGCATATATTCTGTAGTTGATATGCTTGTTTTGTGGGATAAAAACCCAAGTAAACAGCATGTGAGGACCCTGCAGACAGTTCCTGAGACTGAAGGACTGACTAACTCAGCCATTTTATGGAAAACAAAATGACAGTTCCTCCATTGACCTTTTCAACATGGTTTGGAAGAACAGCAATTGTAGCCAGTGTGCTGGCCCTGCATATATAGGCAGGCCCTGCATTTATAGGCAGATACATAGATTTTATGTACTTAAATACTTAATTTGACATAACTGATTGTTTAAATACCTATAATAATTCGATCCACTTCTCAAATATCGACAAGGCGCACAAGCTCATATAATTCAAAGATAATAGCCACAGGTGTACAAGGGAAATGTGCTTAAGAGTCTTGTCTTCTTACATTACTTTTAAAAATTAATCTGTTTAAAACATTGCCTTTAATTAGTCTTTAGATTACTTCTAACAGCTGTATATACTGATTTGATTTTTCAAATTTTCTACTTAAATCTATAGTCTTTTTCTTTTCATAAAGAGTGAAAAGAAAGAGCAGCATATGAGTGGCATTTTAAAAGTGTGTGGCCTGAGTATGAAAGGATAGTGGTACAGTGTCAAAAATTTCTGTACTTAATGTATAACAATTACAATTCAAATAATAATCCACTAAATTTCGTGCAGTTTCAATTAAGGCCTTGTTGTTTTTTTGTTTTCTTTTTTATTACAGCTCCTGAAGTCAGCAAAGTTGCCTGAATGAGGAAAGATGAACAAAATCAGTCACTGTACAGTCATCCAATATTTGGAAAAATATGGGACTAATGGCAAAGGCAATTCAAGAGGATATGGTTACAGTATCTTCCCCCAATGCTGTGCACAAATTCTGCTGCCCACTGGTTAAAAAGTGGGCAGCAGAATTTAAATGGATGGAGAGCCTGGAAGATGACCCAAATCGTGGAAGACCTACAATGTTCATCAATACCAAAGTTGTTGACAGTGTGCATGACCTGTTGATGAGTGATTGTCAGGTGACACTTCAGTATATTTCCAATGTCTTGTGCATCTCACCTGGATGTGTGTATTACATAATAACAGAGTTCGCCATGAGAAAGCTATTAGCGCACCAGGTCCCAAAATTGCTGATAGCATATCAAAAGCATACAAGTTGTTGGCGCCTCTGTAGCCAGGTGGGCAGGAGCAGCAGTGCGTAACACATGCTTCTTGATTAGACCGGGGTTCGAGCCCATGCCCACCAAATACGGAGGATGCAGAAAGGTCAAGGAATGACCACTACATATCCTCGGAGCAATATGGCCTTAGTTGCTAATACTCCTAAAAACCAAATAACAAACAACAAACTACAAGTTATCAAGTCAATTAGCCATTTGCATTGCTTTCAACAGATCCATAAAATATCCTTGCAAGGTTTATGGCGATGGATGAGACATGGGTCCATCACTTTCAGCCGGAGACAAAGGCACAGTCCAAACAGTGGAAACAGAGCCCTTTTCCCCCCTCCAAAGAAAGCCAAGTCGATTCCTTCTGCTAGCAAGGTAATGGCATCAGTTTTTTTGAGATGCTGATGGAATGTTGCTAGTGAATTATCTTCATGAAGGCCGAACAGTCACACGGGCATATTACACAGACCTTGTGAGGCATTTGCATGAAAATACCAAAGGCAAATGCTACGGAATACTCATCAAAGAAGTCTTATTCCACCAGGACAACATGCCTACTCACAAGTCCGTCATTGCCATGGCTGCACAGAATGAGTATGGTTTTGGAATCTTGGACCATTCGCTATATTCACAAGATTTAGCAATTTTGGACTTTCACCTATCTCCTAATTTGAAAAAATATCTGGCTGGCATCCATTTTTCCAGCAACAGTGACATCATTGCTGCAGTGGAGGCCCAAGAGAAAACGTTCCTTCCAGTTGCAATCAACACACTGCAGCATCAATGGCAAAAGTGTATTGACTCCAAAGGGGACTATGTTGAAGAGTAACATGTTACCAGCCTCTTCCACTTCATACTCAGGCTAAAAACTTTTCAAAAGCTCCTTGTACTTCATTTCAGAAACTAATTTGTTTAAAACTCTAGAAAATCATGTGCTAATAGCACATGATGCACTTTTTCTATTCTTAATCTCTATATACTGTCAAAAATTGAATGCATAAAATGCAGCAATTACACTATTGAAATACAATTATTGGTTTATTTTACTGATAATAAATGGTTAAAAATTATATTTATAGCTCTAAAATTGCTGAGTATACTCTACTGTTTTTGATACATATAATTAGTCATTTCTCCTTTATTTTCATAGCTGGGATTGGTTATGATTGCTGTTCTTCTATACACGGTAAAGGCCTAGGGTTTGAGTCCTGTCTAGACAGGAGAAACATGAGTTTTTTTAACACTAAAGCCAAGTTAATAGATCTCAGGTAAAAGTTGAATGGTCATTTCTACAAAACTCAGAATTTTTCATCTAGTAAAGTGAACTGACAATAGAAAACATTCAGTATACAGGTGCAGTATACTAATTTCTCATGGCCTTGGTTCAAAATCAAAAACAAACTGTATTGAACCCTTTGATTGGGTGGTATTGTTACTATTTAAATCAGATGAGTTATATGATTATTGAACACTTTCTTATGCTATATTTCAACATCTCAGATGCATTATTTCATTCCCGCTAAGTTACTCTTCTGTTAAGGTAATCTGGGTCTTAAAATAAACTTAGGAAACACTTGAACCATGAAATAAATACAGAAAATTAATTTATGTATTGTTAATGGGATTATAGGTAAAGAAAAGTTCTTCTCCTATGGGCCTAACAACCTAATACCAAAACAAAACTGAATAAAGTAAAGATAAATAAAATAAATATATAAAATACACATAAAATAAGATTAAGAATGGAAAAGAGAAAGACCAAAGCAAGATTCAGTCTTAAAGGAGTGAAAACACAACTCTCCATCCAAAGAGAAACATGCCTGCACTCCAAAAAACAAGCACTACTAAAATAATAACACAAAAAGAAACAAAAGAGCCCACAAGCATATCTTTCTACAGAGACCAGTAGTTATAAACTCTTTAAGGATTTGTATTTGTATGAGAGGATTTGGTGACTACAGTGGTCTCGGACAGTTTTTAAATTCTGTACAGTGAGACCAACTGATGATGTTACCAACAGCAAATTCTAAGTGACATTATACTAATATCATTCAAGGAATTAATTGTGGAAGCTACTAGACTTTTCATACCTATTAAGAAATATTGTTCAAGGTTTAGGCCTAAATGATTGTCAAATGAACTAATGAGATTTGTGGCAGAGAAGAAAAATGCATTGGATGCATATAAATTATCAGGCGACACAGAAGCCTATGACAGATATAAGCTAGTCTGTAATCAAGTCACAAAGGAGATTGGGCAAGCGAAGGCAGATTATGAGAAACCTTGGCAAAGGATGCTAAGAAAAACAGCAACAATTTCTTTACTTATATAAACTCTAAACAGAACAGGATGAATCAGATTGGTCCAGTTGATTTTGATGGTTCGACTGTTCATGATCCTGCTCAGATAGTAAACAAACTGAATGTGTATTTTGCATATACATTCACACATGAGGAGTTATTAAGGTTTGAAAGTGCCAGAAGGTTATCAAATTGTAACAGGGTGCTTAATCATTTTGTCATAATTGAGAGCAAAGTGGAGGAGAAATTGTTGAAGTTAAACATAAGAAAGGCACCTGGGGTGGATGGGATCTATCCAGTTCTATTAAAGGAGGCGGCAAAGCAACTAATCAAACCCTTAGCCATAATGATGAGACCATTCTTGGACTCAGGGGAAGTCCCCACGGATTGGAGATGTGCAAATGTATCCCCAATTCACAAAAGGGGATCGAAGGGTGATACGAGTAATTACAGACCAGTTAGTTTAACTTCTGTTCTGGATAAAATAATGGAGTCACTGGTTAAAGAAGCCTTACAGGATCATCTAGACAAGATTGCAGCAATAATTCAGACACAGCATGGGTTTGATAAGGGAAAGTCTTATCTGACAAATTTGATTGGATACTATGATGTGGTTACAAAGGAACTAGATGCAAAAAATAATTTTGATATCATATACTTGGATCTGAGGAAAGCTTTTGTCACTTGTGCATGGAAGACTACTGTACAAATTGGAGCATAATGGTATTAAGGGTAAGTTGCTACAATGGATAAAATCAATGGACACTGCTCTTTGTGGACTAATGTTATTAGTGGAGTCCCACGGGGTTCGGTGTTGGGCCCACTGTTGTTTTGTATATTTATCAATGATATTGATGAAGGTATATCAGGCTTAGTGTTGAAGTTTGCAGATGGTACAATGGTTGGCAGGTTTGTTAATGACAGTAATGGCAGTGTGCTACTGCAAAAGGATATAGAAAATTTGGGCAGATGGGCTGAGAAGTGGCAACTGAAGTTTAACATTGACAAATGCAAAGTACTGCATATGGGTAGAAGAGGAATCTCTTCTACCCATATGGAACCTCTTCAACCACACAGTTGGTACTACACCCTAAGTGTAGTACCAACTGTATGGTACTACACTTAGGGTGGTAGAAAATGTTTATTTGTTGTTTGTTATTTGGTTTTTAGGAGCATTAGCAACTAAGGCTATATTGCTCTGGGATATGTGGTGGTCATTCCATGACCTTTATGCATCCTTCATATTTGGTCGTGGGCTTGAACCCCAGTCTAATCAAGAAGTGTGTGCTATGCACTGCTGCTCCTGCCCACCTGGCTACGGAGGCACTCATGTAGAAAAGGAAAAAGACATGGCAGTAATTGTGCAGTCAGATATGAAGTTTTCTGAGAAATGCAGACAGTCTACAAGAGCAGGTCCAGATCATCATGCCCGTGGTCGTCATGATGATCAGCATGGTCATTACCTTTCCATATGCCACATATCTTTAACTTCCTGTCTTAGGTCTGAGTACTTCTGATCTTTTCCTCATATGTTTTGTGGAGTTTGGTGGTGTTGGGGACCGCTATTTAGAACCGGTAGGTAACAATTTCCTTCTTTTTGATGAGGGTTATGCCTGACGAATATATTCGATACTCAACTTCATGTGTTGACTTCTTCCCCTTCTGGATGATCACTAGCACAGTTCCACAGGAAGCACTTCCAGCAAGTTGTGCTGGATGGACTTGCCCTTTAGTTTTGTTTGCTATGCGGGAGACAGTGCCACTCGATCCACTGTCATCTGCGGGAGACCCTCCGACTTTAAACCAACCTCTCTGCCTAAGGCCTGAACATGAGTGACTGTATCCTGCACCACACTCAATTCATACAGCATCAGCCAGATGGATTCGCTTCCTTGAAAAAAAAAAAAAAAAAAATCACTATTCACCTCATTATCTGTCCATTCCATCTAATACTGTGTCCAGTTGTTCCTTAAATTTATTTAGGGAAGAATTTATTTATTTATTTGTAAAAGTCTTTTGTAGTAGTAGTAGTAGTAGTAGTAGTAGTGGCATGTGATGCAAGAAAGCATGTGTATGAGCTTATGCAGCATCAGCCAAAAAAAAAAAAAAAAAAAATCACACCATTCCCTCCAAATGCCTGTCCAGTTCCTCCTTAAATTTATTCAACCTATCAACTTCCACAACAACAGATGGAAGTTTATTCCAGCAATTAACCACCCGCTGGCTAAAGGCAAATTTCCGCACATCTGTTCTACCTCTGTCTTTTCCTAATTTGAATTTATGCCCCCTTAGGTTTGTAATCTGAACAAGTGGAAGAATCCCATCAGAATTCAGCGTGCTCAACCCATTCACGGCCTTATATACCTCAATCTGATCACCGTGCAGGTGCCTAGTCTGCAGCCACTGCAATTTGCAGAACTTAAGCCTCTCTTGGTAAGAGGATCCCTTCATTTCCCTCACCAATCTTGTTGCCCTTCTCTGTACACGCTCAAGTAAATCTACATCCTTCCTAAAATGAGGCCTCCAGACCTGTACACAGTACTCAAGGCATGGCCTGACCATTGCCTTATACAGAGGGATAATCACCTCCTTTTTCCTGCTAGCAAAATTCCTATATATCATTCACAAAACCCCATGACCTGCCCTAGCAGCCTGTCTGCATTGCTCAGAAAACTTCATATCTGCCTGCACAATTACTCCCAGGTCTTTTTCATTTTCTACCACCTTAAGTGTAGTACCACACAGTTGGTATGTTTCTCTGGGGTTACTTCTACCCATATGCAGTACTTTGCATTTGTCAAGGTTAAACTTCAGTTGCCACATCTTCGCCCATCTGCCCAAATTATCTAGATCCTGTTGCAGTAGCACACTGCCATTACTGTCATTAACAACCCTGCTAACCTTTGTATCATCTGCAAACTTCGACATTAAGCCTGATATACCTTCATCAATATCATTGATAAATATACAAAACAACAGTGGACCCAACAACGAACCCTGTGGGACCCCACTAATAACATTAGTCCAAGAAGAGCAGCACCCATTGATTACTACCTCTGTCTTCTCCCACTTATTATTGTAGCAACTTACCCTTAATACCATTCTGCTCCAATTTGTACAATAGTCTTTCATGTGCAACAGTGTCAAAAGCTTTCCTGAAATCCAAATATATGATTTCAAAATTATTTTTTGCATCCAGTTCCTTTGTAACCACATCATAATATCCTATCAAATTTGTCAGACAAGACTTTCCCTTAACAAACCCATGCTGTATCTGAATTATTGCTGCAGTCTTGTCTAGATGATCCTATAATGCATCTTTAACCAGTGACTCCATTATTTTACCCGGAACAGAAGTTAAACTAACTGGTCTGTAATTACTCGTATCACCCTTGATCCCCCTTTGTGAATTGGGGATACATTTACACATCTCCAGTCCGTGGGAACCTCCCCTGAGTCCAAGGATGCTCTCATAATTATGGCCAAGGGTTTGCTTAATTGCTTTGCAACCTCCTTTAATATAGCTGGATAGATCCCATCCACCCCCAGGTGCTTTTCTTATGTTTAACTTCAACAATTTCTCCTCCACTTTGCTCTCAGTTATTACAAAATCATTAAGTATCCTGCTACAATTTGATAACCTTCTGCCATTTCCAAACCTTAATAACTCCTCGTGTGTGAATGTAGATGCAAAATACTCATTCAGTTTGTTTGCTATCTGGGTAGGATCATCAACAGTCGATTCATCGATATCAAGTGGACCAATCAGATTCATCCAATTTCTTTTAGAGTTTATATAAGTAAAGAAATCCTTGCTGTTTTTCTTAGCATCTTTTGTCAAGGATTTCTCGTAATCTGCCTTTGCCTGCCTAACCTCCTTTGTGACCTGATTACAGACTAACTTATATCTGCCATAGGCTTCTGTATCACCTAATAATTTATATGCATCCCATGCATTTTTCCTCTCTGTTATGAGTCTCAATAGTTCATTTGATAACCATTTAGGCCTAAACCTTGAACAATATTTCTTAATAGGTATGAAACGTTTAGTACTGGCGCCTCCGTAGCCAGGTGGGAAGGAGCAGCACTGCGTAGTACACGCTTCTTGATTAGACCGGGTTCAAGCCCGTCACCACAAATACGGAGGATGTGGAAAGGTCAGGGAATGACCACCGCATATTCCCAGAGCAATATGGCCTTAGTTGCTAATGCTCCTAAAAAAAAACAAAAATAACAAAATAAATAACAAAACTTTTAGTAGCTTCCACGATTAATTCCTTGAATGCTTCCCACTTATAATTTACTGTTGGTAACATCGTCAGTTTATCCCACTGTACAGAATTAGAAACTTTCTGAGACCACTGTACTCACCTTTACGGAAGCAAAAACCCTTCCCTTTACTCCTGATGGTAATTATATCTTTAAGTAAATCACACATCAGTACACTGTGATCACTGCCACCTAGTGGTTCCTTTATCTGCAAATTATTAATACACGATATGATAACCAGATCAAGAGTATTACTCTCTCTGGTTGCTTCTCAAACATGCTGCTGAAGAAAACAATCATCCAATAAATCCACAAAAGTCTGACTAGTGTGTGAGTGAGCAACCCACAATTCCAGTCAATATCCGGGAAGTTAAAATCCCCCATTATAAGACATTCTGATTTACTGGCCCAATCTATTTCTCTGTATAATTGTTCATTGTACTCATTTGAGTCATTAGGCCTATAACATACTCCTATTCTTATTTTTGCTTTCGCAGTGCTTATGTCGCACCAACTGAGTCAGCAGTAGATTTTGCGTTCTTGTCTAATCTGATTGCTCTCCTCAGCACCTGTTCCAAGAGATCCACATTTTTTTAAAATGATCCTTCCAGACATTTATGTAGGTGTGGCCTAACCATTTTCTTATACAATGGGTTAATTTCCTCTTTGTTCCTGAAGACAAAGTTCCTGTATATCTTTTACAGAACCCCATGAGCTGTTCTAGCAGCCTGTCTGTAGTGCCCAAGGAACTTCATGTCTGACTGTACAATTAACCCTAGGTCTCTTTTGTTCCGAACCAATTTAAGTATGGTAATCTGTATGTTATTCTGGAATTATTTCTGCCCATATACAGTACCTTGCATTTACCAATGTTAATTTGCTGCTTTTCAGTTCATCTTTTTTTTTTTTTTATGTGAACCCCAAACACGAGAGGTATTAGAACCTATAGTACTTAGTAATGTGCTTGGGTTTGAGGTTAAGTAGACGAAAGAATATATTTGTTGACATTGGACTTGAACTTCTGTAGATTGTAATTTTCAGGAAATACGTATGAAGGAAGGTTGTTCCAGAAAACGTCAGTTGAATGAATAAATGAGGAAGATGAAAAGTTGGTTCTGTGGGTTTCAAGTTGGACAGTAAATGGATGTTGGCTAGTGGTGGCACGTGTTCGGACTGTTTTGAAAGAGAGAGCAGGAATTATAGAAGCCAATTCAGAAGAACAGTGCCCATGGAAGTATCTGTAGAAGAGGCATGCAGCAGAAACAGTGCATCTATGAGAAAGCGATTAGAGAGACTCTGTTAGAGACGAATCATTAATTAACCTAACTGCCCTCTTCTGAATGGAATCAAGAAGCCTGAGAGAGGTTTTGGGGGCACCACCCCAGATGTGGGAACAATATTCCATGGCAGGGCGGATTTGCAATTTCTACAGAGTGAGCAGCTGTTTGGAAGAAAAGTAACGCCAAGAGCGAAAGAGAAAACCAAGTTTTTTAGATGCAGAGGAAGCAATATTTGTAATGTGCTTGTGCCAAGAGAGAGTAGAAGTCAGGGTAATCCCCAAAAGAGATATATCATTTTGCCTAGAAATCGGAGTGTCACTAAAGATAAGCATAGGAGCAGAAGAATCCTTTTTGCGAGATATAAGACAAGACTGAGTTTTAGAAGGGTTTAAATCAACTAAGTTGTCTTTGCCCCACTGGAGAATTACCTGAAGATCGGCATTTAGGGAATTGGTAGCAGATTTTCGAGAAGTTGAAGCTGATTCAGCAGGACAAGGTTTCTCAAAATGGAAAGTTGAATGCAATGTTCTATCATCGGCAAAACTATGGATAGGATTTCCAGTCAATGGAAGAAGGTCATTGATATACAAGAGAAAAAGATTGGGGGAAAGAACTGAACCTTGGGGGACACCGGCATTAGTAGAGAAGTTAGAAGACAGAGAGCCATCTACCATCACCCTCAGTGAGCGATCAGAGAGAAAACTGATTAACCAATTACTAAAAACAGTTGGCAAACCATGAGACGGAAGCTTGTTTAGAAGACCTCTATGCCAAACACGATCAAAAGCCTTTGAGATGTCAAGAGCAACTACTTGTGTTTCACCGAACCTTTCCATTGAATTAGTCCATAAATGGGTAACATAAGCCAGAATATCTCCAGTGGATCGACACTGACGGAATCCATACTGGTGATCGTTGATCAGATGAAAGGTTTCTAGGTAGTTTAAGAGTTGGCGGTTAATTGATTACTCCATTATTTTAGAAAGAGTAGAAGTAATTGCAATGGGACGATAATTGGATGGGAGGGATTTGTCACCCTTTTTAGGAACTGGCTGGATATGAGCAAATTTCCAAGCAGAAGGAAAAACACCTTTGGAATAAGAAAGTGAAAAAAGGCGGCAAAGAATAGGAGTAAGTCAGGAGCACAGGTTTTGAGAACAAGTGGAGAAATACCATCAGGACCTGGAGCTTTCTTAGCATCAAGATTTATCAAAATCCTTCTGATATCTATTTTGACGGAAGACTACAGGAGGCATTGAATGGAGCATGTTGGGAATGGTGGGAGGTGTTTTACCAAGATCATTAATACATGAGCTCAAAGAAAAATGGGATGCTAGCAGGTCAGCTTTATCCTTGGCTGAAGTGGCAACAGAACCATCTGGTTTGGACAGAGGTGGGAGCAAAGATGGGCAAAAGTTGCGGCCAATAGCTTTGGCAAGAGACCAGAATGCTCGGCTACCATTAGGGCAAAAAGCAAGTTTTCTACTCTTAGCCTGTTCAAACTCTAGTTTGGACTGATTAATAACTGCTTTACAACTGTTGCGAGCTTTGGTGTAGGCAGAAAATGAAACTGAAGAATTAGAAACAAGCCAATTACGATATGCAACATTCTTCTCTTGGACAGCCTTAGCACATTTATTGGAAAAAAAAAAGATTTAGATAAAGGACGAGATTTTAAAGTGGAGTGTGGGATAAGGGATTCCATTCCTGCAAGAATAATTTCACTGACACGATCTGAGCAAACATTGACATCAGAAGTTTTGAAACAGTAATCCAACCAAGGAAAAGAAGAAAAGAAGTCTCACAGGTCATCCCATTTTGCATTCTTGTAATGCCAAACAACACGTGGTTGGGAATAGACATGAGATAAAGGTTCCATTGGAGAAGAGACAGTCACCAAGTTGTGATCTGAAGTGCCTAAAGGACCTCTCACTTCGACCGTTTACTTAGAAGGGTTGTTTGTGAGAAAATGATCAAGCATATTGGCTGTATGATTAGGATTGTCCGGTATTCTTGTACGTAAATGAACAATCTGTGCTAGGTCATTAGTAATTGCAAAAGCCTCAGCATCTCAACCTGGTGGGTCGGTGTGACTAGAAAACGGAAGCCAGCTTGAGTTGTGAACATTAAAATCACCAAGGAAAATTACTTCACTGTTAGGAAAGTTGGACTGGAGAAAGTCAAGTTGCAAAGAGAGGAAGTCAAAGAGCTCCAAGTGATTAGTGGAGTTGGGAGAACGGTAGAGACAACAGATGAATTTGACACAATGAGGTAGAGAGATTTTAAGCCAGAGAAGATCAAAGAGAGGAGATTCCAAATTGCCAAATCTCTGACAGGGAATATCAGAACGGACATATGCACAAGTACCACCTTTGAGGCGAAAGGAATCATACAGCGAATAATTTGGGCATCTGAGATGAGCAGTAGATGAATCAATCGATAACTGAGATTCTGTCAGAAAAATTACATGGGGTTTGGCAGACTGCAAGTGGAAATGGACATTGTTGAGATTAGAATTGAGACCACGTATATTTGTGAAATAAATTAGGAAGTCCTTGGGAGGTTTAGATCTTTTCGCAGATAAGCTTGCTCTATTAGTTTGACAATTCATGGTGTATTCAATAGTAAGAAAAAGTAGGTGGTACATGCTGTATGAAGTAATGAAATTTTTGGATATGGCGTACATGTGGTAAGAATATACCCAGATCCTTGACATAACGTGGCCTCGACAATGTTCCCCACATACACACTACTCGGACTCCCTCCAGTCACTATCTGGCAGAGTAGCGGTAGCAAGATTATACACTAGCTGATCTGGAAGCTTCCTAGAGAGTTACCAATAGGTTCAGTCCGGTGTACTAACTAGCGGCCGGCCTGCGAACACCGTTTTAGAGCTGTACCCTCGAAATGTAAGGAATATTGGATCTCGCCACAACGTTCATCATAACCTCAAAAGTCATCAATCATACTGCATGATGGAAGAGATTGGGAAGGGTTGACCTTCCCTATCTGCTTAAGTTTTCTAGTTATCACTGCAGTTGTATGCTTGATTCTTGTTATCAACCACCCTGCCAACCTTTGTGTCATCTACAAATGTACACAGTAAGCTTGATATACCTTCATCAGTATCATTAATAAATATTGCAAACAGTAAGGTTGCCACCACTGAACTGAGGGACTCCACTAATAACATTAGTCTAAAAAGAGCAGTGCCCATTTATAACCACCCACCTTGTCTTCTGCCATTCAACCATACCTTTATCCATAGCAGTAACTTGTCCTCTAATAACACACTGCTCCAGTTTGTACAGCAGTCTTTCGTGTGAAACAGTACCAAAAGCTGTACAGAAATCTAAATATATGATGTCAGAATTATTTGCATCCAGTTCCTTGTTACTGCATAATACTAGCTAATATGATTGGTCTGACACGATACCTCCACCATTAATAAACCCATGCTCCAATTTTCACATAATTCCAATCCTGTTTTAATTTTCCTATAATTCCATTTCATTTCTCAAGTGAAGCATACCTTCCTCTCCCCATCCTGTGTCAACAAAGCCGTGATAATTACTCATAATGGTGATGCAGGTTTATTTTTGTATTGATAATGCTCCATTCCCAAACCTGCATACTTCTGTAAGTACCGACTCCAGTATTTTCCATGGAACAGGAATCAAGCTTATAGTTTTTTAATTGCTCAAGTCTCCATTCGTTACCCCTCTTGTAAATAAGAAATACATTTGTGCGACTTCAATCTGAAGGAACCTTTCCTAATCCACGGATGCTCCTAATTGTACTCCTAATCCAGGAGTACAATGTATACAGAAAAGATAGGATAAGAAGGGGTTATGCTGTTAGTTAAGAAACACATAAAATCGAAGTAAGTGCATCAATTTGAGAAAGACAACAGTGCAATTTTGAGTCTTTTTTTTGGTGTGACATAAGAACTGGGAAAGCAAAAATGAGAGTATGAGTGTTAACACACTCCTACTCTCATATAGGCCTAATCAATCTAATGAGTACAATGAGCAATTGTGCTGAGAAATAGAGTGGACAGTAAATCAGAATTTCTCATAATAGGGGATTTTAACTTCCCAGACATTGACTGATAATTGTGGGTTGGTCACTCCCACACTAGCAAGACTTTTGTGGACATTTTGGATGATTTCGAGAGGCAATCAGAGGGGGTACTACTGTTAATCCGATTATCAGCAGTGATTATTCATTCATTCAGAATTTGCAGATAAGGGAACCATTAGGTGGCAGTGACAACAGTGTACTGATGTGGAATTTTCTGAAAGATGTCACTACTGTCAGGGGTAAAGGGAAGGATTATTGCTTTCGTAAAGATGACTACAGTGGTCTAAGAGAGTTTTTAAATTCTATATAGTGGGACCAACTGATGATGATGTTACCAGCAACAAATTGTAAATGGGAAGCATTCAAAGAATTAATCTTAGATGCTACTAGGATCTTCATACCAACTAAGAAATAGTAGTAGTAGTAGTAGTAGTAGTAGTGGCATGTGATGCAAGAAAGCAGGTGTATAAGCTTGTGCTGCATCAGCCAAAAAAAAAAAAAAAAAAAAATCACACATTCCCTCCAAATGCTTGTCCAGTTCCTCCTTAAATCTATTTAACCTATCAATTTCCACACATCTATTCTACATCTGTCCTTCCTAAATTAGGTTCGTAATCTGAACAAGTGGAAGAATCCCATCAGAATTCAGTGAGCTCAAGCCATTCAAGGCCTTATACACCTTAATCAGATCACCTTGCAGGTGCCTAGTCTCCAGCTGCTGCAGTTTGCAGAACTTAAGCCTCTCCTGGTAAGAGGATTCCTTCATTCTCCTCACCAATCTTGTTGCCCTTCTCTGTACATGCTCAAGCAAATCTACATCCTTCCTAAAATGAGGCCTCCAGACCTGCACGCATTACTCAAGACGTGGCCTGACCATTGCCTTATACAGTGGGACAATCACCTCCTTTTCCCTGCTAACAAAATTCCTGTATATCATTGACAACACCCCATGACCTGCCCTGGCAGCCTGTCTACATTGATCAGAAAACTTCATATCTATCTGTACAATTACTCCCGGGTCTTTTTCATTTTCTACCTCCTTAAGTGTAGTACCACACAGTTGGTATGTTTCTCTGGGGTTACTTCTTCCCATATGCAGTACTTTGCATTTGTCAATGTTAAACTTCAGTTGCCACTTCTCAGCCCATCTGCCCAAATTTTCTAGATCCTGTTGCAGTAACACACTGCCATTACTGTCATTAACAACCCTGCCAACCTTTGTATCATCTTCAAACTTCGATACTAAGCCTGATATACCTTCATCAATATCATTGATAGATATACAAAACAACCTGCCGGCTGGGCTAGCCGGGTGGGTAAAGTGCCTGCCTGGCAACCCAAAGGTCTCGGGTTCGAATCCCGCCTCAGACTTGGATCAAAGGACTGCAAAAACTTGGGAGGTGCATTATGGCCACAGAAGCCGATGTGCCAACAACTACCAATAAAAAAAAAACAACAACAGTGGGAACAACACCGAACTCTGTGGGACCCCACTAATAATATTAGTCCATAAAGAGAAGTACCCATTGATTACCACCCTCTGTCTTCTCTCACTCAACCATCCTTTTATCCATTGTAACAACTTACCCTTAATACCATTCTGCTCCAATTTGTACAGTAGTCTTCCATGTGCAACAGTGTCAAAAGATTTCCTGAAATCCAAGTACAGTCGATTCCGGTTATTTGGGACACATCGGGACTAGTGCAAATAGTTAAAAATAGAATGCCCCCCCATTACAATTGGTTCACTGTACAATCAAATCACGTTACGATGGAGTCACCATTGTAAAGTACCGTTCACTATACGATGTGTAACAACGGCGGTCATTGTGATCACGTCTGTGAATTGAATTTTAATTAAATTAAACACTGATTCTAATTAGCAAAAATAGGAGGAATATTATCCACAGGCTATAAAAGTAAAGATATATTAAGTACAAATTTACCCTTTATTTTATTACCTTACCAATTAAAAAATTAAATGATATGTGAAATTCGGAAGAATATACATGATAATCGGAAGAATTAATACATACTGTAATATGTACATACTAACTAAACTAGTTGACATTTCTGTTCACTGTCATTTGTGAGTGGGGATTAAAATTTAAAACAGTAAAAAGATAAGCAATTAATAACTGAGAACACGGCACACACAAATTGCAAGTAACATGATACACGTAAGTGAGAACGGAGTAACAAATTATGAAGCTTTAAAAATAGGAATGAAGAGGAGATTCTGAAAATTATTTTTTTTATATCATTGAATATTCCATAGAAGTTTAAACACATTTTACCATAAATACCCACAGAATTCCAGCTGTCGGTATTATCGCAAATTCAATAAGATCGAGTTTACTATCAGTTTATGATAGATTTCACTAACACAAAAGCCCAATAAACAAGTGACTGCTAATTGTTTTTATTGTTTTATGGTTGTGACCTCCAGAAATCTGACTGAACTAGGTGGTACGGTCAGTTCCTCCTTTTCATTGGGTTCTGATTTTTAGGATTGGCCCCAAATAAACGGCTGTCCAGATTAATCGGTGGCCCAAATAATCCACTGTATATGATATCAAAATTTTTTTTTGCATCCAGTTCCTTTGTAATAACCAATCAAATTTATCAGACAAGACTTTCCCTTAACAAACCCATGCTCTGTCTGAATTATTGCTGCAGTCTTGTTTACATGATCCTGCAATGCATCTTTAACCAGTGACCATTATTTTACCCGGAACAGAAGTTAAACTAACTGGTCTATAATTACTCATGTCACCCTTCGATCCCCCTTTGTGAATTGGGGACGCATTTGCACATCTCCATTCTGTGAGCACCTCCCCTGAGTCCAAGGATGTTCTCATAATTATGGCTAAGGGTTTTCTTACCTCCTTTGCCGCCTCCTTTAATGTAACTGGATAGATCCCATCCACCCCAGGTGCCTTTCTTACGTTTAACATCAATTTCTCCTCTACTTTGTTCTCTGTTATTACAAAATCATTAAGCACCCTGTTACAATTTGATAACCTTGTGGCATTTTCATACCTTAATAACACCTCATGTGTGAATGTAGATGCAAAATACTCATTCAGTTTGTTTGCTATCTGAGCAGAAACATCAACAGTCGAACAATCGATATCAAGTGGACCAATCAGATTCATCCCCTTCCTTTTAGAGTTTATATATGTAAAGAAATCCTTGCTGTTTTTCTTAGCATCCTCTGCCAAAGATTTCTCGTAATCTGCCTTCACCTGCCTAACCTCCTTTGTGACTTGATTACAGACCAACTTGGATATATTAGCATTAGCATTAATAGAGGCATATGATGAAAAAAGCAAGCTTATGCAGCATCAGCCAAAAAAAAAAAAAAAAAAATATATACCCACTCCCATTTCACCCCTCTGTTCGTTCAAAATGCCTGTACAGCTGAGCCTTAAATTTATTTAGGCTATCAACTTCCACAACAAGGGATGGAAGTGTTTTCCACCAACCAACTACCCGCTGGCTAAAGGCAAATTTCCGCACATCTATCCTACATCTGTCTTTCCTCAGTCTGAATTTATGCCCTCTGAGGTGATTATTCTGAGCAAGAGGAAGAATCCCATCGGCATTGAGCATGCTCAAACCCTTCAAGAATTTATACACCTCTATCAGATCACCCTGCCGGTTCCTAGTCTCCTAACACTGTAATTTTCAAAACTTAAGCCTTTCTTCTTAAGAGCAACCCTTTGTTCCATTCACTAATCTTGTTGCCCTTCTCTGTACTCATTCCAGCAGCTCTACATCCTTCTTGAAATGAGGCCTCCAGACCTGTATACAGTACTCAAGGTGTGGCCTGACCATTGCCTTATACAAGGGAATAATCACCTCCTTATCCCTGCTAGAAACATTCCTGTATATCATTGACAAGACACCATGAGCTACTCTTGCAGCCCGTCTGAATTGCTCAGAGAACTTCATATTCGCATGCACAATTACCCCCAGGTCCTTTTCATTCTCTACCACTGACCTGGCAGACTTAGACAGTGTAGTACCACAGAGTTGATACATTGCTCTGGGGTTGCTGTTTCCCATATGTAGTACTTTACATTTTTCAATGTTAAACTTCATTTGCGACCTCTCAGCCCATCTGCTCAACCTTTCCAGATCCTGTTGCAGCAGCATAACGTCAGTAGTGTCCTTAACAACCCTGCCAACCTTTGTATCGTTTGCAGACTTAGACATTAAGCTTGATATACCATCATCAATATCACTTATAAATACAGAAAACAATAATGGATCCAACACTGAACCCCGAGGGACTCCACTAATAACATTAGTCAATGATGAGCAGTGTCCATTGATTACCACTCTCTGTCTTCTCCCCCTCAACCCCCTCCCCAAAAAAAACAGACAATCTAATAATTAGTAATTTATCAACTTGTATCAAACTCCCAACAACAGAATAATCCCACCTAAGGTATTATTTTAAACACATAATAACGTTCATATCATATCCCTTCATTTAATTACAAACAGAGTATAAAACCTAGAGACACAGGGTGAAAATTCACATTGAAGGAGGCTGTAAATATGTATATAGCTATCCCCTCGGATATACACGGGTCGTTATGCCTTAGAAAAGCTATACCGGACCTTGTCCAGGGGATAGCATTTCCTATATATTTACATTAACACACTTTTGCATTAACATACTTCTTGTATTTAATCATACTAACACTTATTGTACATGTATAAACACATCATTTCATTTATATGGGTTCCTTCCTCCATCATAGGAAACCCCCCCCCACTAACTCAAATAAAAACCCTCTCAAGGCTATCAGAACATTTTCATCGACATAGGACATATTGCCTACAGCAATTTCACCATCACGCCATAGTCAATGAAAAGCTTGGCTGCACAGTATCATTTAATCAGCACACATAAAACAACCAGAAGGCAGGAATTGATCCCTTTTCAATCTGACTACCACAGTACAAGAAGGAAGTAAGAACTTATTCTCATTTAATCTGATACATACCCGTAGGGCTTTGTGTCGCTTATCCCAGTTTGCTGATTCTGACACTATTTTTACAAAATTTAAATTTAACACATAATTTACAAAATTTTAATTTAACCCATATTATCTTTTCTCATTTGTTAATTAAATTTCTATTTAATTAATAGAAATTAAATGCTTCCCATTTAATTTCTATTAATTTCTGTACAATCCTCTAGCCATAATTATGAGAGCATCCTTGGATTCAGGACAGGTCCCCATGGACTGGAGATGTGCAAATGTATCCCGAATTCACAAAGGGGGGATCGAAGGGTGACACGTGTAATTACAGACCAGTTAGTTTAACTTCCGTTCTGGGTAAAATAATGGAGTCACTGGTTAAAGATGCATTGCAAGATCATCTAGACAAGGCTGCAGCAAAAATTCAGACACGACATAGGTTTGTTAAGGGAAAGTCTTGTCTGACAAATTTGATTGGTTATTATGATGTGGTTAGAAAGGAACTGGATACAAAAAATAATTTTGATATCATATATTTGGATTTCAGGAAAGCTTTTGACACTGTTGCGCATGGAAGACTATTGTACAAATTGGAGCAGAATGGTATTAAGGGTAAGTTCCTACAATGGATAAAAGGATGGTTAAGTGCGAGAAGACAGAGGGTGGTAATCAATGGGTGCTGCTCTTCTTGGACTAATGTTATTAGTGGAGTCCCACAGGGTTCGGTGTTGGGTCGACTGTTGTTTTGTATATTTATCAATGATATTGATGAAGGTATATCAGGCTTAGTGTCGAAGTTTGCAGATGATATAAAGGTTGGCAGGGTTGTTAATGACAGTAATGGCAGTGTGCTACTGCAACAGGATCTAGATAATTTGGGCAGATGGGCTAAGAAGTGGCAACTGAAGTTTAACCTTGACAAATGCAAAGTACTGTATATGGGTAGAAGTAACCCCAGAGAAACATACCAACTGTGTGGTACTACACTTAAGGTGGTAGAAAATGAAAAAGACTGGGAGTAATTGTGCAGGCAGATATGAAGTTTTCTGAGCAATGCAGACAGGCTGCCAGGGCAGGTCATGGGGTTTTGTCAATGATATATATAGGAATTTTGCTAGCAGGGAAAAGGAGGTGATTATCCCTCTGTATAAGGCAATGGTCCGGCCACGCCTTGAGTACTGCGTACAGGTCTGGAGGCCTCATTTTAGGAAGGATGTAGATTTACTTGAGCGTGTACAGAGAAGGGCAACAAGATTGGTGAGGGGAATGAATAGATCCTCTTATCAAGAGAGAGGCTTAAGTTCTGCAAATTGCAGTGGCTGGAGACTAGGCACCTCCGTGGTGATCTGATTGAGGTGTATAAGGCCTTGAATGGGTTCAGCACGCTGAATTCTGATGGGATCCTTCCACTTGTTCAGAATACGAACCTAAGGGGGCATAAATTCAAATCAAGAAAGGACAGATGTAGAATAGATGTGTGGAAATTTTACTTTAGCCAGTGAGTGGTTAATTGCTGGAACAAACTTCCATCTGTTGTTGTGGAAGTTGATAGGTTGAATAAATTTAAGGAGGAACTGGACAGGCATTTGGAGGGAATGGTGTGATTTTTTTTTTTTTTTGGCTGATGCTGCATAAGCTCATACATTTGCTTTCTTGCATCACGTGCCACTACTACTACTATATATTCGTTTAATTGTAGATTGCCATCGATTAATGGCACTTCATATATAAGTATCATTGTTCATACAACCCTGCAATCAAGCCAGCCTAGACCAGGCTAACTTCATTTCATGTGGCCTATACATTTTAAATATAACTCTAAACGATAATGATTTTTCATAGCATTTAGCTGATGAAAACATTTTTATCTGTAGCAAGATAAATCCTAAATTACTACCTAATAATAATACTACATCTCAAAGACTGTACAAACATATAAAATGATATAACGTATTGTGATTACATCACATTACAGACAGAAACGAGTAAGTATGAAGCATTACATCGAAAAGGGCTGTCAATCCACTCAAAACCCCCAATGAAGTAGGGGATTGATGGCCACGTGATGTAATCGCAATATGTTATATCATTTTATATGTTTGTACAGTCTTTGAGATGTACTATTATTATTATGTTGTAATTAGGATTTATCTTGCTACAGATAAAAATGTTTTCATCAGCAAAATGCTATGAAAAATCATTATCGTTTAGCGTTATATTTAAAATGTATAGGCCACATGAAATTAAGATAGCCCACATGAAATGAAGATAGGCTGGCTTGACTGCAGGGTTCTATGAACAATGATACTTATATGTGAAGGGCCATTAATCGATGGCAATCTACAATTAAATGAATATATACTGGCGCGTACAATGCACAGTGCACAGTTGGCCTAAAGGCAAAATAACAATGGCATTAACGCTGCACAGAAGAACACGCAAATCATATAGAATACATAAATCCAAACATAATAACCACATATATATATATATATATCTGTTTTTAAGAAAAGTTATCCAATTACTGATTATAGAAGGAATGTGAAATTGGGAAGAGTTTGTTTAATGAAGTAGATGAAAATAATTGTACACATATGTATATACTATTCTTTCAATGTACCAACAGTTGAATTGTATTTCTGGTATATCAAAATTAGAACAGAGATAGATGTTAGTATAACAAATCAAATTTTTTATATGTCACTAATAGAGTAGTATCAAGAAATTTTTTAACTAATTAGTTTGTAAATATTGTATACTTGGGCTCTTGTTACTCTACTCGGACTCCCTGCAGTCAGCCACTATCTGGCAGAGTAGAGGTAGCAAGATTATACACTAGCTGATCCGGAAGCCTCCTAGTGAGTTACCAATAAGTTTGGTCCGGTGTACTAACTAGCGGCCGGCCTACAAACACCGTTTTAGAGCTGTACCCTCGAAATGTAAGGAATATTGGATCTCACCACGATGTTCATCCTAACCTCAAAAGTCATCAATCATACTGCATGATGGAAGAGATAGGGAAGTGTTGACCGGAACTTAGCTCTGGAGACTAAACGTGGGTTCCCCCACTTCAAGCCTCCAATAAGCAAAATGGTGGTATTGCACCGGTTGACGAGAGTCATCTACCACCTAGTACTGCCTGGTAACATAGAGTGCCGTTGTTCCTCCATATGGTGTGGGCACCACACCTCGACCCCTGCTTACGTTGGTTCACACCTGTGTGGTCACCCACCATGTACTTGTGCATGGAGGTTATACCCAGGATTACTAACATTGTGAAGGTGAAAGCAGAGGATTTGTCTGTCACAGACCGTCCGGACTTCGCCGAAATTGGGTCCACTTGACTTGAGTGGACCACCCATGCAGCTCTGTTGAGTATCACCTGAATATCAGTTCCATCAGCGTTTTAGACTCCCAGGTAGCAAGTGCAGCTTGTCTGGCATATCTGAGAGAATGTCTGTGACTGGTGTAGATTGTCTAATGAAACATATAATGCAGTTAGATGTTTTTTGTTTATGACATATGCATGCAGAACATCAAATTCTAATTCTCTGTTTATTGATGTAATCTCGCTAAAACTCTGATTAATTTTTTTTTTCAACTGTCATATTTTCATTTCTGGAAACTCTATTCTTGAAGAAATCGTAACAAAAATTATGTGAATAGATTGAGTTGCATGTGGCAGACAGTGAAATGTTACTCTGTAGAGCAGGGGTGGGCAACATCCGGCCCCCTTGGTAAATACATAAATATAGAAAATCCATACCTGACTACACTCCCTGTAAACGTTCGGCTTAATTCAGTTCAACCGGGAATCGCGGCCAGTACAAAAGTAACCAAGTGATTCTACGCAGCGTCAAAGAGTTATTTCCTAATTATTATTGTAGCATCGATCGAACGAAGTTCCTTTGGGTTTGACTTCTTATTGAAAAAAATAATATTGGTGCGAGATATTTTATGTTTTATGCCTTTTCTAATTATTACAATTTTTAATTTAATATAATTTATAGCCCATAAAATGAGCCAGTTAAAAAAAAAAAGAAAAATTGATGCCGAATGCCGCATTTTCAATGATAATTGGACATTCAGATATATTTTTTTAAAAATACATTAATAATTTGGTAATTCAAGTAATATAACATTTTTTAGGTTCTGATTTTTTTTATTAAATCGTTCAATCTATTCCGGCCTGCATCATGATGCTAAAATTTCATTCGGCCCACATCATGATACAAAAATTTCATTCGGCCCGCTGACGAAAGAAGTTGCCCACCCCTGCTGTAGAGAAATCATTTTCCTCGCACAGTACTTTTCCAAAAAGTGTTGTAGTTCCCTTCAATGCATCCTGTCATTTAACCACTGGTGGACTCTTTCATAATGTGCACAGCCTCAAAGATTATGCCCATGCAGCTCTGTTGTTAATCACTAATTTTTTACTGTCCTCCCCAATGTTATTCAGTTTTATTTTCTCTCTCTCTCTCTCTCTCTCTCTCTCTCTCTCTCTCTCTCTCTCTCTCTCTCTCTCTCTCTCTCTCTCACACACTCATTCTTCTCTAAATTAAGCTACTATGAGTTTTTCCATTGAATTAGTGAATAACCATACTAGCATTCATCTTTGTAAGTAAGAAATTATTAACCAAATATCCTTGGCAGCATAATCTAATCAGTTAATAAAAAGAATAATTTTTTGTTAAGTGCTGTTTTGCATTATATTTTATTACTATGATATAAAAATTGTACAGTTTTTGCATACACTTCTTGCATCAAATGCAAGGCAGTTTTTGAATGTATATAAATTTAAACATTATTTTTGGAATAGTTGAATACATTCAAGTATTTCTTTTAAAATATCCACTTATTTAAATATCTTTATAGCTTGCACTGAAAAAAAGCAGTAAGCAATCTTTACATTGTATAAACTTGCAGAACTTCATATATGATTTTAATTCAGTTCCTGACACAATTATTTAATCATTGCTATATTTTATTTTTAGATCTGAAAAACTGAAACCATTTTGGTTATCATTATCAGACAAAGATCAAGTTGCTTCAATGGACTTTTTAAGCAAAGCTTTGTTAACATCTGAACCTTCTGCTGAATATCGAGAAGCTATTAGTAGGGCTCTGGATATGCCACACAGCAAAGTAATTCCATTTTTTGGCAGCTTTCTTCGGGATCTAAGAGCAGTTCTTAAAGGTATGCCAAGTATTATAGTACTGCCAGCTCAAGATGGACATCATTTAGAAGTAAGTTACTGATTATCATTTTACTTTGTATATTTGTATGAAATAAGCTGCAACCGAAGGTGACTTTTTTGCATGTTTCTCCTGTACACCAATATGGATTGTATTGATGTTCTTATTTGATTTGAAACACCAGTTCACGTAGATGGACAGTACAATGTTGAGTCAGTTTGGTGTGACATAAGCACTGCGAAAGCAAAAATGAGTGTAGGAGTGTGTTATAGACCTAATGACTCTAATGAGTACAATGAACAATTGTACACAGAAATAGAATGGACCAGTAAATCAAATTGTGTTATAATTGGGGATTTAACTTCTCAGATATTAACTGCAACTTGTGCATTGGTCAATCGTGCAGTAGCAAGATTTTTGTGGATTTATTGGATGATTGATTTCTGCAGAAGCATGTTCGAGAGGCAACCAGAGAGGGTAATAATTTTTATCTAGTTATCAGCAGTGATTATTCGAGTATAAAGAATTTACAGATAAAGAAACCACTAGGTGGCAGTAATCATAGTGTACTGATGTGGGATTTACTTAAAGATATAATTACCATCAGGGTAAAGGGAAGGGTTTTTGCTTCCATAAAGGTGAGTACAGTGGTCTCAGACAGTTTTTAAATTCTGTACAGTGAGTTCAATTGACGATGTTACCAACAGTAAATTCTAAGTGGGAAGCATACAAGGAATTAATCATGGAAGCTATTAAAAGTTTCATACCTATTAAGAAATATTGTTCAAAGTTTAGGCCTAAATGATTGTCAAATGATTGTCAAATGAACTAATGAGACTCGTAGCAGAGACGAAAAATGCATAGGATGCATATAAATTATTAGGTGATACAGAAGCCTAGGGCAGATATAAGCTAGTCTATAATCAAGTCACAAAGGAGGTTAGGAAAGTGAAGGTAGATTACAAGAAAACTTTGGAAAAAGGATGATAAGAAAAACAGCAAGGACTTCTTTAGTTATATAAACTCTAGAAGGAAGAATCAGATTGGTCCACTTCATCCCAATGGTTTGATTGTTGATCATCCTGCTCAGATAGCTAATAATCCGAATGAGTATTTTGCATCTACATTCACACATGAGGAGTTATTAAGGGAGGAAAAGGCCAGAAGTTTATCAAACTGTAACAGGGTACTTAATGATTTTGTAATAACTGAGAGCAAATTGGTGGAGAAATTGTTGAAGTTAAACAAAAGAAAGGCACTGGGGTGGATGAGATCTATCTAGTTATATGAAAGGAGGTGGCAAAGGAATTAAACAAACTCTTGGCCATAAATATTAGAGCATCCTTGGACTCAGGGGAAGTCCCCAAATTGTCAGGGAAACGGGAAACATGCTTTGTAAAAAGGATAGGTGGAACAGGACCAGGGTATGTCTGCCAGGGGCAAAGGTTGATGACGTTGTAGAGCGGATATCATCTTTTAAGGGCACAAAAGGTGATATAGTTGTACACGTTGGCACTAATGATATTAAGAGTAGGAGAAAGGTGGAATTACTTCACAAGTACAGGTCACTGATGAAAACAAGCCATGAATTAGAGTTGAATGTGAAAGTGTCTGCAATTCTGCCCAAACACGATAAAAGGGAGTATATGATGAGAGCCCTGTCGATCAATTCGGCCCTGGAAAGATTGTGCAGGGCTCAAGGAGTAGAATTTTTTTCAGCCTGGTCTGTACTTGTTAACAGGAGAGACTGCTTCTACAGGGATGGGATACACTTAAATAGAAAGGGTGCAAGAATGTTTGCTGATGCTATCGAGGCAGTGTTAAGTGGGTCGGAAAACTGCTAGATTGGGGGGATACAAGGACTAATAGATTAACAGTAGCCACTGGCAAGGAGAAAGTGATTCTTGCACTGCTTCTATTGGGATGAGCAGCAGCCTGGAAAATAAGATGCAGGATATTTCAGAGACTGCTGGGAATCATGGGGGTACAAGTAAACACATGGGTTGTGTTAGGGTGGCTAAGAGGAAGAGCAGGTGCATGTATACTTGCATGTACACCAATGCTAGGAGTTTAGTAAATAAATTTGAAGAATTTGAGGTATTGCTCAAAACATCAAAGGCAGATATTGTTGGGATTTCAGAGACGTGGTGTCACACAGATATAAGGAATGCAGAACTGGAATTTGGGGAGTACAATGTCTACAGAAAGGATAGACAGGATAGGAAGAGAGGAGGGGTTATGCTATTAGTTAAGAAACACATGAAATCCAAGGAAGTGAAGCCAGTCGACATCGCTGGACAGTGCATTGTCGAGTCAGTTTGGTGTGGCATAAGCATTGGGAGATCAAAATTGAGAGTAGGAGTGTGCTATAGGCCTAATGACTCTGATGAGTATAATAAGAAACTGTACAGAGAAATAGAGTGGGCCAGTAAATCAGAGAGTCTTATAATGGGGGATTTTAATTTCCCAGATATTGACTGGAATTTGGGGGCTGGTCACTCACACACTAGCAAGGCTTTTGTGGATTTATTGGATGATTGTTTTCTACATCAGCATGTTCGGGAGGCAACTAGAAGGAGTAATACTCTTGATTTGATTATCAGTAGTGATTCTTCATGCATTAAGAATCTGCAGATAAATGAACCACTAGGTGGCAGTGATCAGTGTTCTGAAGTGGGAGTTACTCAAAGAGGTAACTACCATTAGGGGTAAGGGGAAGGGAAGGGGTATTGCTTTCGTAAAGGCGACTACAATGGACTGAGACAGTATTTAAATTCTATACAGTGGGATCAACTGATTATGTTACCAACAGCAAATTCAAAATGGGAAGCATTCAAAGAACTTATCTTGGAAGATACTAGGCTTTACATACCAACTAAGAAATATTGTTCAAGGTTTAGGCCTAAATGGATGTCAGATGAACTAATGATGCATATCACAGAGAAGAAAAATGCAGAGAAGAAGAAAAAAAAGGCAGATTACGAGAAATCCTTGGCAAGGGATGCGAAGAAAAACAGCAAAGAGTTCTTTACTTATATAAACTCTCGAAGGAAGGGAATGAATCAGATTGGTCCACTTGATATCGATGGGTCAACTGTTGATGATCCTGCTCAGGTAGCTAACAAACTAAATGAATATTTTGCATCGACATTCACACATGAGGAGTTATTCAGCGAGGGGAATGCCAGAGGTGTATTCAACTCTGGCAGTAAGCTAGAGAATCTTGTAATAACTGAGAGTAAAGTGGAGGAGAAATTGTTGAAGATAAACACAAGAAAGGCACCTGGGGTGGATGGGATCTATCCAGTTATATTAAAGGAGGCAGCAAAGGAAGTAAGCAAACCCTTAGCCATAATTATGAGAGCTTCCTTGGACTCAGGAGAGGTACCCATGGACTGGAGATGTGCAAATGTGACCCCAATTCACAAAGGAGGATTAAAGGCTGACACAAGTAATTATAGACCTGTGAGTTTAACTTCTGTTCCCGGAAAATTAATGGAGGCACTGGTTAAAGAAGCACTGCAGGATCATCTAGTCAAGACTTCAGTTATAGCTCGGACACAGCATGGTTTTGTTAAGGGGAAATCTTGCCTGACCAATTTGATTGGATACTATGATGCAGTCACAAAAGAACTGGATGCAGGGAATAACTTTGATATTATATACTTGGATCTTAGAAAGGCTTTTGATATTGTTGCACATGGAAGACTGCTGCACAAATTGGAGCAGTGTGGCATTGGAGGCAAATTGTTGCTATGGATAAAGGGGTGGTTGAGGGGAAGAAGACAGAAAGTGGTAATCAATGGACACTGCTCATCGTGGACTAATGTTATTAGTGGAGTCCCTCAGGGTTCAGTATTGGGTCCTTTATTGTTTTCTGTATTTATAAATGATATTGATGATGGTATATCAAGCTTAATCTCCAAGTTTGCAGATGATACGAAGGCTGGCAGGGTGGTCAAGGACAGTACTGACAATATGCTGCTGCAACAGGATCTGGAAAGGTTGAGCAGATGGGCTGAGAGGTGGCAAATAAAGTTTAATATTGACAAATGTAAAGTACTACATATGGGAAACAGCAACCCCAGAGCAATGTATCAAATCTGTGGTACTACACTGACAGTGGTAGAGAATGAAAGGGACCTGGGGGTGGTTGTGCAGGCAGATATGAAGTTCCCTGAGCAGTGCAGATGGGCTGCAAGAGTAGCTCATGGTGTATTGTCAATGATATATAGGAATTTTTCTAGCAGGGATAAGGAGGTGATTATTCCCTTGTATAAGGCAATGGTCAGGCCACACCTAGAGTACTGCATACAGGCCTGGAGGCCTCATTTCAAGAAGGATGTAGAGCTGCTGGAACAAGTACAGAGAAGGGCAACAAGATTAGTGAATGGAACAAAGGGGTGCTCTTACGAAGAAAGGCTTAAGTTTTGTGAATTACAGTGTCTGGAGACTAGGCACCAGCGAGGTGATCTGATAGAGGTGTACAAAGCCTTGAATGGTTTGAGCATGCTCAATGCTGTTGGGATTCTTCCTCTTGCTCAGAATAATCACCTGAGAGGACATAAATTCAAATTGAGGAAAGACAGATTTAGGGTAGATGTGTGGAAATTTGCCTTTAGCCAGCGGGTGGTTGGTAGGTGGAACAGACTTCCATCCCTTATCGTGGAAGTTGATAGCCTAAATAAGTTTAAGGCTCAGCTGGGCAGGTATTTCGAACGAACAGAGGGGTGAAGTGGAAGTGGTTATTTTTTATTTATCTATTTTACTTTATGTTTTTTTTTGGCTGAAGCTGCATAAGCTTGCATTCTTGCATCAAATGCTTCTACTAATGCTAATGCTAATGCTAATAATTCAGCCACAGCATGGGTTTCTTAATGAAAAGTCTTGTCTGACAAATTTTATTAAATACTATTATGTGGTTACAAAAGAACTGGATGCAAAAAATAATTTTGATATCATATACTTGGATTAAAGGAAAGCTTCTGATACTGTTGTGTATGGAAGACTACTGTACAAATTGGAGCAGTATGGTATTAAGGGTAAATTGCTACAATGGATAAATGGGTGGTTGAGTGGGAGAAGAAGACAGAGATTGGTAATCAATGGACTCTGCTCTTCATGGACTAATGTTATTAGTTGAGTTCCCAGGGTTTGGCATTGAGCCGACTGTTAGCATTAGCATTAGTAGAGGCACATGATGCAAGAAAGCAAGCTTATGCAGCATCGGCCAAAAAAGAAAAAAAAGACCTCACATTTCACCCCTCCATTCGTTCCAAATACCTGTTTTATATATTTATCAATGATGTAGTAGTAGTTGTAGTGACATGTGATACAAGAAAGCAAGTGTATGAGCTTATGCAACATCAGCCAAAAAAAAAAAAAAAATACAAAACAACTCCCTCTAAATATTTTTCCAGTTCCTCCTTAAATTTATTTAACCGATCAAGTTCCACAACAACAGATGGAAGTTTGTTCCAGCAATTAACCACCTGCTGGTTAATTTCTGCACATCTATTCTACATCTCTCCTTCCTCAATTTCAATTCATGCCCCCTTAGGTTCATAATCTGAACAAGTGCAAGAATCCAGTCAGAATTCAGCGTGCTCAACCCATTCAAGGCCTTAAACACCTCAATCAGATCACCTCACAGGTGCCTAGTCTCAAGCTGCTGCAAGAGGATCCCTTCATTCCCCTCACCAATCTTGTTGCCCTTCTCTGTACATGCTCAAGTAAATCTACATCCTTCCGAAAATGAGGCCTCCAGACCTGCACGATGTACTCAAGGCATAGCCTGACCATTGCCTTATACAGAGGGGCAATCACCTCCTTTTCCCTGCTAACAAAATTCCTGTATATCATTGACAACACCTCATGACCTGCTCTGGCAGCCTGTCTCCATTGCTCAGAAAACTGCATATCTGACTGCACAATTACTCCCAAGACTTTTTCATTTTCTACCACCTTAAGTGTAGTACCACACAGTTGGTACATTTCTCTAGGGTTACTTCTACCCATATGCAGTACTTTGCATTTTTCAATGTGAAACTTCAGTTGCCACTTCTCAGCCTATCTGCCCAAATTTTCTAGTTCCTGTTGCAGTAACACACTGCCATTACTGTCATTAACAACCCTGCTATCCTTTGTATTATCTGCAAACTTCGATACTAAGCCTGATGTACCTTCATCAATATCATTGTAAATATACAAAACAACAGTGGACCCAACACCGAACCCTGTGGGACTCCACTAATAACATTAGTCCATGAAGAGCAGCACCCATTGATTACCACCCTCCGTCTTCTCCCACTCAATCACCCTTTTATCCATTGTAGCAACCTACCTTTAATATCATTCTGCTCCAATTTGTACAGTAGTCTTTCATGCGCAGCAGTGTCAAAAGCTTTCCTGAAATCAAAGTAAATGATATCAAAATTATTTTTTTCATCCAGTTCCTTTGTGACCACATCATAGTAACCAATAAAATTTGTCAGACAAGACTTTCCCTTAACAAACCTATGCTGTGTCTGAATTATTGCTGCAGTCTTGTCTATATGATCCTGCAATGCATCTTTAACCAGTGACTCCATTATTTTACCCGGAACAGAAGTTAAACTAACTGGACTGTAATTACTCGTGTCACCCTTCGATCCCCCTTTGTGAATTGGGGACACATTTGCAAATCTCCAGTCCATGCGGACCTCCCCTGAGTCCAAGGATGCTCTTGTAATTATGGCTAAGGGTTTGCTTACTTCCTTTGCTGCCTCTTATATTTAACTTCAACAATTTCTCCTTCAGTTTGCTCTCAGTGATTACAAAATCATAAAGCACCCTGTTACAATTTGATAATCTTGTGGCATTTTCAAACCTTAAAAACTCCTCATGTGTTACATCTTGGAATAGAACTCATTCGAAAACTGAGAGTTGCCTGTACAGTATATTTAATTCATTTTCAAAAAGGATGTAATGTGTGCTACTTCTCATGTAACACTGCCAACTGAAGACATTATAACTTAACGAAAGTCTGTCGTCACGACTATTGGCAATATCAATTCTTTTATGTTCCAGATTAACTATTTTCTACTTTATGACAACCAGAGACGGAGTAGTGCACTACTGCTTCCTTGTGCTTATTTTAAAATTCCGTTAAATTAAATCTCAGCCCATCTTAATGCATTAACTTAACCATTCCACCTTATATTTAGCCATCAGTCTTTTCTTAAAACTATTGCAGATTATATTCAAGGTGAGTAGCGCACTTTAAGGATTTCGCTATTTTTATATTTAGTCTATTATCACGGTACTATAAGAATTCTATAACTTTATACTTGTCACCTTATATATATATATAAGGTTAAAGTGAATTAGTGAGAGAAAGAGCTTTGCTGCTGCTTAGCTCACTTAGATTCTTTTGTCATGTAACTTTTATAACATGATTAGCCATCATCTCCATATTTTATATGTTAGTGTAACTCATTTTATCCAAACTTTATATATATATAGTTATTATCCACAATGCATAATAATAACTATATAGTAATATATAGTTATTATTATGTATTCCGATCCTGTAATATGCATTCAATTTTTTAATTTTATTCTACTTTGTCTAAAAAAATGATAGCGTAACCTTTGTTGGCTTTTTGTATAATGGTATCAGTCTGGGGGTGTAAATCTTTAAAACCATTGAGTTTTTGCAGCAGAATGTTAGCTATTGTCATTATTCTTTTTCTTTTTTTTTTTTTTTTTTTTTTGCTTATAATCGAATTTGTGGCATTTTTTATCTTATTTTTGTCAAATTATCTTATTATCATATTTTTGTCAAATTATCTTATTATCATATTTTTGTTACCGATGTGATGGTGGTGGGCTTTACATGTTTATTAGTACGGGTATTCCATTTTCACTCATGTCTGTTTGAAATAGTGTAATGTGCTGCATCTATATGATATTGGCTGTAAAGTACAAAGTTATCCCATTCTAAAGGCGACATATGATTTTTAATTATGTATTTCCAAGAATGAATTTGTTTGAAAAGACTAATAATAATATCCTAATAATTTTTAATAATATCCTACCACATATATTTGGCATCACTACACAAACCTGACAAACCATTTTATCCAATTGTGTCATACAGACAATCCACATTTGCTAATTTCTCTCTTCCTATATTGGTAAAATAATATTCCCACTTACTAGATTCTCAAAGTTTAAAGCACAAAGCACAGCCCACATTTATCCTTTACTCAACAATAACAAAATTTCTAATACAAACATTTTAGCTTCTTTTGCCATAGTGTCCCTATACAACGATGTAGACATAAATTTTACGCTAATAAAATTAAGAGAATGGATCATACTTGACAATAACTTAAAAACAGTACACTATATTCTCTGTCGACAATATTGTCACACTTACATCCCTGCTTATTGAAGTCAGACATATGACATTTCAGAATCAATACAGACATTTATTAACCCATTTATGCCTAACGTCCTTTATACAGTCCACCTAAAAAAATATTCATAGAAAATGCGCTTTCATAGAAAATGGAAAACTACTATGCCCACGTTCCAGGAGTCTTTGGAGAAAATATTATTATTATTATTAGCCATGTGGTGCAAAGAAACCAGCCAAAAAAAAAATTTTCTGAATTACCCCGAGAGAGAGAGAGAGAGAGAGAGAGAGAGAAGGGAATTACCAAGAAAAAGAAAATAATGATATCCAGCTCAGGAGTCTGTGTGTGCCAAGCCCATACTCACCAGATGTGATCCCCTGGGGTTAAATATACCCTGTGTTGTTTGTGACTTTTAAGTGATAGGCTTTCGTTGCCGCTTTTCAAATAAGCTAAATTTTTCAGTTTTGATTTTCACACATACCCTATTCACACAGGTAAATGTTTCAGTATTTGTCAGTTCTCAAATTATCATTTTTTAATGTTTATTTTAATCAAAAAGCATTAAATTTTAACTTGTATAAGTTTTAAGTTTACCAACAGAAATGTGCATTTATAAATCGGTGTCCTATATTTAGGATGCTAGGTATTTGCATAGAAAAATGTCTGATGGGAAGGATATTACAGCCATATCATTCTTTTGGTTTACACATGCATTTTTATCCTGGATCTGGGGTCCTTGTGTAGTGGAAGCCTGTGGCGACCTATGCCCCATACTCTGGACATCAGGATTGGTGTGCAGAGTATGGGAGCATAGGTCACCCCAGGCTTCCACTACACAAGAACCCTGGATCCAGGATAAAAACTTGGCACCGGCAGCATGGCCTGATGATAGGCATAGGTAAATATCCTGAACCAGCCTGCACACCAACCCTGATTGTTTGTTTGTTTGTTATTTGGTTTTTAGGAGCATTAGCAACTAAGGCCATATTGCTCCGGGATATGCGGTGGTCATTCCCTAACCTTTCCGCATCCTCCGTATTTGGTGGTGACGGGCTCGAACCCCGGTCTAATCAAGAAGCGTGTGCTACGCACTGCTGCTCCTTCCCACCTGGCTACGGAGTCACCAGCCACCAACCCTGATGCCCAGAGTATGGGAACAAAGGTCACCCCAGGCTTCCACTACATAAGAACCCCAGATCCAGGATAGAAACTTGGCACTATTCTATTGGCTAATGGAGTTAATCCCTCTGCTGTAAATTGACTGCTGGCAGCACCTCTTGCTTGTATAAACACTCAGGTTTCTGGGAGAATCAGCAAGAAATCTTTGTGGAAGATTTTGTTCGTGGAAAACCAATTCATTTTGGTTACAAGATTTTGTATGGTGGTACAACGCATTAGCATTAGCATTAGTAGAGGCATATGATGCAAGAAAGCAAGCTTATTCAGCATCAGCCAAAAAAAAAAAAAAAAAACCACTACTCCCATTTCACTCCTCTGTTCGTTCGAAATACCTGTCCAGCTGAGCCTTAAATTTGTTTAGGCTATCAACTTCAGCAACAAGCGATGGGAGTCTATTCCACAAACCAACTGCCCGCTGGCTAAAGGCAAACGCTTGGATATTTGATTTGGTTTGAACCATATCAGGGAAGAAATCCCACAACTGGAGCAAGAAAATAAATTAGTTTTGGATTAGGAGGAGATCTTGTCAAATTTGCTGAAATTCTATTGAAACGCAATCCAAAACTTTGTCATTTATGCTTTGACAACTTTTTTAGTAGTATAAAGCTAATGGTAAAGTTAAAAGAGATGTCGGTCAAAGCTACAGGAACCATTTGTTATAGCATGCTCGAAAATTGCCCAGTGGAAAAGAAAAATGATTAAAAAAAAGGGATATAGGCTCTTTTGACTTTAGAACAGATGCAAACGATGAAGTATTGTTGTGTAGCTCGAATGATAATAATGTTGTGAACCTTTGTTTGAATGCAGTGGAAGTTAAACCTATTGTTCAGTATTCATGCTATTCAACAACATCTAAAAAGCATATACTTATACAAAGCCATACCTTGTAAAAGTTTACAATGAACACATGGGAGGAGTAGACCAAATGGACCATAATATATCAAAATACAGAACTAGTATTCGAGCAAAAAAATGGTATTCTAGCCTTATTACATATTTATTTGATCAATGTAGCTGTGAATAACTCTTGGCAGTTACATACAGTGATGGACAAAAAACTGCATCATCTTAAAAAAGTAACATTTGTAGTGAAATGTATAAGATATTGTTTGATTACGGTCATTTTGTTTGTCGCAAATCAAAGGTATTGCATCAGATAATGCTTCTATTTCATCACAGTAATTTCAAGGTATTCCATCAGCCATTTCTATAAATACTGCATTGGAAGTGTATACACGCTCATTAGTATCCTGTTTTGCGGAGGTGTAAGCATGACTCCATATGTTCAGTTGACACCAAGAAAAAAAAGTTGTTGCTCTGTCCCAGGAAGGGCTTTGTACATGTGCTATCACTGATAAGATAGGCTGCCACCAGTCAACAATATCCCAGGTGCTGAAATTAAAGCGTGAAACTGGTGATGCAAAAAAGAAGACCTAGATCAGGTCGTAAGAGAGTGACTATGCCTTCCTAAGATCGATATTTGAAAAGGATATGTCTTCGTAATCCCCATGCTAGTGCTCCTGATCTGAAACTGGACTTTCAGATGGCCTCGGGTGTTAAAACAAGTGCATGAACCATCCAAAGACCGCTTTCGGAATGTGGTCTGCTTGCCTATTGATCCAAGAAGAAGAAGCCTTTGTTGACCCAACAAATGAGGAAGAAGCGACTTGCTTGGGCTAAAACATTGCTGTCCCAATGCTCTTTTGTCCACATTTCATGGACAAAAGAGCAATGGGACAGCACCGTCTTTTCTGACAAATTGAAATTCAACCTGCCTGGCTCGGATGGGAAGCGATATATCAGAATACGAAAATCGGAGGCATACCATCCTGACTTCATAACACCGACTATAAAGTTCCCTGCCAGTCAGATGGTCTGGGGATGCATAACAAGCAAAGGGGTGGGGCAAATTAAGTTTATTAATGGAACGGTGAATGCAGAAACCTTCACTGCTATCTTGGAGGAGTGCTTGAAACTTATTAGGGATCACCACACAGACGTCCAAAACTGCATTTTTCAATAGGAGTCAGCACCTTGCCACACAGCAAAATTGGTAAGTTTTATGCTATGTAGATTTAATGATGAGTTTGTCTTGCAGTCATACCTCAGAAATGCTGGCATTACAGTGTTGGACTGTCCTGGCAAAAATCGAGATTTGAACCATATTGAAAATTTCTGGTACATAATTTCATCTAAAATTGCTCAGAAGAAGCCAACAAGTAAGATTCAGCTGCAGGAGAGCATGGTAAGGGTGTGGTATCAAAAAATTGGGCAACCGTATATCCAAAAGTTGATTAATTCTATGCCAGATCGTTGCAAAGCTGTAATTGCAGCTCAAGGAGGAACAACAAAATATTGAGGACTTATTTTGCTGATTTACAGTACATAATACTATTATGTTAACTTGTCATTTCAATTTGTACATGTAACTGCAATAAAATGTATGTTTGGTTGTCATGATTGCTATTTGCATGATTTCTCATATATCCATTAATTACACATTTTACCCTTTGGGAAGATATTTATGACAATTAGGTATATCAGGTGGAGTCTTTTAATTGGATATCATTCACAGAGATATATATCCCATCTAACAAATGAATTTTTTCGAACATTTCAACACATGATGCAGCGCAAAACACATTATTTGCAGAATTCACAAGTGATGCAGTTTTTTTCTCTACCACTGTAGAATATGTAAAGGCAAAGATGCAATGGATCTATTAGGTTGAACCTATTATAGTTAATATTTTATTTTGATAATATTGCAATACACCACAGCAAAACTTGAATGAAAGCTGATTTGACATGCATTCATGTACATTGGGTTGTTCCCCCAAGAAAATCAAGCACGATGTGCACACTGTCAACAACAAGGAGTAAGAAATGTAATAATGGGTTACATGTAAAATGCTTCAAGGCTTACCATATTCAATAACACTGAAATAAAATAATTTGTTTTTGTAAGGTATATTCCTAGTGTCCTATATATAGGACACATATTTTCATTGTAAATCATATTTTGATGAATAAAACTGCATTTCTCATGTCATTAGGTTCCAATTGTCCTTGTTTCTCACATAAATTTAAAATTCATAGAAAATCCTGACTTTTAGGCATAAATGGATAAGAGGTATATGGACTTCCACTATGCTTAGGTATTTTAGCTCCACTCTCAGAAATTTCCTTTCTTCTATACAAGGCAGCATTTTTATTCCTTTTCTCCTTACAATTCAACTTTTTATGTGTCGTGCAGATGACATACTTATCATTTCTAATGAAGAATCCATTGATACTTTGTTTACAAAATTCAATAACGTTCATCAGAGATTAAAATACACATTAGAACTCAAACATACCAACAGCATAAACTATTTAAATTTAAGGATCACAAAATGCAATAACCATTTGAATACTTGCCTTTATACGAAAAACAACATGCAGGATAGTTTCTACATTTCTGTTCTAAAAAAATCTGTTATATTCACTCAATTTCATAATGCAATAAAATATTGTCATTATGAGGTATTCTAACTCTCAGTGTAATGACAATATTGTCAATATTGTCATTACACTGAGAGTTAGAATACCTAACAAAAACCTTCCTCAGAAGGAAATATCTACATAGTCATTCAGAACACCACACAGGAAGTTAAAAAAAAGATTCATTAATCAACTAACAAAAAAAACAGTTTACCACAAACAAAATAACTGTTCTTACATATCATAATCACTTAGCCAATTAGCAAAGCAACTCAGGAACATATTTTCAGGCACAGATCTTTCTTTAATATTCTGGTGTTATAATAAAGTTAACATCTTTTTCAATGATTATAAAAACATTTATGAGGGGGGGTATCAAAAAGTTCATACTCTTACCTAGAAATAATAGCCCTAGAAAGGCAAAACTTCACAGGAACTTTAATCCTTTTATATATACTCTCCATGTATAGTAACTCATTTCTCCCATCTGTGGATCAGTTGTTTAATGCCTTGATCATAGAAGTCCACATTTTTTCCCTGAAACCACAATTCCATTTCATTGATGACTTCCTGAGATGAATCAAAGCGGTGTCCACGCAATGGTTCCTTAATTTCTCAAAATATGTGAAGAAGTCTGACAGTGCTAGGTCAGAAGAATAGGGTGGGTTCACTGTGAAAGAGTTTTCAACATCCACATTACACAAATCCAGCAGTTGGCGAGAACATTGCATTCGACATTGCTTCTGCAAAGGCATCAGCAATCTTGGAACCCATTGTGCAAAGACCTTAGACATTTAAAAAGTCTGTGAGCAGATCCATAACTAATTTCCACTGAATTTGCGATGAAATGAATTGTCCCACGTCTGTCACTCAGCACCAGCTGCTCAACCTTTGCAACTGTCTCAGTGTCTGTGGATGTTGATGGCCTTCCTTCTCTTGGCTTGTCAAAGATACTTGTACAACTGCACTGGAACTCCTGTTTCCACTTTTTTACAGTGTCATAGGATGGACAATTCTGCCCATACACAGCTTTCATTTCTTTGTCAATTTCCTCAGCTTTCTTGCCCTGCAAATGCAGGAACTTGATCACTGCTCGATACTCCACTTTGTCAACCATAGCGTCCTTTCTCAGATTCTGGACTCTACCTCTGGTATATGATCATCTGCAGGAATGAAATTTCACATGCTAGTTATTGAATATGTAGACAACTTATATTAAAAACGGCATCTTCCTACTCAAGTTTTATCTAGGTCAGGGTACAAACATTTTGATACCCTCTCGTACAAATATGATATTCAGATACAAATAACATAGTATATTTAATTCATTGTCAAAAAAAGGATGTAATGCATGCTACATCAGGAGTACTACAGTTAAATATGGCAACCAACACCAGAGGGTATTACAACACACATCCAAAACGAGAGCGTTTTAACATTAAGCAGGTTAGCTAACACAGTGTCACACCACAGAACTCATTTGCCACAAACCATCAACCCACGATTGATTCTGTAATAATTCTCACTAAACTCACTTCAGTGATAAATTAACTACCATTGAATCCCTTGCAAAGAATGATTCAACTGAAATATGCAATATTCTGTTCTTCACACTAAACTGCCTACTTCCCTTTTGTCAATATGAAACTTGGGGTATATAAAGTTCCCTTATAAAATTGAGTTGCATCATGGGAATGAGCAGTGGTTCATATAATACAGCTCTCCTACACTTTGTGCCATAATAACTAACCGATGACAACTACTAATGCTCCCATTTGTACTCTTGTGTCAATTTTAAGCATTTTACACAATTATTATCATTAATAGAAACACATGATGGAAGAAAGCAAGCTTATACAGTATCAGCCAAAAAAAAAACAAAAAACCTCCCATTTCACCCATCCATTTCAAACTTTTGGAGTGAATACTCCAAAAGTTTGTCTAGTTCTGCCTTGAATTTATTTAAGCTATCAACTCCCACAATGACAGATGGAAGTTTGTTCCAGAAATCAGTCACCCACTGTCGAAAGACAAATTTCCGCATATCTATTCTACAACTGTATTTCCTCAATTTGAATTGATGCCCCCTCAGGTACGTAATCTGAAAAAGAGGAAAAATCCCATCAGCATTGATCTCATTGAAATGATCTCAATCAGATCACTTTGCAAGTGCCTAGTCTCCAGATGCTGCAATTTGCAGAACTTAAGCCTTTCTTGGTAGGAGCAACACTTTATTCCCCTCACCAAATTTGTTGCCTTTCTCTGTACTCATTCAAGCAACTCCACATCTTTTCTAAAATGAGGCCTCCAGACCTGTATGTAGTACTCACGGTATGGTGTGACCATTGCCACTAATAAGGGGATAGTTACCTCCTTATCCCTTCTAGCAAAATTCCTGTATACCATTGACAAGACTCCATGAGCTACTCTTGCAGCCTGCCTGCACTGCTCAGAAAACTTCATATCTAGTTTTTTTCATTCTCTAATACACTGAGTGTAGTACCGAACAGTTGGTATGTTACTCTGTGGTTACTGCTACCCATATGTAGTATTTTGCATTTGTCAATGTTAGTTAAACTTCAATTGCCACCTCTCAGCCCATCTGCTGAACTTTTCTAGAACCTGTTGCAGTAGCGTATTGTCATTAACAATCCAGCCAATCTTCATATTGTCTTCAAACTTGCATATTATGTCTAATCTACCTTCATCAATATCATTTAGAAATACAGAAAACAACAATGGGTCTAACACTGAACCCTGGGGCACTCCACTAATAACATTAGTCCAGAAGAGCAGTGTCCATTGATTACCACTCTCTGTCTTCTCCCACTGAACCATCCCTTTATCCATAGCAGCAACTTGCCCTTAATGCCATACTGCTCCAATTTGTACAGTAGTCTTCCATCTGCAACGGTATCAGAAGATTTCCTAAAATCCAAATATATGATATCAAAATTATTTTTTTGCATCCAGTTCCTTGTGACCACATCATAGTTCCAATCAAATTAGTCAGACAAGACTTTCCCCTTAACAAACCCATGCTGTGTCTGAACTATAACTACAATCTTGTATAGACAATCCTGCAGTGCTTCTTTAACAAATGACTCCATTATTTTATCTGGAACAGAAGTTAAACTAACAGGTATGTATAAATACTTGTGTCACCTGTCGATCCCCTTTCTGAATTGGGGATACATTTTCACATTTCCAGTCCATGTGAGCCTTCCCTGAGTCCAAGGATGCTTTCATAATTATGACTAAGCTTTTGCTTACTTCCTTTGCTGCCTCCTTTAATAAACTGAATAGATCTCATCCATTCCATGTGGCTTTCTTTCATTTAACTTCAATTTCTCCTCCCCTTTGCTCTCAGTTATTAAAAAATCATTTAGCTCCCCATTAGAGTTTAATAAGCTTCTGGCCTCCACTTAATTTACAATTAACAAGTACAAAAAACATAAAGACATATTATAACACATCTTTAATTGCACAAATATATTTTTAAAAATGTTTAAAAAATATATAGAATTTTTCACAGCCTACATTTTTTAGGAGTTTGATAAGCTACTGGCCTCCACTTCTCTACAGAGTACCTCATGTGAATGTAGATGCAAAATACTCATTCAGTTTGTCAGCTACCTGAGCAGAATCATCAACAATCAAACTATCGATATCAAGTGAAATAATCTGATTCATCCCTTCTAGAGTTTACATAAGTAAAGAAGTATTTGTTGTTTTTCTTTTCATCCTTTGCCAAAGATTTCTCATAATCTGCCTTTGCTTGCCTAACCTCTTTTGTGACTTGATTACAGATTAGCTTATATCTACCATAGGCTTCTGTGTCTCCTGATAATTTATATGCATCTCATTCCTGTTCCTTCACTTACACGAGTCTCATTTGTTCTTTTGATATCCATTTATTCCTACTTGAACAGTATTTCTTTGCTGGTATGAAAAGCCTAGTAGCTTCCAAGATTAATTCCTTGAATGCTTCTCAATCAGAATTTGCTGCTGCTGATGTTACCAACAGCAGATTCTAAATGCCTGCCATTTAGAATTTCCTTTACCACTGATGTTAGTTACATCTCTGAGTACATTTCACATCGGTACACTGTGATCACTGCCACCTAGTGCTACCATTATCTGCAGATTATTAATAATCCACAAAAGCCTTGCTAGTGTGCTAGTGACGAACCCACAAGTTCCAGTCAATATCTGGAAAGTTAAAATCCCCCATTATAAGACAATCTGATATATTGGCCCACTCTATTTCTCTGTACAGTTGTTGTTGTACTGATCAGAGTTATTAAGCCTATAACACACTCCTACTCTCAATTTTGCTTTCACAATGCTTACGTCACACAAAACTGACTGAACATTGCACTGTCCCCCATGTCAACTGGATGCACTTCCTTAGATTTTGTGTTTATTAACTAACATCATAATTCCCTTCCTATCATTTCTGTACCCATTGTACTCCCTAAATTCCAATTCTCCATTCCTTATATCTGTGTGACACCATATCTCTGATATCCCAACAATATCTACCTTTGATGACTTGACCAGCACCTCAGATTCCTCAAATTTATTTACTATACTCCTAGCATTGGTGTGTTCATGCAGGTATACATGCACCTGTTCTTACTCTTAGTTACCCTAACACAGCCCATGTATTTGTTCCATGATGACTCCCAACAGTCTTTGAAATTGCCAGCACCTTGCTTTCCAGGCTGTTGCTCTTTCCAATATAATTCCAATTACTTATTCCAACAGAATTATCATCAAGTTTATTGCATTTCTCTCAATGTGATTCTAGTTTTATAGTTAATTCCCTTTAATTCATTAACAGCATAACTGTCAAGAGGTAAGTAGGTTCTGAAATTTTTGGGTTCCATTCTTATTAACGTCTATTAACTACAGAACTTTAGGTAAACCATAACATTAATATATTGTTTTTTTATTTGGAAAATTAAATGCACTAGGCATAATCCTTATGGGTTTTGATAATTAACTATATAATATCGGTGTAAATACACCATAGTTAACCCATAGATTTGTATCTCATAATGTGGTTGCCTTCACAACAAGATAGCTACTATTGAATTACTTCAAATAAATAACGCTTCTCTAGTAGAGAAGACTACTGTTATTTATTTTCAGCGTACCACCACCCAGACAATCGTTTCAAAGCTTTTTGGCTTCGTCATCAGTGGGCGGGTAGGTAATACAACATGCCATCTCAGTTGCGAAGTTATATCCACATTATGAGAGATGCCAGAAGGGTGTGGTGGTAATGTATTTGGAAAATTAAATGCACTAGGCATAATCCTTATAGGTTTTGATAATTAACTATATAATATCAGTGTAAATACACCATAGTTAACCCATAGATTTGAGCTACAATTGTAGCATAGAAGGCATCGTTTTAATTGTACCACCACCCGTCTGGGTGGTGGTATGCTGAAAATAAATAACAGTAGTCTTCTCTACTAGAGAAGCATTATTTATTTGAAGTAATTCAATAGTAGCTATCTTGTTGTGAAGGCAACCACATTATGAGATACAATTAAAACGATGCCTTCTACCCCTCAATCGTAGCTCAAATCTATGGGTTAACTATGGTGTATTTACACCGATATTATATAGTTAATTATTTTTTATATATTGAACCCTCTGCCTGCATGCCAAATTTATAAAATGAGCAATGTGGTGCCTTTCATACTCCCCTCACTTTGCGATTTGAAAAAGGGGCATGAAAAAATTCAGAATTGTTTATTTTGGTGACAACTTAATTTTTAATTCTTTTATGAATTCTACTGTGAATAGTTAATTTTTTTTTTTTTTTTTTAAGTTGGAAATGTATCTTTGACATTTATGTTTGTTTAGGAAGTTTAAAAACAACAAGGCCCAATGTGTTTTATGTTATAAATAAATCAAAAATGAATAAGAGGTTTACCTCGGTAGTGTATTGTAAAATACTCCAATATCAACACTGTTATATAATGAATTTAGTAAAATTACATAAATATATCTTTACACCAGAAGGAAAATCGATGATCCAACATATCCGGTATCAATAGTTTTAAATATCCAAACCTGACCCCAAGAATACATTAAATCGCCCACCAATACTTACGAGTGGAAAAGGATGCTAATGTCTTTTCCCACTTGTAAGTATTGGTTGGTGATTTTTTGTATTTTTGGGGTCAGGTTTGGCGCTCTAATACTATTGATACCGGATATGTCGGATCATCGATTTTCCTTCTGTTGTAAAGATATATTTAATTAATTTTACTAAATTTATTATATAACAAAGTGTGTCAATATTGAATGTTTTACAAGAAATTACTGAGGTAAACCTTATTAATTTTTGATTAATGTTTTTTTTTTAAAATATCCTCCTTCCCTCCTTCACTTTACACAAGGATTTTTATAACTTTTCTTAATGATACCCTTTTTTAAGCATTATCTTTGCAGCTGGCAAGCAAAATTTGAAAGGAAAGAGAAAAAGCTTGAAACAACCATTTGCTTGAGTGACTGAATTTCACAGAGACAGTCGTGAAGATGTAGATAATGTAATACTAACAAGCGTTTCCATTCACTTGCTTCAGATCAACGCTTACAATTATGCATGTTTCTTATTGGATTATAGACATCAGAAATGTTAAAACTTGTTTTAGAGTGCTCAATAATTATATGCAATAATGGGCTTTGTGAAGCCTAACAGAAACTTTTATTTTTTTTTTCTTTATTCAAACTTGTTTATCAGAGGAATTAATAATATAGATAAACATTCAAACCAATAAAGAAGGAATACTAAAATTGACCTTCATGTAATAAAGGAATACCGTAAACCAGGACAACTTTGTGACACTTTTTGCTGTTTTCTAAAAATAATTACATGTATAAACGAAATGATATTCTGATTATGATTATGGGTATAATTACCTCTCATCTTCTGAATACCATTACGTTTGTTTACAAATTTGCATTAGAACAATTAGAATTTGAAAAATTATGTGTCACGATGTTACACTCCTTTGTAGGACAACTTTGTGACAACCAACATTCTGCTATCACTCCTTTGTATTTCAACATCTGTCATAGTCTTGTACCTATAAATGACTAATTTAGGACAATTAGAGAATAAACGGTCCTTGAGGTTGTCACAGACATTCTCTCAGATAGGCCAGACAAGCTCTACTTGCTACCTATGAGTCTAAAACGCTGATGGAACTGATATTCGGGTAACACTCAAGTCAAGTTGACCCAATTTCGCTGAAGTCCGGACGGTCTGTGACAGCCAAATCCTCTGCTTGCACCTTCACGATGGTGGGACTGTTAGTAATCCTGGGTATAACATCCATGCACAAGTACATGGTGGGTGACAATCCAGGTGTGAACCAACGTAAGCAGGGGTCGAGGTGTGACACCAACACCACATGGGGGAACGCCGCCCCTCTATGTTACCAGGCAGTACTAGGTGGTAGATGACTCTCATCAACCGGTGCAATACCACCACTTTGCTTATTGGAGGCTTGAGGTGGTGGAACCCATGTTTAGTCTCTAGAGCTAAGTTCCAGTAAACCCTTCCCCATCTCCTCCATCATGCAGTATGATTGATGACTTTTGAGGTTATGATGAACATCGTGGCGAGATCCAATATTCCTTACATTTCGAGGGTACAGCTCTAAAACGGTGTTCGCAGGCTGGCCGCTAGTTAGTACACCGGACCGAACCTATTGGTAACTCTCTAGGAGGCTTCCGGATCAGCTAGTGTATAATCTTGCTACCTCTACTCTGCCAGATAGTGACTGGAGGAAGTGTGAGTAGTGTGTATGCAGGGAACATTGTCGAGGCCACGTTATGTCAAGGATCTGCGTATATTCTTACCATGTGTACGCCATATCCAAAGATTTCATTACTTCATACAGCATGTCACATCCACTTTTTCTAACTATTGAATACACCATAAATTGTCAAACTAATAGAGCAAGCTTATCTGCGAAAAGATCTAAACCTCCCAAGCACTTCCTAATTCATTTCACAAATTTACGTGGTCTCAATTCTAATCTCAACAATGTCCATTTCCACTTGCAGTCTGCCAAACCCCCATGTACTTTTTCTGACAGAATCTCAGATATTGGTTGATTCAACTACTGCTCATCTCAGATGCCCAAATTATTCGCTGTATGATTCTTTTCGCCTCAAAGGTGGTACTTGTGCATATGTCCATTCTGATATTCCCTGTCAGAGACTTGGCAATTTGGAATCTCCTCTCTTTGATCTTCTCTGGATTAAAATCTCTCTACCTCATTGTGTCAAATTCATCTGTTGTCTCTACCATTCTCCCAACTCCACTAATCACTTGGAGCTCTTTGACTTCCTCTCTTTGCAACTTGACTTTCTCCAGTCCAACTTTTCTAACAGTGAGGTAATTTTCCTTGGTGATTTTAATGTTCACAACTCCAGCTGGCTTCCATTTTCTAGTCACACCGACCCAGCAGGTCGAGATGCTGAGGCTTTTGCAATTACTAATGATCTTGCACAGATTGTTCATTTACCTACAAGAATACCGGACAATCCTAATCATACAGCCAATACGCTTGATCCTTTTTCTCACAAACAACCCTTCTAAGTACACGGTCGAAGTGAGAGGTCCTTTAGGCACTTCAGATCACAACTTGGTGATTGTCTCTTCTCCAATGGAACCTTTATCTCATGGCTGTTCCCAACCTCGTGTTGTTTGGCATTAAAAGAATGCAAAATGGTATGACCTGCGAGACTTCTTTTCCTTGGTCAGATTACTGTTTCAAAACTTCTAATGTCAATGTTTGCTCAGATCGTGTCAGTGAAATTATTCTTGCAGGAATAGAATCCTTTATCCCACACTCCACTTTAAAATCTCATCCTTTATCTAAACCTTGGTTTTCCAATAAATGTGCTAAGGCTGTTCAAGAGAAGACTATTGCATATCGTAATTGGCTTGTTTCTAATTCTTCAGTTTCATTTTCTGCCTATACCAAAGCTCGCAACAATTGTAAAGCAGTTATTAACCAGTCCAAACTAGAGTTTGAACAGGCTAAGAGTAGAAAATTTGCTTTTTGCCCTAATGGTAGCCGAGCATTCTGGTCTCTTGCCAAAGCTATTGGCCGCAACTTTTGCCCATCTCTGCTCCCACCTCTATCCAAACCAGATGGTTCTGTTGTCACTTCAGCCAAGGATAAAGCTGACGTGCTAGCATCCCATATTTCTTTCAACTCATGTATTAACGACCTTGATAAAACACCTCCCACTATTCCCAAAACTCTCCATTCAATTCCTCCTGTGGTCTTCTGTCAAAAGGATGTCAGAAGGATTTTGACGAATCTTGATGCTAAGAAAGCTCCAGGTCCCGATGGTATTTCTCCACTTGTTCTCAAAACCTGTGCTCCTGAACTGACTCTTATTCTTTGCCGCCTTTTTTCATTTTCTTATTTCAAAGGTGTTTTTCCTTCTGTTTGGAAATTTGCTCATATCCAGCCAGTTCCTAAAAAGGGTGACAAATTCCTCCCATCCAATTATCGTCCCATTGCAATTACTTCTACTCTTTCTAACGTAATGGAGAAATCAATTAACTGCCAAATTTTAAACTACTTAGAAACCTTCTGTCTGATCAACGATCGCCAGTATGGATTCCGTCAGTGTCGATCCACTGGAGATATTCTGGCTTATGTTACTCATTTATGGACTAATTCAATGGAAAGTTCAGTGAAACCCAAGTAGTTGCTCTTGACATTTCAAAGGCTTACGATCGTGTTTGGCATAGAGGTCTTCTAAACAAGCTTCCATCTTATGGTTTGCCAACTGTTTTTAGTAATTGGTTATCCAGTTTTCTCTCTGATCGCTCACTGAGGGTGATGGAGATAGCTCTCTGTCTTCTAACTTCTCCACTAATGCCGGTGTTCCCCCAAGGTTCAGTTCTTTCCCCCACTCTTTTCCTCTTGTATATTAATGACCTTCTTCCATTGACTGGAAATCCTATCCATAGTTTTGCCGATGATAACACATTGCATTGCACTTTCCATTTTGAGAAACCTTGTCCTGCTCAATTAGCTTCAACTTCTTGAAAATCTGCTACCAATTCCTTAAATGCCGATCTTCAGGTAATTCTCCAGTGGGGCAAAGACAATTTAGTTGATTTCAACCCTTCTAAAACTCAGTCTTGTGTTGTATCTCGCAAAAAGGATTCTTCTGCTCCTATGCTTATCTTTAGTGACACTCTGATTTCTAGGCAAAATGATATATCTCTTTTGGGGATTACCCTGACTTCTAATCTCTCTTGGCACAAGCACATTACAAATATTGCTTCTTCTGCATCTAAAAAACTTGGTTTTCTCTTTCGCTCTCAGCGTTACTTTTCTTCCAAACAGCTGCTCACTTCGTATAAATCGCAAATGTTGTATCTTGCAAAAAGGATTCTTCTGCTCCTATGGTTATCTTTAGTGACACTCCGATTTCTAGGCAAAATGATATATCTCTTTTGGGATTACCCTGACTTCTAATCTCTCTTGGCACAAGCACATTACAAATATTGCTTCTTCTGCATCTAAAAAACTTGGTTTTCTCTTTCGCTCTCAGCGTTACTTTTCTTCCAAACAGCTGCTCACTCTGTATAAATCGCAAATCCGCCGTGCCATGGAATATTGTTCCCACATCTGGGGTGGTGCCCCCAAAACCTCTCTCAGGCTTCTTGATTCCATTCAGAACAGGGCAGTTAGGTTAATTAATGACTCATCTCTAACAGTCTCTGCACTCGTTGTCTCATAGACTTAGTGTTTCTGCTGCATGCCTCTTCTACAGATACTTCTATGGGCGCTGTTCTTCTGAATTAGCTTTTATAATTTCTGCTCTCTCTTTCAAAACAGTCCGAACACATGCCGCCACCAGCCAACATCCATTTACTGTCCAACTTCAAACTCACAGAACCAACTTTTCATCTTCCTCATTTATTCATTCAACTGCCGTTTTCTGGAACAATCTTCCTTCATACGTATTTCTTGAAAATTACAGTCTACAGATGTTCAAGTCCAATGTCAACAAATATCTTCTTTCGTCTTCTCATCCTCCAACCCAAGCACAGTACTAAGTACTATAGGTTCTAACACCTCTCGTGTTTGGGGTTTACATAAAAAAACGGAAGCAAATCATTCAGTATTTTCGATGAAACAATATCATGAATGCATTTTATTAATATGTTAGCTTACAGTACTTCAGCACAAACATTTTTTTTATAGAACATAGGAGGTGCCTCCGTAGCCAGGTGGGAAGGAGCAGCAGTGCATAGCACACACTCCTTGATTAGACCGGGGTTCGAGCCCGTCACCACCAAATACGGCGGATGTGGAAAGGTTATGGAAAGACCACCACATTTTCCCTGAACAATATGTCCTTAGTTGCTAATGCTCCTAAAAACCAAAAACAACAACATAGAACATAGAGTAGAAACTTTACTAAAAACAACAAAAAGAAACCCTTCAATGCTGTTTATACACATTTCATTTCTCATTACGTTGAAAACAACTGGGTTATTTCTGCAACATCAAAAATTGCTCACTTCCCCCTCGGCTTAGGAGCAATTATTATATATACAATCTCCTTGTCTTCGTACCAAATTTCGTCTTTTTCCGCAGGCCATCTCCAGTGTTTATCTGCTGGTTCCATTGCATTGATTAGTGTCCGTTTCTTACTTATTTTAGTTATTGTTCCTGGATAATATTTTCCCTCATAAGCTACAACAACATAACTTTCAATATCTTTATTTTCTTCACTGAAGGGCACGATGTCAGGCGTGTGCTGGACTTCAGACTCAGATTCTTCTTCCCAGTTGTCATCTGATTCTGCATACCCTATACTATCTGCATCACTCTCATCAGAAAATTTCGATTTTGCAAATTTTATGACCTGAGTTCTTCGGATTATTTGTGCTGGTTTCGAGCGGCGCACGAATATTCATCTCTGACGAACTCTGCAGGTCCAACTCTGATATGCTTTTGCCTGGTGGGACATTAACCCTTCTCTTTTTCGTTTGCCTTTTTTCAGTCACTTCAGTCTTCTTTCGAACAAGGTGCTCTATGAAGCCGTCACTTACATTCTGTCGAATTGTTTCAGTTTCTTTTTCCTGAACACGACTGCATAGCCGATTCAGGACCTCTTCTCTATTTAGGGGAAAAATCCCACATTTTCTGAATCCGGAACTTAGATTCTTTTCCCTATTCTCCTCGACTTTTTCTACCAACTTATTAAGCAAAGCTGGAAATTCCTGCTTAGGTATCGCGACACTCCTGGTTCCAACAACCGACTCCTTCCCTTCAGTTAAAATGGCCTTCCAATTTCTCTTCAGTGGCCGAAAGAACACAACATCTAACGGCTGCAGCAAATGTGTAGCATTTGGCAGCAGTGCTATAAATCGAATGTTGTATTCCTCACACTATCGTATAACTTCAATGTTCAGATGCAAGCTCAAATTATCACCAATTAACACTTTGGATCCCTCTTGTCTTCTCAGAATAGGAAGCATTAAATTGGTGAAGAAGTCCTTGAACGTATTGTAGTCAAACCATCCAGAAGGAGTGCAGTTATATCTTCTACCTGCAGGACCAGCTTCAGTCCGTGTATTCCACAAATGCTTGGACTTGTAGTTCACATAAAGTGCAGCAAGCTGACCATCTGCATTCCCACAAAACATTATGGAAGTGCAAGCTTTTGTGGAGTTCCTAATTTTTTCAGGGTATTTTGTACCTCTTTTTGTGATTACTTTGCAAGAGTCCGGGTCGTCTACGAAGTTCGTCTCATCGTAGTTCCAAATATTTGTAATTGGAACTCCATCAAGTTCTGCTTGCGAGTGGTCAAAAAAATTATTAACAACATCCTCATCAACTGCTGCTCTTGCAATTGATATATTTTGAGCAAATCTTTGCGTAAGAATTTTATGGCGACCAATGAAGGAGTTTTGCCAGTCAACTCGTGGGAAATTATTTCTAAAAATAACACTGTACAGCCCACGTGGTCCAGATAGGATTTCACTATGCACCTCAGGTCGAATCTTGTCAGAGGAAAACCATAATTTGACATCACAATACAATGAGAAACGAAAGCCTGTTCCTCAGTTTCACTAAAAACAGTTGGATGTCCTGGGGTGGCATCATGTTTCCCTTTCAGCTTTAACCATAGGGTGTTTCTATGTATCCCATACCTAAAAAATAAAATTATTTATTAGCATAAAATTATTAATTACGTAGTGTAAAATTATTAATAATGGTACTGTTAAATTATTTTTCTAATTTTAAAACAGAATACTGATACAAACTACTTGAAACTTACTTTTCAGCTGCTTTCCGTAAGGATATTTTATTTGATTTAATTTCATTAAGGGCCTCTGTAAGCGTAGCATCAGTAGAATTTCGTTATTGACGTGACCCAACTTTCCTTCTGCATTTTCCGGGCATTTTGTACTCTAAAACAGATAAATTATTATAAATATAGTAAAATAAAATGAAAGCAAAAGTGTTGAAATATCATGGTGCAACTTTGTGACACCTATTGCATATAAATTTTTGCATTATATGCAGTGGGTATGCAATGGGTATGCAATACACTGTAGTCACCCTTACAAAAGTAAGAGCTTTACCCTTGACCAATTTTTTAAGTAAATTCCACATCAATACATCGTGATCACTGTCACCCAGTGGATCTTTAATCTGCAGATTCTTAATGCATGTAGAATCACTGCTGATAACCAGATCAAGAGTACAGCCACTCCCCGACTTACATAAGGGTTGCGTTCCGCGGAACTCTATGTAAGTCAGAATTTCCCTAAATACTTATGCAGCACTCGCAAATTTGATTGAAGCAAAAATTAAATGTTCAACGAACATGTTAATAGAATTATTTATTCAATTTTTTTACTAAATGCGCAGGAAATATTACAAAATTTCAAAATTATAAAATTACAAAAAGAGAGAGGAGACAGGCATAATGTCATCAAGTTTTTCCTTTCGAGCCTCGTTGCCAGAATTAACTCTCCAGCTGATAAGCATGCCACTGTGGAGATTTAGAAGGGTTTTTTCTGAACACATCACAAAATTTCTCTGCAACTGCAGAATCAGCACTTCACTGCATACTTTAATGGTTTGGAAACCAGCGCGATGCTTTAACCTATTAACCACCTGTTGCTTGCCACGAACTTGGCTTGGGGTTCGCTGTACTTATCCTTAATATCTTCATAAATGCTTCTTGCTTTTGCTTGAATGGCCATTGGACTCAGGGGCACTTGCTTCTGAATCTGATTTTCCATCCTTATTGTTAATAGCTTTTTCATCTTTGATATAGCACCCAGACGTAGTTTTGTGATCACTGTTGATATTAAATGTGTTGATCCTTTAACATGTTCTTTTATATATGCACTGTCCCTTAAAATAGTATTCACTGTTGAAGCAGCGAGACCTAATTCCGAGCAATTGATGACAAACTTTGTCCTGCTTCGTACTTCTTAATTAATCATCTTCATTTCTAAATCAATTTTGTTTCATTTCCTAGCACTGCCAGCAGTTGCACCTTCTGTTAGTCCCTTTCCCTTCACCATTGTAATAAGTAAATAGGAATGAAGAGAAGATTCTGAAAATTTATTTGTTTTTTATATGATTGAAGATTTCAGTGATGGGAAACTCATTTCGCCATAATACTGTAATGTAAAAACCCACACAATTCCAGTTATCGATATTATCGCAAATGCAATAAGATCGAGTTTACTACCCTTTTATAATAGATTGCGCTAACAGAAAAGCCCAATAAAGTGGAAAGTGCAAATTGCTTTTATTGTTTTAGGGTAGTGACCTCCAGAAATGTGTTTTAGAAAAATATCACAAAGGCATTCAAAATTAATTCTTATAATGGAACGTGATAACAATGAAAGGTAGTGCAATTTCCAAGAGAGATAAATAGCTTAGTTGTATAGTAAAATTTTCAACTTTCGAGGTCTTTGAACAAATTACCAAAAAAAAAAAAAAAAAAAAAACTGTTTTTGGGTTCACATTACGATATTTTCATGATACTTCCATTTATTCCTACGGAATGCAAAATGTGTTTCCACAATCTTTTTAAGTTTGCACCGGCCGGCAAAAACTTAAATAAAGTTGAATTTCCATAAGTTGAGTATTACGTAAGCCAGGGAGTGGCTGTATTCCTTCCTCTTGTTGTCTCTCTAACATGCTGCAGTAGAAAACGGTCATCTAAGAAATCTACAAAAGTTTTGCTAGTGTGGGAGTGACCAATCCCAGGGGCTCACATCTGGTGAGTATGGGCTTGGCAAATCCAGGGTCCTGATATCATCATTCTTCTCTTTCTTGGTGATTCCTTTCTACTTCTCTCTCTCTCTCTCTCTCTCTCTCTCTCTCTCTCTCTCTCTCTCTCTCTCTCTCTCTCTCTCAGGGTAACTCAGGATTTTTTTTTTTTTTTTTGGCTGGTGCAGCATAAGCCTCAAGCTTCCTTGCACCATATGACTAATAATAATAATAACTGTCAAGTTCCAGTCAACATCCAGAAAGTTACAATTCCCCGTTATAAGACATTTTGATTTACTGTCCCACTCTGTTTCTCTGTATATCTGTTTGGTATACTCGTCATTAGTTCTATAACACACTCCTACTCTCAATTGTTGTTTTCCAAATGCTTGTGTCACCCCATACTGCCTCAGCAATACACTGGCCATCCATGTTGACTGGATGCAGTCTTAATTCCTCCCTCCCCCGCCTGTCCTTTCTGTACACATTTTGCATCCTGTATTAAAATTTTTCATCCCTTATATCTGAGTGACACCATGTCACTGATGTCACTATGTCTGCATTTGATGACTTAATCAGTACTTCAACTTTCATTGATTTATTTCCAGTGCTGCTTACATTAGTGCACATGCAAATATACATGCACCTGTTCTTACTCTTAGTTACCCTTACACAGCCCATATATTTACTTGTTCTCTGATTACCACAGCAGTGGTTGAAATCCATGAAACCATGTTTTACAGGCTGCTGCATGTTCCAATAGAAGAATTGTAAAACTCGCTTTCACCTCTGCCTAACTAATAGTTAAAATATTAGTCTGTGTATCCTCCCAAAGTTAACAGTTTTCCAATCCAACTAACACTGCATTGATAGAGTCAGGAAATATCCTTGCACCCCTTCTGTTTAAGTTTTTCCCATCCCTGTAAACGCATTCTCTCCTTAATAATCACAGACATCACTGACAAAAATTCTACTCCATGAACCTTGCATAGTCTTTCCAGGGCTGAATCGATTGACAGGGCCCCTCAATATGTACTCCATTCTATCTTTGTCCGGGTAGAATTGCAGACACCTTCAAATTTAATCTTAACTCGTGCTTTTTTCCCATCATTTCCCTGTACTGTAGGGCCTCACTCATATGGCAGATTAGGTTCCAGACCCCCCCCCCCACCACGTTTTCACTATTATATGCTGTAAATAGACTGAATCATGGACAATAAAATGGCACCTGATGCTTTTCTTGGACTCGACTGCTGAGCGCATCATGACAAAAAAGTCGAACAAGCGCTGAACATAACTGAAAACTGACTTATTAGCAGAATGCTGAAAAGTGAGGCCCTACTGTACTTTTTAAGTAATTCTGCTGATCTCCTACTTTTAATATCATTAGTGTCAAATTTCCAACGTATATAACAATATCACCTTTCATGCTCTTAAAAAATTATATCTGCTCTACTATGTCATCTACTTTTGTCTCTGGCAGACACACCTTGGCGCTGTTCCACCTATCCTTTTTTGCACAATATATTGTGTACATATTACTTTTCCAAATTTATCTATAAACATCCTTAAAGAACTTCTTTTTTTTTTTTTTTTTTTTTTTTACGTATTTGATCAGAAACTTCTCTATAATTATGCCATTATAGTCATATGAAAAATTTTCAGTTATAATAACATATGTATATGTTATTATAAAAATAACATATATATTTCTTTTGTTAATTTTATCCTCAAACAGAAATATTTGTAAAAAAAAAACACAAAATTCAAATAAAAAACATTTTTTAAATGATCAAATATTGTTAATGGTTAAAAGTTAAATATAACATGTTTAAGGTAAATTTGTAATAATCTCTCATATGCATTATATAGGGTGTCTACATAGAAATGAAATAATTGTGAATGTTTATAACTTTTAATTAAAAGAGAAATATTCAACAGATCATAGTCAGTGTGCTTGTGTTTCCTATAATGTATGCAAACATAACATCTGAGTACATTAGTGTACTTAATGTGATGTCTGTGATTTTGAACCATCACAAACCTTCAATATGCATGCGATTAGTAGCACAGACCATCACAACAGTATTCACTTTCCCTCCACACATTGTTTAACTTATCAGGGGATACAGTGGCCACTGCTATGTGATGTGCTCTTTCATTTGAACAATGTCCTGTATCTTTATGGAGTATACTTTGCCTTTCACATAACCTCGCAGAAAAAAATTGAAACAGGTAAGCCTGGTGGCCAAGAAATCGATCCATTTCTACCCAGCCAGAGTTGGACTCTCAAGTATGAAGGAAGGACTTTAGATCATGAGACCAATGAGAAGGAACCTTATCCTGCTGGAATATGAGGATAGGTTGGCATTCCTCTAATTGTGCCACAAACAGCTGAAGCATGTCTAAGTACTCATGACCTGTCTTCGATGACTTTAATTTAGCTATCAATAGTACAAATTTTGCTTTCTCTTGTGGGATCATCATAATTCACTTGGAAACATATATATATATAGTAGAACCTGGATAAGAAATTCCCGCATAAGAAGTTTTCCCCATACTAGGTTTGGTTTCTTAAGTCCCAATTTTATCACTATATATTTTAATGTATTATTTCCCGCATAAGAAGTTTCCCGGGTAAAAAGTTCACAATAAAGAATACGCAGTGTATTATTATAATGGCATTTTTTAAATATAGAAATTCTTTATTTTTAATATTAAAAAATATTAAACATTATAAACATTTGGTAATTGAATAAGTTATTGCCAAGCATCATTTTAGTTCATAGTAAACCACTGAAGTAGATGAAATGCCATCATTTTTTACATCTCATATTGTGAATACCTTCTACAATGAGTTGCCCTGATATTGCACTACCCCCAATAAGCGACGCTTCAACACCGAAAAGACTAATGTTACTTATTCTCGGTATCTGCCCACAGGTGGTGGTATTTTTAGAAATTTGGATGTAATGGAAGTGACATATTGTAATTGTTTTCATCGATATCCATAATTGGATAGCTTTGACCACATGAAGCACAGTGAAGAATTTGCTGTTAAGTTCTGATTTTCCTGAACAGTTCTGAATTGCTTAGTGCATTGTTCTCTGTCTTATTGTAATTGTGACCTTTTAAGGTATGTCGAAACTCCAAAGGAACTAATCCTGCCAAATTGGTAATTATTATTATTATTAATTTATTTTTCTATTAAGGATACCCCCCCCCCGAGCCATTGGCTAGAAGGGTGTGAGTTACATTCTAAGGTAGGAGTATTTGATAATGAGTTTAATGAACAGAATGTTAAGCAATTAGAAATATTTAGAATTCTAATTTAGAAATAGGGTGCTTACATTTCTATGTAAACACCATATATTGTTTAAGCTAACATTTGTATGTGTCAAATTCTTGGATTCTTGACATATCACAGCATATCATTGTTTATTGTTAAATTCTGATTTGCTTGGGAAGATGGTTAAACCCCAGAATGGGAAAGACAAGTATTATAATGATATCTTTAATAGTTTGTACAGCCATTTTATGTTAATATAGTAGTCACTCTAGGATGATGAAAACATTAGTTCCCAAATATCCTTCCCCATTACACCAACACACCTTATTTTAGCAATCTTATAGCATGGTGTATTGACACTTTAAGACAGTACAGGCATCTTAAAGGTATCATTAAGCAAAAGATTAGAACAGCTCCATTCTTCAAATTATTCCCTCAATCAGATTGGTAGCAATCACTCTTTTGGTGTGCTGTAATTATTTAATTTTTAGATGTAAGAGTACTTCAAATGACAAAAGTTTAAAAACTATAGCCCTATAAATTGACCTCTACTCCTTTAACACGTGGTTTGACTTCTTGGCTTCATCCTTGACTTCAAGACCCTTTGCTGAAATTTTGTTTTATTCTGAAAACTGAAGCTCGAACAAGATTGCAAACAAGTTTACAGTGGTCATTACTAATTACCAGATCATTGTTGCTTACTGTTTATTTTGACTGAGAAGTATGTTTCTTGGACTGATTTGCATGTTTTTGGGCTTAAAAAACTTGTGAATATCTTATGAAAAAATACCCTCTTCCTCCTGCTTACAATTGGCTAACTTAGTTCCAATAGTAGAATCTTTTAGAAGTTCCTTCAGTTGTATGTGGAATCAAACCTGGACCTCCCACTCATCTTTCATAGAGAACCTCATTGAGATAAAACTGTCCCATGTCAAAGTGGAGAAAGGTTGGATTAAAGTAGATGGTAAAATTAATAAATAAATGCTCTTGAAAACATTAATCTGGGGCTATTCATCAATTGTGCAAATTGATATTGTTAACTTTTTGTAGTTATTGTTCTTGGAAACCTTTACTGCATTGGCTGCTCAGGCAATTGTGTTCCAGCTCCTATGGTACTCTAGTTTACACTATGTATTATGTTGTTCTCTCTCTCTCTCTCTCTCTCTCTCTCTCTCTCCCCCCCCCCATCATAATGACTTGATTACATTAGAACTGCAGCTATGGGTGGGAAGAAAGCATCTGCTTCCTTTCATAGTCATCTTTTATTTCACCCTTTCCCTAAAATGTTGATTAATTCTAATATGACAATCTTTTGTCTGCACAACATGTGTATTCACAAGCCAATTTCTTATTGTGATTGTTTAAAAATTCAGAATAACTCGTTGGGAAAGAATCTGCTCCTTTTACCTAAGATTGGTAACTACAGTTTCAATTGAAAAGGCCCAAATAATTCTTCCAATTATGGACAGAAATTGAACCTAGACCTCTAAATAGGCAGCAGTTGTTTGATCTCTCCCCCCTGCCCATCTACCAACATTTATTTTTTATTTATTTTTTTTAATGCTAAATAATTTAAATACTGAACATTGGCAGAAAACTATATTCACTGCAGGATAATCTTTCATTTAATCTTGCAGCAGTGGGGCACCTGGTCAGACAGACCCCCTCAGCAAAATAGCTGTTGTACAGTAATAGCTAGTTCAGAATTAGTTGCTGTTACTTTATCGTCCTAATTATATGTACAAACTTACCTGAGTAGTTTAAGAAGTAACACATTTATGCAGAATTAGGGATGAAAAGAATCTGATGCACCCTGAACCACCACTTTTTTTTTTTTAACAAGTTTGTGTTCAGATTTGTCTAGTACAGTTCTCATCGCACAGTATATGCTTTGTTACAGGAAATCAGGCATTGTTTGTTTTGTATTGGAATTACATAATTAATAAAAGTATATGTAGTTTTTACTTTTTTACATAATTAATATTAATACCCTTTACATAATTATTGCTCTACCTAATTAATGTGTACCTGGAGTACACATATAGCATCAGTAAAGCAATGTCACATCATCACCTGTGCCTGTATATTTTGGGACCTTCTACATAAAGGAATTTGTATATGCTTACCACTTTCTTTACAGTTTACTGTACAGTGCAGTGTAGTGTGATGGAACATCACAATGTAAACTTTTAAAAGAAAGAGGGATTACTGCTAACCATATGCTATACCTTGTGCTTATCAATGTCACTTCTCACCCTAGGTACAAAATATGAAACCTCTTTGATAATTATAGCAAAGAGGTTTGATTAGTATTAGCAGTGGCTAGTAGTGGCAAATGATACAAAGAAACTAGATTAAAAAAATAATAATAATAATAACCACATCACCTGTACAACTCCTCTAATAATTTATGTAATCCTTCCTTAAATATATTCAAACTACCTACTTCCCCAGTACAGACGGAAATTTATCCCAACAATAAATTATCTGACTGAACATCTGTCCTTTAACAATCCTTTTTCAGTTTAAATTTTTTTCCCATTATGAGCATTGTCTTAGAAATATTAAGTATGTCGTCAGCATTCAGTTCAGTTCATTTAAATTGAAAGCTTAAACATTTTAATCAGATCTCCTTGTAGGTGCATTTAATTTCCTGACACCACAATTTACAGAACTCAAGGATTTCTTTGATAGTACCCTTTTGTGCCCCTGACCTAATCTTAATCCTTTTCTTTGCATCCATTCCAGGCTTTGAGTCCTGTTTGCAGTACTCATGATGTGGCCTGGCCATTGCCTTATACAGAAGGATAAACACCTAGTCCCTGCTGCAACATTCTTTATACCATTGATAGACCCAATCTGTTTATCTTGGACATACAATTATTGATTTTTTTCATACACACTACCTTGAGTGTGGCGCTATTCAACTGGTAAGTTGGATGGTGCCATACTGGTGTTGTTAGTACCCAATTGCAGCACCTTGCATTTTTCAATGTTAAACCTCAATCACCACTTCTCAGCATCTGCCTAGTTCCTCTATGTCTGTTTGCAGTAACATATCCCAATTCCTGTCATAACTAGCTGTCAACTTGTATTATCAGCAAACTTAGACATTTAAGTTGATATGATTTCATCAGTATTGTTAATAAATAATGAAAACAGTAAGGAACCCAGCACTGATCTCTAAGGATCTTTACTAATATTATTAGAGCAGTGACCGTAGTTGGGTGGCTGTCTCCAGCCACCCAACTATCTACAGCAGTAACTTGCCTTTAATGCCACTCTGCTCCCTTTGTACAGCAATTTTTCACATGGAACAGTATCAAAAATTTTACTGAAAACTAAATATATCATGTCAAAATTACTTTTTGTATCCATTTGTTTTGTTACTGCATCAGTTTGGTCAAGCAAGGTTTCTTCTTAATAAATACTAATATTAATTCTAATACAGAGTCATAGTGCGATAAATGACCTCTTTGTATGTTTCCCAACAACTAAACCTACCATAAAATATGACATGCTGTTTGATTGACAGCATGCCCTGCTGATGAACTGATGGTGCAGTTTACAAGATCTTGTATGCAGAGATGTCATTGCCATGGTCATCAACTTTTTTGAAATGGATACTTAATGAAATTTTACACTAACCTGTTCATTGACTTTAACACATATAAGCATAAAATTATGCTATAAGCCATATGCTGCAATGCATATCTGAGTTCAAATGGTGCCCAAGTGCTGTGCCATAATGCATATGAGTAGACATTCTTAAGCAATCAATTAACAAGTGCTGTAAACATAAAGGCACATGAAATTAATTAACAACTACTCAGTATTGGCACAGTGCCTGAATGCTTTGTAGCAGTACTTGGCTTTTGTTTATAGATTTGGCACACAGTTTTATTTGTTCTTTGCTTGTATTAATATTAGTGTATGTACATGAATAAACTTTGACAAAATTTTAAGATTTGTTCTGATTTATAGCTCAGCACAAAAGTAAGTGTTAGATTTTTGCAAGAAATTTCAAAATTTTAACTTTCAACCATTCTTTACAAAGTTTCAGAATGCTGGGGTTGTTGGAACGTTGATTTTTTTCAACATTCCAAAAATTATGGAATAGTGAATGGATTTCAGTCTCCCAAATTTAAGTGGCAGTGAACGTGTTAACTTAAAATATGCCATATACTAGAAATTTGTTTTAAAAATTTGAATGCACTTTTATAATCTTAATGTAGCATTAATGTGTATTCTACATACTGTTTTTAAAACAAATAACTTGTTTGGAAAAGTTCATTTATTTACTTAGAAATTATACTGTCTTAATCCTCAAAGAAAGAAGGTCAGTCTTTCTTTGACCTCTTTAAAATTATGAAAAGTAGGTCTTTATCATTTCTCTAGTCTTTTTGTGGCCATAGAATTGAAACTATCAAGTAAATTCAGTGGTTTTCAAGAAAACCACTGAATTTACTTGAGAAAATGCCAAAATAGCACTTGCTATTTTATAATTTTTTCCTGACTTCACTGGAACTGTTTTTTCCGCTAGAATTGTCACTAGAAATAACTTGTTATCTGATAAGGAATCATTAAATCCAAATACAGGCCACAGAAATGTCTTTTCTATTTACTGAGAAATTTAAATTCTGCCACTCACAAAAACATGAGAGGAAAAAGACGTACTTTTCATAATTCATTTACATAGTGGATAATAATAGATTTTCATAATAAATTTTGAACTCTTTGTTTCCTTTATCAGTTCATATCCGATTTCCATGGAGAAGATCATTTCTTCACAAGGATAGGAGTTGGGGGAATCATTAACATAGAAAAACTACTACGAGTCCATCAAGTACTTGAAGATATATCTGCATTTCACTGCCATGCTCAACATCGTGATTCAGCTCTTGCAGAAACAGTGATTGCCCAGGAAGAAAAGTAAGCTTTCATCTGACTTATTCACAACTGTATATTCAGTCAATTAATTTTAATGAGGGTATTGATAGGTAGAATTACAGTAATGAATTGCCGTGTAACTCAGTTTCCCAAGGGGAGGACATATTTCACTCTGTTTGATTACTTTGCAATGAATTGTACCTGAAGAAATTATTCAAAGGGCCTAGGACTCCATCCATGGAGCATTAGCATTAAAGAGTAAAATACATATACTACAAATCATTCCTCAGGATGACACATAAGTACCATTTTAACAATCATCTTTGTAACTCTGTCTTCAACATAGATGCCATTTTTAAACTTGTCATAAAAGTTTCGTGCTTTTCACAAATGTGATTTTGTAACTGTCATTTAATTCCAAATATTTTAATTTTTCTGCTTTGCTTTAGTAACTAATGCTGTGTTCTAAATTTGTTATAAAAGATGGAACTAATAAATCATGTTCACTACAATACCAAAAGCACTGGAATGTTAACCTTACATTTTATGTAACCAATTACAAATATTGTAGAGGGCAATATCTTAGTGCAGAGATATGAATGTTGCTGCAGAAGGTACCATTTACAATCAACATGTATAGGATTTAATGAATTTCAGAGTTTAACAATGTCTCCAGAGAGATTTCCAAATAACTGATCCTGTTATTCAGAAAATCTGCACCCAGAATTTTCATACAATACCTAGCTCTTTTGGAGTTACAAGGATTGTCACATGTAACATGTGCATTGCATCATAGAAGTTCCACAGGGTGGCTGCCACACCCACAAGCCTCTCATATCCAATATTCAGCTTTCTTATCATATTCCAACTTTCATAGCCTTTCATATTTAGTGATGAGTCCTGCTTGTAGGGACCATATGTGCTTTGTACTTCCTTTCCCCCTCCCCCCTTCCCTACATGGCAGCCTGTGTAGCAATTTTACAGGAATATTATTTCCAACAAACACCCTGCTTCAGTCCCGTTGCGTTTACAAGCTTTGCTAATCTGCTGGGATGGTAATTAATCTTAATCTCTCTCTCACTCTCTCTCTCTCTCTCTCTCTCTATATATATATATATATGTGTGTGTTGTTTTCAATTTGAAAACAATTATGGTGCCAACCTAATGGATAGATTGAAATGGAAGGATGGCACCATCTCCTAAGCATGGCTGATAAGCAGAATTTTGATTTGAGTTATATTGAATTATTAATGTGGTGAATTCATCATATTAATGATTCATCCTGGTTATTTGATGAATTCTTCAACCTGGAGAATGCTCTGAAGTAGAAGACCTGTATCACCCTAACTGTGAAGAATGATTGACAAGCAGAATTATTAGGAGTGTGAAGGTTTAAATATATTATAATAACTCATGTAAAATATGTTATAATAACTCATAACATATTTTATTCTGCATTAAAATATATTTGAGTTATTATTATTATATTTCATCAGTCAGCACAAATAGCACCAGTACAGGATAAAATTTACATATGTGAAAATCATATTTAAAAATCAAACCACAGTGCTGTTAACACATAAAATGAATTTTTAAACGTTTTTTAAAAATAGCTTTGGCAGTCTGATCCAGAAACCTGGTCTGCATGTAGTTACTCACTCAACTCTGTGCAGAACTGCAAACAAAGAAAAGTGGTCTCAGACAGTTTTTAAATTCTGTACAGTGGGATCAACTGACGATGTTACCAACAGTAAATTCTAATTGGGAAGCATTCAAGGAATTAATCGTGGATGCTACTAAAAGTTTCATACCTATTAAGAAATATTGTTCAAGGTTTAGGCCTAAATGGTTATCAAATGAACTAATGAGACTCGTGACAGAGAAGAAAAATGCATGGGATGCATATAAATTATCAAGCGACTCAGAAGCCTATGGCAGATATAAGCTAGTCTGTAATTAGGTCACAAAGGAGGTTAGGCAGGTGAAGGCAGATTACGAGAAATCTTTGGCAAAAGATGCTAAGAAAAACAGCAAGGATTTCTTTACTTATATAAACTCTAAAAGGAAGGGGATGAATCTGATTGGTCCACTTGATATTGATGGTTCGACTGTTGATGATCCTTCTCAGATAGCAAACAAACTGAATGAGTATGTTGCATCTACTTTCACACATAGGAGTTATTAAGGTTTGAAAATGCCAGAAGGTTATCCAATTGTAGCAGGGTGCTTAATGATTTTGTAATAACTGAGAGCAAAATGGAGGAGAAATTGTTAAGTTAAACATAAGAAAGGCACCTGGGGTGGATGGGATCTATCCAGTTATATTAAAGGAGGTGGCAAAGCAACTAAGCAAACCCTTAGCCGTAACTATGAGAGCATCCTTGGATTCAGGGGAGGTCCCCACGGACTGGAGATGTGCAAATGTATCCTCAATTCACAAAGGGGGATCGAAGGGTGACATGAGTAATTACAGACCAGTTACTTTAACTTCTGTTCCGGGTAAAATAATGGAGTCACTGGTTAAAGATGCATTGCAGAATCATCTAGACAAGACTACAGCAATAATTCAGACACAGCATGGGTTTGTTAAGGGAAAGTCTTGTCTGACAAATTTGATAGGATATTATGATGTGGTTACAAAGGAACTGGTTAGTTAGTTAGTTATTTTGGTTTTTAGGAGCAATAGCAACTAAGGCCATATTGCTCCGGGATATGCTGTGGTCATTCCCTGACCTTACAAAGGAACTGGATGCAAAAAATAATTTTGATATCATGTATTTGGATTTTAGGAAAGCTTTTGACACTGTTGCGCATGGAAGACTATTGTACAAATTGGAGCAGAATGGTATTAAGGGTAAGTTCCTTGAGGAACTTACCCTTACCTCTGGTCCTTGAGGTTGTCACAGACATTCTCTCAGATATGCCAGACAAGCTGTTCTTGCTACCTGGGAGCTAAAACGCTGATGGAACTGATATTCGGGTGACACTCAAGTCAAAGTGGACCCAATTTCGGCGAAGTCCGGACGGTCTATGACAGCCAAATCCTCTGCTTGCACCTTCACGATGGTGGGACTGTTAGTAATCCTGGGTATAACCTTCATGCATAAGTACATGGTGGGTGACCACCCAGGTGTGAACCAACGTAAGCAGGGGTCGAGGTGTGGCGCCCACACCACATGGGGGAACGCCGCCCCTCTATGTTACCAGGCAGTACTAGGTGGTAGATGACTCTCATCAACCGGTGAAATACCACCACTTTGCTTATTGGAGGCTTGAAGTGGTGGAACCCATGTTTAGTCTCTAGAGCTACGTTCCGGCCAACCCTTTCCTATCTCTTCCTTCATGCAGTATGATTGATGATTTTTGAGGTTATGATGAATGTCGTGGCGAGATCCAATATTCCTTACATTTCGAGGGTACAGCTCTAAAACGGTGTTCGCAGGCCGGCCGCTAGTTAGTACACCGGACTGAACCTATTGGTAACTCTCTAGGAAGCTTCCGGATCAGCTAGTGTATAATCTTGCTACCTCTACTCTGCCAGATAGTGACTGGAGGGAGTCCGAGTAGTGTGTATGCGGGGAGCATTGTCGAGGCCACGTTATGTCAAGGATCTGCGTATATTCTTACCACATGTACGCCATATCCAAAAATTTCATTACTTCATACAGCATGTCCCACCCACTTTTTCTTACTATTGAATACACCATGAATTGTCAAAATAATAGAGCAAGCTTATCTGCGAAAAGATCTAAACCTCCCAAGGACTTCCTAATTCATTTCACAAATATACGTGGTCTCAATTCTAATCTCAACGATGTCTATTTCCACTTGCAGTCTTCCAAACCCCATGTACTTTTTCTGACTGAATCTCAGTTATCAGTTGTTCAACTACTGCTCATCTCAGATGTCCAAATTATTTGCTGTATGATTCCTTTCGCCTCAAAGGTGGTACTTGTGCATATGTCCGTTCTGATATTCCCTGTCAAAGACTTGGCAATTTGGAATCTCCTCTCTTTGATCTTCTCTGGCTTAAAATCTCTCTACCTCATTGTGTCAAATTCATCTGTTGTCTCTACCGTTCTCCCAACTCCACTAATCACTTGGAGCTCTTTGACTTCCTCTCTTTGCAACTTGACTTTCTCCAGTCCAACTTTCCTAACAGTGAGGTAATTTTCCTTGGTGATTTTAACGTTCACAACTCCAGCTGGCTTCCGTTTTCTAGTCACACCGACCCAGCAGGTCGAGATGCTGAGGCTTTTGCAATTACTAATGACCTAGCACAGATTGTTCATTTACCTACAAGAATACCGGACAATCCTAATCATACAGCCAATACGCTTGATCTTTTTCTCACAAACAACCCTTCTAAGTACAAGGTTGAAGTGAGAGGTGCTTTAGGCACTTCAGATCACAACTTGGCGATTGCCTCTTCTCCAATGGAACCTTTATCTCATGGCTATTCCCAACCTCGTATTGTTTGGCATTACAAGAATGCAAAATGGGATGACCTGCGAGACTTCTTTTCTTCTTTTCCTTGGTCTGATTACTGTTTCAAAACTTCTGATGTCTACATTTGCTCAGATCGTGTCAGTGAAATTATTCTTGCAGGAATGGAATCCTTTATCCCATACTCCACTTTAAAATCTCGTCCTTTATCTAAACCTTGGTTTTCTAATAAACGTGCTAAGGCTGTCCAAGAGAAGAACATTGCATATCGTAATTGGCTTGTTTCTAATTCTTCAGTTTCATTTTCTGCCTACACCAAAGCTCGCAACAATTGTAAAGCAGTTATTAATCAGTCCAAACTAGAGTTTGAACAGGCTAAGAGTAGAAAACTTGCTTCTTGCCCTAATGGTAGCCGAGCATTCTGGTCTCTTGCCAAAGCTATTGGCCGCAACTTTTGCCCATCTCTGCTCCCACCTCTGTCCAAACCAGATGGTTCTGTTGTCACTTCAGCCAAGGATAAAGCTGACCTGCTAGCATCCCATTTTTCTTTGAGCTCATGTATTAATGATCTTGGTAAAACACCTCCCACCATTCCTAACACGCTCCATTCAATGCCTCCTGTGGTCTTCCGTCAAAAGGATATCAGAAGGATTTTGATGAATCTTGATGCTAAGAAAGCTCCAGGTCCTGATGGTATTTCTCCACTTGTTCTCAAAACCTGTGCTCCTGAACTTACTCCTATTCTTTGCGGCCTTTTTTTCACTTTCTTATTCCAAAGGTGTTTTTCCTTCTGCTTGGAAATTTGCTCATATCCAGCCAGTTCCTAAAAAGGGTGACAAATCCCTCCCATCCAATTATCGTCCCATTGCAATTACTTCTACTCTTTCTAAAGTAATGGAGAAATCAATTAACCGCCAACTCTTAAACTACCTAGAAACCTTCCGTCTGATCAACGATCGCCAGTATGGATTCCGTCAGTGTCGATCCACTGGTGATATTCTGGCTTATGTTACCCATTTATGGACTAATTCAATGGAAAGGTTCGGTGAAACACAAGTAGTTGCTCTTGACATCTCAAAGGCTTTTGATCGTGTTTGGCATAAAGGTCTTTTAAACAAGCTTCCATCTTATGGTTTGCGAACTGTTTTTAGTAATTGGTTATCCAGTTTTCTTTCTGATCGCTCACTGAGGGTGATGGCTCTCTGTCTTCTAACTTCTCCACTAATGCCGGTGTCCCCCAAGGTTCAGTTCTTTCCCCCACTCTTTTCCTCTTGTATATCAATGACCTTCTTCCATTGACTGGAAATCCTATCCATAGTTTTGCCGATGATAGCACATTGCATTCAACTTTCCATTTTGAGAAACCTTGTCCAGCTCAATCAGCTTCAAGTTCTCGAAAATCTGCTGCCAATTCCTTAAATGCCGATCTTCAGGTAATTCTCCAGTGGGGCAAAGACAACTTAGTTGATTTCAACCCTTCTAAAACTCAATCTTGTCTTATATCTCGCAAAAAGGATTCTTCTGCTCCTGTGCTTATCTTTAGTGACACTCCGATTTCTAGGCAAAACCCTGACTTCTAATCTCTCTTGGCACAAGCACATTACAAATATTGCTTCCTCTGCATCTAAAAAACTTGGTTTTCTCTTTCGCTCTCGGCGTTACTTTTCTCCCAATCAGCTGCTCACTCTGTATAAATCGCAAATCCGCCCTGCCATGGAATATTGTTCCCACATCTGGGGTGGTGCCCCCAAAACCTCTCTCAGGCTTCTTGATTCCATTCAGAAGAGGGCAGTTAGGTTAATTAATGATTCATCTCTAACAGAGTCTCTCCACTCACTGTCTCATAAACGCACTGTTTCTGCTGCATGCCTCTTCTACAGATACTTCCATGGGCACTGTTCTTCTGAATTGGCTTCTATAATTCCCGCTCTCTCTTTCAAAACAGGCCGAACACGTGCCGCCACCAGCCAACATCCATTTACTGTCCAACTTCAAACCCACAGAACCAACTTTTCATCTTCCTCATTTATTCATTCAACTGCCGTTTTCTGGAACAACCTTCCTTCATACGTATTTCCTGAAAATTACAATCTACAGGAGTTCAAGTCCAATGTCAACAAATATCTTCTTTCGTCTTCTCAGTCTCCAACCCAAGCACGGTACTAAGTACTATAGGTTATAATACCTCTCGTGTTTAGGGTTCTCATAAAAAAAAAAAAAAAAAAGTTGCTACAATAGATAAAAGGATGGTTGAGTGGGAGAAGACAGAGGGTGGTAATTAATGGGTGCTGCTCTTCGTAGACTAATGTTAGTAGTGGAGTCCCACACGGTTCGGTGTTGGGTCCTCTGTTGTTTTGTATATTTATCAGTGATATTGATGAAGGTATATCAGGCTTAGTGTCGAAGTTTTCAGATGATACAAAGGTTAGCAGGGTTGTTAATGACAGTAATGGCAGTGTGCTACTGCAACAGGATCTAGATAATTTGGGTAGATGGGCTAAGAAGTGGCAACTGAAGTTTAACCTCGACAAATGCAAAGTACTGCATATGGGTAGAAGTAATCCCAGAGAAACGTACCAACTGTGTGGTACTACATTTAAGGTAGTAGAAAATGAAAAAGACCTGGGAGTAATTGCGCAGACAGATATGAAGTTTTCTGAGCAATGCAGACAGGCTGCCAGGGCAGGTCATGGGGTTTTGTCAATGATATATAGGAATTTTGCTAGCAGGGAGAAGGAGGTGATTATCCCTCTGTATAAGGCAATGGTCAGGCCGTGCCTTGAGTACTGTGTACAGGTCTGGAGGCCTCATTTTAGGAAGGATGTAGATTTGCTTGAATGTGTACAGAGAAGGGCAACAAGATTGGTGAAGGGAATAAAGGGATCCTCTTACCAAGAGAGGCTTAAGTTCTGCAAATTGCACTGGCTGGAGACTAGGTACCTGTGCGGTGATCTAATTGAGGTGTATAAGGCCTTGAATGGGTTGAGCACGCTGAATTCTGATGGGATCCTTCCACTTGTTCAGATTACAAACCTAAGGGGGCATAAATTTATATTAAGAAAAGACAGATGTGGAATAGATGTGCGGAAATTTGCCTTTAGCCAACGGGTGGTTAATTGCTGGAACAAACTTCCATCTGTTGTTGTGGAAGTTGATAGGTTAAATAAATTTAAGGAGGAACTGGACAGGCATTTAGAGGGAATGGTGTGATTTTTTTTTTTTTTTTTTTGGCTGATGCTGCATAAGCTCATACACTTGCTTTCTTGCATCACATGCCACTACTCCTGCTACTACTACATTACATAGTCAGTGAGCTTCCTAAAGCTTCAGTGCTAAACATCTGTTTACCTATTGCATGTTGTGCTAAAGCTTTTTGAATCTTTGAATCTTGTTATGAATGGGTGCTCATTTTAATCAGAAACTTACAGGAATTGTTTGCATACAGAATACTTGTGCAAATTTAATTATTATTATTTTTTTATTATCAAGAAACCTATCAAGGATAGCCTACTTGCACTTAAGTATTTTGAATAATGTGGCTGTTACTACTTATGGAATATTATAATAAGGATCTTATCTATAAAGTGCAACCCTTGAACAGATCTTTATCATATACTGAATGTTGATAACTATATTGAATCAGTATAGTGTGATATAAGCAGTGGGAAAACAAAGATAGGGTAGAAGTTTGTTGTAGACCATAAGATTTTGCTGAGCATATTGAACATGATCATATTCAAATACAATGAACAAGCAAATCAAAATGTCTTGATTTGGGAGACTTTAATTATCCAGAGATTGACTGGAACTTGTAGATTGGTCACTCTCCCTAGTAGTCAGGCATTTCTGGAATTGCTGAATGACTGCTTCTTACATCAGCATGTTAGAGATGCCACAAGGGAACGAAATATTCTTGACGTGGTTGTCGTTTAGGCTAAATCAGATATTAAGAATTCTTAATAAAGGAACTGCTGTTGAGTAATGATCATAGTATATTGAAGTGGGATCTATTGGAAGAAATAACTGCTCTCAAGGGGAAAGATTTTTGGTTTCACAAGGGGATTACAATGGGCTTAGACATCATATCACTTCTTTTCAGCAGGACCAATTGCTACAACGAATACAAATGCTAAATGGAAAATCTTTAAGGAAGTTATTCTGGCAGCTACTAAGCTTTTTATACCAACAAAAAGGTATTGTTCAAAGTATTGACCAAAGTGGATGACAAAAGAAATAATGACCTTAATGTTTGAGAAGAAAGATGCATGGGACAATTGCAAATTATCAGCAGACTCAAAATCCTATAGTCAAAACTGTACAGGCCTCAGCTAAGAGTTCAAAGATTTCTTTACTTATGTTAGTAGTAAAAGGAAAGAAATGAACCATGTTGGTCGATTTCATATCTCTAGTAACTGTGTTAATGATCCTGAACTGGTTGCTGACAAGCTGAAGAAGTATTTCACATTCACATGTCAGTAAGTTTTTGAAGTAGTTAGGATACTGGTTCAGCTAATACTAATTGGAAATTGAATGATTTTATGATAACTGAGAAGAGACTAAAAGTGAACTGTAAACATAACAATTAAAAGTGAACAGAGCACCAGAAACTGATGGAATCTATTCAGTTATACTGAAGGAAGCAGCAACATTTATAACAACTGTCAAAACTGTTGTAAAGAGAGCATCATTGGATTCAGACAATTTTCCTATCGATTAATGATGGGCAAACATCTCTCCTATTCACAAAGGTTGTTCAAAGGGTGATATGAGCAATACAGCCTTCTCAGTTTAACTTCCATGCTAGGGAAATTTGTGGCATCTTTAGTTCAGGATTCAGTTTATGATCATCTGGATAGGTGTAGAGTTAAGGGAATCACAGCATTCCTTTGTTAAGTGTAGATTGTGTTGTCAGTAAATAATTGATTAGAAGAATTAACTTTGCCATCATTTATTTAGATTTCAGTAAAGCTTTTTGCTACAGTCCCACATAAATATTGCATAAATTGGAATAATATAGCATTAAGAGCAAGTTTCTACTATGAATAAGTTTAAGTGATGTTTAAGTGATGCGAAACAGTGAATAATTATAAATGGCCACTTCTCTTTTTGGACTAACGGTATGGATGGAATACAGCAGGATTTGTTTCTTGGCCCCTTACTGTTTCTAATATTCATTAATGATATTGATGTAGGTATTTCAAGTCAAATATCTAAGTGTGCCAGTGATACAATGGTAAGCAGGGTAGTTAATGACAGTAATCATGATGTGTTACATCATCAAGACAGATTATTTGGATGGGCTGAGAAATGGCAGTTTAGGTTTAATAATGGAAAATGAGATCTTGCATCTGGGTAGCATTGATCCTAGAGTAATATACCACTTGGGTACCACTAAACACAGCCCTGACTGCCAAGCATTATAGTGATCAAGCGATTTTCCGGGTGATTCATAGAGCATTTCTTACTCCAAGCCACAGTTCTTCTTTAGTTTAAAAGTTTTTTATGCTTTATTTAATAAATAATTTAGTCTTACGAATTGTAAGCTAGTTTCAGAAAGGAAAATCACCTTTTTTTTTTCCTTTAAGCTAACACTAACTTATATATCGCTTGTTCATTCTAGTGGCACTGCTCCTGCCTCCCCATGGCGGGGCCAGTAACCTGGGAGAAGAAATCCACTCTCCCAGGGCTGAAAGGAGCAAAGGTGGATAACATAATGTTTCCACCTTTAGAGCCATTGTGCTCAAGAATAGAGACAAATCACACAGATAATGACTTTTCTCAACCGAAGAAGTTGAAAACAACCCCTCAAGAGGAAGAGATACCAGCTTTCCTCATGCTACATTCACTATCAGACCAGCCTATGGGTAAATTATCACCATTCCTTGTGCAAAAGTGCATTGAGACTACAGAAGGATCACCTAAAACAGTTAAGCCACTCCAGTCTGGTGATCTTTTGGTTGAGACTAATCAACCTCAACATTTTGCGAAGCTATTAAAGCTCACAACATTTGCAGGACAATCAATAAAAGTTACTCCCCATGCCACCCTAAACTCCTCTAAGGGAGTAATAACAGAATGGGAATTATTAACTGTGTCAGAGGAGGAAATTGTCAAAGCGCTTCACGAACAAAAGGTCATCCATGCAAGGAGAATTATGACTCACAAAGATGGTAATCTTGTTCCAACAAGGAGCATAATTCTCACTTTTAACACTCCTAGCTTACCAACATCTGTGAAAGCAGGATATCTGCATTGCCGTGTCCGACCGTATGTCCCAAATCCCATCAGGCGCTACAAATGTCAAAATTACTGACACTCTCAGACTACATGTCGAGGTGAGGCAGTATGCCCCAACTGTGGGTCAAAAGAGCATAACCAATCAGATTGCACCATTACCACTCCACATTGCCTAAATTGTAAGGGTAACCACCCAGCTTTCTCAAAAATATGTGAACTATGGAAGCAAGGGAAAAAAACTCAAAAATGTAAAGTAGAAAACAAAGTTACGTACCCAGAGGCCAGAAGACAAATAATGAAAACAGAGACCAAGCGTACGTATGTCACAGCTGCCCAACATTTCCAGTCAGTGGGAATTCAAACTGATGTATCAGTTCCTCCGAAAGTGTCTATTGCTAATTGGGCACGTTCATTACTCTCTAATCCGAAAGTCTCCTTCGCAACAAACAACAGAACAAGCTAGTAATACTCCAATTACCATACCAACCGATGTTTCCTCAACAATAAAACCAAAAGTGACAGAAACTACGAAACCCCAGTCATCACTCTCCATTGGAATGGACATTGATCAACAGCATGATTCAGACAATGGCATATTAGAACTACATGTAACCGATGAGATGGACGTGACCCATCCCACTTTCCCTAAGAAAGACAAAACAAAAATAGATCGATACAAGCAAGCTGCAACTAAAAAACTGTCAGATCCGAAAATAACCCATAAAACCACATAATGGAAAGGTTCCTTCAATGGAATTGTAGAGGCTTCTACAATACAAAAGATGATTTGCAGGATCTTATCGATCGGTATGAACCAGCTGGCATAGCCTTACAGGAAATTTTTTTAAATTCACAAGTATCCCCTACCCTGAAAAATTATACTATCTTCAGACACGACAGGAGTATTGACATGCCAGCCAGCTCATGGAGGGGTGGCGATTATTGTCAGAAACAACATTCCATCCAAATATATTTCTCTTCAGACACATTTTGAAGTAGTGGCAGTGCGCATCGTAATGGGTATTACTCTTACAATAGTTTCTGTATATCTCCCTCATAAATTATCTCTCTCCTCAGATGAATTAGAAAATCTAATAGATCATTTGCGGCGCCTCAGTAGCCGGGTGGGCAGGAGCAACAGTGTGTAGCACACGCTTCTTGATTAGACCGGGGTTCGAGCCCGTCACCACCAAATACGGAGAATGTGGAAAGGTCAGGGAATGACCACCGCGTCTCCCGGAGCAATATGGCCTTAGTTGCTAATGCTCCTAAAAAAAAAAAAAAAACCAAACCAAACAGATCAGTTGCCAACTCCATTCTGCTTACTTGGGGACTTCAATGCTCATCATCCGCTATGGGGATCTCCATCAGTTGAAAAAAGAGGTAAAATAATAGAATCCCTGCTTGATTCTCATAACCTTACCCTGTTAAACACTGGCTAACCAACCTACATCCCTTCTTCTACCGGATCCATGACTGCAATTGACTTATCAATTTGTTCTGCCTCCACATATGCCAATATGAAGTGGAAATTTCTTGATTACCCACAAATAGTGATCATCTACCAATTCTTTGCAAGATTCAAACACAAGTAAACTGTGTTTGATGCAGCGACCCACTTGGAAATTCCATAGGGCAAGCTGGAATGAATATGCCTCCCAAATTAAGTTTGATGATGATATAATAAAGTTCCAGCCAATAGATATTGTCACCGATCATATAACAAAACAGATATTACAAGCTGCAAATTCTACAATACCTAAATCTTTGCCTGGGAAATGCAAACACAGCAATTATTGGTGGAATCAGAAATGCACATATGCTAAACGGACAAAAAATAGAGCCTGGAATCTGTTTCGAAAATTCCACACAACTGCTAATTTCATTAACTTCAAAAGATTCAAGGCCAAGTTCCAACAAATTAGAAGAAAAGCAAAGAAAGATTCCTGGATAAGTTTTACTGCCACGATTAATAAAAGCACAGATAACAGACTCATCTGGAAGAAAATTCAAGCACTAAATGGTAAATATGTGCAGTTCCCAGCTCCAATTCTAAACTGGAAAGGGCAGGAATTGTCCACACCAACGAAAATAGCAAATGCATTAGCCGAATCATTTGCCAGTATTTCAGCAGTGTCCACTTACAGCCGAACCTTTCAGAAAATTAAGGCATCTGCAGAACAATGTAAAATAAAATTCTCCACTCTGGCATCACATCCATACAATCAGCCATTCACTTTAACGGAACTTTTAGAGCAGTGTTTCCCAACGTGGGTCCCACGCCCCACATGGGGGCAATTTGATTGTTCAGGGGGGCAATTCAAAAATTGCTCGTCTAGAGTTTAAAACAACCGCCTACTATGATTTAACTTGTACAAAAGAAGAATTGTTGGTATCTCAATTTTAAATAAGCATTTGTTAAATGTTGTACTTTCTATAGAGCTGCACTTGAAAGTTTGGAGTAATATCAACTACAGTTTGCTCGGAGAGTATTGCTTACTATGCCTAGTGAAGGAATAGTACATACTGTATTGGACGATTGCTTATGGCATATGCAATGTGCAAGCAAAGTGATTGTCTACTGTAGCCTACCGCAAACTCAGCATGTTATATGAAATAGGTAATTCCTTTCATACAAACGCTCGTTTGGGCATCGTGACTGTACATTTGGATAGGTTTGACGATCTCAGATTAAAATAAAAATTACTTTGTCCACGCACAGAATTATTATTAATGAAGAACCGTGATATACAATGGTATGTATTTGTCATATATGTATTTCTGTGGTCTCAGTAAATAAGCAAATAAGTCCAAAAACTCGAATTTGCAGGAGAGGAAAAATAAACTTCACACTCTCATATAAACACGCATATATTCGAATATACAAATATTTATTACTCACGCTAAAACTACAATAACGAAGATAGCTGCGTGTCACATAATAGTAAATAATAAATACTTTATTATAGTGCACTTATCTCATTTTTGACAAATTAGACTTATCTGCTTGTTCACAGAGACCACAGATTTAATAGCCCGAATTCAGTAATTCGTGTGATTTATTCATTCAAAAAGCGTACTAATAATTAATTTTGATATATTAAAATAAAATTAAATTAACTTTAATGCATAGTTTATTTTTAGTTTTTGATTTATCTTATATTTATTTCTTTCAGTTGCGCAGTAAAATGAGTAGTGCAAGTAAAAAAAAAGTTCGTCAGTATTCAGAGGAATACTTAAAATTTGGTTTCATACCCGCTATCCACGATCAAAGGTCACCTTTTTGTCTTTTATGCCAACAATGCTTGACCAACGAATCAATGAAGCGAGGTCGTCTTGAGGCGCATTTGAAGGCGAAACATAATGCTCATGTAAATTCAGATTTAGATTACTTTCAAACTTTAAAGAAGAATTTTGAAAAAAGAGCAACATTAAAGTCTCTGTTTATTGCTCATACTGCAACTGTCAATCGTACTCTTGAGGCTAGTTATGAAATTTCTTTACTCATTGCTAAATCTGGGAAAAATCATACTATAGGAGAGAATTTAATCAAACCATCAATATCAGCATTTCTTAAAACAGTTCTGGAAAAAGATGACAAAGACGTGAAAGCTATGCCACTCAATAACAATACTGTTAGCAGAAGAATAGATGAAATGAGTGAAGATATTGAAATACAACTTGTTGGAAAGCTGAAAACAAGAAAATTCTCAGTGCAAATGGATGAATCAACTTTGAGAGACAGTGAAGCCGTACTGATAACTTATGTGAGATATATTGATAAAGGTAATTTTGCTGAAGAAATGTTATTCTGTAAATCATTAGAGAGCACCACTACCTCCAAAGATATATATAATAAGCTAAAAAATTACTTAGATGACAATAATATACCAATGAAAAATATAACATCTTGCGCTTCAGATGGTGCTCCTAATATGATGGGCAAGAAAAATGGCTGCTTAAAATTGATGAAAGATGAGAATCCAGAAATGCTTCTTGTGCATTATGTTATTCATAGGGAAAACTTGGTAGCTAAAAATATTTCGCCTGTTCTTCATGAAGTACTAAAATCAGTTATAAAATGTGTCAATGCTATTAAAGCTAATGCCAAATGTGAGCATCTCTTCAAGCTTTTTTGTGAAGAACAAAATGGAGACCATGTGAGACTTTTACTTCACACTGAAGTAAGGTGGCTCTCGAAAGGGAACTGCTTGAAAAGATTCATGGAACTATTTGATACTATTAGTGACTTTTTAAGTGACAAACCTGAAATGAAGCATCTGTTAACGGTCGATGGTAAAGCATTTGTGAGTTATTTAGCCGATATCTTTGAAAAACTAAATATATTAAATAAACAACTTCAAGGAACAAATAAAACTCTCGTCGATGCAAAAGCGAAGATATTTGGTTTCATTACATTTATTGAATTATGTCAAAAATATATTTGTAACAAAAATTTTGAACAGTTTCGTTGGCTGCAAAAATGTGAAGTGACTGATACCGCTGTACTTGTTATTGTCGATCATCTGAAAATTCTGTCCGCTGATTTAAAAGAAAGGTTTTCTGATTTAAAACAAATTGATTTTCCAACCTGGATGATGCAACCAATGTTAGTGGATTTGTCTGATGTATCAATGCAGTACCAAGAAGAACTCTCAGAAATGCAAAATGATGAGTCAGTTAAAACTTTATTCAATATAAAAGGAGCGATGGCATGGCTTTGTGATGAAACAGAAATTAAATACCCAAATTCAACCAACTTTGCAAGAGAGCTATTGTTACCGTTTCCATCTTCATATTTAGCTGAATGTGGATTTAGTGCCATAAATGATTTGTTCCTAAAGAAAAGAAATCGACTGGATATCACAAAACGGGGAGACTTGAGACTGAAGCTGACTAAATTGGAGCCCAATATAAAATCTCTCTGCGGCAAGCATCAAGCACAAGGGTCTCACTAAATTTAGTGCACTCATCTAGAAGTGACTTCACATGGAATGTTGAAATTATTAAACAATTAAATAATAATTACTAAAAATTAAAATATTATAAAAAAATCTTTCATATAAATTATTTTGTACTTGAATTTTAGTTGTCCATTATATGTTTTGAAAATTTACTTACTGTTTTTTTCTTAATAATTTCCTAATGATTTCTTCCTAAAACCTAAGTTTTGTGTCCTGAACAAGTTGTAATTAGGCTTCATTTAGGAAATAATTCAATTTTTGAATATAAAAAATATGTATATCGGTGTTTCCCAACGTTACATAGGGGGCATCAGAATTTTAGAAAGACTTAGGTGGGGCATGGTAAAAAAAAGGTTGGGAAACACTGTTTTAGAGTCTCTGAATAAAACATCCAGTACTGCTGCTGGTCCGGATGGACTATGCTACATAATGTTAAAAAAACTAAATAACAAAGCAACAAATTTCCTGTTGGATTTCTACAACAGAATATTTTTAGAAAATTCTTATCCGTACACTTGGCGCGACTCAATTGTACTAGCATTTCCAAAGCCAGGGAAGGATCATACCCAGCTACATAATTACAGGCCAATTTCTCTGACTAGCTGTTTAGGCAAAGTCTTAGAAAAAGGTTCACAAGAGGCTAATGTGGTTTCTGGAAACTAATAATCTGCTGAACAGAAACCAGTATGGTTTTTGGAAGAATCACTCAACCTTTGACATGATGATTAAAGCAGAAGCAAACTTCTGCAGTGCTTTTGTAAGGAAACAACATTTGGTAATGGTTAATCTCGATCTTGAGAAAGCCTTCGATACCACTTGGCAATATGGAGTCCTCCAGGACCGTTTGTTCTTTTGGTTTGAGGGGACATTTACCACAATTTATACAAAACTTCCTTTACCATAGAACGTTTCAAGTCAGATATATAAACAGTTTATCTAAATCATTTGAACAAGAAGAGGGTGTACCGCAGAGATCCATCCTAAGTGCAACATTATTCGCTACAAGAATTACAAATATGACATGAGACATACCAAAAACAGTAGAATCATACATGTTTGCTGATGACCTCATTATCTCTTATCAGTTACAAACTATGAATGCCATTGAAAGGCAAATTCTACTGTCTATCACCAAAATAGAATCGTGGGCGCAACAGAATGGCTATTCTTTAGCAGAAAATAAATCGACAGCAATTCATTTCTGTAAAATACGGAAATTATATCTGGATCCTGAAATATATTTAAAAAATAACCAGATTCCTCTTACCAACAATTTTCTTTTATTAGGTTTATATCTAGATAATAAAATTAGTTTCTCCAATCATATAGCCTATCTTAGAACGGCCTGTCTAAAGAAATTGAACATCTTAAGAGCTGTCTCTGCTAACTCTGATGTTACCAACAGGAAATTCAAAATGGGAAACATTCAAAGAACTTATCTTGGAAGCTACTAGGCTTTACATACCAACTAAGAAATATTGTTCGAGGTTTAGGCCTAAATGGATGTCAGATGAACTAATGAGACGTATGGCAGAGAGGAAAAATGCATGGGATACATATAAATTAACATGTGACACAAAAGCATATGATAGATATAAGTTGATCTGTAACCAAGTTACAAAGGAGGTGGTGCCTCCATAGCCAGGTGGGAAGGAGCAACAGTGCGTAGCACATGCTTCTTGATTAGACCGGGGTTCAAGCCCATCACCACCACCAAATACAGAGGATGCGGAAAGGGCAGGGATTGACCACCGCATATTCCCAGAGCAATATGGCCTTAGTTGCTAATGCTCCTAAATACCAAATAACATAACATAACATAACAAAGGAGGTTAGGCAGGCAAGGCAGATTACGAGAAATCTTTGGCAAAGGATGCAAAGAAAAACAGCAAAGAGTTCTTTACTTATGTAAACTCTAGAAGGAAGGGGATGAACCAGATTGGTCCACTTGATATCGATGGTGCAACTGTTGATGATCCTGCTCAGGTAGCTAACAAACTAAATGAATATTTTGCATCGACATTCACACATGAGGAGTTATTCAGCGAGGGGAATGCCAGAAGTATATTCAACTCTGGCAGTAAGCTAGATAATCTTGTAATAACTGAGAGTAAAGTGGAGGAGAAATTGTTGAAGATAAACACAAGAAAGTCACCTTGGGTGGATGGGATCTATCCAGTTATATTAAAGGAGACAGCAAAGGAAGTAAGCAAACCCTTAGCCATAATTATGAGAGCTTCCTTGGACTCAGGGGAGGTACCCATAGACTGGAGATATGCAAATGTGACCCTAATTCACAAAGGAGGATCAAAGGCTGACACAAGTAATTATACACAAGTAATTAATTATAGGTTGCTAGAATAGCTCATGAGGGTTTTGTCAGTGATATGTAGGAATGACATATAAAGATATATATAAATATCTAAATGTACATTTAGTTATATATATATAAATAAAAATATATATCTTTATGTAAATATAAGTGATATATAAAGAATCCTCTTTATCTCTACTTTTCCAGTAGGTGATAAAGAGGTGATTATTCCATTCTATAAAGTAGCAGCCAGGCCACAGCTTGGATATTGCATATAGGTTTGGCGATCCAATTTGAAGGGGATATTCTTATATATATAGAGTTTGTTTGTTTGTTATTTGGTTTTTAAGAGCTTTAGCAACTAAGACCATATTGCTCTGGGGATATGCGGTGGTCATTCCCTGACCTTTCCGCATCCTCCGTATTCGGTGGTTACAGGCTGGAACCCCTGTCTAATCAAGAGGCATGTGCTACCCACTGCTTGTCCTGCCCACCTGGCTATGGAGGCCGCATATATATATATATATATATATATATATATATATATATATGCCACAATATGGCACAATATATATGCCATATTGTGTTCTTATATCAATAAGAACACAACATATATATATATACAAATATATATATATATAGAGAGAGAGAGAGAGAGAAACTTTGATTGTTTGAAAACTTAGTATCTGCAGGATGACCTGATTGAGGTGTTTGTCCTTAAAAGGTTTAAATAAATTAAATACCAAGAGAATTTTTACACTTAGTCATGTGATGCTTATAAATTTAAATTGAGAAAAAATTTTAGACTACAATACTCCTTAGTCAACAACAGCCAGTCACTCTCTAGTCAGGGAGATTGACTGTTGGAATGAACTCCCACGTACATTTGTAGAGGTTCGGAAGCTTAACTAAATTTATGGAGGGATGGATAACTACTTGAGAGAAAATAGGTGAAGGAAGGAAGACAATATTGGTTATTTTATTTTATTTTTGGCTTGTATTACATAAGCTGCTTCCTTGCATCATTTTGCTGATATATATAATAATAAAAATAATAATTGTTCCAGTAGTGTCCTGGAGCCAGCTCGCATGAGCCAGTTATTAAATTTTCAAGAATTTTTCAAGCCGGTTGTTAAACTGACAGTGGCTATAAACTGTAGAGTAGCATGTACTTCAATCCACAAAGGCTAGTGGCATTTGGGGGATAAAGCTTGTATATGGTGACATGGAAAATCCAGCTTGTTTATTTGCTTATTTTGGTACCCTTTGGACTTCTTCCCCCCACCACTTTTCCCTACACAGCAGCCTGTGTAGGGATTATCTCAGCTAGCAATTTTACAGGAATATTATTTCCAACAAACACCTTGCTTCAGTCCCATTGCATTTACAAGCGTTGCTAGTCCACTGGAGTGGTAAAAATTGCCATAGTGAAATTGACTAATTATTTCTATCGTACTTCGTTTCTTCAATGTATATTGCATCTACTAACACACAAAATCAAGGAAATTCATCTATTCGAAACCACACTGGAAATGGAAAAAAATGTGTAAAATTGATAAAAGAAAAGTTTGCTTTATTTTAATTGTTTTTAGTGAACAATATCAGTACAGCACATTTTTGGATGTATATTTTTTCTTCTAAAGAAATTTCCAGAAAATATTTATTGATAGCTGCATTATAAACTTTGAAAACTGGTGCCAAAAAAACTTCGCATGAACATTCATAAAATCAAACAGTAGCAGTGGCATATCCATGATTTTTTATCAGACATTCACAAAAAAAGCTCCTAATGCTAATCTACATGATATTTTTAGTTTTAAATAAGAGGTGTCTGAATATGTCTGTATTACAAAAACATTATATTAAACGTGTAAATAATAACAACAAACTATTTTATAAATTATTATTTTATTAATATGTTTAGTACATTTTTTTTTTATTCATTACGTATATATCATACGTTGTATAAAATATAAGCAGCACCTATACAATTATGAAAATAAACATGTGAAACAAAATGAACGGCAAAATTAATACTTGAATTATAGATTCATCGGTTATGTATTATTACTATTTTTAAAAATATTAAGTTAATATTTTTCTAAACTTTTCTAAAAATGTGCCACAATACCAGATTTCGGTATCAGGAAGGTACAGTGTTACTGCTGACCCTACCCTGGCTATGCCACAGAACATTAGCAATCCTTTATTGCTCAGAAAGTAATCCATTACAGTGTGGGTAGTGGAGAATGTTTTCTGCTTCAAATGGATAGAGAGTACTTGTCCATATTCCATCCAGAAATAATGTCAAGTGGCCTGAAGTAACAATAGGTGTTTTATTCTGAAACGTCTCGTGGTAAAATCAAACAAGAAGTTACTCTTTATGCTACAGAAAGTCAGGCCGGTGCTAGAGCTTTGCAATATCCCCAGGGGCTCACATCTGGTGAGTATGGGCTTGGCACACCCAGGGTCCTGAGCTGGATATCATCATTCTTCTCTTTCTTGGTGATTCCTTTCTGCTTCTCCTTTCTGCTTCTCTCTCTCTCTCTCTCTCTCTCTCTCTCTCTCTCTCAGGATAACTTGGGAATTTTTTTTTTGGCTGCTGCAGCATAAGCCTCAAGCTTCCTTGCACCATATGGCTAATAATAATAATAATAATAATAATAATAATAAAGGGAGACACTTGCCACGGGCACTGCCTGAAAATTGGCTATGCACCGTTAATAAAATATGGGGGTCAGGTGGTGCCGCCTAGTGGTGGCTGCTGTAATTAAAATCAGTTCAAATCACCAGTACCCTTACTTTCTCTTAGAGAGCTGGTTGTTAAAAATTTACCACACACTCCTGCATATGTGTTTTACAAACTTCCATCAGTGTTATTCAGCTCATTGAGAATGCTAATAGTCATTTTAGCATTAGCATTAGCAGAGGCATATGATGAAAGAAAGCAATCTTATAGAGCATCAGCCAAAAAAAAAAAAAAAAAAAAAAAACCCTTCCCATTTCACCTATCCAATCACTCCAAATGTTTGTTTATACCAGCTTTAAATTTATTTAAGCTATCAACTTCCACAATAGATGGAAGTCTGTTCCAGCAATAAACTATCCGCTGGCTAAAGGCAAACTCCAACACATCTATTCTACAACTGTCTTTCCTCAATTTGGATCTATGTCCCCTCAGGTTCTTTATCTCAGCAAGTGGATGTATCCCCTAAGCATTAAGCCCTCTCAAACCATTCAAGACCTTGTACACCTCAATCAGATCACCTCGCAGTTGCCTAATCTCCAGATGCTGCTACAGATAGAATTTAAGCCTCTCCTGGTAAGAGAACACCTTTGTTCCTCTGTTCTCTGCACTCGTTCTAGCAACTCTACATCCCTCCAAAATGAAGCCTAAAGACCTGTACACAGTACTCAAGGTGTGGCCTTATCATTGCCTTATACAGAGGTATAATCACCTCTTTTTCTCTGCTAGAAAAATTCCTATATATCATTGACAAAACTCCATGACCTGCTCTGGTACCCGCCTGTACTGCTCAGAGAACTTCATATCCAACTGCACAATTACCCCCAGGTCTTTTTCATTCTCCACCTCCCTGAGTGTAGTACCACATGGTTGGTACATTTCTCTTGGATTACTGCTACCCATATGCAGGACTTTGCATTTGTCAATATTAAACTTCAGTTACCACTTCTCAGCCCATCTACCTAACTTTCATAGATCCTGTTGCAGTAGCATACTGTCTTTAGTGTAACAACCCTGCCAACCTTTGTATCATCTACAAACTTCAACATTAAACCTAATATACCTTCATCAATATTATTGATGAATGCAGAAAACAACAATGGGCCCAGCAACAAACTCTGGGGGCTCCACGAATAACATTAGTCCATGTAGAGCTGTGTCTGTTTATTACAACTCTCTGCCTTCTTCCACTCAACCATCGCTTTATCCATTGCAGCAACTTTCCCTTAATGCCATTCTGCTCCAATTTGTACAGCAGTCTTCTAAGGTGCCTCCGTAGCCAGGTGGGCAGGAGCAGCAGTGCGTAGCACACGCTTCTTGATTAGATGGGGGTTCGAGCCCGTGACCACAAAATATGGAGGATGCGGAAAGGTCAGGGAATGACCACCGCATATCCCGGGAGCAATATGGCCTTACTTGCTAATGCTCCTAAAAACCAAATAACACAACAAAAACAGCAGTCTTCCATGTGCAACAGTATCAAAAGCTTTCCTCAAAACAAAGTATATGATATCAGAATTATTTTTTGCATCCAGTTCCTTAGTGACCACATCGTAGTATCCAATCAGACTGGCCAGACAAGACTTCCCCTTAACAAACCCATGCTGTGTCTGAACTGTTACTGCAGTCTTGTCTAGGTATTCCTGCATCACATCTTTTACCAGTGACTCCATTATTTTCCCCAGAACAGAACTTAAAGTAACAGATTTATAATTATTTTTTTCACCATTGGAACCCCCTTTGTGAATTGGGGTTACATTTGCACATCTCCAGTCCATGGGGACCTCCCCTGAATCTAAGGATTCAGATTAGATTACTTCCTTTGCTGCCTCCTTAGATATAACTGGACAGATTCCATCCACTCCAGGTGCCTTCCTTATGTTTAACTTCAACAATTTCTCCTCCACTTTACTCTCAGTTATTACAAAATTATTTAGCTTCCTGTTAAGAGTTTAGTAAACTTCTGTCCTCCCCTTCCTTACAGAATTCCTCATGTGTGAATGTAGATGCAAAATACTCATTCAGTTTGTCAGCTATCTGAGCAGGATCATCAACAGTTGAACCAGCAACATCAAGTGGACCAATCTGATTGATTCTCATCCTTCTAGAATTTAAATAAGTAAAGTATTTGTTGTTTTTCTTTGCATCCTCTGCCAAGGGTTTCTCAAAATCAGCCTTCACTTGTGTAACCTCCTTTGTGACTTGTTTACTAGCCTATATCTGCCTTAGGCTTCTGTGTCGTCTGATAATTTATATGCATCCCATGCATTTTTCTTTTCTGCCACGAAGCTCATTAATTCACCCAACATCCATTTAGGCCTGAACCTTGAACGGTATTTCTTAGTTGGTATGAAAAGCCTAGTAGCCTCCAAGATAAAGTCCCTGAAGGCTTTCCATTTAGAATATCACCATTGGTAACATCATCAGTTGATCCCACTCTATAGAATTTAAAAACTGTCCCAGACCACTGTAGTCACCTTTACGAAAACAAAAACCCTTTGATGGTAGTTGCATGTTTAAGTAAATCCCACATCAGAACATTGTGATCACTGTCACCTAGTGGTTCCTTTATATGCAAATTCTTAATGCTTCAATAATCACTGCTGATAATCAGATCAAGGGTATTACTCCCTCTGGTTGCCTCTCGAACATGTTGCTGTATAAAACAATTCTCCAGTAAATCCACAAAATCTTGCTAGCATACAAATGACCAATCCACAAGTTCCAGTCAATATCTGGAAAGTTAAAATCCCCCATTACAAGACATTCTGATTTACTGGCCCACTATTTTTGTGCACAATTGTTCGTTGTACTCATCAGAGTCATTACGCTAATAACACACTACTACTCTCATTTTCCCTTTCCCTGTGTTTAAGTCACACCAGACTGACTCAACATTGCACACTCCACCTGTGTCAACTGGATGCACTTTGTTAGATTTTGTGTTTCTTAACTAGCATCATAACCCCTCCTTCCTTCCTACCCTGTCTATCCTTTCTGTACACATTGTACTCTCCAAATTCCAATTCTGCACTGCTTATATCTGTGTGACACCATATCTCAAATATCCCAACAATATCTGCCTTTGATGACTTGATTAGCACTTCAAATTCATCAGATTTATTTACTATGCTTCTAGCACCAGTTGTTGCACATTGGTGTACATGCAAATATACATGCACCTGTTCTTACTCTTAGTTACCCTAACACAGCCCATGTAGTTATTTGTTCCATGATGACTCCCAGCAGCTCTTGAAGTCCCCAGCAACTTGCTCTCTAGACTGCTGCTCGTTACAATTGAAGCAATGCAAGAATCGCTTTCGCCTCTGCCTGTGGCTACTGTTAATCTTTGATTCTGTGAATCCCCACAAGCTAGCAGTTTTCTGCCCCACCTAACACTGCCTCAATAGTGTCAGCAAATATTCTTGCACTCTTTCTATTTAAGTGTTTCCCCTCTCTGTAGAAGCAATCTCTCCTGTTAACAAGCAGTTTTGGTTGTTTGTGCTTATAATTACATTGGTAGTATTTTAATTGAAAGAAATGACACTTAAAAATAAATCCTTTCACATTTTCCTTTAAATAAATCTCAGTCACATGGCCTAATATGTCCCCCCCCCCCGTGATTTGCATCAGGTGGCTCCACCTGGTGGAAGACGCCACAATTAAAACTGGTACAAATCACCAGTACTCCTACTTTCTCTTAGAGAGCCAGTTGTTTAAAAATTTTCCAGCACACCTCTGCATTGTTCTGATGATTTTTTAAACTTTTCGATATATTTCATCCTTTGAAATGGCTGATAGGTTAAAAAGACAGTGCCTAAGTTAGATGATGGGGAAATGTGGACTCACAGTATAATTATAATAGATTAATATAATGAATAATATTGCATACTTTATATATGATTGGAAGTTGAGTAAGTATGATATTTGCATTAATATTGCATTTATTTCTATAAAAAATTGCATATCTGACCCATGTTCAGAAAAGTAATTCACTATTATATTGTTGTTTCTGTGGGAAAGTAAGTCTCAGCTGACCTAATTTTAAATCTTCCTTTTTATATATATATAATTCTTTCAAAACATAAGATGGATATCTTATTCAGGGAGAACGTAACCTGCCTGTCTGACAAATCCATGTTCTTCAGCTCTCACGTTTCATTATTAGCATTTATGTCGCTCATGTATTCTGTCACAAATTAGAAATGTGAAGTGACCTGTATCTGAAAATGAATTGGATACAGTGATTGTTGTTCTTTTACTATGAAAATTGAGAGTTGTTTAAAAAACTATTGGTAACATTATCGTTCCAAAAATAAAACAAGCTTTGTCTCTAAGTATTTGATGGTTACATCATTCCCTTAAAGTTATCTCCTGCATCCAGTACAACTAAATGCCAAAAATGTTGAAGCCAAAATGGACTGCTACTATCTTCAGCAGCTTGGTTTTATTGATCAAGCTACTACTAAACTACTACTTATGGTATGTATGTCTTATATACCTGAACATAAATAAGATCTTAATTAAAAAAATAATATCTTTATAGCAGTAGTAATGGCAAATAATGCAAGAAAGTCTAGTTCTTCTTTGAATTTATTTAAGCTATCAACTTCAACAACAACAGATGGAAGTTTGTTTCAGAAATCACCCACCTGCTGGCTAAAGCAAATTTCTGCACACATTTTCTGCAACTGTCTTTCCTCAATTTGAATTTATACACCCTCAAGTGCGTAATCTGAGCAAGAGGAAGAATCCCATCATTGAGCTTTCTCGTACCACTCAAAGCCATACACACCTCTGTCAGATCACCTTGCAGGTGCCATGGATATGAATGGTTTAATTAATGATGACTCTATTGAGGTTATCAACAAACTGAATGAATATTTTATGTATGCATTCCTACATGAAGTAGTTTGTAATTTTAGGGATGGTGATACTAGAAGCATATCAAATTTTAACCTGGAGCTAAAGCTTAATTAATGATGATTCTATTCACGTTGCTGATAAGCTGAATAAATATTTTGCATCTACATTCATACATGAAGTAATTTTTAGGGATGGGGATACCAGAAGCATATCAAATTCTAACTACTAGCGAAATGATTTTGTGATAACTGAGAGGAAAGTGGAAGAGAAACTGCTGCAGCTAAAAATAAATAAGGCACCTGGTTTGAAGAAAACTATCCAGTTATACTAACGAAAGCAGCAAAAGAGGTAAGCAAACCTTTAGCCATAATTATGAGAACATCCTTAGATTCGAGGGAGGTTCCTACTGATTTGAAATGTCAAATGTTTCTCCTATTCACAAATGGAAGGGGGGAATAAAAGTGCAAATTAGCATTAGCATTAGTAGAGGCATATGATGCAAGAAAGCAAGCTTATGCAGCATCAGCCAAAAAAAGAAACCAAAAAAAAAAAAAAAAACACTCCCGTTTCACCCCTCCGTTCATTCGAAATACCTGTCCAGCTGAACCATAGATTTATTTAGGCTATCAACTTCCACAACAAGGGATAGAAGTCTGTTCCACCAACCAACTACCCGCTGGCTAAAGGCAAATTTCCGCACATCTATCGTACATCTGTTTTCCTCAATTTGAATTTATGCCCTCTCGGGTGATTATTCTGAGCAAGAGGAAGTATCCCATTAGCATTGAGCATGCTCAAACCATTCAAGGCTTTATACACCTCTATCAGATCACCTTGCTGGTGCCTAGTCTCCAGACACTGTAATTTTCGAAACTTAAGCCTTTTTTTGTAAGAGCAACCCTTTGTTCCATTCACTAATCTTGTTGCCCTTCTCTGTACTCGTTCCAGCAGCTCTACATCCTTCTTGAAATGAGGCCTCCAGACCTGTATACAGTACTCAAGGTGTGGCCTGACCATTGCCTTATACAAGGGAATAATCACCTCCTTATCCCTGCTAGAAAAATTCCTGTATATCATTGACAAGACACCATAAGCTACTCTTGCAGTCCGTCTGCACTGCTCAGAAAACTTCATATCTGCCTGCACAACCACCCCCAGGTCCTTGTCATTCTCTACCACTGTCAGTGTAGTACCTCAGAGTTGATACGTTGCTCTGGGGTTACTGTTTCCCAAATATAGTACTTCACATTTGTCAATGTTAAACTTCATTTGCCACCTCTCAGCCCGTCTGCTCAACCTTTCCAGATCCTGTTGCAGCAGCATACTGTCAGTAGTGTCCTTAACAACCGTGCCAACCTTTGTATCATCTGCAAACTTGGACATTAAGCTTGATATACCATCATCAATATCATTTATAAATACAGAAAACAACAATTGACCCAACACTGAACTCTGAGGAACTCCATTAATAACATTAGTCCACGATGAGCAGTGTCCATTGATTACCACTCTCTGTCTTTCCCCCCTCAACCATCCCTTTATCCATAGCACCAATTTACCTCCAATGCCACACTGCTCCAATTTGTGCAGCAGTCTGTATGTAATGAATAAAACGCACATACTAAATATATTAATAAAATATATCATTTATAAAATAGTTTGTTATTATTTACACGTTTAATTATATAATATTGGTGTAAATACACCATAGTTTACCCATAAATTTAACTACATAAGCAGTGTAACGGCATCATTTGATTATATCTCATATTGTAGCTACCTTCACAACAAGATATCAAGTATTACACTACTTTCAACAAATAATGCTTCTCTAGTAGAGGAGACTACTGTTATTTATTCTCAGTGGGTACCACCACCCAGATGAGTAATTGCAGATGGACCTATAAGTTTGACTTATGTTCAAGAGAAAATAATGGAGTTAATGGATAAAGAGGTAATGTAGAATCATCTTCACAGGAATGCAATTATGTGGTAATCTGAGTACAGATTTCTTTAGGGGAGATTTTCCTGATGAATCTGATTAACTGCTATGACAAAGTCACAGAGGAACTGGATGAAAAATAAAGGGAGGATCACTGAACTCGGGAGTGATTCCATTGGATTGGAAAAGTGCCAATGTATCTCCAGTATATAAGGGCGGTTCTAAGAATGAAGTGAGAAAGGAGAAATTACCAGCTGGTTAATCTAACTCCAGTAGTAGGGAAAATCATGGAGACTATGATCAAGGGTGGAATTCACTCAAGATCACTTAGATATAAATGGAATTCTGAAGGATACTCAGCATGGTTTTGTAAAAGGAAAATCATGTTTAACTAATCTGGTTAGCTATTTTGACAGGGTCACTCAAGAGCTACACTTAGGGAATAATTTCGGTGTTGTTTATTTGGATTTCAGCAAAGAATTTGACTCATTCCCACATGTGCAGTTACTTTATAAAATGGAACAGGTTAGAATCACAGCAGAGGAAAGGGACTTGGGTATTACGATATTGTCAGATATGAAGTTCTCCAAGTATTCTAGACTGGTTGCAAGGAGGGCCCATGGTGTCCTATCGATGATTTATTGAACAATCGCTAGTAGAGATAAGGATGTCATGATCCCATTATTGTTAGTGTGGGCTATTGTTAGCCCACACTTGGAATACTGTTTTCAAGTATGGAGACTGCACCTAAAGAAAGACATTGTTCTTCTTGAAAGGGTCCAGAGATGGGTAACTCGCCTGGTGAGACCAGCAAAAGGGCGTCCATATGAGGGAAGACTTTGAATATGTGGGTTGCAGAGCTTGGAAACTAGGCACCTTAGAGGAAACTTGATTGAGGTGTTTAAGGCTCTGAGAGGCATAAGCAAAATGAATAAGGAGAAAATTTTCACAGTTATAAATGATTCTAGAACTAGGGCCCATAATTTCAAGTTACGGGGGGCGTTGTTTAGACCGGATTGCAGGAAGTTTTATTTTAGCCAGCAAGTTATAAATTATTGGAATAAGTTACCTGTGAGTCTGACAGTCTGGAGAAATTCAAAGGTCAGTTGGATAATTATCTAAGGGAGGAGAAAAATGCATAGGTTGTCCATTTCCTTTTCTCATATGTATTTTTTGTTATTTTATTTTATTATTATTATTTTATTTATTTATTTTTTTTTTTGGCTGCTGCAGCATAAGCTATAGGCTTCCTTGCACCATCTGGCCATTACTAATACTAATAATAAAGAATAATAATTTTGACATCATATACTTAGATTTCAATAAATATGTTGTCACAGTTCTACATAAAAAACTACTATGCAAATTGGAGCAGTGTAGTATTATGGGCAAGTTACTGTTATGGATAAAGTGAAGGGCAGGAGACTGAGTGATTATTATTAGCCATTGTTCTAATGAACTAATGCTGTCAACGGAGTACATCAGAGTTCAGTAATGGGTCCCTTACTAGTTTCATTATTTCTTAATGATTTGATGAAGGCATACCAAGCGAAATGTCTAAGTTTGCTGATGATACAAAGGTTGGAATTGTTACTAACCAATACTTGTAAATCAAGCTCAATTTATTTGTAATAGCTGTATACCACTACTTTTTGAACAACCCTTATAGGAATTATGTCATAATCAGAGCAATATGACCTTAGTTGTTATTTGGTTTTTAGGAGAATTAGCAACTAAGGTCATATTGCTCCGGGGATATGCTGTCGTCATTCCCTGACCTTTCCGCATCTTCCATATTTGGTGGTCATGGGCTCGAACCTCGGTCTAAGCAAGAAGTGTGTGCTACGCACTGCTTCTCCTGCCCACCTGGCTATGGAGGTGCCTTTTCAGAAGTATTATACATTTTCACATTCATACTGAGCAGGGGTTACCTACTCTGTTGTCAGCTTTTAGGAGCATCAACAAACTTACACAATATTTCTCCACATGGGGTACCATTATATTGTCAAGAATTGGTCACCTTAAGCAACATATTTTCCTGTATCGAAAAATGTTCCCCATCCACGACAGTTGATAGGGAAAAGATTTTATTTTCTATTTTCCCTTTTTCATATCAAATTAGGTTTAATGAAAAATGTTATAAAAATACTGGACAAAAAAGGTTTGTAATGCTTGAAACAAAATTTCATGGACTTAGTTGTGTGTTAAGATAAAAAGGAGGAATTTTCATTGGTTCACAAACCAAGAAGTTATGACAGACATTTCTTTTGGTGAAGTCCTCAATGGATGCACAAAAGCAGTACGGAATTCCTTCAAGATACTCTCTCAAAATGCTTTAGTAAATAAAAGATCAGGCGACTATGAAGAACTTGCTTAATGTGAGCTTAAAAAAAATTCATTTTCCATACTTGTATCTTAACCGTTTCTTCCTGAACTTGGGTAATAGCAATGTATGTGGAAAAACATTTCATTAAGACAATTCTTACATAGGAAAATGAGGTAAGCTGAGGAGAAAGGTACATACAAGCAGAAATCTGGGCTGAAAACATTTTTAAGAAAATGTTTTGAGCCTTGATTTCTTCTCCTCTTGTTTTTTTTTAGCCTCAGCATTAGCATTAGTATATGATGCAAGAAAGCAAGCTAAACTTCCATTTCCCCCCTCCGTTCGTTCGAAATACCTATCCAGCTGAGCCTCAAATTTCTTTAGGCTATCAACTTCCACAACAAGGGATGGAAGTCTGTTCCACCAACCAACTACCTGCTGGCTAAAGGCCAATTTCCGCACATCTATGCTACATCTATCTTTCCTCAATTTGAATTTATGCCCTCTCAGGTGATTATTCTGAGCAAGAGGAAGAATCCCATCAGCATTGAGCATGCTCAAACCATTCAAGGCTTTATACACCTCTATCAGATCACCTCGCCGGTACCTAGATTTCAGACACTGTAATTTGCAAAATTTAAGCCTTTCTTCATAAGAGCAACCCTTTGTTCCGTTCACTAATCTTGTTGCCCTTCTCTGTACTCATTCCAGCAGCTCTACATCCTTCTTGAAATGAGGCCTCCAGACCTGTATACAGTACTCAAGGTGTGGCCTGACCATTGCCTTATACAAGGGAATAATCACCTCCTTATCCCTGCTAGAAAAATTCCTATATATCATTGACAAGACACCATGAGCTACTCTTGCAGCCCGTCTGCACTACTCACAGAACTTCATATCTGCCTGCACAATTACCCTCAGGTCCTTTTCATTCTCTACCACTGTCAGTGTAGTACCACAAAGTTGATACGTTGCTCTGGGGTTGCTGTTTCCCATGTGTAGTACTTTACATTTGTCAATGTTAAACTTCATTTTCCACCTCTCAGCCCATCTGCTCAACCTTTCTAGATCCTGTTGCAGCAGCATAGCGTCAGTAGTGTCCTTAACAACCCTGCCAACCTTTGTATCGTTTGAAAACTTGGACATTAAGCGTGATATACATCATCAATATTATTTATAAATACAGAAAACAATAATGGACCCAACACTGAACCCTGAGGGACTCCACTAATAACATTAGTCCACAATGAGCAGTGTCCATTGATTACCACTCTCTGTCTTCTCCCCCTCAACCACCCCTTTATCCATAGCAGCAATTTGCCTCCAATGCCACACTTCTCCAATTTGTGCAGCAGTCTTCCATGTGGAACAGAATCAAAAGCCTTTCTAAGATCCAAGTATATAATATCAAAGTTATTCCCTGTATCCAGTTCTTTTGTGACTGTATCGTAGTATCCAATCAAGTTGGTCAGGCAAGACTTCCCCTTAACAAAACCATACTGTGTCTGAGCTATAATTGAAGTTTTGTCTAGATGATCCTGCAGTGCTTCTTTAACCAGTGCCTCCATTAATTTCCCTTGAAGAGAAGTTAAACTAACAGGTCTGTAATTACCTGTCTCCCTCTGATCCTCCTTTGTGGATTGGGCTCACATTTGCCCATCTCCAGTCCATGGGTCTCCCTTCAGTCCAAGGAGACTCTCAAAATTATGGCTAAGCGTTTGCTTACTTCCTTTGCTGCCTCCTTTAATATAAATGGATAGATCCCATCCACCCCAGGTGCCTTTCTTGTTTTTATCTTCAACAATTTCTCCTCCACTTTACTCTCAGTTATTAAAAGAATATCTAGCTTACTGCCAAAGTTGAATACACCTCTGGCATTCCCTTCACTGAGTAGCTCCTCATGTGTGAATGTAGATGCAAAATATTCATTTAGTTTGTTAGCTACCTGAGCAGGATCATCAACAGTTGAACCATTGATATCAAGTGGACCAATCTGATTCATCCCCTTCCTTCTAGAGTTTACATAAGTAAAGAACTCTTTGCTGTTTTTCTTTGCATCCCTTGCCAAGGATTTCTCGTAATCTGCCTTCGCCTGCCTAACCTCCTTTGTAACTTGGTTGCATATCAACTTGTATCTATCAGAGGCTTCTGTGTCATGTGTTAATTTGTAAGTATCCCATGCATTTTTCTTCTCTGTGATATGCATCATTAGTTCATCTGACATCCATTTAGGCCTAAACCTTGAACAATATTTCTTAGTTGGTATGTAAAGCCTAGTAGCTTCCAAGATACGTTCTTTGAATGCTTCCCATTTTGAATTTGCTGTTGGTAACATCGTCAGTTGGTCCCACTGTATAGAATTTCAATACTGTCTCAGACCATCGTAGTTGCCTTTGCGATAGCAATAACCCTTCCCTTTACCCCTGATGGTAGTTACCTCTTTGAGTAAATCCCACTTCAGCAGACTGTGATCACTGCCACCTAGTGGTTCCTTTATCTGTAGATTCTTAATGCATGAAGAATCACTACCGATAATCAAATCAAGAGTATTACTCCCTCTAGTTGCCTCCTGAACATGCTGATGTAGAAAACAATCATCCAATAAATCCACAAAAGCCTTTGCTAGAATGTGAGTGACCAACCCACAAATTCCAGTCAATATCTGGGTAATTAAAATTCCCTATTATAAGACTCTCTGATTTACTGGCCCACTCTATTTCCCTGTACAGTTTCTTATTATACTCATCAGAGTCATTAGGCCTATAACACACTCCTACTCTCAATTTTGATCTTCCAATGCTTATGTCACACTAAACTGACTCGACACTGCACTGTCCAGCGATGTTGACTGGCTTCACTTCCTTGGATTTTGTGTTTCTTAACTAATAGCATAACCCCTCCTCCCTTCCTATCCTGTCTGCCCTTTCTGTAGACGTACTCCCCAAATTCCAGTTCTGCATTTCTTATATCTGTGTGACACCACTTCTCTGATATCCCAACAATATTCGCCTTTGATGCTTTGAGCAATACCTCAAATTCATCAAATTTATTTACCAAACCCCTAGCATTGGTGTACACTCAAGTATACATGCACCTTTTCCTTATAATTTTGCTACCATGTCCCAAAAATGGGACATGGTAGCAAAATTATAAGGTTATGTTCATTCAAAATATATAATAGATAACACAGTTTATTATGAGAAAAAAAAAGTGTAAATGTGTTGCCCAGTGTCATACTTTTAAACTTATATATTTTGATTTTATTATAGGCTGCATTATAAGTTTTTATTTTGTTTCATTTAGGCCTTTTTTATGATAACAAGATCCTTTTAACTATTTTATCTATTTTTGTGATCACCGTAATTAAGAATTATATATTGATTGTTTATTTTGTTTATTTTTAACAGAATATCATGTATATCGAGTAATGAACTCGATGCCCTTTATGAAGTAGACCTATGCTCCTATAAACCAATCCAGCCACTCAGTAATGACCATGGTATTAGTCTTTTCCCATTAAATCAAAAAAATTTGGACTTTCACATGTTACAGTGTCTTCACCATGGAACAACAGTAATACATTGGGAAGAAGATGGTTCTCGTTCAGCCATGTGTTTTTTGAGGCTAGAAAGGAGCAATGCAACTATAACATGGTGTAAGCCAGTCTGGAGCTCCCTTCGTGGTAGTGGACCACAGGATTATTGTCTGTCTGTGAATCTGGAAGAACCAGTTTCTCCAGGTTTAGTGTTAAAGTATGAAACTAGTGATGTAGCTCATAATAATCTTGAAGAAGGATTTCTGGATCTTTATTCTGTCAAGGAAGTTTTACTGGGATGCACTACCATTGATCTTGGAGTTATATCTCGAAGATATGGACTTGAAGATTTGAACTCAGAAGAAAATTGCCTACGATTGCTCTATGGTGTCCACCTTTCAGATAACAGAAGTATTGAGTTTATTGTACCTTCTTTTGTGGCCCAAATGTGGTATAAAGGATTACGTCACTTGGTGGCACTATTAAAGCGCCAAATGCAATTATGTGATCGTCGAATATATTGGTTAAAAGAGCGATACCTGCAGCTCTACTTTGAAGATCAGGCCTGCTTTGGACCTACTCCTGCTGAAGCTATTAAGGTCAGTAAATTAATTTCAGGAATCAAATGAACTTTCATGTCATATTTTGTGTATTTTATTTTTAGACTATGAATTGTTCTTTTGTATGAAAATGTTGTTTAGACCTATCAGTTTTAGTTGTTTCAATTTATGATTTACTAACTGTATTTGCTTGGTATTAGATGAGAGAAAACAGACAACTATTATTTATATAAAACAATTCGTGCAAGGCCCAAGGGGTAGAATTTTTCTCAGCCTGGTCTGTGCTTGTTAACAGGAGAGACTGTCTCTACAGGGATGAGAAAGGATGCAAGAATATTTGCTGATGCTATCGAGGCAGAGTTAGGTGGGTCTGAAAACTGCTAGCTTGGGGGGGGGAATACACAGACTAATAGATTAAAAGTAGCCGCTGCCAGAGGTAAAAGTGATTCTTGCACTGATTCTATTGAAATACAATTGAGCAGCAGCCTGGAAATCAAGGCAATAGGGACTTCCAGGACTTCTGGGAGTCATTGGGGAACAAGTAAATACATGGGCTGTGTTAGGGTAACTAAGAGTAGAAACAGGTGCATGTATATTTGCATGTACACCAATGCTAGGAGTACAGTTAATAAATTTGATGAGCTTGAAGTGCTAGTCAAGACATCAAAGGCAGATATTGTTGGGATATCAGAGACGTGGTGTCACACAGACATAAGCAGTGCAGAATCAGAATTTGGGGAGTACAATGTGTACAGAAAGGATAGACAGGATAGGAAGGGAGGAGGGGTTATGCTGTTAGTTAATAAACAAGTAAAATCTAATGAAGTGCATCCAGTTGACACCAGTGGACAATGCAAAGTTGAGTCAGTTTTGTGTGACTTAAACACTCGGAAAGGGAAAATGAGAGTAGGAGTGTGTTATCGGCCTAATGACTTTGATGAGTACAACAAACAATTGTGCAGATAAATAGAGTGGGCCAGTAAATCAGAGTGTCTTGTGTCTTATAATGGGGAATTTTAATTTCCCAAAGATTGACTGGAATTTGTGGGTTGGTCACACACTAGCAAAGCTTTCTGGATTTATTGGATCATTGCAACATTGCCTTATAATGGTCAGGTGGTATAAGGGATAACTACCATCAGCAGTAAAGGGAAGGGTTTTTGCTTTCGTAAAGGTGAACAGTATTTAAATTCTGAGACAGTATTTAAATTCTATACAGTGGGACCAACTGATGATGTTACCAACAGCAAAAGCTTGATCTGATTAGCAGTAGTGATTCTTCATGCATTAAGAATCTGCAGATAAAGGAACCACTAGGTGGCAGTGATCACAGTGTGCTGAAGTGGGATTTACTCAAAGAGGTAGTAGTAGTGGCATGTGATGCAAGCTTATGCAGCATCAGCCAAAAAAAAATCACACCATTCCCTCCAAATGCCTGTTCAGTTCCTCCTTAAATTTATTTAACCTATCAACTTCCACAACAACAGATGGAAGTGTGTTCCAGCAATTAACCACCCACTGGCTAAAGGCCAATTTCTGCACAGCTATTCTACATCTGTCTTTTCTTAATTTGAATTTATGCCACCTTAGGTTCGTAATCTGAAAAAGTGGAAAGATCCAATCAGAATTCAACGTGCTCAACTCATTCAAGGCCTTATACACCTCAATCAGATCACCGCACAGGTGCCTAGTCTCCAGCCACTGCAATTTGCAAAACTTAAGCCTCTCTTGGTAAGCGGATCCCTTCATTCACCTCACCAACCTTATTGCCCTTCTCGGTACATGCTCATGCAAATCTACATCCTTCCTAAAATGAGACCTCCAGACCTGTACGCTGTACTCAAGGCATGGACTGACCATTGCCTTATAATGGTCAGGTGGTATAAGGGGTAACTACCATCAGGGGTAAAGGGAAGGGTTTTTGCTTTTGTAAAGGTGAAGAGTATTTAAATTCTGAGATAGTATTTAAATTCTATACAGTGGGACAAACTGATGATGTTACCAACAGCAAATTCAAAATGGGAAGCATTCAAAGAATTAATCTTGAAAGCTACTAGCCTTTTCATACCAACCAAGATATATTGTTCAAGATTTAGGCCTAAATGGATGTCAAGATGAACTAATTAGACATGTTTCAGAGACGAAAAATGCATGGGATACATAAAAATTAACAGGTGACATAGACGCCTATGATAGATATAAACTGGTCTGTAACCAAGTCACAAAGGAGGTTAGGCAGGCAAAGGCAGATTATGAGAAATCTTTGACAAAGGATGCAAAGAAAAACAGCAAAGAGTTCTTTACTTATGTAAACTCTAGAAGGACTGGGATGAATCAGATTGGTCCACTTGATATTGATGGTTTAACTGTTGATAATCCTGCTCTGGTAGCTAACAAACTAAATGAATATTTTGCATCTACATTCACACATGAGGAGTTATTCTGCGAGGGGAATGCCAGAGGTGAACTAAACTCTGGCAGTGAACTAGATGATTTTGTAATAAATTACAGTAAAGTGGAGGAGAAATTGTTGAAGATAAACATAACAAAGGCACCTGGGGTGGATGGAATTTATCCAGTTATATTAAAGGAGGCAGTAAAGGAAGTAAGCAAACCCTTAGCCCTAATTATGAGAGCTTCCTTGGACTCAGGGGAGGTACCCATTGACTGGAGATGTGCAAATGTGAGCCCAATCCACAAAGGAGGATCAAAGGGAGACACAGGTAATTACAGACCTGTTAGTTTAACTTCTGTTCCAGTGAAATTAATGGAGGCATTGGTTAAATAAGCATTGCAGGATCATCTAGACAAGACTTCAGTTATAGCTCGGACACAGCATGGGTTTGTTAAGGGGAAGTGTTGTCTGACCAATTTGATTGGTTACTATGATGTAGTCACAAAGGAACTGAGAAAGGCTTTTGATACTGCTGCACAGATTGGAGCAGTATGGCATTGGAGGCAAATTGCTGCTATAAAGGGATAGTTGAGTGGGAGAAGACAGAGGGTGGTAATCGATGGGCACTCCTCTTCATGGACTAATGTTATTACTAATGTTATCAAGGTTCAGTGTTGGGTCCATTGTTGTTTTCTGTTTTCATCAATGATATTGATCATGGTATATCAGGTTTAATGTCCAAGTTTGCAGACAGTATGAAGGTCGGCAGGATTGTTAATGACACTAATGACAGTACACTGCTGCAACAGGATCAAGAAAAGTTGGGAAGATAGGCTGAGAGGTGGCGACTGAATTTTAACATTGACAAATGTAAAATACTGCATATGGGAAACAGTAACCCCAGAATAACATATCAACTGTGTAGTAGTACTACACTCACAGTGGTAGAGAGTGAAAAGGACCTAGGGTAATTGTGCAGGCAGATATGAAGTTTTCTGATCAGTGCAGACGGTCTGCAATCGTAGCTCATGGTGTCTTGTCAATGATATACAGGAATTTTTCTTGCAGGGATAAGGTACTGATTATCCCCTTGTATGAGGCAATGGTCAGGCCACACCTTGAGTACTGTTTACAGGACCGGTCCTGGGGCCTCCGGTCCTGTTTACAGGACCGGAGGCCTCATTTTAAGAAGGATGTAGAGCTGTTGGAATGAGTACAGAGAAGGGCAACAAGATTAGTGAATGGGACAAAGGGTTGCTCTTACGAAGAAAGGCTTAAGTTTTGCAAATTACAGTTGGAGACTAGGCATCTGCGAGGTGATCTTGATTGAGGTGTATAAAGACTTGAATGTTTTGAGCATGCTCAGTGCTGATGGGATTCTTCCTCTTGCTCAGAATAATCGCCTGAGAGGGTATAAATTCAAATTGAGGAAAGACAGTTGTAGGATAGATGTGTGGAAGTTTGCCTTTAGCCAGTATGTGTTTGATTGCTGGGACAAACTTCCATCTGTTGTTGCAGAAGTCAATAGCTTAAACAGGTGCAAGGCAGAACTAGACAAACATTTGGAATGAGTGGATGGGTGAAATAAATGAGAGAAGGGTATATTTGTTATTGGTTATTTATTATTTTTTTTTTTTAAGAGCATTAGCAATTAAGGCCATATTGCTCCGGGGATATGCAGTGGTTATTCTCTGACCTTTCCACATCCTCCGTATTTGGTGGTCACAGGCTTGAACCCCGGTCTAATCAAGAAGCGTATGCCACGCGCTGCTGTTCTTGCCTACCTGGCTGCGGAGGCGCCTGGTGTGTGTGTGTGTGTGTGTGTGTGTGTGTGTGTGTGTGTGTGTGTGTGTGTGTGTGTGTGTGTGTGTGTGTGTGTGTGTGTGTGTGTGTGTGTTGGTTAATGCTATGTAAGCTTGCTTTCTTACATCATGTGCCATTGCTAATGCTATAAAACAAAGAAACATTGTGAAAGAAGAATAGGTACGCAGAAATTTCCATTCAGTGAAAATGTAATCGATTGTCTGAATAAACTAAACCATGTGTTGTGGAGGTGGGCAGTTTGAATAAATTTAAGGAAGGTTTGGACGCGTTTTTTTTTTTTTTTTGTTTGTTCTTTATAAGCTTTGCTTTCTTGCACCATGTTGCTAATACTAATATATTATTTCATTATTTGTTATACTTTATTATTATATGCTGCTTATCATCAAAATTTCCTACCTATAAAGAATTTATCAATTTATTTGAAAAATTACCTGCATAACTCTATGGATGCAAACAATTAGTATGTCAAGCTGCTCAGTGCAGTAGAACATCCAGTAATAGGTCATTTACTCATATAGGAACCTTAAGGTGCTATAAAAATATGTGTAAACGTTTTTGCAGCACCTTCAGGTGCTATATTGAGACATTTACACATGTAAACAAAATTGGTAAAAATGAATGTCTAAGAATGTGCAGTCTTTAACATGCTGAAGACAACGTTATGAACAGCTGAGAGATTTTGAAAGGGGTCAGATCGTTTGGTGTCCGAAGCTGGATGGTCAGTATGGTAAATTCCACTCATGCATCATAATGCCTGAAAGAGTTGGACAGAAAGTTACTTGGATGTGTTGCAGATGTTCTCTGTTGGCACCAGAAGAATGCCAGAACAGGAGGATTGACAGATCCACTGACTAGCAACAGGAAACACATTTGCTCCGGTCTGTAATTATTCGTGTCACCCTTCGATCCCTCCCCCTTTGTGATTTGGGGATATATTTGCACATCTCCAGTCCACGGGGACCTTTCATCAAATTTATTTACTATACTCCTAGTATTGATGTACATGCAAGTATACATACACCTTTTCTTACTCTTAATTACCCTAATGCAACCCATGTATTTACTTGTTCCATGATGACTCCCAGCAGCCCTTGAAATCCCCAGTATCTCACATTGCAGGCCGTTGCTCATTCCATCTTATTCTACCTAGAATTTTCCTTTGTTCTTGGATATGTTTTAATACTTCCACATTTGAAGCTTTTTCGGTCTTTTTTTCAATCCTGTGCAACACCACGTCTCGAAGGCCTCAAGTCTCTCTTAGTAAGAATCCATGTCTCTGCTGCATATAGTGCCACTGATCAGCTATATATCATTATTATCTTCTTCCTAATTTCCTGTGACATATTCTCTGTAATCAATGACATTTTATTCTTTAAAAATTGTTTTGCCATTGCAGTTCTGGATTGAATCTCAGTTAGACATGAAATGTCCTCTGCAAATAACTGCCCCAAATACCTAAAGTGATCTACTTGCTCCAATCTCAATTTGGAATGGAATTGACCTTTTACCAAACATCATTGCCTTCTATTTCGTCACGTTTATCTTCATTCCATACTTCAGTGCTTTCTGATTTAGTCTTCTGATCATTTTTTGCAGTGTAGTAGGGAGCGCCATCGTGAATGAAGTGTGCTTGTTGACAAATGATCAGTGGCATGTCGTCCAAGAAATCAGGCATGTTGTTTTCCAGAAAGTTTCTGTACGCCTGCCCTGTGAATTTGTTTGGAAGTACATGGGTCCCAAATAACTTATCACTAAAAACACCCACCCAGATGTTGAGGCTGAACCGCTGTTGGTGATGTGATGGAAGAATTGCATGTGGGTTTTCTCAGCCCATACATGCTGATTTTAAAAGTTTTGGATTCCATCTCGTGTGAACTATGCTTCATCTGTGAATATCACTAAGGCAGGAAAGTGAGGAGTTGTACCACACTGCTGCAAGAACCACTGGCAGAACATTACTCGCGTAGGGTAATCTGCTGGTGACAAGACCTGTACCCGTTGCAGATGGTAAGGATACATTTGGTGTTCTTGCAACACTCTCCAAATATTCAAACGTTGAACAGCCAGTTGCATTGCTATTCTGCGTGTGCCAATTCCAGGAGTGGCATGCACGACATCCAAAATCTCCTCCTCCTCCTCTACTTCAGGAGTCGTAGATCTTGGTTGTCCTCTGTCGGCAGTATGAGGTGTAAAGGTCCCATGTTCACAAAGGTGGCGATGGATACCTTCAAACATTTTCCTGTCTGAACATCTTCGTTCTGGGAACCTTTCATGGTATAAACAATGAGCCTCCAGAGCATTGCCGTCTGCCAAACCATACATAAAATGCATATCCGCTTGCGCCTGATTTGTGTACATGGTTGGAATGGAAATCACCAGATTCTATCAGTACATTGTGATAATCTGGTACGTTGTGATAATCACCTGTGGGAGATTAGACATTCCAGTTAATAACTCGGGAACCAAGTATTTCCGGAACTATGTTGATATAAAATATTTTTATTGTCTACATACGAGGAACTCATTCCTGAAGTTATGCCATGTATTTTTGAGACACCCAGTATAAGTCATATTTCAGTCCAATAATCTTCTTGCATCCAGTTTTCTCAAGAAATGGGAAAAGTTCTCCCCAGATAACTCTATCAAACACCTTCTCGTAATCCGCAAAACACACATTGAGGTTTCATCCCATGTTATACATTTTCTCTCCCAACATGCTCAGTAATCCAATAGCATCTGCCTCTGCGAAAACTGCACTGTGAGTCATCCAGAAATTGTTCATTATGATTCTCCATATGGACTGATAACTTTCAGCAGAATCTTGGATGCATGGGTAATAAGACTTATAGTTCTGTAATCTTGGGATACTGTTGGTATGATTGATGTGCAGAATTCCTCCAGCCAATGCTCATCCCTGTATATCTTCTTTATCAATTCAAATAAGGCTTTCTTCAGATTTTCTCCACTGTATTTTAAAACCTGTGCTGGTACATTGTCAATTCCTGGTGCTTTGTTATTGCTAAGAGACTTTAGGACTGTGTTGAATTCATCTTTAGATATTTCCTCCTCCATATTTTCTTGTTGTTCTAGTACTGTATTCCACCATGTGTACATGCTTGAATCTTCATCAAGTCCTTCAACATATCTCCTCCATCTTTCCTTTTGTTCTTCGAAATTCAGTACTGTCATTCCCTTTTCATCCTGAATTGCTCTGGTTTGAATTCCGATACTCGTTCGTGTTAACTCTGATTTTTGTTAACTCCAAGTCCACCCAACTATGGTGTTCAAGCGTTTCAATCTCTTGACAGCTCTCTGCCCACCACTGTTCTTTTGCCTTCTTACATTTCTTATCAATTTCATTCTTCAATCTGATAGTTCCTTTGATCATATTTTTTTGGCCTTTCAGTCTCCTCCTCCTCCTCTCATCCATTTTCTGCAGTAAAATATCTGTGATCCAAGGCTTCCTTCTAATTTTTTCACTCTTCCGCAGAGCCTCCATTTCAGCTTTACAAGTCATCTCTTTGATTAAAGACTAGTTTTGGTGTAGATTGTTCATAGTCTCCTCAGTAGTGATAACATTGGTCAGATCTTGAAACACATTTTATGCAATCTCCTTTCTAAATTTTTTAATGTTCCATCTCATGAATGATTTCCTTTTATTCAGGCACTTCAATTTTAGTTTCACATTCATCTTCACAAGTGAGTGGCCTGAATATCTGTCAGCTCCCGGACAGAGATTAGACATTGCTTTCTTCCCAGGTTACGCTCCAGGGGCTCACATCTGGTGAGTATGGGCCTGGTACACCCAGTATCCTGAGCTGGATATCATCATTCTTATCTTTCTTGGTAATTCCTCTTTCTTTCTCTCTCTCGGGGTAACTTGGGATTTTTTTTTTTTTTTTTTTGGCTGCTACAGCATAAGTCTCAGGCTTCCCTGCAGCCAGTATCACTGTTTAACTAAGATGCAATCAATTTGGTGCCCTTGTGAGCTACCAGGATTCTTCCCTGTATATCTTCTGAAGAGTGGTGCCTTAAACAACATATTTTGTAACCATTAGACTCTCTTCTGTACAAAACTCCACTACGCGTTGACCTGTTGTGTTTCTCACACCTAGTGACACTTAGACCAAAGTTCCCCACAGTCTTTTCTTTCCATCTCTCTCCAACCACCACATTCCAATCCCCCCTAATTAATACAAGTAATTACAGACCTGTTAATTTAACTTCTGTTCCAGGTAAAATAATGGAGTCACTCGTTAAAGATGCATTGCAGGATCATCTAGACAAGACTGCAGCAATAATTCAGACATAGCATGGATCTTCTTTTCAATCTCAATAGTAATTGTGCAGTCAGATATGAAGTTTTCTGAACAATGCAGACAGGTTGCAAGAGCAGGTCATGGGGTTTTGTCAATGATATACAGGAATTTTGCTAGCAGGGAAAAGGAGGTGATTATCTCTTTGTATAAGGCAATAGTCAGGCCACGCCTTGAGTTGCATACAGGTCTGGACACCTCATTTTAGGAAGGATGTAGATTTGCTTGAGTGTGTACAGAGAAGGGCAACAAGATTGGTGAGGGGAATGAAGGATTTCTCTTACCAAGAGAGGCTTAAGTTCTGTAAGTTGCAGCAACTGGAGACTAGGCACCTGCGAGATGATCTGATTGAGGCATATAAGGCCTTGAATGGGTTGAGCAAGCCGAATTCTGATGTGATTCTTCCACTTATTCAAATTACAAACCTAAGAGGAGCATAAATTCAAATTGAGGAAAGACAGCTGTAGAATAGATGTGCGGAAATTTGCCTTTAGCCAGTGGGTGGCTAATTGCTGGAACAAACTTCCATCTGTCGTTTTGGAAGCTGATAGGTTAAATAAATTTAAGGAGGAACTGGAGAAACATTTAGAGGGAATGGTTGTGTGATTTTTTTTTTTTTTTTTTTTGGCTGATGCTACATAAGCTCATATGCTTGCTTTCTTGCATCACATGCCACGATTACTATTACTGTTACTATGTCTTCTCAACTAATTCATCTGCACTATTAGAGGTTGGCATGTAAAATTGTATAATTACCATGTCGACCGGATTTGCTACAAAACTGACCATGATGTCTATCTATGTCCCAATGATTCCACATCTTCTAGTGCTCTCATGAATTTCTTATCATAATTATTTCCACACCACCCCTGTCTGCCACTACTTCCAGAGTGCACAACTTTATAGCCTCCACTTACAAATTTGCCCATTTCACTCCATTTTGTCTCTGCTACTCCAAGCACATCATTGCCATTCCTGTGCATTTCTCTTTTGACACTCTCCAGCTTTCCACATTTAAAAATTGTTCATAAGTTCCATGTCTCGATTCCACAACAGGGATTTCACAAGTTGACGACCTGGAAAGCCCTGACACTTACCCTACCGGACCCAACATCACCATTAGCATTTTGTTGTGCTATGATGGTTTCGTAGTAGTGGCCGGATCTTTCAGACTTCTCTAGCTCATTCATCATAGGATTACTTGGGATATACTTTCTTTATGGGGTAGTTTCCCTGCTGCTTTCCCTGTGGCATTTATATATGTATATATATATTATTCAAGTAATTTTGCACTATTTAATTTTTTTTTCAGTGAGGTGGCACGATTATCCCTCTTCCTCTCTCACTGGCTGCCTAATATCCAATATTTTCAATTAATGATTTTTGAACTTTGTCAAACATATTGTCATGTTGATTCATACAGGCTTAGCCCGAATGAATAAATTTAAAATTTTAGCCAGATAAAATGTTAATTATTTATGTTATACTGTAGCATAGGCAAGCAATGAGCTGACCATTAAAACAAAGAACATTCCAACTGTCAAAATGAACACATCTATAAGTAGTTAAATACTACCTGATATTGTGAAAAAACACTCAACCCTTCTACAGTGTGACTTCGTTAACAAGGTGATCATCAAATAACTCTTCTTAATACCACGTTTTCAACATAAAATTCAGGAGCACATAGTAACCATGTTAAACATAAACAGCAGTCAGTAGCGAAAGCTACTAGGATACAATTTTATGTGATAATTAGGTCAGTAAAAGAGCAAAATTCTTCAAAAACTTATTTCTTGAATGCTGAAAATTTTTTGACTAGCACATGGATATTCTTGTCACAGTTCTTCCTGGATTGTTGGATTCATTCTGGATTGTTATAACCCATCCTCCAACAACAACAAGTTGTGGATCTTTGAACTAAACTGCTTTATCAATAATTTTCTGTATCTTTTGAACAGCAAGTGTGTCAAACATAACTGAGAATCTATTTATTCTTGTTATAAAGGACACAAAAAAAATCAAATTTCCTTATTCCTACCTGTACAAGACTAGATTTACAGTATTTTAAAAAATTATATAGTGGAATCGTGATATAACGTGTGTCAGGGAACAACTTTAATACCATTATTATAAGCAAAACAAATTGTAGCTGAATAAATTTGACCATTTTTTTTAACATAAATACACTTTAGTTAGTAAATAAATACTTTATGAGTTTTTTCATAAATATTTTATGAATATACAGATTAAAAAACATCAAGTATTAAAGTTATATCAATTTCTTTACATTCTTCTAATACACAATACTGTTATGGACCTATATTTTACAGCCATTCTGAAATAGTCACGTAATTTAGTTTGCCAGAACTGATGACAACATTTTTTCAGTACATAATTCTTAATAGTGATCAGATGGAATAAATGAAAATGTTCACTATCACTCTGATGATCTTACCATGCCATCACCTCATTAATGTTTATGAGCACTTTGTTCATTTCTAGTGCTTTTTCCTTGCACGAGTCAGCCACATTACCTTCTGAATTTCTCCCTACATCACAGGCCTTCTCTTTGTCGATTGTCTTCCCACTGTTCACAGAGGCTGTAATTTTTTTGTCACTCAGGTAATGCACAACTGGAGCTTTCACATCCACTGCAGTCCAAGCAGCTAGTACAAGGAGCAAAGTCTACTATTGCTCCTTGTTCTGAAAATTTTCTCCTTGCTCCAGAAATGCTGCTTATTCACTATTGTATGCAATTTCTCTCGGTGTTAATATTTTCAGAAATTCTATAACTTGAATTTCTGTGTTTAGGACACCAGCAAGTAGCTCACCACAATAGTTGGCTTTGAAGACTCAATTAATGCCCTGATCTGTGGGCTGAATTAGAGAAGTTGTGTTCCTTGGCAGAAACTGGACTCTGATCTTGCAATCTTTCAATTTCAAGACAAAGCCAAAGGATGAGCTGAGCAGTAATCAAACAGAAGCAGGGCCTTTTCTTCAAGTTTTTCGGAAAGAAAGTAGCATCTCACTGATGGTACAAACTCACTTTGTAACCATGAAACAAAACTGTTACTCATCATCCAAGCATTGAAACTATTTTTATAAGTCACAGGTAGGGATTTCATGCTGACATGCTTAAAACACCTGGGACTTCAACTTCAACTTTTACTGATGCACGATGGCTTTAACTTGTGATTTAACAGTAATTCTCTCTTTATTAGTTTTCATGCCCACTTTGTTGGGTGCCTTTTTAGTATCCATTGACTTGTCAGAGAAGTTTATAGCGCGGCACTATTTTGTCTCAGTTAATAGTAATAGTAATAGAGGCATGTGATGCAAGAAAGCAAGTGTATGAGCTTATGTAGCATCAGCCAAAAAAAACACAACCATTCCCTCTAAAGGTTTGTCCAGTTCCTCTTTGAATTTATTTAAGCTATCAACATCCACAACGACAGATGGAAATTTGTTCCAGCAATTAACCACCCGCTGGCTAAAGGCAAATTTTCGCACATCTATTCTAGAACTGTCTTTCCTTGATTTGAATTTTTGCCCCCTTAGGTTCGTAATCTGAGTGAGCAGAAGAATCCCATCAGAATTCAGCATGCTCAACCCTTATACACCTCAATATCCTCAATCACCTCGCAGGTGCCTAGTCTCCAGGTTACAGATGAACAGTTGTGCAACTGTTCATCTGCGAATTCACCATCTTGAAACAGATTACGTAGAAATTTAGGAAATGCTTCTGCTGCTGTAATGTCATCAAATGCAGGTTCACCTATAAGACTAACCTGGGATATTCCATGACAAGCCTACTGTCTCCAAAACCACCCTTCAAAAGCTTTAAATGTGCCATCATCTCCACCATGTAGCTTATGAAATTTAAGTGCCTGTGCTTTCAAAATTATTCCCTTTATACTCCTTCACTATGCTTCAACTTGTATAAGCATTGGTCCTCATCACTGTTTTCACAAAGTTTAGTTTTATTTCTTTGGAGGCCTACTTCATCTCCTATGGAGTCTGTGAACTTAAGTTGCCATTTGGGGCAGACGGGCTGAAAAGTGGCAACTTAAGTTTAACATTGACAACTGCAAAGTACTGCATATGGGTAGCAGTAACCCCAGATAAATTTTCCATCTGTGTGATTTTACAGTCAGGGCAGTGGAGAATGAGAGACCTGGGGATAATTGTGCAGTCAGATATGAAGTTTTCTGAGCAGTGCAGACAGGCTACCAGAACAGGTCATGGGGTCTTGTCAATGATATACAGGAATAGTGCTAGCAGGGATAAGAAAGTGATTATCCACTTGTATAAGGCAATGGTCAGGCCACACCTTGAGTAATGCATACAGGTCTGGAAGCCTCATTTTAGGAAGAATGTAGAGTTGCTAGAATGAGTACAAGAAGGGCAACAAGACTGGTGAGGGGAACAAAGGGGTTCTCCTATGAAGAAGGCTTAAGTTCTGCAAATTGCAGCATCTGGAGACAAGGCACCTGCAAGGTGATCTGATTGAGGTGTATAAGTCCTTGAATGGATCAAGCAAGCTCAATGCTGATAGGATTCTTGCACTTGCTCATGTTACAAACCTGAGGGGGCATAAACTGAAATTGAGGAAAGACAGTTGTCGAATTTGCTTTTAGCCTGCTGGTAGTTGATTGTTGAAATAAACTTCCATCTATCGTTGTGGACTTTGATAGCTTATATAAATTCGAGGAAGAAGTGTACAACCTTTTGGAGTGAATGGATAGGTGAAATGGGGATTTTTTTTTTTTTTTTGGCTGATGCTGTATAAGCTTACTTTCTTGCATCATATGTCTCTATTAATGCTAATCTAACAAAATTCCAGAAGTAATGATCCAACAGTGGATCATTCCTTCTGGAATTTCACACTCTTGAAATATACTGTAATTTGCTTCACCACTTTTTAATGGCCACTAGAAGAAAAAATTACTTATTTCGGATGCTCTAGAATTTACTGTGTTTTGAGAAAACTAAATCAAAACCAAATCTGGCCTATCATAGTGTCAAAGTGAAGTCATGTGATTTCTCCAAAAATCATTTGTCAGTTCATATATATTTTGTCTGGTTTAGCCCTTTACAGTTTTTGCTATCCTAAGTGTAACTTCTAGTCAAAGAAAGGATGTCATATGCTGTTGTTTACAAAAATTTACTTTGTAACTAATGTAACACACTTGATGAATGGTAGCATTATTAACCTCCAGAGTTAGCTATTTGTAATTGGCATTCCACTGATATACTCTTTTATTGTATCTTTAGGTGAGGGGAGAAACTGGGTGTCTACAGTAATTAGTCTCTAATGGGTCCTTTTGTTTTCAAAAATTACTCTGCAACAGAATAGTGAATATGAGGCTATGACATAGCCGTGTGGTCAGAAGCATGAGTGTAGTGGTACATGCTCTTCGAGTGGACCGGGGTTCAAGCCCATGACTACTAAATACAATAAACGTTTGCATTGACATTGGGCGAAGGAAACACCATTATAAAAAAAAAAATAAAATTAAAAAAACCCAAGAGCATCAGGCCTGGCCAGCTGGCTTGTAAAAAAATCGGCTGAACATATCAACATGGAGAAACGACAAGCGTTCCATCAATGTCCCTGATTCCTAACCAGGACAAACAGTGCGAATAACTGAATACTGAATATATCAAAGAAAATATACATCCAATTTTTAATTAATTAATTCCATTTTGAAAATAGTAATAGTAATAGTATTCACTGTATAGTGCAAGAAATCCACAGGCTCTTGAAAACACGGTAGTAGGTTGTATAGTAGATACAAGTATATACAGTATTCACTTTTTCTAGTTTCCAATATGAAATTGCTAGTTCTTTGAAGAGACTACTTTTTTTTTCATAATTTGTTTTGGAGGACATATCATACCTACAGTATGAAGAGGCATTTTATATTGCGGTTGCACTTTGTTTATATTTTCATATTAATATAACTTGACTAATAATAGATTAGTATGCTTTATATAAAAAATAAGTAATTGTTATTAGGTCTTTGGAGGTCGTAAATGGACACTGGGATCTTTAGGTGGTAGCAGTTTATCCATGGATACTGCAAATGCTGGATTTAAAAGAGCTTCCAGCTTTGGTGTTGGTACTGGAAAACTGAGAAAAAAGAAATCATCCTCTTCATTGGCAGCTATACGGGTAATTGTTTTACTTGATGTGAATATGATATTTAAGTATAAATAAAAATAAAAGTTTAGGTGTTATTATATTTCTAAAGGTATTTAAAGCACCCTTATAATGGGAAGGAGAATACCCCATCCCACATTTTGTTGTTATACACAATAGTCAAAGCAGCATAAAGTTTCATAAAGATGTGCAGAACTTGGATACAATTGATTATAACTGAAATATTTTTTAGAGAGAAAGGGTTTTCAGAAAACTTCAGTGTGGTGTGGTTTGACTGCTATATGTTGGAGTGAGGCGTAAGTGTTAGTACAATTTCTACAACTTTGGACATTTCCATGTGAACTGATGGTCGAGTCTTTATGAGGCAGAAGGCTACAGACGATCATACTGTAAAAAAATAGCCAGGTCAGTTATTGACAAACTGTTCTAGGAGAATCCAAACTTGGATGTCAAAGTTTTGCTGCTCATTGGGCAATAAATCAATTTTCCAAGAATTTAAGGAATGCATTTCAAGTGAGGTAGGGACATCTACATTGTATCATACAGTTTCTGATACAATGCAGGGACATCTATATTGTATCGGAAACTGTATGAGGGGGAATATTTGTAAGCATACAGTGGGAACTGTATACTTACAAATAGACAGATAACACCCATCTAAGTATAAGATCAGTTATGAAGAATCACTTTTTGTGATGCATTGCTCTAAACACCAGTTTTGTAATGAAGTGGTGGATTAATGCATTCAGTAGAAGAATTGGAGTTTTGTCCCAGCTGAAGAAATACTACCACTCACTTTAATTGTCATGGTTTAAAGGGCCTGTTTCAATGTATGGCTATGGATGTATTGTACACAGCAATGAATGTTCAAATTTACCATGGTATCTTGGATACTACAATGTGGTCACAAAGGACCTGGATGCAAAAAATAATTTTGATATCATATACTTGGATTTCAGGAACGATTTTTATACTGTTGTATATGGAAGACTGCTGTACAAATTGGAGCAGCATGGCATTAAGGGAAAGTTGCTGTAATGGCTAAAGGGATGGTTGAGTGGGAGATGGCAGAGAATGGTAATAAATGGACACTGCTCTACATGGACTAATGTTATTAGTGGAGTCCTCCAGGGTTTTGTGCTGGGCCGATTGTTGATTTGTGTAATTTATCAATGATATTGATGAAAGTATATCAGGCTTAATGTCCAGATTTGCAGATGATACAAAGGTTGGCAGGGTTGTTAATGACAGTAAGCTATTGCAAAGGATCTTGAAAAGTTAGGCAGATGGGCTGAGAGGTGGCAATTGAAGTTTAACATTGACAAATGTAAAGTACTGCATATGTAGCAGTAGCCCCAGAGTAACGTATCAACTGAGTGGTACTACACTCAGGGAGGTGGAGAATGAAAAAAACCTGGGGGGGAGGTAATTGTGTAGTCAGATATGAAGTTTTCTGAGCCGTGCAACTGGGCTGCCAGAGGAGGTCATGGGGTGTTGTCAATGATATATAGGAATTTTGCTAGCAGAGACAATGAGGTGATTATTGTTTTGTATAATTCAGTGGTCAGGCCACACCTTGAATACTGGTACAGGTCTGGAGGCATCATTTTAGGAAGGATGTAGAGTTGTTAGAATGAGTACAGAGAAGGGCAGAAAGATTGGTGAGAGGAACAAACTGGTGCTCTTACCAAGAGAGGCTTTAGTTCTGCAAGTTGCCACATCTGGAGACTAGGCACCTGCAAGGTGATCTGATTGAGGTGTATAAGGTCTTGAATGGTGTGAGCAGACTCACCATTGATGGAATATTTCTGCTTGCTCAGATTAAGAACTGAGTAGGCATAGATTCAAATTGAGGAAAGACAGTTGTAGAGTAGATGTGCAGAAGTTTGCATTTAGCCAGCTGGTAGTTGATTGCCGGAACAGACTTCTGTCTGTTGTTATGGAAGTTGATAGCTTAAATAAATTTAAGGCTGAACTAGACAAACATTTAGAGTGACCAGGTGGGTGAAATGGGAAGGTGTTTTTTTTGGCTTATGTTGTATGAGCTTGCTTTCTTGCATCATATGCCTCAACTAATGCTAATGCTAAAGTTGTGCTCCCAAAATCTGTCTGCTTGAACTGCATTTGAAACTTAAATGTTTAAAAAATATATTTATGTTATGTATACGAGACTTTATTTATAGTATATAGTTGGAGTTTTCATAAATAAATTACCAGAAAAATGAAGGTTTTATTTTGACATAGCAAACATAATTTGGAAAAAAAATCACACACACACAATGAGCTATATAATTAATAAGTCAATATTATTATTTAGTAAATAGTAAAGAAAACACTCAAATGAAATACTAAAATGAAACTTTGAGGAGAAGATTGAAGTTGATTCTAGTGTCTACATTACATCATGCATGATGTTGTAAAGGAGCATCATCACCGTCATGGACCCATTTTTCAAAAAATGAGTCATGGAGATACTTTTTCAACAGAATACTTTTTTTATAAACAGCTGTGATAGAGAGAGCAAGCAGTAGCTAAAATAGCATATGACTGCCACCTAGCAGGGCTGATTAAACTCTAAAACAATTTCTTCTTTATTCTACTGGAATAAAGAAGAGAAAATAAGTAAAATATTCTGTAAATTGGGTTGCTTGAGTTAACTCATGCAAATAAATTTTTAACATGTAGGCTATCTGAGTTATCTCAGACAAATCAGAAACTTTGCTAATTCAGAAAATGCTTCAGAAAATTTTCTTGTTTAGGCTTCAAAGAGACTTAAATTTTCCTTTATTGGTAGCCAAATTTGAGATGATACCAGCTTGACCCTCCATGGACGAAATAAATAATAAAGTGATACTACAGCCATCATTTTTGAAGTAAATACAAGTATATGAAGCATTATTAACTAAGGGAAAGGGTAAAGATGAAATTGATTTGTTTTATTAATGATTGTAATTAATAATTGATTTTGATTAAATGCATTTTCTCTGGCTACATGATAATTATATAAATCACTTATCAGGATTTCTTTAATATATTGTGTTTTAACATTGTAAACATCCCCTTTTCTTTTCTTTTTTTCTCTCCAGCTCCTTTTAGTGCTCAGTTTATAATTTAAGTTTAGTGTTGTGGAATCTGTACTTGAGAAAATTTTATTAAAAATTAATTTTTGTATTTTAATTGATAACCTTTTATCACTTTTCTTTCCCCCCCCCCTTTTTTTTTGCAGGATAGCAGTCCAAAATCTCAGTCTAGTGCGGCTTCTGAACCTTTATGTGATGTATCCATCCGTAAACAAAGTCCATTAGCAAAGCAGAGACGGGCTTGTATTCATTCTAGTCCATTATTTCCAAGCTGCAGTGGATATCATGATGAATGTAATGAAAATGAAAAGGACTTTCGTCATGACAGTGTAAATAAATCATCTGTCACTTCCACTACTACTGCTGTTATTACTATTACTACTGCTATTGTAACTACCACTGCTACTGCCACCACAACTACTGGTACTACTGCTACTACCACCACAACTACTGGTACTACTGCTACTGTAACTACAGTTGTACCATCCAATCTGACATCTGACTATAGGTAAAAATTTCAATTTCTAATTATTCTTGCTTACATTGTGAGGCTATCTTGTGCAGATTTGATACATATGCTGGATGATCATGAAATCAAAAGGACTTTATAGGATGATTTATGCAACTGGAAAAAGGCAGTAACTTTACTTTAGAAAAAAATGCCAAAATCACTTCTTAACTAGATTAATAAATTTATTACTTTCATAAGGGTAGTTTTTGTGATATAGATTTTAATCCATATGTAAACTGAAATCAAATAAATTATAAAATTGTAAAAATGTAGGAAATAATTACCAAACTACATGTACTGTAGTACTGTTTTCACTCATATAGTTTTTTTTTTTTCATTTATCACTTATTGTGCAATATTTAATGTGCAAAATATACAGCTGCAGATGTGAAGTAATGTTTCCTAGGATAGATCTGTATGTTAAATATAATTTATATGAAAGGCAGGTAAACAGTTTATTTACTGATAAAACAGTAGATTTATATATACTGGACTTGCAGTAATTAAAAGAGAGAACTTCACTGAATAAACCAGCAATAACATTTTTAATTTGGCAAAGATGATATAGTTCTTGATGAGCTGAATGGATATCAGCAAGCATGTTCACCCTTTCTTTTGTGATAAAGGAATAAAAACTTAATTAGTTGAAGTTTATGTGGTAAGAAGGAGGTAATGTATAATAGTTGTTTGAAAATTTTCATATTTATATAAACAAAGAACTCACTTAGGTGACTTGTAAATATAATTATTATTTATTTATTTTTTTTTTTTGGTAGTTGTTGGCACATAAGCTTCTGTGGCCATAATGCACCTCCCAAGGTTTTTGCAGTACTTTGATCCAAGCCCGAGGCGGGAATCGAACCCGCGACCTTGGGGTTTCCAGGCAGGCACTTTACCCACCCGGCTAGCCCGGTCGGCTAAATATAATTATACCACAACCATTCCATAAAAAATATTGAAACCAAATTATATTTGCATCTGCTGAGCCATCTAGATTCATTTTACCTATAAGAATATGCTGTCATTAGGGCTTACAATACCGGTCAAAGTCTTAATACTGGTATTTCGGTATTTTTAATTTATGAAACCGGCATAACGGTATTAATACTGATATTCCAAAAACAAACGTTTTTCTCAATAAATTTTGATGCCAATTAGGTTCAATAAAGTAAGGAAAAAACATGTACTGTAATTACTTGAATTCATGTTTTAAATAAACTTTTATTGCAATAATAAATATTCTGAAAAAAAATCACTAAAATACAGTTATTCTAAAAACAAAAAAATACATATTGTTACAGCAAAGTTTAGTGATGTTTAAGTATCCACACTACCTGTCCGAATAAAGTGAGCTCTTAAGAAACATAAGCAATCAATAGTATGATCATTTAAAATGGATCTAATTTTGGTACATACAGTATTTGGTTAGTGGCAGAAAATGCCCTTTCAGATTCTATTCTGGTACTATTGTACTGAGATAATCGGAGACAATTTCAGTCCATATTTTCTAGGCTTTGAACTTTTTTAGCAAAAATAATTAAAAGTATTTCATTAATTTCCAACTCAAGTTCATCTTTTAAAATCTCATTGGAGTCAGGCAATTTTTTATTTTGGAAAGAATTTGTAGAACACTGATGTTCTGTTCCGTATTGGTCATCAATGGTTGAATTATGTTCATCATTTTCTGAAGGAAAAAGACGTTTTATTAAGCAAAGTATAATTTTCACTATAGTATCTTTACTGAGACTGGAAGAGAGCAAAGAGTGGGGATAAAGAATAAAGAAGAGAGCAAAGAGTGCAGTTAAGGAATTCTTCACATATATAAATGCAAAGGACAGAAGGATAAATCAGATTGGACCCTTATGCAATGGACGTGGGACAGTATTAGATACCAAAGCTGAAGTTGCAGAGGCACCTCCGTAGCCAGGTGGGCAGGAGCAGCAGTGTGTAGCACATGCTTCTTGATTAATAGGAGTTTGAGGTTCAAGCCTGTGACCACCAAATATGGAGGATGCGGAAAAAGTCAGGGAATGACCACCGCATATCACCAGAGTAATATGGCCTTAGTTGCTAATGATCCTAAAAACCAAATAACAACAACAACAACAACATGAAGTTGCAGATGAACTCAACAGTTACTTTGCATCTATATTTACATAAAAAAACCCTTTGTGTCAATGAGATATTATGGAAATGAAGTTGAAAAAATGTAATTAATGATATTGAAATTTCAAATGATTATTTAATGAGAAAACTTTTGCACCTACAGGCGAGTAAGGCTCCTGTGGTTGATGGCATATACCCTATAATCTTAAAGGAGGTGGCAAGTGAGTGCATTGACCCATTAAAGCTAGTTATGAGAGCATCACTGGACTCAGGAGAGATTCCGTTGGATTGGTGTAAATTGGAACGTAAAGGCGGTTATAGGAGTGTAACGGAAAATTATCAATCGGCCAATCTAACTTCAGTAGGGAAAATCATTGAGGCAATGATCAAGGGTGGAATTTAGGATCATTCAGGCAGAAATGGAATTCTGTAGGATAATCCTACAGAATAAGGGAAAATCATGTTTAATAAATCTGGTTAGCCATTTCGACAGGTCACTTGTGAGCTGGATTTAGGAAATAATTTCGACATTGTTTATTTGGATTTCATCAAAGCATTTGACTCAGTTCCACATGAGTGGTTACTGTATAAGTTGGATCAGGCTGGAATCATATGGAAAATACTTAGATGGATAGCATGATGGCTTGCGGGCACCAGGCAGAGGGTTGTGATAAATGGTTATTCCTCAGATTTGGTTAATGTAAGAAGTGAGATTCCCCAAGGATCACTATTGGGACCACTGTTGTTTCAGAATATCTTAAATCACATCTATGAAGGGATGGAGGGTGTGAGGTCTAAACTTGCAGATGATTAAAGATCAGTAGAGTAGTTAATGATTGCCGCCAAGCAGAGCTTCTTCAGAGTGACCTAGATAAACTTCTGGGATGGTCAGAAAAGTGGCAGCTATGCTTTAATTCAGCAAAATGCAAGGTCTTATACCTGGGAAACAGCAACCCCAAAATAACTTATACACTTGGTGGAGTTCAACTAAAGTAAGTAGTGGAGGAACGGGATTTGGGAGTACGATATGGTCAGACATGAAGTTGTCCAAGAATTGTGGACACGTTGCAGTTTTGCGTGGTGTCCTATCGATGATTTATCGAACATTTGCTAGTAGAGATAATGACATCATAATCACATGACTTTTATAACCTTTACGTGATTAAATTATAAACAATTATTTTTTTTAACATTAGTACTGAAAACCAATATTTTTTGTATCGATACCAGAAAAAAATGACCGGGATCTCGGTATTGTAAGCTTTAGCTGTCATCCTATAGTAGTGTTATGCTTCTCAAATAGTAAAGTGAATAGTGTGACATGAATGTTGTGTCATGTGGCCTAATGCTTAAAAAAAAAAAAAACAGACACCCGAATGCTATGTTTTGTGGTGATTAATGTTTTTAATTGAGTCAGTGAAAGCAGAGTTTTCTTTTCCATAATGAAGATAGCATTCCAGTAGACTTTAATGAATATTTAAATATATTGTTATTTATTATATCTAGCAATGCATCTGCAACTGGTAATTGTTAAAATTTTAGTCTTCTTAGAGAAAAGTGCTGCCAAATGACACCATCACCAGGAAGAGAGAGTCCTCCATCCATTTTCTGCAGACCTACTATTACTCATTCTAGTCAAATGGATTTTCTAGAATTTTTGGAACTCTTTCGTTCTTTTATGGTACGCTCTCGAAAAGATCTTCGCAATTTGTTTGAACAAGTGACTACACCTTCCAAAGGAATTCAAGAGCCACCATCCCTTGAACCCAACTCAGAATCATCAAAAATAGCAATTACAACTGCAAATCAAATGCTAGGTAAGTGATTTTTTTTATCTCCCGCCTTTTTTTTTTTTTTTTTTTTTTTTCACAAGAGCATAACCATTTATTGTACAGTCAGATTAAACTGGACAACTATCATTAGACTCTCATTAGTGTTGCTTGATTCAAATCACATAATGTATGTACCTATGTATCCTTAAATGCTGTAGTTAATCTAAAACATGTTTAAGGGCATAATCAGATTTATGCTGGTATTCAGTTAACCAAATTCTTTCCTTGCACCATCATGATGGCAGGACTCTTAGTAATGTTGAGTATGCTGCCATACCCCATGTACCAGGTCAGAAAACATTGCACCTTGATATGAACCAACATAAGCAGGGGACAAGGTGTGAGTATCCCCATCACACAGAGGAATGGTTGGCATACTGTCATCAGGCAATACTGAGATGACTCTTATCACCTCTTTTTCTTATTGGAAGCTTGAAGTGGTGAAAAGACACCATTTTAGTCTCCAGAACAAAGCCCCACCTTCTTCCAACTCTTACATCATGCAGTTTAAGAGTCATGTCTTTTGAGTTTATGATGAGCTCAATATCTTTACATTTCAAGGGTACAGTTGTATACAGTTTTGTCAGGTCAGCTACTAGATAGTCAACCAGACTAAAACACATTAGGAGGCATATGGATCAACTATAGTATGACCTCACACCCTCTACTTGGTCAGCTAGTGACTGGAGGTAGTCCAGGTAGTGTGTGAGGGGGATGTGCTGTTGAGGCCATGTTATATCAAGTATCTGGGCATATTGTGGCTATGTGTACGTCATATTCAAAAATTTAATTAATTCATATGTCTCCCCCTCCTTTTAATTTATCTAACACAATGCATTATGAACAGTCAGATTGATAGAACAAACTTATCTATCTGTGATAACATCGAAACTTCCAAAAATTTCCTCATTCATATCACAAATAATTGAAATCTCAGTAATGTTCATTTCCACCTACAATCTGCTAGGCCCTGCATTTCTTACTTGTCAGTTGCCTCAAGAACAACATGTCTCAGTTTCCTTAATTATCTACTTTAATTCCTTTTGCTTCAAAGGTGGTGCACACTCTGTTATATTCCTTCTAAATATATGCTCTGTTATATTCCTTGTAAAGCATTCCCAATCCAGAATCTCTCTTTTTGATCTCCTCTTATTTAAAAAATCTCTTTACTCCATTCTGTAAAATTCATCTTTTGCCTTTATCATTCTCCCCAAAACCTTTTGACCTCCTTTCTTTGAAACTTAACTTTCTCTAATCTAACTTAACTAACATTTATGTAGCCAAGTGGTCACTGCTAAATATGATTAACATTTGTATTGATTGATTTATTGTAAACTCCACTGACCTGGTGGTCGTGCCAGAGTATAAACAAGAACATTTTAGGAAGTTTCTTTGGTGATTTTAATGTTCACAACATCATCAGCTGACAAGTTTTCTAGTTACACAGCTCCAGCTAATCAGGATGCTGAGGTTTTTGTGATTACTAATGATATTACACTACTTGTTCATTTACCTACCAGAATACTAAGCAATGCTAAAAACACACCCAACAATCTTGATTTCTTCCTCACCAACAACCCTTCAAAGTACAACTTGGTGATAGTCTCCTCTTCAGTGGAGTCATGCTCTCTCTCTCACATGGCCAGTTTAATTTCAGTCTCGTTTCACTTGGCATGCATTACAAAAATGCAAAATGTGATGACTCCTCTTTCTCTTTTCTTCATATCCTAATGTTTGTTCAGATCATATCTCAGATCAAAATTCTTTATTCCTCATTCTGTACAAAAATCTCATCCTTTGTTTTCCAGTAAATGTGCTGAAATGTTCAATATTGCAGTTAGCTTATATCCAGATATCCAGCTTCATTTTCTGCTCCTACACTAAAGTTTGCAACAGTTAGTCATGTAAAACAGTTATTCATCAATCTAAACTCCATTTTGAACAGTCTAAGGTTGAAAACTTGCTTCTTGTCCAAATGATAATTGCACCTTCTGTTCTCTAGCCAAAGCAGTTGGCCATGACTTCCATCCAACTATACTTCCACCTTTGTTACACCATGGTGGTTCTGTTATATCCTCAGCTAAAGATAAAGCTAATTTATTAGTATTCAACCTTTCTTCCAACCCTTTCGTCGATGATCTTGGTAAATCACCTCCTATTATACCAATACACTCCACTCCTATCATCTTCCAACAGAATGATATCAGAACAATGCTCCATGTCCTGATTGGATTTCTCCATTTGTTCTCAAATCTCAGCTTGCTTCTATTTTGTGTTGCCTTTTTTCATTTTCTTATTCCATTATTGTTTCATTGTACTTACCTCTACTCTTTCCAAAGTAGTGGAAACCCATCTGTTCAATGATTTCCAATAAGCATTTCATCAGTGCTGGTCCACTAGTGACATCTTGGCTTATGTTACTTATCTTTTAAAGAATTCACTGGAAAAGGCTGGAAAAATTAAAGCAGTGGCTCAGCTTTTTACCATGTCTCACATAAAGGTCTTCTAAACAAGCTCCCATCTTATGAATTGACATCTGTTTTCTTGCAGATGGGTATCTAGTTTCCCCTCTCTGACCACTCTCCACTTGTAATGGTAGATGATTCTGTCTTCTAACTCTCAACTAATGCTGGTGTTCCCCAAGGTCCAGTTTTTTTTCTTCCAGTCTTTTCTTCTTGTATATTAGTGATCTTTTCCCACTGGAAATCCTGTTTTTGTTGATGATAGCATACTACATTCCACTTTCTACTTTGAAAAAACTTGCCTTGAACAAACAGCTTCAACTTCTGGAATAGTTATCTTGAATTCCTTAAATACTGATCTCCAGGAAAGTGAAATCCGGTGTTGGCAGCTGCAGCTGTTGTAAGCTGATATCCTTTCCAATCTCTGAGGAGGATGTCCTGCAGTGGGTCATTGGATGGGAGGGGGGGGCTTCTGTGCTGTGCTGTGTATTCCTTCCTTTTGGTGGATTGATGTAGTTTTTAGGGGAGGGAATTATCCTCTAATGGCCTTCGTGAAGATATTTAGTTAGTATAGGGAGAAGTTGGGATGGATTAGTTGCCTTTATTTCTCTTGAAGTTCAAGAAGAAACTAGCTTGTGTTCAATAGGCCTCCACGAATTCCCTGTATTTCTTTTTTGTGGATGATTGATAGAAAATTTGAGTTATGGATGTCAAAAGTATATTATGCTCATAGATGCAATAGTGTGCTATGTCACTGGCCAGTGGACCACCAGTTTGAGTGTTCTCATGCATGACTGTAAGCACCTCTAGGATGGCACAGTGTAAGCTTTCTCACACTGGCAGTTCACCAGATAATCAGAATCAGAATCCCAGGATTGGTGACGGGTAGTGTTAAAACTTGAGGAACATTTTTTATAGTAGAATAAACTTTGGTATTTTGCTTCTTCCAATGTATCCGGTGAATTTTTTCACAAATCCCTGGGTGATAAGAAAGGTGAAAGGGTGGCAGTTGTAGAATTTGGGAACACACTGATAGATGGATAGATAGGTGGATGGATAGTACAGAATACAACTGGGGCACAAATTTAAGTCTCGTCTAGGGTGTATAAAACACTTGCGCCAGCACTGGCTGCAACCATCCTTCCTCAATTTAAGTTTATGTCCCTCATGTGTAGTCTGAGAAAGAGGACGGAAGAATGCCATCAGCATTAAGCTTGCCCAATTCATTCAAAGCCTTAAACATCTCAATCTGATCACCTTGCAGTTGTCTAGTTTCTAGATGCTGCTATTTGCAGATCCAAAGCCTTCCTTGGTTAGAGCACTGTTTTGTTCCCCTTACCAAATTTATTGTCCTTCTTTACACCCATTTTAGAAGATCAACATTCTTCCTAAGACGAGGCCTCCAAACTTGTATTCAGTACTCAAGATGCAGCCTAACCATTGCCTCACACAATGAGATAATCACTTAACCCTTCTGGGTTAAGTGATTATCTCACTTAACCCAGAAGGGTTAAGTGAAGTCTGTCTTAACCCAGAAGGGTTAAGACAGACTTCACATCTGTCTGCACAATTATTTCCAGATCTTTTTCATTTTTCAATACTCTAAGTATAGTACCACACAGTTGATACATTAATATTGGCTTACTGCTCCCCATACGAAGTACCTTGCATTTCTCAATTCTCACTTCTCATTCTAGCTGCCTATTTTGTCTAGATCGTGTTGCAGTTGCAGTAGCATACCCTGATTGCTGTGATGAACTACCCTACCAACCTTCATATTATATGAAAACTTATTCATTAAGCCTGATATGCCTTCATCAATATCATTAACAAACACAGAAAACAAATATGGGTTCAGTATTGAACTCTAAGGGAACTCTGCTAATAACATTCATCCAAGAAGAATAGTGCCCATTGATAACCCCCCTCTCTCTCTCTCTCTCTCTCTCTCTCTCTCTCTCTCTCTCTCTCTCTCTCTCTTCTCCCACTCAACCATCCCTTTATAAATAGAAGCAACATGCCCTTAATGTTGCACATAAAAGCAGTCTTTTATGTGTAACACTATCAAATTTTTGAAATCTACAAGGGCTGTTCAATAAAGAATGATCAGAATATTTTTTTCAGAACATACCTTTATTAATCATACCTAATTTGATGGTACTTTTCAAAGTACCATCAAAATAGGTAGTTCCCCATTTGATGAAATGTACTTACTGCAATGTTTTTGCCATTCTTAAAAAAATGTGGAAGCTATTTTTTAATGTCTGTTTGAGAATCACCTCCAAAGTCTTTACAATTTCTTCTGACATCTGGAAACATTTTCCTCTCAGCCCCTTCTTTAACTGTAAAGTTAAAAATAAAATCACATCGCGGGGTGCAAGGTCCATGCTATACAGCAGATGAGGAACACATTTGACATTAATGCTTGCTAAGTACTCAATGACAGTGTGAGGTTTTGCATTGTTGTGATGCAGCATCCACCAACCTCAATGCAGTTATGGTCATTTGCAATGAATGTGATCCTGCAGTGTGCAGTGCAGTTCTGTGGTGATGTCCCATAACAATCATATGACATGGCACAACATGCTATTAAACCATTCCTTGAATGTCAAAAACAGAGATGGCCATAACTTTCCTGCAAAAGCCACAATTTTTTTCATTGTTGACAATGACATAGACTTCCAAACAGAACTTTCTCTGGGTTGAAATGATGGAGCCATATCTCATCTGCTGTTTTAGGTTTGAGGGCGAGAGTAGCCTGTGCGGACGTAGCTTATTGCCGCTCCTGGAACAGAGAAGTTTTTTCTTATTTATTTTCTGTTTTATTAGCTTAAATTGGCATATTAACTTATTTTCTAAAGTAGCTTTATATTCCTAGTTACGATACTTAGTTTAAAGTTTAACGTAGATAGAGATTTTGTAGGTATTACTTAGTATCGGTAAGGGTATCAAATCCACGTGTTACAAGTTGCAGCTCCGTTGAACGAGAGGTTTTTTTTTTAACCATATTTAGCCGATTTATTAACCAATTGTTATATCAAATTATTTTCTGTAAGTAGCTAGTCAGGATCCTTAGTTTATTCTGAATTGAGACAGTGAGATTTGGAAGTTAATCGATACTTAAGTGTCCGTAGATTTACCATTCGTAAATTGCCGCCATTGTTACACGATACAAAATATCTCGAACTAGATAGCATAAGCTTAGTATAGTATAGTACATAATATAATATTGTCAATTAATCAGTAAATCTATTAATCTTGTTGAACTTCATTGCCAATTAAATTGTACTTTTAACTATATACATATAGTATATGTATATAGTTAAAATAAATAATAATTAGCAAAAATAAATAATTAATACTTAACTTGATACGGAAGTCATATTAAGGGATTTCGTAGATAACGCTCGATACTGAAACATAAATATAGCGTTATAACTGTGTTAGGATACAAGTTTAGGGTTTTAATATTGAAATTTTATTGAAATTAAATCGAAATCATGACTCAGACCAGAGCAGCAAAGCAAAAGGCTCCAGCTAATGGGAGTGCTGTGGCTCAGGGGAAAACTGAGGGGGGCAGTTGCCCTCTGAATCACAGCCTTTTAAAATACACTATTTGCTTGTTGTTTGTGGAGCAGTCAGGTACGGGACATGATACTGCCATGGGGGATATCTTTGTATGTGCGCGATGCAAGGAGTATAAGGAAATCAGGCGACAACTCAGCGTTGTCGCCTGATTTCCTTACACC